>NC_045777.1:705833-1411666 GCF_008692025.1 Phocoena sinus | reverse complement strand
CTTCTCCCCCAGACACAGCCCACCACTCTGCCTGTTCCCACTGTGTTTCCAGCATCCCTGTGTTTTAGACTTCTACTCAAGGCTGCGGTGGCCGGGTGGCTCCTTGCCCAGACGTGCTGAGGACCCCAGCGTTTGGTGAATACGGAGGGAAGAGGGTGGGATGGGGAGAGGGTCCACTTCCGAAGGGACATGGGCTGGGCCGTGTGGGCGAGCAATTCCTTAGCGTGCTGAAGGAAGGAATGGTTGCTGACAAGGGCAGGACCCCGGATCCCAGCAGGCACGAGGGAGGACCCGGTGGGCAGCCACGGGGCTGGGGCTGGGCTGGCACACGCTGACACCTGCTGTTCTTGGTGTCGTACTGCCTCATATTCTTGATGAAGTGTGTCTTCTTCAGGCCTTTGTGTCTTGGGGATCCAGATGTATGTTTGGTTCTGCAGGTGAAAAGGAGGTCACTCCTCCCCTCCTGGGAGCCCCTCTGGCCCCAGGAGAAAGGACGGGGGTGCATGCAGCAGGCGGGGCTCCTTACCTTTGGACCGAGGCACATCCCACCGTGTCTTCCAGAAACTCGAGCGAGCAGCGCTGGGAGCCTATGCGCCTTCTGTAAAGAGGACACGGCAGGGCCTCAGGGTACTGTCCAGAGGCTGCCTCATGCGCCCTCCTCCCAGAGGCCCAGCCTGCTTCTCAGGCCCCGATGGGGCCCCCAGGCCATGGGCCAGAAGCAGGTCTGCGGTGACGTCTGAGTGTTGGGCAGGGCCACCCAAGGCCAGAAAAACCTGAGGGGGACATGGCACCGGGAGGGATGGCTGGCCGGGCCCTGGTCTACCCACCGCCTCTCAGAGCTCAGCCAGGGGTCCCGGGAAGGGGGCATGGTGGGGCTGGACAGGGTCCCGCGGTGGCTCTGCCACCGTGACAAACACACGTCCTGCCGACCCTCTCCCGCCCACCTCAGCGTGTAGCGCTGCCCCGGCCCAGGACACCTAGAAGCCTCTCCCCCTCGGCTGGGCCGCCTTCCCTGCACCAGCCCCCGCCCCCGGGCTCAGGGCCCTGGCAGGGGCTGTTCCCTCGGTCTGGAACCTTCTTTCTCCAGATCTTCCCGTGGCTACGTCCCCCTTGACTTGAGGCTCAGTTCACGCGTGGCCCTCCCCCTCCCCAGGGCAGCAGCAGTCCTGGTATGCACGTCAGGGAGGTGTCTGCTTGGGCCTGTCGCCGGAAGCACAGTGGGCCAGTGGGTGTGCTGAGCTTGCGGTGCTCCCCCGCCCTTGCCTCCTGCCTCTCAGCTCACCCCTGGGAGCATAAAGGAGCCAGAAACGCAACAACCCGCAGCCCCGCCTCAGCATCGTCCAGGCCTGGCGGCCAGAACTCTTCCCAGAGCAAAGCCCTGCCCAGGGACAGGGAGGAAAGCGCTTCTATTAGACCCACACAGAGGGGAGTCTGAACCCAGACGTGTGGCTGCGTGGTCAGGAGGCCCCCTGGGCTGGGGAGATGGCCTCAGTGACTCCTTGGGAGGGGACACAAATGGCCTTAGGTCAGGGCTGAGGCTGAAGGCCAGAGACCCCCAGACGTGCTGGGTGGTCAGGGAGGAGTGTGTGCCGGTGACCACAAAAGGGAACCAAAGACCGGCTGCCCGATGAGGTGCTGACCCCAGGGGGCTGCCCCCAGCCCTCTGAGGTGCTCACCGTGCTGGGGTTGTCCCAGAGACAAACCGGGTGTTTGGTCTGGTTTAAAACCATCCCAGGAGGGGGCCTTACCAGCACCCAGCACACAGGGAGCTCGGGAAGGCAGCCTCCCACCTGGCACTGGGCCCAGAAACCCTGCGCAGGCTGCACCCTCAGGTCAAGGTCACACACCCAGGTTCTTGCCACCAAGGCCACCAGCAGGGACCGCTCAGGACAAAGCCAAGAAGCCGGGCTCTGCTGCCCCACCCCTCCTGGGGCTCAGGTCACCGTGGTTTACGAGATGGAGGAACACGGGTCTCACACTCAGCCTGGGCTGGGCAGGTGCCCAGGCCCAAGTGTCAACAGCAGCCATTTCCTAAGAGGCTGAGCCTCGCTGCTGAGCCGCTCCCGGAAGCTGCAGCCTGCCCTGATGCCGCCTTTCTTGCAGCATCTCACGGGACCCTCCCCGTGGCAGGACCCCTGGCGTCCAGACGACGCCTGGCACGGTCAGGACATCTCTCCCGGGTCAGGCTAGGTGGGTAGGGGGCAGCAGGAGGGGCACGTCAGGCAGACACCCAGCAACCAAGGAGGCCTGGGGTAGGGGCTGGTGAGCACCGGCCCCACGGTGGGCGATGAGGCAGGCCCTGCCCTGAGAGGGCGCCCCACTGCAGGTGGACGTGCAGGACCCGTGCCGGGAAGCGAAGCCGGCCTGGTGGAGACGGGAACGCCCCAGACAGGTGTGCGTGTCCTGCCCCGCGGGGCTGGGCTCAGAGGTCCCGGGCAGCAGTCCCGCGTGGCTTTCTCAGGCTTGCTTCCTCAGGTAATTTCCCAGGTGAGGCCCGATGGCTCCTGCACGCCTGGGACCTCGCTTACAGGGCCCAGAGGCCAGCGGCAGTCTCCACGGAGGCAGCCATGGGCCCTTGGGGGCCAGCCCGGGGGCACAGTCAGCACCCACGCTCCCGGGCTGCCTGAGCTCTGGCCCAGCGCGCTCCAGGAGACCGCTCTCATCCCACTGAGCGTCAACACCTGACCCCAGCTGGTTTCGTGCATCTCTGTCTTTGTGGGTTTCTTCTACATTTTCTTCTCTGTAAGCATTTTATACGTAAACTCCATCCTCACAGCCCTCAGCGCACAGGTGGTAAAACTGAGGCACAGAGCTGGCGGGAGTTAGGGGCTGGGAGCTGCGCCCTGCCCCCCGGCGCTGCCTCTGCCCCTGGATTCTGCCACCTGCCCCCGTGCCGCCCTCCTGACCGCGCTGGGGGAGCTGGAATCAAGGCTGCTCCGTGCTCTCAGGGCTCCTTTCCTGAACTCGGCCTGTGTCCGCGTGATGCTATTTGGGTTTGGGTCCAGAGACAGGGACGACGCTGACGAGGGTACCCTGAATTCTGAGCACAGACCAGGCTGGCCAAGTGAGGGGCTGTTGCTTTCGAGCCCCCCACTACCCACCTCCCACCCCAGAGGAGCTGGCCCCGCGGCCCGAGGGAGGCTGAGAGCCCCGCTGGGATGGGGACCCTCCGGGGGCCGCCAGGCAGCCGCGGGCTCACTCGTCCCAGGACGGGGACTGGCGCCCGGCCCCTTCCGTAGGCGGCGCCCTTTCCAAACCCACTGCTGGCCGGTCGACCAAGGAGGCAGCCTCTCAGGAGTCCCGAGGCGGGACCTCCACGGTCTCCCACGTGGCCCTGGGAGGACGACACCCCTAAGCACTCGCCGCTCTGGAAACGGCTCAGAATCCCAATGCTGACCACATGCCGGCCCGGGCCTGTAGGCACGACAGGAACGTTCCAGCAGCTCTACCCAAAACGACCCCCACTGGGAGCAATCCCGCCGTGGACCCCATTGGGAGCAGGCCCCTGGAAGCGGTGTGTGCAGGGCCTGGCTGAGGACCTGAGCGGGGACAGGCGGTGCCGCGCCCCGGGTCCTGCTGGTCGGTGGTCAGGATGTGCGCGCCTCTCCCTGTACGCCCGCTACTCCTCTGTTTAAAAAGTGCTACAAACAAACTACAAAGAACAAAGTCTGGGCTCCTGCCACCTCAGCTAACACTCTCCCATTCCCCGACGTCTGGGCAAATGCAAGTCCCAGGGAGCCAGGAGGCCCTCGCGGCTAAGCCGTCCAAGGCACACGGGATGGTGTCCCCCACATGGCGGCGACTGGCCCGAGGCCGCCTGCGCTGGACTCTGTAGGGAAGATGGGGTCGGGGGCACAGGGGAGGCTGTCAAGATGGCACAGGCGACCACCCCACTGGCTCACTTTCACAGCTGCCCCTTTACAAACCGGTGACCCATACTCGCCTTCCCCGAGACAGGCAGGAAGAGAAATCGCCACTTTTTAGACGTTGTTTCCACTGTCTGATAAACTCCTTCACTTTGTAACTGAAAAAACGGCCCAGCTGAGAAGAGAAGGGCTCCTGCCTAGTTGGGAGGCCACTCAGTCCGAGCCAGGGGCCACGTGCAGGGGCTGCTGTGCGTGGGCTCAGCCGGTCTGAGAACACGCAGGCTGCTGACGGGGGCCAGCACGACGACACTGAACCCTCCCCTGCCAGGAGAGTGCGGGCAGGGGTCCTGTCCGGCCGGCCCACCACTTCACCCGGGCCTGAGCACGGGGCCTGGCATATCACAGGCCGTCGTGCATCCTTGTTGAGTGAGTGGGTCGCCCTAGGTACCCTGTCTCACCAAGTCCCTGCCAGCTTCCCCGGGTGACAGGACCCACATGTGGTCCTGGGCCGGCCTCCATCTCAGCAAGGCCTCTGGACCCCCTCTAGGCTCCAACCTCGGTGACCACCTCCAGCCGTTTTCCAGCTGGAGAGCAAGAAACCCCCAAATCAGTGATGTGAACAGACTGCCAGACACTCCACCGAAATCGCATTAATTTGGACAGACGCTCGGCAGCCTCCAGAGCGCTAGGCGGCTCCTGGCTAAGACGGCAGCTCAAATCCCAGGCCCTTCCTCGGAGCCAACCCTGAGCAAGCGCTTCAGAATCGCAAGGGTTTCTGCTCCCAGCTAACCCGGCCACGCCCCCGGCTCACCTTCCCCCGTGTTAGTGCCCTGGACTAACGACTAATGACGACTGCTGGGGGTTGAACAATGTCCCCAAAATATGCGAAGTCCTCACCCCGTCACCTGTGACTACGAGCACAGCTGCAATAGGGTCTTCACAGGTGTGACCAAGTTAAGGTGAAGCCGTTAGGCTGGGCCCTGACCCGATGACCAGCTGGGTCAGGGTGTCCTTACAAGCAGAGAGAGACGCCAGGTGAAGACAGAGACACCAAGGAGAAGCTGTGTGAGGACGGAGTCAGAGACTGCAGGGTTGTGGCCACAAGCCCAGGACATCTGGGGGAACCTTACCCCCGAGCCCTCCCAGGAGCAAGGCCCTGCCCACGTCCCGACTCAGGCTGTAACTTCCAGGACTGTGAGAGGAAACCCTGCTGCTGCCTGAAGCCTCCAAGCCCCCCCTGGAGAGAGGAGGGCCGACATGACAGAGGAGGGCGCAGCGGTCTGGTGGGGCAGGAAGAGGACCTGCAAGCCTGTGTCTGACCCATCCGGAGAAGCCCAGAAACTGGGTAAGCGCTAGGTGACCGTGGTGTCGAAATGAAAGCAAAGCTCTAGGGAGGAAGGTAAGGATCCTGGTGAGTCACTCACTGGCTCGGCAGCAACAGCCGCACCAGACTGTGCCCCGAGCACGAAACACAAACGCCCCACCGTGGGCTGAGCTGTGAGCACACCCTGGGCAACCGGGACGTAACACAAGTCCTCACTCCCCGGGCCCGGCCACCGCCACCCTCGCTGAGCCCTGGCCACCCAGCAGACCTCACAACAGCCCCTCCGGCAGGTAGTGCCTAACACAAACCCATCTCACAGAGAAGCAAACCGAGGCTCAGAGAGGCGGTGCCACCTGCTCTGAGTCACAGAGCTCCTGAGAGGTGGAGCTGGAATTCCAACCAGGTCTGTCCCCAAAGCCTGGGTCAGACCACCACACTCACGACACAGACTTTGAGAAAAGACCCTCAGGATTCTCTCCATTCCCCAGAACAACTTACCCTTGAAGTCCACAGCCTATAGCTGGCAGCCCCCTTTGCTACTCAGCAGCGACTACCTGCGGCCCTGCCTCTGGGCCCAGGGAGCACAGAGAGAAACGGACAGTGCCCACCCTAGGAGCCTGCCATCTGTCAGGGGAGGGTCAGTGACTCTCAGACCCAAGGGCTGGGCCCTGTGCTCGGCAGCAGAAACCGAGGAGGGACAGAGTCTGGGTGGGCAGGTGCGGCCCTGCGACATCTGAACGGGGATTTGAAGGCCAAGTGGGAGGGAGGGGCAGGAGAGGGCTCCTTGCACAGGCCAGGCCAGGGGAGGAGGGACACAGGGACCGTGGAGGGTGCAGCGGGAACACCGAAGGGCACCTGACTTGTGCCACATCTCAGCCTGTTCTGTGTCCTCCAGAGCTTGGGCCCCTGCACAAACTCTTCAGAAGCAGCGCAAGCGCCATCAAGCCCCATCGCCAGGCAGGGCTCCTGGTTACAGGCGCTTCATTGCATCCTCCCATTCGAACAGCTTCGTGGGCCAGGCTGCTGGCCTGTCGGGTTCACAGGGAGGGCCTGGCCCCCAACCAGGGCGCCTGAACTGTTTGCTGAATGACACACGGCCTGCCCAGCACCACACACAGGGCTGCGGGACCGGGAGAGGAGGGCACAGCGCAGGCCTGGCTGTAGGTGAGCGGGACCCTCGAGGCCTCACACAGCGGACGTCCCTGCCACTCTGCCCTGGCGTGTCGGAGTGACTCGAATGGGACCTGGTGTGAAGGGAGGACTGTCCTCGGGCTGATGTTTGCCAGGAGACAGGACCACTCCGTTGGAGAGTCTGCCGGCTGAGGAAAGCAGGCTTTGGGGCAGGGGCACAGACTAGAGGGGCAGAGCTCAGGGGTGGGGGTGGCCCTGAGATGGGCTGAGGCGTTCCTAGAAATGAAATCAGGGCAGGGGAAGTGCCTGCGACCTGAGATGTGACAGGCCCAGGGGCCCTGAGCTCAGAGTGGACAAAGGAGGCAGGGGTAATGGGGGGCCTCCCGTGACCAGTAGCTGTGGGATGGGGGGCTGGGAGGTCTGGCCTGGTGTGGGAGACTCTGGGGCTAGATGTCACAGTACAGGGAAGATCCCTGGCCCACATGGAGGGGGTCACCCAGTTTAGAGAACGAAGGGGAACCCAGAGGGGGTGTTTGTGAGTCCCTGTGTCAGCAGGACTGGTAACAGTGGGCTGGGGAGGGGGTGTGTCTGGAGCTGACAGGGCTCTGTGTCTGGGGGCTGATAAGGGCTGAGGGAACCCCAGACTCATGTTCAGGGGACTGACAAGATTGAGAGGACCCTGACCCCGTGTTCAGGGGTGGCAGAATTAAGGGGACCATGACCCTTAAGTCTGGGGACTCACGGGGCCCGAGGAGACCCTAACATCCGTGTCCAGGGAGTTGACAGCTTGCAGATGACTCTCGACTCTGACATCTTAGGATGGTGGGGCCCAGTCAAGACTCCCTTCTGGGGCTGGCAAGGCGCAGGACACCCCAACCCTCTGTCCCTCACTGACAGGGCCCAGGACACCCCAACTGGTGTCTGGGGCTCACAGGGGATCAGGGTCACCTCCCGGTCTCCAAGTCCTACGCTGACAGGTCACTCAAACCCTGTGGCACGAGCCTACCCTGATCTTCTGTAGGTCACCTCAACCCTATGAGCTGAGCCAGCCCAGGGCCACCTGCCACCCTGCTCACTGTGCTGATGGCCCCCAGGTCACCCCGACCCTGTGTCCCGGGCTGTCAGGCCCCCAGGCCACCTCAACTCCTTGCCCGGGCGACTCCACTGCCTCCAACCCTGAGCCCTGGGTGACTCCGCCAGGTGACCCCGACCTCCGCGGTGACCCAGCCCCAGGCCACCCCGCCGCCCCCCAGGCCCCAGGTGACCCGGGCCACACTCACCTCTGGCGCTGCCCGTCCAAACCCAGGCTCAGGCCGAGGCCCAAGCCGGCGGGCGCGGGCGCGGGGCTGAGCAGGCCCTGGGGCGCCGAGGCCCGGCCCGCGGGTCCGGGCAGGGGCAGGCCGGCGGGGGGCGCGGGCGGCGGCGGCGGCGGTGGCGGCGGCGGCGCGGGCGGCTCGCGGGCCTCGGTGGGCGGCGGCGGCGGCGGGGGCTTCTCGCCGCCCGGGCCCAGGCTCGGGGGCCGCCCGTCCAGGGAGATGTTGTTGAGAAAGAAGAGCGCGGCCTGGCGGCGCCGCGAATCCCCTCGCCGCCGCAGCGCCTGCGGCGCGGCCCGGGCAGCGGGGCCGGGGGACTGGCCCGAAGAACCACCCGCCGCAGCCGCGGCCATCCTCCGACTGAGCCCGCCGCCCGCCCGCCACCGCCCTCCAGCTCGCGCATGCGCCCTCGCCCGCCGCCCATTGGCCGGGGCGCACCCGTATGCAAATACATCGCCGTCACGCCCGCCCATTGGCCAGCGCGGGGCGGGGGGAGCGGCTCCCTTGGGTCCTAGAGCGGGTTCCGATGAGGCCAAGGGGGAGCCGGGAGAAGCCGCGAGGCCTGGCTCTGGGCGAGCGGTGGAGGTGCCGCGGGTTCGAGTCCCTGACTCGGAAGTCGCGGCCCCGGGGCGCCAGTGCTCTGTTCCACTTGCTGGGCTGTGGCGTTCGTGGTCAGCGTTCTTAAAGCCTCGTCTTTAGGCTCCAGCGCACTTCCCCTCTTGGGGTGTGTGTCTTTGCGGGGGCGGGGGTCTGACGTGCGGGCGCTGGAGCTGTACCACCCGCCGGGAGCCCCAGGAATGGCCAGCGGTGCCCCCTGACCTCCCCCAGTGACTGAAGACGACACCGCGAGTCCGAGGGGAGAAGGCACCTGCCTGGGGTGGCAGGCAGGCGGGCGGTGCTGGGCCTTCAGCCCCAGACAGAGTCCTGCACGGCCGTCAGCAGCAAAGCGACCTTGAGTCTGGGGGGGGGGGGGTGCCAGGTCCGTTTCCTCTTCTGTACCGGGACCCCCAACTTCAGAGTTGGTGGCTTCATGCTCAGGTGCTGCCTTCTGGAGCCCCCAGGAGCCCACCTGTGTCTTGGGGGGCAGGGTCCTGCAGCCACCTCTGTGCCACTGGCCTGCTCTGTCCAGCTGTGAGCCTGTGGGCTTACTTATCCTTCAGGTGGGGGACGCTGATTTCCACCTCAGGGTATGGTCAGGGTTGAGTGGGCTCAGCCCGGGGCTGTCACCAGCGCTGGGGCTTCCCGGCGGTTGGAGACCGGCACTTGCCGTGTGGTTTGTCCACGCAGCTGTGAATGCTCCTCCGTGGAACCATACACGGCACACGCATTTCTCTCCGTGCAGGCGTTGGGGGAGGGGCAGACACAGCCCTGGCCTGCAGAGCGCCTCCTAGCGAACGGGAGGCCAGTATCATCATCGTGGATCAGGGCCCCAGGGCCTGGCCCTGCTGGCCAGCTGTTACCAGTAGGAGGACCCTGGCAGGTTGGGGCGGGGGCGGGCTGCCAAACTGGTAGGTAATAGTTAAGCGGATGTCAGATGAGGAAAATGAAAAGGGGCGGTGGGAGGATGAAGCGATGGAGGGCTGTTATTTGGTTATTGGCCCTCAGCTCCAAAACCATGCTGTCTGCTGCCCGATAATGGAGCTGGGCCCTGTAGACTTTTCTCCTGGGCCAATTGGCATTACGTTAAATTTCGGTGGTGCCGCAGGGACACGGTGGGGGCGGGGGGAGTGGGCGTGGTCTTCTTCCAGGTTCTGTGTCGGGTGGAAGCCTGGGTGAGCTGCCCTGTGTGCCCTGTGGCGGTGCAGATGGCTCACAGGCCAGTGGACCAGGGACCCAGAGTGTGGAGGGGCTCTGTGTGGGGCCTGGCGGACATCCCCTGTTGTGTTCCCACAGCCCTCCCCAGAGGCTGCCCTGGTCCCTGTAATGCTCTGCAGATGGGGCTGGTTTTGATCCTGCCCTTCAGAAAGGGAGTGACTTCCCATCCCTGGGCACATTCAAGAGCCTCTTGCGTCACCTGCCCAGGCAGGTGGAAGCCCAGATGACCCCCGACCCTGCCAGCTGCACACGCCATCCTTCATTACACTTTATTCTCCGGGTGCCCTGGGACCGGCGCCCCCTCCATCCCCCACCCCCGCTTCCGGGTGCTGCCGTCAGCCTTCCTGCGCCTTCACTGCCCAGCACCCGTTTGTGGGACTCCACGAGGGGGCGCCCGAGACCACTGCTCAGAGCTCCATGCCCCGTCAGGAATGGGCGGCCAGGCTCGCAGCCCCTTGGGTCCAGGATGCTAGTGGAGTTGGTGGGAGGAGGGGGCACTGTCCAGGAAGGGCTGCTTGTGCACAGCAGGGGTGGGGGCGGGGCGGGGCTGGAGCTTGAGCCGCCCTGGCCTCCCAGGCCCCTACTCCCTGCAAGGGAGCAGATGCTGGGCTGAGGGTGGCGTGCAAGACCATTTCTGAGATGGAGGGGTTCAGAAGACCAGCCTTCTTGGCCTTCCCAACCCCTTTGGATGTGGGCCAGGGCCCAGTCCGCTACGCTGCTGCCGGGGCCGTCTGCTGGCTGGCGGCGTGGGCTGTCCTGGCCGCGGGCAGTCGGGTGGGGAGCACGGCTGGGCAGGCTGGGGTGCCCCTGGCTCTCTTCCCAGCTGCTGGTGCTGGGTGAGTGGCTGCCGTCCTTGGGGTCCCTCGGGCTCCTGGCTCCCCTAGGTTCCTTATTCCTCAGGACGGCTTCTTCGAGGCTGTGGGAAGTGGACCGAGATAGTGGCCTTGTGTGTCCTCTTTTGCAGCAACACTGGGCTCTCACCCAGGGCCTCGTGGGCAGTTTCTGGGAACTCAAGAGCCCACACTTGTTTGCAACAGCAACGGACACCAGGGCAGGGTGGCCCGATTGGAGGGTGAGCCTTGGGAATTTGGTGGAAGCACAGACCCTCTCCCCAGGTGTGATCCTAGAATCAGCCTGGCCCCAATGCCTCCCTTGCCACCTTGCAGAGGGTCTGGGACATTCTGGATAAGCCGAGCTCACGGGGAAATTCTCTCAGAATCCCCAAGACATGGGCTAGGTGCTTCCATGGGCCTGCCTCTGCGGCCACAGGGAACGGGCATCTGGTCCTTGAGACCCTTACAGGTGGGACCTGCCGAGATGCTGGGCTTCAGGCCCGTCTCTGATGCAGAACCAACTCTAGGTTCTAGGTCAGACAGATCAGGTTGGAATCCTGACCCCATGTACCAGCTCCGTAACCCTGGGCAAGTTACCCCATCTCTGAGCCTCAGTTTCCCCATCTGTGAAACAGTGATGATTCATCACTGGGCTGGGTCATGAGGCCCAAAGGCAGTAACGACTGGACGCTGTCTTGAACTGCTCCATGCACACAAGATACAAGGGCGCTGCCCCTGGCGCTGAGCCATGTGGCACAAGCTGGGCAAGGGTCCTGTCCTCACTGATCAGCCCTGTGGGTGTTGGGGGGCGTGAGTGCCTGCTGGGGAGGCCCTGCCCTGGCCCGGGTGGGTGGGTGAGGGTGGGAGTGGGCTTGACTCAGTGTGGAGGGTGGGGGTGGACACGGTGCACCCCTTCGGACCGTGCCCACCAGGACAGCTTCCAAAAATGCCCAGTGGGATGTGCCACGAGATCACACAGGCGTGCTGGCCTCCTCCACCGCTCACCCGGCAAACACAGGCTGCGGTCACCTTCCCGGCAACAATGGCGCATTGTGGCGGCCACAGCCCAGCCTGCGACGCAGGCCTGCTTGGACAAACACCAGGCGGCATGCAGTATCAGCTAGCTCAGGCGTTCTAAGGCTCTCGTGGGCGCCCGGAGGCCTGGCCTGAGCTGCCACTGTGGCCGGAGCAGGAAGTGGGAGGATGTCCTGATACCCGAGGCTGGAGCGGGGGGTGGGGGAAGCCCACAGGTACCACCCTTGGCGAGCACGTGAGCGGCCCCCGAACCCCCAGAGGGAACAAACACACAAGAGGGTCCGGGAGTGCCCACCCCATCCCGTGGGACTGGGACAGGGGGAGGGGTTCAGGACCACCAGGCCTGGGGGCTGCTCATGGCCCAGGATGCCCCTCCTCCCCTGTGACAATGAAGACGATACGACCGTCCTCAGCTGTGTCCCTGGAATCTCACGATAGCCCTGGTATCGCCCCCTTTCCAGAGGGAAGCAGGCTGGGGGTGAAAGGGCCAGCCCGCGAGGAGAAGTGCAGTCAGGGTTCACGCAGGCCTGACCCGGGTCTCTGTCACAGGGCTGCTCCGGGAGAGGCTCCAGGGCTGGCTGCTGGGCTCCAAGTAGCCAGAAAGGTGGGGTGGGGGCATCAGTGCTGTGGCCGCCCTGCCCAGCCCTGGCCGCCCACCTTTGCTCCACTGGTCTGAGGCCCGCTTCCTCTTCTGTGGGCCCCGCCCATGCTCCGTGGCGCAGAAACCCCTGGGTCCCTCGGCTGGCAAGCGCTGCGTGGCCCCCGCCTCGGTGCTCAGGCCCACCTGATGGGGTGGGGGTGTGGTCGTGCTGAGGACCCTCCCCGAAGCCTGGGGCAGCCCTGGTGCCCCCACCCCACCCCGCTGTGTGGCCGGGCACCCACCTCGCTGTCCGAGGTGTCTGGCTTGTCTAGCTCATCTGACTCCGGCCGCTGTCCTTGGGCTTTGCCGAGCTCTGCAGGACGCAGGGTGTGGGTCAGGCCGGGCTGGTGGCCTGGGAGTCTAGCGGAAGCACAGGCCTCTAACCTGCCGTACTAGGACCAGTGGCAACAACACTTCAGATGAGGAAACTGAGGCACAGAGGGACCGAGGAACCTGCCTTGGGGTTGAATCCAGGCCCAGTGTCTCCAGCACCCGTACAATGACCTCACCAGCTGGAGTGTCCCCTGGCTTGGTTGCTGGGTGACGGTGAACTCCCTACCTGCCCGGAAGCCCTAATTGTTAAGATGCTCTCCTTTCATTGCCTGTGGTCAGAAACATGCCCTCCCTGAGCCCCCAACTGCTTTCTGGGCCTGTAGGTGGGGGGAAGCAAGTCCGAGACCCAGGGTTTGGTTGGTCAGGCCCCGGGTGCCGAGCCAGGTCCTGGGATCGGGGCCCCCAGCTGATGCTGACCACCGCACCTCCCGCCCCACTGCGGCACCACTTCCTGCGTTCTCGAGACACCAGTACTCACCCTCACCCGGGTGGCCATCTCCATCAGGCCTTTGCGGGCAGGGAGGCAGTTCTGGCCCCCCTCTGTCCTCATGTCCTGGCCCACTTGGAAGGGGCAGGCTGGGGCCTGGGAGAGAATGTGAGGGTTCCTGGGGGGAAGCAAGTAAGTGACTTGAGTTCACATGAGGCAACTTCCCTGCCCTCGCCCGGCTCTGGGCGCAGCCTGCGGGACCCTGGCTGGGGCTGGAGGGTCAGCCGTCTCCCATGTGGTGTGACTCAGGCGGCCAGGCTCTCCCCCTGGGAACCAGCTGGTGGAACAGAGGGAGGAGAGCAGCCCAGGGCCGCTGGGTGCTCTGGGCGGGGCGCGTGGAGGCCAGGAACAGGGCTTGGTCCCTTTACCGTGGAAGGTGGAGGCTCTTCCACCTCTGCCTCTTCGGCCCCCTTGGTGCAGTCGCCGAGCCCCTGGACCCCAGACTGTGCAGAGGGCTCCACTCCCTGGGGTGGCTTGGGGCTGGGCGTGTGGGCACCTGGGGGGCTGAGTGATCCTGGCTGGCCGGCAGGCTTGGGGGCGCCGTCCCGGCCCCGGCCCCACTCCGAGAGGTCCAGGGGCTTGTCTGGGACATAGTCCTGTGTGGCCGAGGCCTCCTTTGCCCCGGGACTGCCTGGGCCTGCGGGCTGTGGGTGCTGCCCTCTGGGCAGGGCTGCCGAGGCCGCCCCGCCCCCGGGACCCTCGGAGTGGGGGCCGGCTGGCGGGGAGGGTGGCGCCTTCCCCGGCACTGGTGGGCCCCTCAGCCCGGCACCGCCCGCCCGCCCCCGCGCCCACAGCTGCTGGGCCAGGAACAGGTGCAGCGCTCCCTCCAGCCGCGGGTCCCGCACGCCCGCCAGGGCGCCTGGCAGGCCTAGCAGACCCACGGGCTCCTCCCAGGCCTCTGCCTCCCCGGCCTTGAGGCCCGGGGGCTGGGGGCCTCTGGGGGCTGTGGCGGGGGCCTGGGGGCCGCTGTGAGGGCTCCCACGGGGCAGGGCCAGGTGGCGGTTCAGGTGGCAGAGGCGGTCAGCCTGGAGGGAGCTCTCTGGGGACTCACAGGGCTTGGCAGAGGGCAGAGAGGCCTGCAGGAAGCTGTGGGCGAGGAGGAGCCTGCTGACCATGGCCCACGGTCACCCCCGTTTCACAGGGAGGACCGGGGGCCCGGGGAGGCGAGGTGAGTGCCCCGGTCACACGGTGGGTAGCTAGGAGGGGAACGCCCGGGCCCCCTGGGCAGAGTTGACCTGGGGCCTGGGGGCTCTGAGGAGGGACCTGGCCACCAAGGCCTCTCCCTCTTCTGGGCATCGGCTGCCTGCCCGGTCCCCTGGAGCACCCAGCCCACCCGTGGGCCCGCTGCAGCCCCGCCCCCAGTCTCCTCTCAGACGCTGAGAGTGGTCTCAGACCATGGTGAGAGCCTTTGCGTGGGCTCTTCTGCGGGAGCTCTCGGTCCCCATCTCCAACCCCCATGTCCCCCTGTCCCACCCTGGCCATTCAGGAGATGGCCACGTGGGAACTTTGCTATGGGCAGGGTAGCTGGGAAGGCCAAGCCAGGGAAGGGTGGGGTTCCTAGAGGGATAATGGGAGGGACTCCCCTGGGCTACTGGCCCCTTCCCCAAAGGTGGGACCAGAGTAGGAGACTGGGTACCCGACTGAGGCTGCTCCCGGTGGCGGCGGTGGGCTGGGCCTCACCTGTCCAGAGGGAGGCTGTGCTCTCCAGACGGGCTTGGGGGGCTGCTCCTGGGGGGCGGCAGTGGGGACGTCCCGTTGACGGAGCCCCGGTTGGCGGAGCAGGCCCGGGACCCTGGCCGCACCACGGCGATGGTCCCGTGTAGCTGGTTGGAGATGTGCTGGGGGCTCTGCACGGGGTAGATGGGTCAGCCTGGGGGTGGTTGGCTGCTGCCCTCTGCCCTTTTCTCTGTGCGACCCTGGGCAGGTCACCCACCCGCTCTGAGCCTTGCCTCCACCCATGTCACAAGGAGCTCAGGGGTCCCTGCTTGGCACGGGCCATGTGCGTGGCACATAGCAGGGCTGGCGGCTGGCGGCTGCCAGCCTCCTGCCTCGGGCTGCCCGGGGAGAGGAAGGAGTGGGCTCTGAGTCCCTCTCCCTCACCATGTCCGGGGCCCGGGGCTCAGGCAGGTTGGCACCTGGGGAGATTTTGGCTACTGGAGACGTCCCGTACCCCACCGGCCTTTCTGTGGGAGGAGAAGCAGAGGGTGGGATGGTTGCGAGGTGCTCAGAGGGGCCAGCTCAGCGCAGAGGGCTCCCCGGTCCTGGGGCTCCAGTCTCCTGGCCTCCCCTGCCCCCCAGCAGCCCCTCCTCCCCATGGACCCGCACCTGCGTGGCCGTCCTCCACCTCCTCATGGCCTTCCAGTGGCTTCTCAGTGACGGCCTTCCGGGTGCCCAGGGAGGGGAACAGCAGGGGTGACAGGGGTCCTGGGGCACCCTCCCTGAACTGGGGCTTGGCCCTGTCTCGAGAGGGGAGGCAAGAACAGGGTGGGTAAGGGAGGGCAGTGTCCCAGAGGCGATCAGAAAGGCCAGGACGCCCTCCTGGGGACCCAGGTGACCAGGAAAGACCGCCATCGTCGGCTCACACCGATGTCCCCGTGGAGCCCAGGCATCAGAGCTGCCGTGGGTGCTGGGGCCCAGCTCCGCTTCTAGGACCTATGCTTGCAGACCAGGGGAGGTCGCATCTGCTCTGGGGAGCTGGCCTGCGGGAGCCCCTCCCCTCTGCGCCGCGTGCCTGGGGCCCGAGGACGTGCTGGGCGCCTGCTGTGGCTGAGGTGTGCGGGGTGAGGGTTGCTGGACCCTGGTGCCTCCCCCCACTCACCCTGGGCCCCGGAGCTGCTTCACCTCCTCCTTCAAGGCGTCGTTTTCCTCCTGCAGCCGGGTCAGCTCGGCCGCTGCAGAAGGCGACGATTAGGAGGGACTGGGGGAGGGGAAGCAGGGCGGGGTGGGGCCCCACAGCCCCCAGGAGCCCCTCCTGTGCTGGCCCCAGCCCCCAGGGACACCCCCACCCCACCCTCGCGCCGAGAGGAAGGGGCGTGTCCTCATCGGCAGACCCTATGAGACCTCATGGCTCTGCAGGACCCTTCTCATCATGGGAAGGTGGGAGCTGAGGCCCCGAGAGGGCAGGGACGCCCCCTGCCTGGGTAACTGACCAGTGGGGGGCATGTGGGCGCCAGCGGGGGGCTTTGCACCATTTGTCTGTGAGTTGGGGTGTGGGTATCCCGCCCCACCTATGGCGTGGGCCAGATCGCCTCTTCCCCTTTCCCCGAGACCCCTCATCGGGCTGGGCGGGCCCTGGGGGATCGCCGGCCCCCACGGGAGGGACTCCGGGACCGGGCTCACAGAGTAGGAAGACATGCTGCAGGCTGTGGAGCAGGGAGCTCTCGAACTCCTGCTGCTTCTTCCTGGCCAGCTCCTGGGTGACCATGCAGCGGTCGCACAGGCCGGCCCGCAGCCTGCGGGGGTGAGGAGGCGAGAGGCCGCTCTGAGCAGGGAGCCTGGGACCCGCACCGCCCCCCTCCCTGGACGAGCCCTGCCTTTCCCAAAGTGTGTTCCGTGGAAGCCCCGCCTCACCCCTACCCCGGGGGCTAAGCGCTCCATGTGCCGTTGAGTTTGGGAAGGAACCTTGAAAATGCAATTTACTTAAGGCTCTGAGACGTCCTGCGGTGGTTTAGTTTATGCCGGAGCTTCCCAAACTCGTTCTCCGCAGAGCCCTCCTCAGCTTCCCTGTGCGCCCTGCCCCCATCGTGAGCGTGGTGCTAGGTGCCCCACCTGTTCTCCAGCGCCCGCAGGTTCTCCTTCAGCGCCCTCTGCTGCTCCCGGAGCTGACGGTTCTTGGCACAGAGCTCCTCCGCCCTCCGGGCGTCCCTGCGGGGGGAGGGGGGGGACGGGCCGCGGTGCGCATGTTGCTCTGCTGGGGCCCCGCGCTGCCCCGCCAGCCTCTCCCTGGCCTGGGACTGCCTTGAGAAGTGGGGCCTCGCAAGGGCAATGCCAGCACGCCCAAGCGAGAGCGTTCGCGGCCTCCCTGGGGACCCTGTCTCATCCATGGTGCCACCTGCAGCCTCATCTGTGCAATGGGGACCTGGGGAGCCGGCCCGCGGGTCTCCTAGACTCACGACGAGTCCTCCTGTTGACAATGATTGGTCCTGGAGGCGCCCTGCATGGACGCGGCTTGCCCAGCCCCCTGGAGGGTCCCTGTTCACTTGGACCAGAGACTCCCCCAGCCCCCAAGCCGAGCCTCAGTGTCTGCTTCTGCATCACAGCTGGTGGTAGTTCCAGGGCCCTGGGGCTGCTGGGGAGCCGCTCCCCTTCCCATCTGCTGGCCCAGGGCCTGTCCTCACTCACCGGCACCTCTCTGAGTTCAGTTCCAGAAGCTTGTTCTGCAGGCCTGGAGGAGCGAGGAAAGGAGCAGAGGGTCAGGCCCGGCCGTGCTGCCACCCCTGCAGCAGAGCTGGGGCGTTTCCTGTCCCCGGTTGTCTGGCAGGGCCCTCTCCAGACGCCTGCCGCCTGGGTCCCCTCACTGACTCCCTGAGGTCGCCCCCTGGGCGGGCTCCCAGTCTGCACCTGCTGACAGCTTCCGCCCCCTCTCCTGGCTGCCTGGGTCCCGGTCCGGGCCCAGCCTCTCCCCTCCCTGGGGTCTCTGGCTCTGGTGTCTGTCTGGAGATGGGGAGGGACCCTGATGCTGGGAGTGACCAGCTACCTGGCCAAGTCCCAGGAGGAATGTTTTTTGGGTGCTGCCAGAGTTGAAATAAAATGGGCCCTTGGGGGAGACCCCAGCAGACCCCCTCTTCCCCACCTCACTGTGGTCTGGCTTGGGCCCTAGGCTAGCCCAAGCAGTCCCTGCCCCTCTGGGTCTCTGGGGGAGGTGACCCAGGCCCTCTCGGGCTTCAGGGTGTGAGCGCTCTCACAAAGGTCTCGGGAGGGTGTGGCCCGGGCACTGGAGTGAAGGGAGTGGTGTGGCTGCAGCCCTGTTGCCGGCGGGAAAATCGGACTGGGCAGACCTCAGCCTGGGTGTCCTGGAGGGGAGCAGAGGGATTTCAGCTCAGCGCCCTGGAAAGCTCTAGACAGGCCTCTGGAGCCTTGAGATCCCATTGCTAGTAGGGAAGTAGGTGACCTCGCTTTTGGAGGACACTGAGGTCCCCACCTTGGGAAAGGGGCCGGTCTTGGCCAGAGCTTCTCGGGGTCTGTGACCAGGCTGGCTTTTGATTTTTGCTCTGATGCTAGCTGACCATTCAGGGACCACCCCTCCAGGGCTGCGATCGGAGGGGCTGGTCTGAGGCTGGGCTCCTGACCGCTTGCAGCTCTGGGCTCTGGGTCAGGACTCCCCTTCTGGGCCTGGAAGGCAAGGTCCCCAGGTTTGGCGAGATTTGGAGGCGATGTGTAGGAGCCCCCCGGCCTGGCTTTGGCCCTTAGACTGCTGTCCGGGTGAGGGTTTGTCCATCCCGAGACGCTCACCCGTGATCTCATTCTCATGGACGTCCTTCAGCCGGTTTAGCGACTCCATGAAGCTCTCCATGGCTTCCTGTGGCCCTGGCCCTGGCCCAGGCCCCTCTGTGCTCCAGGTGTAGGGGTGGCCCCTTGGGCTCTACTGCCCCTCCATTTCCAGCCTATGGAGCAGAAAGTGCGGAGACGGTCACATTAGCTCAGGAAGGGCCTGTGGGATGTAGGGTCCAGCAGTAGCCTGGAGAGGAGGTGGGTGCCGGTCCCAGGGCGTGTGGGGGTCCTGTCTTGTGACCACCCACTGGGCCATGTCCATACCTGAGGGGCACATAGAGGGATGGGACATTCTCGCTTAATCTCAACTCCCTAATCCAGTCCTCACAGCAAAGCAGATGCCTGAAGACGCCAGCTCCCGCTTGGTGCTGGGGCCACGACGGTGCCTGTGACGCGTGTTGACGAGGCCCCAGAACGGAGATGCCCATGCCTCCCCGCAGCCAGCGGATCGGTCAGCCAGGGCGCGTTCATCCGATGGGAGAGCCCACTTGGTGGGGTCCAGGTGCCCGCAGTGGCATGGATGGCCCCGTGGGGCCATGGCGGGGGCTTTGGGGGCCGGCTCGTTGTTTCCCCTGCAGGAGCTGGTGACTGTGCATAGGTGGAACTCTGCCCAGCCGCCCCTTGTGGCTTGGGCCCTTTTTCCTGCCTGTGTTTCACCTCCATGAAGTGTTTGCTAAAAATTAAGAGTGTGGGGTTACGAGCCTAAGCTGGGAGCTGGACAGTGTGACCACCGTGAGCCCTGGCCCCTCTGAGCCGCGCGCTCTTCCTTCGGGCGGTGGCCACGGTGCCTGTCTAGGGGGCACTGGTGAGTATCCTGCAGGGTCCCATGGGGTCCAGCTCCTTGGAGCTGGGTGTGAGGCCGGGGCTCAGCCCAGCGACAGCTTCCTCACCATGGTGCCAGGCGCCACCCTCCACCAGGCGAGAGCCCCTCAGTCCTTGTGGCAGACCTATGGTGGTAGGTACCGAGGCCACCATTGGCCGCCACTGTCCAGCTCTGTGTCACCATCTGTCACAGAGCTGGGAGTCAGACGCACAGCTCACAGAGCCAGATCAGCGCAGATGCCACCAGCAAAGACCCCCGCCATCAGCGGCCCCTCTGTTCCCTCCTTGAACTTAGCTTGAGGAGCCCTGGGGGTCAGCGGACCCTGAAAGTGAGCGTCTGGCGTCCTGGCACCCCCGACTCATCTGCCGGCTCCCTACCCTGATCTGTCAGCAGCGGTTCTCGGTTTGCCTTCTGTAGACTCCCGGAACCTGCCCCAGAACCTCACCTTTCTTTCTTTCATGGCGCCCGCCTGGCCCAAGCCACCACCCCACTGCTGGTGCACTGCCGGCTCTGCATTGGCCACCCCAGCTTCCAGGCCTCTCCCCAGGAGGCAGTCTCTGCACAAGCCCTGGGGACCTCTGCTCAAAGCTCCCTGCGGGAGGCCATGCCTGATTCCCCCCAGGGCACACTGAAGGAGGGGCGTGGTCTCGCTTGCATTTCAAAGTTTGCCCCCAAACTGGAGACCCTCAAATGCCTGCTGGCGAGTGTCCTGCGGTGGCAGGAGCGGTGACGTCCCGTGCCATTACGGTTCCCCCACCGCGGAGTCGGGGTGCCCGCTGTGGGAATCACTCACAGCCCATCACACTCACAGCCCATCACAACTGCTCTGGGCTCTCAGAAGTTGGGGTGGCGGGCACCCTGGGGCGGTGGGATCAGTAACTGAGGTGAGCAGGCCCTGTGATCCCACGAGGAGCCAGGGGCCAGGGTGAGCTGCCTGAGGGGAGACTGGACAGTGGAGCCTGGCTTTCAACTGGGTCCTCGAACCCCGGGTCAAGGTCAGAGTACCGGGGAAGCCTCGAGGCTGGGACCAGCAAGAGGACAGAGCACAGTCCCGCGTCCTGTGCTGGCCACGGGAGCTGGCGGGAAGGGCCAAATGGGGTGTGCTGGGGGGGGTGAGCGGCACGAAGGTGGGGCTCCCCAAACTCACTGTAGACCTGCCTGGCGCCAGGGGAGTGGGGGCGTCGCATGACAGCTCTGTGTCGGGTGGGTGAGGGCTCTGGGAACAAGGGAGGCTTGGGAGGGTCCCCCTCCTCGAGGCCGGGAGCCAGAGGGACGTCCTGGCAGGTTAGGGGAAAAGATGCTGAACTGCAGAGGCTGGGGGAGACCGGGGCTCGAGCGGGGTGTACCTGATAACCCCGGCCCCGCTTCCTGAACCCATCTAACCCTGATGACATTGCGAGGAGCCCACTTTCCAGATGGGGAAACTGAGGCCCAGAGAGATCAAGTCATGCTCCCTGGCCACCCAGTGGGAAGCGGGGGTCGGGGCTTGAATTCACTCTGGCGCTGAAGATGTGCCCTCACTGCCTTGGACCAGGTACGCGCTCCAGGTGGCCCTGCTCTGCCGGCTCTGCACTTCTTTATTTTGCGGTGGGGCTTCTGGGAGATAAGACTGTGAGGCCCACCCCCACCCCCCTCCCGCCGTGGGCTCGGGCTCCCTGCGGGCTGGGGGAGGTTGGCCAGGGAGGGGCCGAGCCACTGCGCCTGAAATTCCACCCAGACCCGTCTGTCCGGTGGTTCTTCCGCATCAGAGCCGGAACCTGCTGCCTGCTGCCGCATGTGGGCTGGGCCAATGCTCGTAAAGGAGACGCCCCAGGGAGCCTGCAGTGCCCCTGGGGCTGGGAGAGGCTCTGTGGACACCAAGTCTGAGTGAGAGACCAGCACCGTTCAGTGTGGTGTGGAGGCCCTGTTGGTAACGGCCCAGGGTGCCCTCTGTCCCCCACACCCTGGCTCCTCTCTGTATCCAAACCATCACAAGCCACCCAGGGCCCCGCCCGGTTGCCCCTCTCGGGGTCTCTGATGGGCAGCGGGAGACACCCTCCTGCATGGTGGGCAGGGAAGCAGCATGGACATGGGTCCTGGGCAGGATGCGCAAGCGGCTGGGGGCACAGCTGGAAGGGATACATCCTGCTGGGAGCCCCGCATTTCCCAGGGAGGACCAGGGCCATCCAGGCCCTGGTGACAGTGCCGTGGGGGTGGTGTGACTTCCCTGGGCAGGCAGGTGACAGAAGGGCGTTTGGCCTGTGAAGTAGACAGTCTCCTGGGGCAGCCCCTGTCCCAGCCTCACCCTCGGTGCAGGGAGGGTCCAAGGAAGCGGCAGGAGGAGGAGGGAGGCGGGCCCCCACCCGAGGTGGATGTGGTGGCTGTGAGTAGGAAGAATCCCCGCTGTAGAAGTGCACAGGGTCTCCTGCCAGGGCTTGGGGGCCCAGCCCTCCCCGGTGGCTGCGTTGTGTTTGCCAGGTGTGCGGAGCTGCTGGGTGGGGCGCTGGGGGTTCAGGGAACTCCAGGCAGGAGGGCTCTCCCCCAGGCCTGGGGTGGGGCTGCAGTGGTGCTAGGATGAGGGGGGCCTCTGGGCCGGGGGGCCTGCGTACAGGGGAGGGTGGCCTGAGTTGCTGGCTGGGGTGGGGGTGGGCCTGGGGGCAGAGGCCTGAGAGCTGCTCCCCAGGGTCCTGCAGGGATCCCAGCCCCCCCTACTGGGGATGCTCAGGCTGGGAGGAGCCCCGGAAGGAGCAGGTGGGAAGGAAGGGCCGGGGGTCAGCGGCGCCAGTGACCCTGCCCACCTGCCACTCACACAAGGCAGAGGACCTCCAAGCCCACAGGCCCCTGTCCTGCCTTCACCCTCTGCGTGACCGGGACAAGTGCTTTACCTCTCTGAGCCTCAGTTTCCTCATCTGGGGGGTAATTCCACCCCCATATCAGGTTGCTGTTAGGCTCCACCAAGTAACGTGTGTCCAGGTGACACATGTCCGGGTGGCGTGTCCTCAGCCCTGGCAGGTGCTCAGTTAACTGCGGGTGGAGACCCTGCGTCCACCGCGTGCAGTGCCCCCACCAGGACCTCCCCCACAGGCGGCCCCAGGAGTCCAGAGGTGCAGCTTACAGGAGCCCCTTCTCCCTTGGACAAGTTCAAGTGCCATTGCCACAAACGCCCTTGGCAGGAGGACAAGAACGGCCCCTGACCCTGAGTTCAGGGCAGAGGTCTCAGAGTCCAGCAGTGATGGCGCACACTCGCTCACCGAGCAGACACTCACAGGGTCCATTGGATCTTGGTGGCCGTGTCTGGGGGAGGTGCCCGCTGGACCCCCTGCACAGAGGAGGCCACCGAAGCGCCAGCTGTGGCCCTGGCCCGCGGCGGTGAGGCTCTCGCTTTGCTCCTGGGTCCGCCAGGGCCCCAGACTCCTCACTGCCTGGCCGCCTTCCCTGGTTGGAGCCTCTTCTCCAGCAGGTCCCTCGGGTGCAGAAGCACCCGGCCCCCGGTTATACTCCTTCTCTGCCACTCATCTGTCCACCCACCTTCCCATAACACAAGGACAATGACACAGCAGTAACGATAGCGGGGGCCTCGGTTTCCGGAGCGTCCAGTCAGCCAAGCACTGGGCCGGGGCCCTACGCGCTGTGTGGCGTCTACTGCAGGGGCCCTGCAACGTCCCAGAGCTCCTCTGAAGAAGCGGAGTGATCCCAGGGACACTCAGCCTGCCTGTCACCAGGGGACCATGCAGGGCCAGGCACACCGTCCAAGCCCTTTGAATGTTCTTGGCACGAGCATTTATGGAGCACCTGCTGTGTGCCCAGGCTCGGCCCACACGTGTGATTGGAGCTCGCCCGGCCTTCTGAGAAGGCTCTGACTGTCCCATTCTACAGATTCAGGCACTGAGGTTCGAAGCAGGTAAGAGGCTCTGGTGTCTCTGTGTGGCCTCAGTGGTGATGGGCGAAGCCCCTTCCCTGGCAACTTTAGCCAAGTCACCGTCCCGGCTGTGCCTCAGTGTCTTGGGCCACAAAACAGACGGTGGGGTGTCCTGGCCCAGCTCCTGGAGGCTGGAGGGAGTCTGCACCACCACCTCGGGCTGCCGGGTCTCATCGACGTGGTGGGCATCCAGTGCCCATCGACCGCAGGTGGTCAGGGGCCCGCCTGCCAGCCCCACGTCCCGGCGCCCGGCAGGGGTGTCACGCAGTGTCACTGGGCTCACGTTGCCCAGAGGGTGGCCCCGGCAGTCCCCACTTTCCACACGAGGAATCGGCAGCTCGGAGCGATGTCACCTGTCCACAGTCACCAGCTTGCAAGGGACATGGCCAGTGCATCCCCCTGGCGACCTCCTGGGCAAGTTCAGATGGCAGGTTGAGTCCACAGAGGTGCCACTGCCGGGATGGTTTCTGACGCTGCCAGACGCGTAGACCCATGACGCACGTGCACACGCGTGTGACGCCCACACCCACACATAGAGACACAGTATCCCAACACGCGTGCGCGCACCCGAGAAACGCCAAGCACGTGGGCGCCGCCCTCAGCCGCCTCCCCCGCTGCACACACAGCACTGCTGCCTGCACGTGTGCGCACACACGCAGAGGCGCAAGGCAGGCTGGGTGGCTCAGGTAACAGCGGGCCCTGCAACCCGACTCCTCGAGGATGGGCCGGGGGACTTCCCTGGCGGTCCAGTGGTTAAGACTCTGCGCTCCCAGTGTGGGACGCCCAAGTCTGACCCCTGGTCGGGGAACTAGATCCCACGTGCTGCAACGAAGAGTTCTCATGCCACAGCTAAGTCCTGGTGCAGCCAAGTAAGTAAGTAAATAAATATTTAAAAAAAAAAAGGATGGGCCGGCCCCACGGCTGCGGTGCCTTCGTGGGCTGCCTCCCAGAGGCCTGGCTGGGGCAGCTGAGCCGGACCCGAGGCCCCCAGGGGACAGCAGGCTGAGGGCAGCCAGTGTCCCACCGTGCCCGGCTCTGAGCTGGGGCTGGCTGCACCACGCACCACCCCTCACTCCTCGGCTGCACCCTTTCTGACCCGGGAGGGTCTAGGCAGTGGGGCAGGTCCCGGATGAAGTGGCAGGCCACCGGCCCCTTGCTGGTGCCCCCAGACCCTCACCCGGCGACGGGCAGTGCCAGGCCCTGCCTTGGCTCACCCAGCCCCTCTGCCCAGGAAGCCCACTGAGGTCCCTGCCCCCACTCGGTCCCCTGGACCAGGTGCCCCGGAGTAGGTGGCTGTGTCCCCTAGGCCAGCTCCGCTGCCGGGCCCACCTCCTGCCCGGCAAGCAGGGGCTGGGCCTCCGCCTTCGTGGCAGGCACCCCGACAGTGACCCCAGCTCATGCACCCCCTTCCCTTGCCCCCGACTGCTGAAGGTACTCACAGGGCCCCCCGTCCGCATCAACCTCCATGGACCTCTGCTCCGATCCGGAATGTCCTGCCGAGAGATAGAAGCCAGCGCTGTGAACTTGCTTGAGAACAAGACATAATTTTGGCCAAACCCGCCTGACAGGTTTTCGATTCCCCCAGCCCGGAGCAGAAAAGAGGCAGAGACTGCCCAAAGCCGCCCAACGGGTTCTGCCGTCACACAGAAAGTGGCAAAACGGGTTGGGTCTGAACCCTCATAGAGATGGGATTGTTCCCCCATAATTACCGCCTGGCCCGTGCCTCTGGCCGGAGTGGGCCGGGCAGCAAGGAGAATCCAGGGCCTGGACACGGACGCGAGGGGCAGGGCAGCGGGGGCAGGCAGGGTGGGCAGGAGGGAGCAGTCGTCACCTTGGGGCAGAGGCGGGCGGCAGCGGTGCCTCCTGCCTCTCCCCCTGGCTCCCGCAGGCTGACCTTTCTGGCCTCAGTTTCCTTGTCTGTAAACTGGGGATAATGACGGCAGGCCTGTCCCTATCAGAGCTCTGTAGATGGACATCCAGGAGTGGGGTTGGCAGTGGCCCTGCCGGGTTGGAGGCCCCTGCTGGGCACTGCCCGCTCCACACTCCCACCCCAGAGGAGAGCAGGCAGGTGGCCCAGGCGGGCGGGCACCTCTGGGTCTCAGGGCAGCCTGGGGTGCCCTGTGGGGCGGTGAGCGCAGCAGGAGCCGGTGCTCCGAAGGCTGCAGCCGCTGACCGCCCCTCCCCGGCTCGCCCACAGCCCTCCCCCACTCCCCTGCTCCCTCCGCCAGCCCCCAGCCTGTGCTCCCCTCCCCCCCAACTCCAGCTCTGCGCAGAAGCCCTCCCCCAAGGGTGCCCGAGGGAACCCCAGGGAGTGCTCAGGGCTCAGTGGGGGAGGACCCAGGCTCCAGGCCAGTGCCCTGGTGAGGTCCCAGAGGTACTTCCTGCTCCCTGGTGAGTCCTCTGCCGGTCACTGCTGGCCGGCCCCGGGCTCTCAGGGGAGCAGCGGTCAGCCGGGCACCCCGCAGGCTCCAGCTGGGCCCTGGAGCTTTGCCGATGCCTCCTGGCTGGGCCCTCGGGAGAGGTGTCCGCATGCTGAGGGGTGTTTGCGCCCGTGGGGCCCGTGTGCATGTGTGTGCTTACCCCTTGGCTTGTGCGTTCATGTGTTTGGTGTGCTCCTGTCATGTGGCTGCTACACCACGGGCAAGGTAGGGGCTGTGGACGTGAGTGTGGGCTGCGTCGCTTTGCGTGTGTGTGTGTCTGGGTGTCCCCATGGGGAGGGCAGAGGCAGGGGCAGGGCCAACCCTCAGGCCAGCCAGGGTCAGCCTAACTGAGCCCTGTTCCCCTGCCCCCACCTCAGCCAGGTTTGAATCCTGACTCTGCCCCTTGAGAGCTGGGCCACCTTGGGCCAGTTACCCAAACTCCCTGAGCCACGGCCTCATGAAAATGAAGCCATCGGCTTCATGATGGCGCCTGGGCCAGGGACCCCCCCAGGAGGTGCTCACCGTGTTGGTCAGTGGCTGGGGCAGGGGCTCCGCCCGGACCATGTTAGTAGTTGAGCAAAAGCTCTGGTCTCCTAAAGACAAGCTCACAGCTACCCCACAACCCAGGGACCTGAGGTGCTCACAGCGCCGTGTCCATAACTGTGCCTCAACGGGCGCGTGGATGAGCGATCCTCGGGCCATCCGCACCGTGGCTTGGGAGGAGAACACCTCTGACACACCAGCGATGCGGTGAATGTCAGGCATCCCGCCGCCGGGGCAGGGCGCTGCTCAGCAGGGGGACGCCGCCTGACTCCGCTGACAAGAGCCCAGGAGGGAACAGCCAGGGGCGGTGGGAGGCTGCCAGGGTCCAGGGTCGGAGTGCACAGAGGGCAGCAGAAACTTCCCAGTTCTGACGGCTAGTTCTCTACCTTATTGTGGTGGAGCTTATCACAAGGGAGTGCCTGTTTGGCAAAACTCATCAACTTGCACTTAAAAAGTGTGTTTTATGTTTTATGCAAATGATACCCCAATAAAGTTTTTTTAGAATGAATACACTTTATTTTTTAGAGTAGGTTTAGGTTCACAGCAAAATGAGAAGGAGACACAGTGATTTTCCGTATGCCCCCTACACACACACATACACAGCCTCCCCCATTATCCACAGCCCCCACCAGATGGTGCATTTGTTACAACCGGTGAACCTACACGGACACCTCATCACCGCTCAGGGTCCACAGTTTACATCAGGGCTCACTCTTGGTGACGTACATTCTACGGGTTTGGACAAATGTATAATGGCATGTATCCGGCTTTACGGTATCCTACGGAGTAGTTTCACTGTCCTAAAGGTCCTCTGTGCTTCACCCGTTCATCCCTCCCTCCCCATTCACCCCTGGCAACCCCTGCTCTTTTTACTGCCTCCACAGTTCTGCCTTTTCCAGAACCACATAGAGTGGAATCACGCAGCCTGTAGCCTTTTCACATCGGCTCCTTTCACTTAGTAAAATGCATTTACATTTCCTCTACGTCTTTCCGTGGCTTGATAGCTCATTTCTTTCCAGTGTTATTCAGTTGAATATTACTCAATACTCCGCTGTCTGGGCGTATCACAGTTTACTTATCCGTTCACCTGCTGAAGGACATCTTGATTGCAGCCAGGTTGTGGCAGTTATGAATAAAGCAGTTATAAACATCCACGTGCAGGTTTTGGTGTGGACATCATTTTCAAATCCTTTGGGTAAGCGTGAAGGAGCATGATTGCTAGATGGTACGGTAAGAGCATGTTTAGTTTTGTAAGAATAAAGTTGGTTTTTAAAAAGCTGAAATGCTCTCTAGGGCCGGGGGCCGGGTGTGACCATCCATTGCCCACGCTGTGCCTGCTGGTCAGCCCCAGCCCCAGCCTGGCCTTGGGGCAGGACACCGGCCTTGGGCTCTGGCCTCATTTGCTGTGTGCCCTGATTTCTTTCGGGCCTTGTCTGGGTTCTGGCGCGGCCGCTGGGCTGCGGAGAGGCCACTGCTCCCACCCTGTCCTGGGGAAGCGAGCAGCTGGACCTGACATCCCTGAGGGGGTCCTGTCCCCTCCCTCTGGCCGACCTGTTTGCACTTCCTGCTTTGCAGCCGGGGCCCCCTATTCCCCCCGTCCAGCTGGAATCACAACAGCTGTCCTTGAGTGTGGGCCAGAGGCCAAGGGCTTTCCTGTAGCAGCACCTTTGCTCTCTCTTCTCGGGGGGAAACTGAGGCCAGGGAGGTGAGGTGCCCAGCCCAGGACATCACCTGCTGAAGGACTTGAACCCAGGTTTGTCTGAGAGCGGCACCTCAGCCTTCCCACCACGATGCAGCCCCTCTGTGCACGTGGGGAGTCAGGCCCTGGAGGGTGGGCCTCCCCTGGGTGGGGTCCCAGGCTGCACCCCCCTGCCTCGTACAGCCCCCCACAAGCTTCCTTCTCAAACTCTCCCCCTGCCTCTGTGTGTTCATGTCTGGCCTGGGGGCTCCTGGCCTGGGGCCCATGATGGGCTGCAAGGTAGGGGTGGAGGGTCTGAGACCCTCTGAAGTGGGTGAGACAGTGGGTGTGCTTGTTTCTAAGAGAGTCTGGGAGGCGTCTGGCTGTGACATTGGGAAGCTCTGCTGGTCCCATCAGACCACCTGTCCCCTCTGGGTATCCATACCCCCCTTCAGGGCTCAGTCCCTCCTAGCCTGAACCCCCAGATGGAGACCTGGTCAGAGCCAGCACTCACACGGGTCAGGTATGCAGTTGGTGCGCCATAAACGTTGCTCTTTTGTTGATAAGGTTCCTAGTGCTACAGCCTGGCTCAGATGCCCAGGTGAGCCCCTCCTGGATGCCTTGCCAGGACGAGCCCCCCATGCCTCCAAGGCAACACTGGCACCCACCACCAGGCACCCTGTCCGCAGGTCAGAGGTGACAGGCCCTGCTCCCCCAGGATGCTGCAGCCCTGAGGGGAAGAAGCATGTCTGTCTTCTTCTGGCCACATAGTGGGGGGCTCGGGGAGCCTCAATCTCAGGGGAGGGTTGGGCTGCGCAGTCAGGATCCACTCCCACCCCTTCCCGTGCGGCCCACCCCAGCCTTGAAGATGGAGATGATGACAGTGTCCACCACGGACGGGGGGTAGCCCACAGGGAGCCGCAGAGGCCCCGGCAGCCTGTGAGCCCGGGAAGGCGGCAGCGGGCATGGGGCTGAACCAGGAGTCTGCGACGGTCCCCGCTGCCCCTGGGAGACCAGGAGCTCATGCACTGCAGCCACGGGCCTTGCGGTTCTGGGGAAGCGGCCTTGACCTGAGGACCTGTCAGGGCCCAGAGTCTGCGGGCGTGGGGGAGAACACACAGGGCCCCAGTGCGTGCCCCCTGAGAAGCCCTGCCGGGGCAGGTGGGCTGGCTGTTCTCCCAGCCCTACACCTGCCCCACACCCAGCCCCGAAGATAATAAGGCTTCACCGTCCAGCCAGGCCAACGGCCACATCAGCCTTACACTCCCAGGTGACACCTCCTGCCCTTGCTGCCGCCAATGTGCAGGGACCAGGGATCCCCGGGGGCAGGGGAGATGGAGGGGGCACAGCTTCATTCAGGCTTACCCCCTCCGCCCCAGACGTGTGCGGGCACTGAACACGTGACATTCGTTCCTGTGTTAATACAGGCCACACGGGGGGTGGGGGGGAGCGGTGGGGCCGGCCTGGGGCAGGTGAGCTGGGAAGACACAGCAGCCTTAGGTCCCGTCTGGCTGTTCACAGAGCACCGCTGTCTGCAGGCTGTGACAGGAGGGAGGCGCCTCTTTCCAGAGCCCCACTGAGTGTGGGCCCTGGTGATACATGATCGCCCTGGTCACGTGAGCTGGAGCTGGTGCCGGTGCCGCGGGGAAAAGGAAGCAAAGACCTGTTTGTGACAGGGTGAGGGTGCCCCGAGATCTGATGCAGTGCAGGAGGCTTCCGCTGAGACCCGAGGGAGGAGAGGGCTGAAAGGAGACGTAGGGTGGGAACAGGCGGGCGAAGCTGAGTGGCTGGAGAGTGCCCGTTGGGTGGCGGGGTCCATGAGGTCAGGGAGGGGTCATGTGGTCCCTTCCCAAGGCCGGCAGCTTGGGGGACCCTGGTTCAGGCCTCGGTTTCCCTGTTCACTTGACCGGCCGCCGCCAAGACCCTGCCCGGGAAGGCTGGATCAGCTCTTTGGACATGAAAGTCCAGGAAAACGCCCTGTGAGGTCTGGGGCACCCCTCCCGCTGTGCCGCGTCTGAGGGGCCATCGGGAGAGCCGCAGCTGGCCAGGGCTCAGGCACGGGCACCACTGGGTAGGCCAGCAGCTTCCAGGAGCAACAGGCAAAGCCTCTCTGCCTCTGGGGCCGCGGGCGGCAGAAGGGGGAAGGAAGAGCAAGGGCAGCTGGGGGCACCGCCCAGCCTGAGGAGGGGCGTCTGCGGGGAGGGTCTGGGGGTGAGGTCTTGGGGGAGGGTCTGGGGGAGGGTCTGGAGTGGGGGACTGGGGGCGGGTCTGGGGGTGAGGTCAGGGGGAGGGTCTGGGGGGAGGTCTGGGGGGCGGGTCTGGGGGTGAGGTCAGGGGGAGGGTCTGGGGGAGGGTCTGGAGTGGGGGACTGGGGGCGGGTCTGGGGGTGAGGTCAGGGGGAGGGTCTGGGGGGAGATCTGGGGGGAGGGTCTGGGGGGAAGTCTCGGGGGTGAGGTCTGGGGGACGGTCTCGGGGGAGGGTCTGGGGGAGGGTCTGGGGGGGCGGGTCTGGGGGAGGGTCTGGAGTGGCGGACTGGGCGGAGGGTTTGGGGAGAGGGTTGGGGGGTGGGGGCAGGTACCCAGCTACTGCCCAGTCGTTTGTTCACTCATTCACTCCTTTCTTCATCTCACCATCTGCAGAGCTCTGTCCTGGGCTCTGGGCACACATGGTCGTGACCCTGATGCTGACACTTCCCTCCTGCTTAGGAGACTTTTGGCTGTCAGAATCGGGCGCCCGGAAGTGCTCTCTGAGCCTCAGTTTACTCATCTGTAACCCAGAGACAAAGATGCCCACTTTGCAGGGTGGATGTGAGGATTAGGTGGGATTGTATCCTGACATCGTGCATGCAGTCATTCAAAGTTGAAGCCCTAGGGAGCTAAGAGCTGGGGAATGGGATGCTCTAACCAGCGTCACCCGCCCCTCGGAGGGCATGTTGTCCAGGAGACTGCCGCCGTGTCGGAGCTCAGGTGTCAGAGCTCGGGGGCTGCTCCGTGGCACCCCAGTCTTCAGCTTCAGATCGAGGCTGGAGCAGGTAGGGCCATCCCTGCCAGGGGAGCAGGAAGTCAGGAGCAGCTCCCAGAACCCAGCCCAGGGGTACTCTGCACCAGACAGCTCTCCTCTCACACCTGGGGGCTGGAGCTGCGAACCAGGGCTCCCGGGCCCCTGGCCCAGCTTCCCCAGCAGACAGCTGGAGGCAAAATGCTGGCCCAGAGGTGAGGCGTTCTCCTGCGCTTTTATCCCTGTGCTGGGAGGGGTCGGAGATAAGGCTTCAAAGGCTTTTGCAAATGTACCTTCAAAAGCCGGGCCTGTTCTGCCTGCTGTTTGGGTTACTGGATTGATGGATGGGGTGGGAGGGTGGTGTGGGGAGCCGGGTGGGGGGCACTGGCCCCCAGATAAATGGGTCACCTATTAGTATGGCCCTGTGGTGGGGGGGCTTCTGTGATGTCTGGGGCTGCGGTCCCCACCCTCACTGCAGACAGGCTCTGGATGACCTGGCTGGGGGAGGGGCGGCCGGCGGTAGGCCTGGCCTGGGCAGTTGGGAGGGTGAAGGGGGCCTGGGATTTCTTGGGGGAGGGAGAGGGTGAGGCACCCCCAGCCCTCCCTCCGCTTGGCCTCAACACTTGGCACCCTATTTTTAAAATTCCTTTTGATAACACAAGAACTGTAAGGATGACCCACCTTGCAAAGCAGTAAAACACTCCAAACAAGGCCAAAGTCTCTTTTTACTGTCACCTCTCGTCCCCTTCCCAGGGTAACCTCTGCTTGGGCTGACTGTTTCTCGCCAGGTCTTTCTCTGTGTAACCACTTGCCTGTGCATTCTGGCACAGCTAATGAGAAGCACACACAGTCTTTAGCGCAGCATGTTTTGCACACCCTGATGTCGGAGTCATCTGGGCTCCTTTTTGAAAACAAATTTTTCTGTATCTATTGTAGTGCATGGAAGGAAGGTCAAGTGATGATAGATGGTAGACAGACAGATGGAGACAGGTAGACAGAATGACGGAGACATAGATGCATCTGTGGATAGATGGATTGAGAGGTAGATGGATACAGAGATGGATGGATAGACGGATGGATGGACAGGCGGATAGAGAGGTAGATGGACAGTTAGATGGATGGATAGACGGATGGACGGATGGATCGATGTCCAGGCTGGTATGGAGACTCGGAGCCAGCAGGTCAGAGGTGAAACCGGGGAATCTAGTTTTAGCAAAAGCTCTCGGGCAGTTTGTAGGATCAGGCTAGTAGTCTTAGAAGCCCGATGCCCCTCATTCCATCCTAACAGCTCCAGGGCGTCCCTCCCTGTGTGACCTCACTGAATTTAGCCGTTTCTGCTCAGAGACTTTCACGTTGCTTCCATTTCTGAGACTGGTTTTATTTTTCAATTGCGGCAAAGGGCTGGAGGGCCACCTTCCCCGAGTCTGGGTGCAACTGATTCTTGCAGGAAGATGAGAAGTGGGCTTGTGGAGTGGGCTCCACTCCCACATGCTCCAGGCTGAAGGGCTGCACCCCGGCTCTGAGCCGGGCTGCGCAGGAGACCTGGCGAAGGATCCGGCTGGGCCTGCATAGGTCTGGGTCGGGAGGAGAGGAGGGGTGTCTGTGTGGTCACAGGGTCCCACCAGGGCTGGATCTGGGTGAGGAGAGGGTGCAAAACTTAAGGCACACCAGAAGCTCAGCAAACAAGAGACGTAACATACACTTCTGGGTTTTGCTTTAAAGAAATTTTTATCAAGATGCTTGTGGAGTCACATGCAGAGAGGTCCTGTGTGCCTTTACATGGAAGACATGGCTGCCTTCATTGGTGATACGTTACCTGCACTGCTGTGTGTCTTAAATTCTACATGGTTTTATCTCCTCTGTAGTTTCCTGGACCCACCACCAAAGCTGAGACAGAGAACATTCCCAGCACCCTTTGTGACCTTACGCTTGTCCTTTTATAAACACACCCCCTCCCTCCGGCCCCTGTCCCTAAACCCTGGCAGCCACTAATGTGTTCTCCATTTCTAGAATCTGTTATTCCAAAAATACTCTACAAATGGGATCATACCATGTGCGACCTTCCGGGACTAGCTTTTGCACCCAGCATAACGCCCTGAGGTGCTCCCGAGTCACTGGCACTTGTGCAGTGGCTTCTTCCTCTTTACCACTGCGTGATGGAGCTCTGCAGTGTGGACGGGCCGCACGTGTCCATTTATTACCCCTTGAAGGACGTCTGGGCCGTGTGTGGGTGACCACACATAAGTATCTGTGAACACAAGTTTTCTTTTCTTTCTTTATTTATTTTTGGCTGCAGTGGGTCTTCATTGTTGCACGTGGGCTTTCTCTAGTTGCAGCGAGCGGGGGCTACTCTTTGTTGAGGTGCGTGGGCTTCTCACTGCGGTGGCTTCTCTTGTTGTGGAGCACGGGCTCTAGGTGCGCAGTCTTCAGTAGTTGTGGCACGCGGGCTCAGTAGTTGTGGCTCGCGGGCTCTAGAGCGCAGGCTCAGTAGTTGTGGTGCCTGGGCTTAGTTGCTCCACGGCATGTGGGATCTTCCGGGGCCAGGGATCAAACCCGTGTCCCCTGCATCGGCAGGCGGATTCTTAACCACTGTGCCACCAGGGAAGTCCTGAACACAAGTTTTCATTGCTCTGGGATATAAGCCCAAGATGCAATGGCTGGTTCGTATAGCAGTCACATGTTTAGGTTTTAAAGAAATGGCCAATAATATTTTGATACACTATTTTAAAAGATCAAAATTCATAGGAAAGAAATCCCATGATGGACAAATTATCAACATTTGAGGGGCTTCCCTGGTGGCACAGTGGTTGAGAGTCTGCCTGCCAGTGCAGGGGACACGGGTTCGAGCCCTGGTCTGGGAGGATCCCACATGCCGCGGAGCGACTGGGCCCGTGAGCCACAGTTACTGAGCCTGTGCGTCTGGAGCCTGTGCTCTGCAACAGGAGAGGCCGCGATAGTGAGAGGCCCGCGCACCACGATGAAGAGTGGCCCCCACTTGCCACAACCGGAGAAAGCCCTCGCACAGAAACGAAGACCCAACACAGCCATAAATAAATAAATAAATAAAATTAAAACAAAAACAAAAAACAAAAAACATTTGAAATAAAGACAGGACAAGTGTGAGGGGAGGGAGGTGCCTGCTCTCAGGGTTGTACTGACTCAGGGTGGAATCTGCTGCAGGCCCCTCGGGGCAGGGAGCCCTTTGCTAGTCTGCAGAGGGGCTGGCCCCACTCGCCTCGCCAGATTGTTCTAAGGATGGGGTAGCTTAGGCACACAGCCCAGGGCCGGCGGTATGGGCTGTCCCCTCCGTGGGACCCTTCCTCTTCTCCGCCTGCTGCTAATGGCTCCCTGGGTCAAACTCCTGCTTCTTCAGCCCAGCCGGCCAGCAGCCCCCTCAGAGCCTTGAGGTCTGATCCCTCCTGGACGGGCCCACTGATGCCCACCTGATGGGAATCCTCTGTGGCCAGCTCTCCCCCTCCGTCTAGCCAACGCCTGGGCATCCTTGAGGTCTTGGCCCAAGCACCACCTCCTCAGGGCAGCCCTCCTGGACTGCAGATTGGGTCAGGCCCTTCTCTCACAGGCTCACACGGTGCAGGTCTCAGTGGCCTATTGATGGTCCGGGTAACTTCAGAATGCCGTCTCCTTGTCCCACCACTGGGCACGTGGTGTGTGCTCCACACACATTTCTTTTTTTTTTTTAAGATTCTTTTCCATTATAGTTTATTATGAGATATTGAATGTAGTTCCCTGTGCTGTACAGTAGGAACTTGTTGTTTATCTATTTTATATATAGTAGTGTATATCTGCTAATCCCAAACTCCTAATTTATCTCTCCCCCTCTTTTCTCCTTGGTAACCATAAGTTTGTTTTCTATGTCTGTGAGTCTGCTTCTGTTTCGTAAATAAGTTCATTTGTATCATTTTTTTAGATTCCACATATAAGTGATATCGTGTGATGTTTGTCTTTGACTGACTTCACCTAGCATGATCGTCTCCAGGTCCATCCATGTTGCTGCAAATGGCATTATTTCGTTCTTTTTTAAGTCTGAGCGATATTCCATTGTATATATGTGCCCCATCTTCTTTATCCATTCATCTGTTGATGGACATTAGGTTGCTTCCATGTCTTGGCTATTGTAAATAGCGCTGCAGTGAACACTGGGGTGTGTGTATCTTTTCAAATTAGAATGTTCTCCAGATATATACCCAGGAGTGGGATTGCTGGATCATACACACACATTTCTTAAACGGATGTATGAACAGGGCAATCCCAAAGTGATTCCAACCCTGGCAGATTTTGTCCACAGTTGAAGGAATAATATAAGAAAATTTCCCCAAACGGAAGGATGCACGTGTCCACAAGGAAAGGACCTTGAGGGGCCAGAACTGTGCGATGGGTAAGCCCCGCATCTGGGCATCTTGGGGCCCACGCACCTGGCGTGAAGAGGCAATCCTGGAAGCTTCCAGAAAAGAAGGAGAGGTCCTAGGCAGGGATCGGGACGCAGCAGGCCTTCAGAATTCTCCTCAGTGACTCTGGAGGCTGGAGGGCGGTGGAACAAAGTCTGTGTTCCCAAGACCATGACTTCAAGCCTGGAAGCATCTACCTAGGTGCTTGTTGCCAGGCATTAAGGTGGACTCGAGTTCTTATGGGTGAGGCGGGCTCCCTAGGCAGGCTGCAGGGTCTGTGTTGCAGCAAACAGGGCGTCAGCCAAGGGAGTGCGGGGCTGGGCTTTCGAGAGGGGTCCCCACGGGGTCGCCAGGGACAGGGGTGCAGCCGGGTGGCCCGGCGGGAGGTCTCCTAGAGGCTTCGGCTGGATTGAGATGAGATGTAGACAATGGCTGATCCGTTTGGGAATTATGTACTGATAAGAATATAGAATGAAAAGAAAAAAACAAAAAAAGACAACCATTAACCCCAGAGTGCTCAAAAATTGTGCAAAAAGGGAAAAAAAAATCTCAGTATCTTATATAGCTCACCTCTGAATAGTGTTTTGTTTGTTTGTTTTAATATAAAGATTTTCTTTTATTTTTTTAAATTTAAATTTACAAAAAAATTGAGAGCGAGGTATAGAGATTTCCCATAATATACCCCCTGCCCCCCACGTTCACAGCCTCCCCCATTATCCACACCCCCCACCAGATGGTGCATTTGTTACAACCGATGAACCTACATTGACACCTCATCACCACCCAGGGTCCACAGTTTACATTAGGGATCACTCTTGGTGACGTACATTCTATGGGTTTGGACATTTGCATCCACCACTACAGTATCATACAGAGTATTTTTACTGCCCCCCAAATCCTCCGTGCTTTATCTCTTCATCCCTTTTCCTCAAGCCCTGGCGACCACTGATCTTTTCACTGTCTACATAATTTTTTTTCCAGAATGTCATAGAATTGAAATCACACAGTATGTAGCCTTTTCAGATTGGCTTCTTTCACTTCGTTAAATGCATTTAAGGTTCCTCCATGTCTTTTCATGGCTTAATAACTCATTTCTTTTTAGTGCTGAATAATATTCCACTGTCTGGATGCACCATAGTTTTTTCATCCATCACCTGCTGAAGGACATCTTGGTTGCTTCCAAGTTTTGACAGTTGTGAATAAAGCTGCTTTAAACATCTGTGTGCAAGTTTCTGTGTGGACATGAGTTTTCAGCTCCTTTGGATAAATACCAAGGAGCAGAGTTGCTGCATCATATGGTAAGAGTATGTTTAGTTTCGTAAGAAACTGTCAAACTGTCTTCCAAAGTGGCTGCAGCGTTTCACATCCCCACCAGCCGTGAATGAGCATTCCCGTGGCTCCACATGCTCACCAGCATCTGGTGTTGTCGGTGTTCTGGATTTTGGCCATTCTGAGAGTGACGTAGTGGTATCTCATTGTTTGAATTTGCACTTCCCTGGTGACGTATGACGGGAAGCATCTTTTCACGTGCTTATTTGCCATCTGTATATCTTCTTTGCTGAGATACCTGTTTAGGTCTTTGGCCCAGTTCCAGTTGGGTTGTTTGTTTTCTTACTGAGTTTTTTTTTTTTTTGCGGTACGCGGGCCTCTCACTGTTGTGGCCTCTCCCGTTGCAGAACACAGGCTCTGGACGCGCAGGCTCAGCGGCCATGGCTCACGGGCCCAGCCGCTCTGCGGCATGTGGGATCTTCCCGGACCGGGGCACGAACCCGCGTCCCCTGCATCGGCAGGCGGACTCTCAACCACTGCGCCACCAGGGAAGCCCCTCACTGAGTTTTAAGAGTTCTTTGTATATTTTGATTAACAGTCCTTTATCAGATGTGTCTTTTGCAAATATTTTCTCCCAGTCTGTGGCTTGTCTTCTCATTCTCTTGAAGTCGTCTTTTGTAGTACAGATGTTTTTAGTTTTAATGAAGTTAATGAAGTTCAGGTGAAAAAGCATCACCAGACCCAAGTTATCTAGGTTTTCTCCTCTGTTATCTTCTTGGAGTTTTACACTTTGCACTTTACATTTAGGTCCATGATGCATTTCGAGTTAATTCCCATGAAGGGTGTAAGTCTGTGTCTAGATTCATCTTTTGCTTGTGGATGGGTGTCCAGTGGTTCCAGCACCATTTGTTGAAGAGACTGTCTTCGCTCCATTGTATTGCTTTTGGCCGTTTGTCCAAGATCAGTTGACGACATTTGTGTGGGTCTATTTCTGGGCTGTCTGTTCTGTTCCATTGATCTATGTGTCTCTTCTTTCCCCAGTAGCACACTGTCTTCATTACTGTAGCTTTTCAGGAAGTCTTGAAGTCGGGTAGTCAGTCCTCCGACCTCGTTCTTCTCCTTCAATATTGTGTTGACCGTTCTGGGTCTCTTGCCTCTTCTCCGTGTGAACTTTAGAATCAGTTTGTCAATATCCACAAAATAACTTTCTGGAATTTTGGTTGGGATTTTCACTGACTCTCCCACATCCTCCTGAAACAGCCTTCGCTGGCCACAGGGTGGAGGCTCTGGGGAGGGGGGCAGAGGGGCCTGGGGCCAAACCTGGTGCCCTGGACTGTTACCCACCTCAGCTTCCTTTTGGGGACAATTGTGGCTTCTGGGGCGTCTGCCTCCTGGCGGGTGTGGGCATTCGATGGGAGAACCGCCCATGTTGGGGAGCCTGGGCGCTGCCTGGCCCGCTGAGGCCTCCCAAACGTGCATGAGATTGCTTTGCTTGTTGCCATTTTGGGGGTCAGCAGCTGAGGAGGGCGCTGACCCCTCAGCCTTGTGGCCACGGGCTTAGGGAACAAGGTTGGCAGCAAAGGCGGTTCTGCCCCTGGACATGGTGTCCTGGTCACCGGGGCTGTGACGCCCGTGAGGAACCAGGCCAGCAGTTCTGGGCCTCCAGGAAGCTGAAAACTTGTTTTTCTGCTTACTTGTCCCCAGATATAAACAGCCCGGACCACGATGGCAGTGCTCCCGGACACTGTGTGTCTGCGCACAGCGGCCCTGGCTTCCTTGAGCTGCGGGAATTTATAGGAGCGCGTAATGGGGACTGTAAGTCGCTGTAGGGCGGGATGACTTGATCCGAGGTTTCAGGAGAGGAGCGGGGACGAGGAGGTGTCTGTGACGGGAGTGATCGCAGCCCTGAGCTGGGCTGTCCACCGGCACCTCGCGGGTAATAAAACTGCATCTTCCTGCAGCGTGCGAGGGAGCCTGTGTCGACAAAGATGCTGTAATGAGGCCTCGTGGGCTGGAGTGTGAGGTTGGAAAGCCATGGCCCACACACCACGGATCCCGCACACATCATAAAGATACATTAATGGGCCATGTGTCTTTACAGAAATACTAATATTGTTGTTTTACGAGAAACGAGAGTTGAAAATATTAAAAGTCAGAATGTTAGGGCCTTAAAAAAATGTTAAATAATGAGGACATGGGAACGGAGATCAAGGTCTCTGTCCCTGCTGGTCTCAGGGTCCTGGGGGCGAGGTGCCTTCGATGCATGCCACTAGCCCCCGGCAGCCCCTCTGGGGCGGCTAGGAGCCTCATCCTCTGGAGGTCTGGAGGGCACAGTGACAGGACGAGGGGTGTAGGGGTTTTCCAAACATTCACAGGCCCGGCGGTGGGGGGGCCACTGCATGTTCAGGGCTGGGGCCCAGCAGCAGCAACTGGGCCTCCGACAAGCCCGGGTCCCGGCTCTGGTGTGGCCGGGATGCTCTGAGGACTTGCTTGGACCCCAGCTCTTTCCGGAGGGGATTTTTGCGGCTACCTCGTGCTCCTTGTCAGATGGTAAACTCTCTGGGGTGCAGAATTTAAGTCTTTATTTTATTGATTGAACAGCTTGAATGACCTTGTACAAAAGAGCAAATTAGGGGGCCCCTGAAGGTACCGTGGTGGTGGGGAGTCAGGGTGGCCGTTCCCCAGCCCTCGCACGGGCTCTCGTTCACTGGGAGCTGCCCAAGGTGGGCACTGAGAGTGCACGAGGTCAAGTGATGGGTTGTCGGGTGAATTGCTTCTCTTGTCCGGCTGTGCCTTTGCTCCCCTCCACCCCCCGCGGTTTGCTGGTCGATGGGGTGTGTGAGCTCCGGTGGCCGTGTGTACCCGGAACACTGCACACCCGCGGTTAGACTCTTCTAAACTTTGATCACGTTTTATGTTTATTTTTTAATAAATTTATTTATTTTTGGCTGTGTTGGGTCTTCATTGCTGTGCACAGGCTTTCTCTAGGTGTGGAGAGCTGGGGGCTACTCTTCGTTGTGGTGCGCGGGCTTCTCATTGCGGTGGCTTCTCTTGTTGTGGAGCACGGGCTCTAGGTGTGCGGGCTTCAGTGGTTGTGGCACGTGGGCTCAGTTGTTGCGGCTCGCGGTTCTAGAGCGCAGGCTCAGTAGTTGTGGCGCACGGGCTTAGTTGCTCTGTGGCACGTGGGATCTTCCCAGACCAAGGCTTGAACCCGTGTCCCCTGCATCGGCCAGCGGATTCTTAACCACTGTGCCACCACGGAAGTCCCAATCAGGTTTTATCTGAATTCTTAAAATTAAGGTGAAATTCCCGTGACCTCAAATTAACCATTTTAAAGCAAACAATTCAGGGCGTTTAGTACACTCACAGCGTTGTGCAACCTTCACCTCTATCCAGTCCCCAGACGTGTTCATCTCTCCAAAAGGAGACCCTGTGTCCATTAAGCAGTCACCCCCGTTCTCCTTCGTCAGCCCCTGGTGACTACCTATCTGCTTTCTGTCTTTGTTTGTTTGTTTGTTTGTTTTTGCGGTACGCGGGCCCCTCACTGCTGTGGCCTCTCCCGTTGCGGAGCACAGGCTCCGGACGCGCAGGCTCAGCGGCCATGGCTCACGGGCCCAGCCGCTCCGCGGCATGTGGGATCCTCCCGGACCGGGGCACGAACCGGCGTCCCCTGCATCGGCAGGCGGACCCCGAACCTCCGCGCCACCAGGGAAGCCCGCTTTCTGTCTTGATGGATCTGCCTGCTCTGGGTGTTTCACGTAAATGGGGTCCTGCCGTGCGTCGTGGCTCATGTCTGGACGTGCTCACTCAGCATCCCGTGTTTGAGGTTTGTCCACGAGGTAGCGGGTGTTGGTGCTTCGTTCCTTTTTACGACTGGCTGATAATCCACTGTATGGATGGACCACATCTAGTTTGTCCATCAACCCTTGATGGACACGGGCTGCTCCCCGTGAAGAGAGCTGCCGTGGCCGCTCGTGCGTGTGCATCTGGGTTCCTGTCATCCGTCTTTCGGGTATTTTGCTCGGGATGGAGACACATTTTCTTCCCAGTCGAAGGACGTCTTGTTGAACAGTAATTACTCTTCTTGGGCGTTAACTCCTGGCAGGCGTTTTTTGAAGGCATCACACAGCCCGAAACGTTCAGTTTGATGAGTTTTGATGAACACGTGACCCCCAGATCGCAGTTCAGGGCTTTCCCCAGCCTGCCAGGCTGCCTCTGGTCTCTTTCTGGGGAATCTCACCCCCTCCTGCCTCCCGACGAAGTTGCCAGGCCGCACTCTGCCACCGGAGGCGAATGCAGCCACACCGCGGGTAGTCTCTTCCGGTTGGAGTCTCGCGTTTGAGACGTACCCGACGCGTCCCCTTCGCAGCGGTCACCCCTCTTGCTGAGCAGACTTCCCTCGAGTGGATGGGCCACACTTGTTTGTCTGCCCCCCGTGGATGCACGTTTGGTGACGGAGCTTCTGTTTGTGCAGGCTTTGCGTGAGCGTAGGTTCTCCTTTCTATGGACAAACACCCCGGAGTGGATGGGTGACACATCGGGTCGTATGGCACGCGGTTAACTGTAAGAAACAGCCACCCTGTGTCAGCAGCGGTCGTCCCGGTTTGCGTTCCTGCCAGCAGGTATGAGAGTCCAGCTGCTCCAATCTTTCTCATACAGTGTTGTCAGTCAGTCCTTTTTTTTTTGGCCACTCGGTGCGGCCTGCGGGATCTTAGTTCCCTGACAAGGGATCGAGCCCGTGCACCCTGGGTTGGGAGCATGGAGTCTCAACCACTGGAACACCAGGGAAGTCCCTGTCAGTCCTTTTAATTTTAGCCATTCTTGTGGGTATTGATCCCAATTTGAAGGTAAGACAACTGAAGCTCAGAGATGTGAAGTGAGCTGTCCAGGGTTGTGGGCTGAGTGGTCGGCAGACTCAGAGCTTGCCCGTGACTAAGCCCAGACTTCTAGTCCCAAACCAGGTGGGCTGTGCTGGCACCTGTGTTCCAGCACAGACAGGAGCGGCCACCAAAGAAAGGTCCACCCAGTGGCAAAGAAGTGGACACTTCAAAATCTGGGGAGACAAACAGGACAGTGTCCTCACCCCTAGACTGGGGCTGGGGGCCAGTCAGTTGGGAGAGACCCCTGGAGGCTTAAGTAATGCCCTAGAGGTGGAGGTGGTGGACACCGCCCTCCCTTGACCCCAACACTGGTGGGTGGCCGGGGGACCGGGGGACGGTTCCCTGACCCTGAGAGGCAGTGAGAGCCTCCGGAGCGGAGTGGGACCCTTCCTTGCCCAGGCAGACATGGCCTGGGACTGAGGCCCGAGGCCTGTGTGGTCCTTACATCCTATGTTGCTTTCCCAAACACGCACAGTTACATAAACCATGATAACACTTCATAAACATTTTTCTAACATGTGGAATGTTTGACATGAATTTCAGCTATTTTAGAACTAATAAACAATTGTCAATGTCACGGCCGACACGAAGCAGAAGCCGCAGGGCTTTATGGAAGATCAAAGGCGGGAGAAAAGACCTCCTCTTTAGAGGACAAGAGGACTTGGAGAAACCCATCCTGGTCCTTCTGAAGGCAGAGCCTTCCGAGTGAGCGCGGGATCCGGGTGGTCGCGGGTCCGGGGCCCCTTCCTGCTGCGCAGGCCCCCTCAGGTTCTTGGCTTGGAGATGCTTCTTAGGACCCACTGCTGCCATCCGTGCCTTCTAGGGAGGGCCGTCGGGGTGGAGTCTGTGCTGGTCAGTGAGTGCCAGCGAGCTGCTGGGCGCCTCGCCAGCTGCCCGGCCTCGGGGTCCGTGGCTGGCGCCAGGGAGCTGACTGGCGGAGGCCAGCCCGCTGCCCCAGCATGTACACCACGTCCTTCGGAAGACGTGCTGTGTCTGTGTGGGGCTCCGGACGTCCGGACCCTGCTCTGGGTCTTCCTACATGGCACCTGGGTGTCATTTGCCACTGGCACCACACTGGGGTGGGAGCTGGAGGGGGGCTGTCAGTGCGGTCCAGACGACCTGGGCCAGAGTGAGGCCCCTGCAGAGGCGGCCGCATCTAGCTGCTCAGAGCCCAGGAGTCTGCTGGGCTGTGTGGGCTGTGGGGGAACAGGTGCATGGGGGGTCCCCCATCCTTACTGGGCAACACAACAGAGGCAGATGTATCACCTGCTTTCCCGTGAGCCCTGGGGAGACGTGGACGGACCCCTCTCACCCCCCAGGCCCAAGTAGCCCAGGGCTGCGGTGAACCCACAAATGAGGGAGGCCACTGCCCTGACCACTCCTCAGCTTTGGGGACCCCTCTCTCCAAGGCCCAGTGACTTGTGGGTCTGTGGGGCGTCCCAGTCACACCTGCAGTGGCCCTTGACATGCTTCGCTAGCCCACGGCTGTGTGTGTGGCGAGAACTGTGCTGGGTCCTCCCACGGGTGGCGCTTAAATCCCTTCTCTGTCCGGTTCCCGTGGTCAGGGGGCGGGGTTCACGGGCCGCCCCGCCTCCTGCTCTGTGCACAGATCACCTCGCTGCAGCCTTTGCCCAGCCCCACAGCAGAGGCCCCGTAACGGAAGGTTGAGACCCCCGCCTCCACCCCCTCAGCCCCCACTTCACTCGGAGGAGAAGCCGGGAGGCTGGCACTGGCCTTTCACCCTCTGTTTTCCTCTCCTGCCCCCTCCCCCCTCTCTCCTCCCACCAGCCGGGCGCCTGCCTCAGGGCCTTTGCACCTGCCAAGCGGCTGTTCCTCACCTTGTCGGTCTTGCCCCCACTCAAGTATTGGCTCCAGGAGGGGAGGGGTTCCGCCTCCCTCACAGCCTCCCCCTCAGAACCCAGCAGGACTGGCAGCTGTTGAGGGTGAACTGTGTCCCCAGGACGTATGTTGGGGTCCTGACCCCCAGAACCTGTGCATGTGACCTCCTTTGGAAATAGGGTCTTTGCAGATGTGATGGCGTCAAGGTGAGGTCACAAGGGTGGCCCTGATCCAATGACTGGTGTCCTTAAAAGAAGACGTCCACGAGAGACACAGGGAGAAGCCATGGGCCAACCGAGGTGGAGGTTGGAGTGATGTGGCCACAAGCCCGGGGACGCAGGGACTGCCCGCAGCACCAGGAGCTGGGAGTGGGGAATGACCCTCCCCTGCAGTCCCTGGAGGGGGGCGTAGCCCTGCCGAGGCCCTGATTTCATGCTTCTGGTCTGCAGGCTGTGAGAGAGTGAATTTTTGTTGCTGTCAGCTGCCCAGTTGCTGGTCCTTTGCTCCAGCTGCTAGGACACTAACACAGCACATGACGGGCACTTGTAAATATTTCTGACTGAACTAGTAACTGAGGAAACGTCAGCCTCTGCCAGCAAGGGTCCAAGCTGACTTCCCGGCCCGGGGCTCCCCGAGTCTTGCTCCCTCGGGCACAGACCGTATGCCCCTATCGGCCTGGCCAGGTCTCACCCCCACTGCCTCCCTCGGGCCCCAGAATCCTCGGGCCACCCTAGCCCGGGGCAGCCAGGCCTTCCCGAGACACACGGCCTAGCACCTGAGACCTCCTCCCCCGGGGGTCTCTGCTGCTCCCCTTGACCTTGAGGCATGTGAACCAAGGGGCAGGCGGGGTGAGGGTGGAGGGGAGGAGCCAGCACAGCCCATTTCCAGGGTCCAGGACCCTCACACCTGGGGTTCGTGATTCCTCAGGACAGTGACACACCCCGGCCTGGCCCAGGAGTTTCAGAGAGAATGTTCCAGTCAACAGACCTTTCTTCAGCCTTCCGGCGGCCGCTGTTCCTGTGGCTGTGGGGAGGACCCTTGCTGCTCATCACTGGCCCCTGTGTCCAGTTCTGCTGGCTGGCTGGTGGCCCCATGTGTCCGAGAGCCTGGCTGGAAGGGGCCAGAGGGGCGGCGCTGGGCTGCTAAGAGGGGCCCGGCCTCCCCAAGGCTCCCCTCCTTTTCACGGTGCCCCAGAGTCTGCCATGGGTGAGACCGCCCACAGGCCTCCCAGATGTGCCTGCCGTGTGCACACACATTACCTGGAGCCCAGGGGACAGAGAGGCGGGGGCACACCCGGTGCTGGCGGCCTCGGGCATGTCAGCCCGAGCCTTGGGCCTCCGTGCCCTCGTGCATGGAATGGGGCTGCTGGGAAGGTGAACGGGCAGCGTGGGTGACATGGCCGCCACGTGGACTCATCGGCCCTCGCCACCAACCCTCTCCCACCTTACCCCTCCGGCACGTTGCCCACGCGTCAGCCCCGGGAACACGGACCCGAGAGGTGGCGGCTGGACGAGCACCTCATTTGGAAGCTTCGTGTTCTGCACAAAGCGGACTGTCCAGGAGGTGTCCCCACGTGGCCAGCCCCTGCCTGTGCTCTGTCCAGCCCCCACTGAAAGCCTGCAGTAACAAGCAGGGCTGCTCGGGGGCACAGAGGGGTTAAGTGACTCGCCCAAGGCCGCACAGCCAGGGTGTGCAGAGCTGGGAAGGACCCGTGTGCTGTGGCCAGGGTCCTTGCTCCTTACCAGCCTGCGCCTGCCCCTCCCTGATGACGTGTCGCGTGTACGGGTGGGGGTCGTGCATCCAGGGCCCTCCCTGATGACGTGTCGCGTGTAGGGGTGGGGGTCGTGCATCCAGGCTTGCTGCTGGCTGTTTGCAGGATGTGTGGGACCAGGGCTGGTGGCCTGGGCTCACCACTGTCCAGTTGCTGGCCCCGCTGGTGAGGCACACGCTGGGCCTGGATGGCAGGACCTGTTGGCTCCATTGGACAGAGCAGGTGCTCCCCTGGGGCCCCGAGCGCCTCCATCCGTTCATTCCTCCCTTCAAGCAGCCCTCATCCCATCCTCTCTGCAACCCGGCTTGCTCAGCCCCGTGTGGGTGGTGAGAAATGGGTGAGGAACCCATGGCCTGTTTCCGGAGCCTGGAGCTGACCAGGGCCCTGGGGGGGCACATGCGACACTGGCTCCTGGCCCGGACCTCCCTGGGCAGGCCCTGCGTCCCCATCCCGTGGCTGTGACTGACCACAGTGCAAAGAGGCAGAGCAGGCGGGGATTAAGGGGCCCCTTCCTCTTATCAGCCGGGCCTCCGGCAGCCCTGCTTGTAGAGCTCTCATCGGAAAATGTGAGTCTCCCCTCGCCTGGCCTCTGGCTCCCCGTCAGGCCCTTCCTTCCCTGGGGGCCTCAGCAGACACCTCGGCCTGGCAGCAGGACTGGCACGACCCCCACCCCACGCAGGTGGCTGGACCACTCTGGGGTGTCCACCAGGAGGCTGCGTGGAAAACCCACCCCGTCTGTCACTGACAAGGGCACTTTGGCGGGGCTGCACCGGGGGTTTCTGTCCTCAGAGGTCTTGTCTGCAAACCCTGTCTCAGCCTTCCTCTTTGGGGAGGAAACTAACCACGCAGCCTGGCTGGCCGGGGTTTGGGATGGAGCCACGCCACCAGGTCCTGCCTCCCCGCCCCAGTGTCATGGAGGGGACCCAGGGGCCCCAGCTCCCCCTCTGCTCCTCCTCTCCCACACCTCCAGCAAAGGGGGGCAGGGCCAGCTCCCTCCCCCGCACCTGGCTCCTTGTGCCCAGGTCGGGTCCCGTCTGCACCTTGGAGCCAGGTGAGGCCCCCCTCCCCAAGCCACACCCTGCCAGGCTGCCCCCCCTCCCACGCAGGCGCAGACCCCGGCCTCGAGGCCAACTTGGGCGGCTGTACATTCAGCCACGGGTCACTCATTTGTTCAGCTAATACGCCCAAGCGTCCATGCTGTGCGCTCACTCTGTCCTGGGTTTGGGGGTGGAGCCAGGAAACAGGAGTGAGGGGCCCAGCCCCCTGGAGCTGCCTCTACCTCACGGCCCAGCACGGTGGCCCAGAGTCGCATGTGGCGCTGCATGGTCGGTGTGAAATACACACGGATCACAAAGGCCCAGCTGGAGCCCAAGGATGTGGAAGATGGTATTTGCGCTTTCCGTGTGACCGTGTGCCAAGCACTGGGTCACGGGGCTACAGCGTGTTACGGAGATGAATCGTGCCCCTTCTCTTTCCTTTCTTACGTGGCCACTAGCACGCTGAAACCATACATGTGACTCTAGCAGCAGTCGTACTGGACAGCGCCAGCCTGGACGGCAGGCAGACACGCGGCAAGTGGACTTGAGGCGGGGACGTCTCAGCTCGCATCACCGGCCTGACGGAAACGAACAGGGTGAGTCCTGGGAGCCAGGGTCAGGGAGCTGCTGCTGATTCCCTCAGACGCAGAGCAGAGCCTGGGCCCCCTTGACCAGAGTGGGCGGAGCCCTGGGAACTGTGGCCGACCCACCCGGGCCTGGGGGAGGGAGCCTTCCAGGCTCTGGGCCTCAGCCTCCTCACTGTGGGATGGGGACGATGCCGTCTGACCACCTGGCCAAACCCAATTTCCAAATAAGGTCACATGCTGAAATACGGGGCTTAGGATTTCAAAGTAAATTTCGGGGCGACAGTTCGACTCATGACCTGGGCCGGTGGGAGGGCTCAGCAGCCCTCAGCTCTGGACCCTGTGTGCAGGGGGCCTCGAATATGACTTGTGCGTGAAGTTGGCAGAGAACGGGGGTGCTGGAGCCCCAAGGTCAGGAGGAGTCTGTGCTGGGACACCTGGTCCTGAATGCAGCCCTGGTTCCCACAGGCTTTATTCCAACTCCTGGGACCCGTTAGGTCAGGTTTCCTGGAAGCAGAGCCTGAGATGAGACCCCTGTGTGGTGATCCCCTGGGAGGGCTCTCAGGAGAAGGGCCAGCGGGACGCAGGATGGGACAGGGGACGCCAAGCAAGGAGGTGGTCTCGGCCGGTCTCGGAGACCAGCGTCAGCCTGATCCCATGGGGGTCGGGGGCCCTCCGGAGCAGGAAAAGCCCAGAGGCAGTCCCACCACCGATAAGGGGTGGTCCCCCCGCCCCCTGTCCATCTGTCCCTGGCCGTGGCTGCCCCTGCATGGTGGGCATCGTCCGTCTCCAGGCACACGTCGTGAGGCAGGTCCTGGCTCCCCCGCCCAGGGCCGTTTTCTGGAGGAGGGGCGGCTGTGAGCTGACGGGGCCACCGCTCCGAGTGGTAGGGAGATGGGTGGCCCCCTGCTGTGCCTGCCCGTCCACCTTTTGCACCTGCACCCGGCACACAGGCTCTGGCCTCTCGTGGGAAATGGAGGGTCATCGCTTGTGCCTGGGCTACCCTGTGAAGGGGCCCAGAGAGGAAGCAGGAACTCAGAATTCGTTCCCCGGGCCCAGGGGCAGGGGTCCTCCTCCCGTGAGGAGGGGGTCTCTGCTGCTCCCCTTGAACCTGAGGGGGCTTCTCCTGGAGCCCCGGCACGAGCGGTGCATGTGCAGCCCTGCCTGCCCCCGGGCTTGTCCCCTCACGGCCATCACCCTGACCCGAAGTCCTGCCTGGCCACCACAGGGGTGAGCATCCCCGCAGAGGCTGGGTTACCCCCTTGCTTCGTTATCGCTGCCTCCTCTGGCCCAGTGTCCCCACCTGGCGCTCGCCTGCCCGAGGCCAGTGGCCTTGGGAGGTCCCAGCGCCTGCAGTCTCCTGCCACACGGCACCGGCTGCCTCCTGAACCCTCTGCTCAGTGGAACGCTGCCCTTTGCTTTATGGCTCTTCTCCTCTTTCTGGGACCTTTGCACTGGTAACCCCATGCACCCCGCATGTGGCACACGTCCCCAGGGCCATTAGCCCCCACTGCCCCGCCCAGGGCGCTGGGACGAGGGCCACCCTTTCTTGACCACCTGGCTGCTCTTAACGGACCCATGCCCGTCCCAGTGTTGGAGGGGGCTGGGCCTGTGTGGTCTGGATCCTGCAGCCCCCCTGTCTCCCCAGGTGGTGGCAGGCAGCCTCTGAATTCCCCTGGAGAGGCTGCTACACTAGTCGTTGTGTCCCTGGGGGACCGAGGGCGTACAATTTTGTGCTGCGCCCCGGGTGTAGGGGTGGCCACGCCAGGAGGCTATAGGACCCCAGTGGGGACAGTCTGAGGAGGGGACAGCCCAGAGCCCCGGCCGGGAGCGTAAGGGCGGGGAGGAGGGGGACAGGGTGCCGGGCAGAGATCTGCAAGGAGCAGGCAGGCAGAGGCTAGAGGGCGGGAGGCTGTGAATCCTGCTGGGCCCTGGGCAGCCGTAGGGCTTTTACGTGGAGGACTGAGTGGGGGGTGGCAGACGTCAGGGGGGTAGGAAGGCAGGGGGAGGCTTCAGGTCACCTGCGGCCAGGGGGGCAGAACCACGTGCAGGAAGTAGAGCCTCACTTAGGAGGCAGACCAGGACTGGCCTTTTGGTGGGGGTCAAGCACAACTCTGAGACCTGGGGGAGCCCGAGTCAGGGCTGCTGATGGGTTGGGGCAGGTGAGGGCAAAGGCAGTGGCTGCCCACAGGCTGGGGGCCCGGACAGAGGTGGTCCAGGCACCGCCTGGCCCCGGCTCTCAGGGGCTCCAGGGGACCCTGCTTTTTTCCTTTTTCCTTTTTTTGCCTGGAGCTGGATTTAACCGTAAAGAGCAATAAATTACTAATCTGGAAAAACATCCCTTGTCGCCACAAAGGACAAGGCTGTCCCTGGATGACTAACGACTCCGAATTAACATTATTTAGTATTTATAACTTCCGCTGGACAGAACCTACGATGTTCCTGGGAAATCCTGTCTGCCATTGGGGTATTTTTAGAGCCTATTGTCAGCCCTGACAGGGTTCTTCTAGATGTGTCTTGGTTGAGGGGGGAGCGTGAGATTCGTCAGGGTCTCGAGAGAGGCAGGGGTGCCCAGCCCCCTCTCCACAGCACTGGCGTGGGCCTGGGCCCCTTTGATCCCTAGCCTACCCACTGCCCAGGACTGGTCTTTTTTTGGCTGCGTTGGGTCTTCGTTGCTGAGCGTGGGCTTTCTCTAGTTGCGGCGAGCGGGGGCTACTCTTTGTTGCGGTGTGTGGGCTTCTCATTGTGGTGGTTTCTCTTGTTGCGGAGCACGGGCTCTAGAGCACAGGCTCAGTAGTTGTGGCGCACGGGCTTAGTTGCTCCGCGGCATGTGGGATCTTCCCGGACAAGGGCTCGAACCCGGGTCCCCTGCATTGACAGGTGGATTCTTAACCACTGAGCCCCCAGGGAAGCCCCCAGGACTGGTCTTTATGGAATACTTGTTGCATGCCCAGCCCAGAGCTGGGATCTGGGGAGGCGGGAGGGGGCGAGAGGCTGGGAGCCCACCGCATTGTCAGGGGAGCAACCACTTGTGTGAGGGCTCTGGGGCACACCTCTTGCTGTCCCCTGGGGAAGGCGGGCTGGTGGGGTAACTGAGTCTCAGGGAGGGGCTGAGCAGGACTGAGGCTGGTGTGCAGGGGGGTCCCACAGTCAGGGAGGGGCTGGGAGTGGTGTAGAGAGATGCGAGGGGGTGATGGAGCAGGCCAGGTGTGTCCGAAGGGTCTGAGAACAGCCTCTTTTCTTTCTGGGTCCCCAGGGGCTGCACCTCCCTTTAGGGGTCCGCAGGGAGGACCCAGGAAGGGGCTCCTTCTCCGCCCCAGAGCCCGGCCACCCACAGCCCTGTGGTGGGTGAGGGAGATGGAGAGAAGCTGTGGGGCTTGGCCTGTGTTTTGTCTGGTGGCAGAAACGCTGCATGATACTTGTAACCCCCTGGACGATGTGGAGAGGGGAGGATGGCCCCCACGCTGTCGCCCTGTAGACAGGGGTGGGGGTCAGGGGTGGGAGCTGGGCCCCGAGCAGTGCTTTTACCCCACTCGCCCCGTAGCCCGGCCCCACCCCTGCTCACAGACAGCTGGGGCCCATGTCAGCCACTGATGCCCTAGCCAGGGCCTGCCCTCCGCCAGCCTGGTTAGCGCTGGTCTGGTTGCCTGTCCAGTCCTGGGAGCTGCAGACCACCCTGTGGCCCTGAGGGGTGGGTCTGTTGCCGCCCGGAGACCCCGTGGGGCCGCCCCACCCCTGCGGACCCGGCTCTGAATGCTCTAAGGGCCCCTGCAAAGGGCTGGCGCTCTAAGTGTCTCTTGGCCTTGGAGTGCGGAGATGTACTTCGTTTGAGTAGTTAATGGCCCCTCTCATTAATAGGTAAACAAGGGAGATTTATCTTCACGTGGCTGGGACTCTCGCAGGCTCTCTGCAGGGTGCCGGGGCCACAGCGCGGGAAAGCGCTCGGAACGTGACCTGGGGAGTGGCTGCTTCTAAGTGACATGCCGGCCGGAAGCGGATGGGCCCAGTATTTTCGTTAGGAAGGTTCACGGAGCTGGGCTGGCGGGCCTTAAATCTTTCTCCAGAAAATCCTGGCACGGCTTCGAGGAGAACCTCCCGGTCGTCAGCAGGCGGCACGCGCTGGCTTAGAGCTGTTGATTTAAGGAGGCTGCCGTCTTAAGGGTTTTCTGTTTAGTTTAAAAGCTTCAGAGAGACACGTTACCCTCTCCTTAACCACCGGGCCATGACTTCAGGGCTCTGGACTCTGTACTGAGGGACTCAGAGGGGCTCTCGGGGGGCGACTGTCCCCCCCATCCTTCTGGGGCCCGGCAGGGGGTCACTGAGGGGACCATTCATCTCAGCTAAGCCATTCATCTCAGCTAAGCTTGTTCCCACGTGTCAGGGACGGACGTCTGGACTTGGCTCAGGAAATGCCACCCACGGTGACCAGAGCCAAGGGTCAGCCTGCCCGCCCAACCCCCAGGCTGTCTTCTGTCCCTTTTGCCCGAGCCCTTGCCCCCAAGGGTGAGAGATGGGCCAGTGGGGCCACGATCAAGCTGAGGGCCGTTGCCCGCCCTCCACGGGGACGCCAGCCCACTGCTCAGCCCCAGGGGCCCGTGGGACACGCTTTGCTGGCCTCAAGTTCTGCCTGGGGTGGGGGGCGGTCAGGTGGTGCCCCATCAGAGAAGCTCCCCAGTGGGGAGGTGGGAGGGTTCCTGGCTGGCGGGCCCAGCACTGTGGGCCCCTCCCACACTCTTTTGGCTACCAGACCCCCACCTCCGGCCCATTTTGGACTTGCTGGAAGGACTCCTGTGTGAGGGACACAGCTGGGTCCTGGCCCAGGGTCAGCAGTCCTGGCTGACCCGCATGAAGGGTTTTGGGGTACGTCCTTCAAAAGCTTTGGGAAAACTCTCCTTCTTTCCCTGCAGCGGGGGCTCTGTCGCTCCCCGCCACTCCCTCCGCAGGCCAGAAAGGGCCCGGGTGTTCCTTGGGCCTCCCTGCTCCCAGTGTCGCCCCAGGGACACGTGCCCCAGGACAGGCCACCAGGACAGGGGGGCTGTGGCTGCCGGACCCAAGGGCGCTTGGGGTCAGGGGTCAATGTCACGCTTTGTCCTCTGTCTCTCTGTGTCTGTCTCCATTCTGCCCCTCACGGCCTCATTCCTCTCTCCCCGGAAAGGTGGGCAGCCTCGCCCCCCTCTGTGCACGTGGCCTGCGGCGGGTGTTCCTGCCACCAGGGTCTCCCAGAGGTAAAGATCAAGGGTCCCTGCCCACGGCCGTGTTCTGAGGTCCTCTGCGTATTAAACAGCAAAGAAATGCCAGAACTGAACTTGAAAATTGTGTAACCTTGAGCCGCTTGGCCCATTTTACACACAGGAGACACAACTCAGAGGTAATTAGCTCAGAGGTCAGACGTGAAGCGCTTGGAGCACGTTGGGGCCTCCTGCACCTCCCCCGCCTGGAGTCAATTCCAAGTTTCTGGGAACCAGAATCCAGCCTGATGCAGCCTGGCCAGTGTCCACAGGCCTTCTGGGGTGAGACCTGCCGGCCGCGTGGCACCCTGAATGGCCCCTTCCTTTCCCGGGCCCTGCACACGGCTGTCCGGGCCTGGGAACACCCAGGGGACACGGCAGGGCCCCTCCAGCCTGCCCAGACCCTGACCCAGGACAGGCACGGTGTCTCAGCCATGTGAACTGGCCCTGGCAGTGGGGGCCTCGGAGGGCGTGAATCCAGCCCACAGGGCGAAGGCAGGTGGTCTGGGTGGTCCTGGAGGAGCGAGGCTGCAGCCCCACAGCCTCCTCCCACCCCGAGGGCAGGCCGACCCTGGGCTGTGCTTCCTGGAGCCCCTTGCCCGTGTGCACAGTGCCCCACTGGTGTGGGGTGAAAGCCGGCCGCCACACCTCGGCCAGGACAGCCTCCGAGAGTCCTGAGCGCCGGAGGTCCTGGGGAATGGGGCAGGGGCTGGGACGCTGCCGGGAATGGCCCTGGCTGACTCCTCCCCTCCCCGCTCCCCGCAGGCGTCTGGGAGCGCGGCCTTCATGGATCCGGCCCCAACAAATCCTCCTCTGGGGACATGCTTCTGGGTACCCCCCTCCCCCAGGCCCCCTGGGGACCCCACCTCACCCCCTCTGTCCCTGTCCCTGGCATCCTCAGCGGGACTGAGAGCCACGAAGGGTGACAGAGACAGTCAGAAGCCCACCACCCACAGGGTGGATGGATGGGCTTTGTGGGGGGCCGTGACTTGTCAGCCCACCCCTACGAGCCAGCAGGGGCCAGGCACATGGTCCACCCGTGCATTCAGTCCTCCATCACTGAGTGTCGGCCGGGCACTGGGCTCAGCGCCGGACACGGGGGAACGGGCTGGATGAGGCCCTTGCACTCAGGGAAGCTGCTTCTAGTGGGTGAGACCAAGAGAGCACGGGAATATTCAAATCTGTGGTTACGAGATGGGCAAGCACCAGGAAGGCCGAAGGATGAGCAGGGGGGAAGCACCAGGGGGCGGGGGTCCCGTCTTGAAGCGGTGTGGATAAGCAGGGCCTCTCTGACCTTTAAGGTGAGGATGGACAGACAAGAAGTGACTGGCCAGGGCAAGAGGCATCGCTGCCAAGGGGGAGGCACAGGCCGCCTGGGGCAGTGGCCACCGCCTGCCTTGCCCAATTCCCATGGGGAGAGATGTACGTGGGTTCTAAGCTGGGCTCCAGGGTGACCAGGCCCCCAGGGGGCCTCAGATGGTCCCCACCTGTCCTGGAGTGCCCCCCCAACTCCCCCTCCCATGCAGCCTCCTGCGGGTTTCCCCTAAGGCCCACAGTGCACGAAGAGGCAGTGATGCTGGTGGGCAGGGCTGGCCACGGAGACCCCGTGCAGGGTGCCTCTGTTGTCTTCTTCATGGTTATAAAAGCGACTCACAGAAGGTTCGGGGAAAAAACATTAGAATAAGTTGTAATTGTCAAACACTCTTTAAGGGCTCACCACATACGTTCCCTCGGCCATTTAACGGATCCCCTCTTGTGGGTCATCTGGGTCGTTCTGTGACAACTCTGCCTGGTGGATACCTGTGGATTCAGACCCTCCTAGAACAGCCTGAGGAAGGCTCTGTGGAGGAGGGAGCGTCAGGGGTCTCGACCCCCGGCTACCACGTCTCCGGTTAGGCGCACGGGAGGAAGGCGTCACAGTCAGAGGGAACGGCACGTGCAAAGACCCGGAGGTGTGATGTGTCTGGATGCTGTCAAGGGTCCCCGTACCCAAGAGTGGATGCAGGTGCCAGGAGAGGGGGGCCCTGGGGCCACCAGGCTGTCATGGCTGGGCCATCTGTGCAGTTGCTGGGGCAGTACCTGGGCCGAGTGTTTGGAAGCAAAGGAGAAACAGGCCCAGATTTGCATCATGGAAAGTCTGAGCTCCAGGCCAAGCAGAGGGGTGCGCGATGGGCTGCAGCAGTAATTGGGTGGGCGGGGGTGGATGGAGAGGAGGGCCGAAGCTCGGGGTTTTCCTGGAACCAGGGGGAGCAGCGTCTAGCGGCACGGGGGGCGCAGGTCTCAGGCGGTGTGACGTCCAAACAGGAGGTCCCCCGGGCCGCTCCGCACAGAGCAGAGCTTCTCCTTGGCCTGCTGGCTCGTTGGCAGTGGAGAAGGCAGGCTGTTGGCCGGAGAAGGAGAGGGAAAATCCAGATTCCTCAGTGTGTCCGGCCCCAGAGTCCAGTGTGGAGGCCTGCTCTGGCCTCCCGTCCCCCCACCCAGCCTCCTCCCTCCCCCAGGCCCCAGCGCGGCCAGACGCCGTCCACCCGCGGTGCCGAGAACCCTTTATCAGATAATAAATAAGGCGGCTGGAGCCGTCCGTGTCAACATCTTGGCGGGCCTCGCGGGGCACTGCAGGGGGGGCTGCCCGCTGTGGCTTCCACGTAGCCATCGAGGGCCGGCCACCCCCGCCCCGGCTCCAGCGGGACTGTGGGGCTCACCGGCCCCCTCTTCTCTGGGGTGGGTTCAGCCCCTACCGAGGTGCGTGAGGGGAGGACGGGGCACCCCAGGGCCTGCAGCCTCACAGCCTCAGGGGGTGCCAGGTCTCTCTGGCCTCCTTTCTTCTCTGCTGAGTGGGGGTCCACGTGGGGGCTGGGAATGGGGAACCTGGTCATCATCTTGCTGAATGCCTGTCCACACACCCTGGAGAACAGCCGCCCCGAGCCCCGGGAACTGCCCACGGACGTGTGGCAGAGGACGGGCAGGGAGGACTGCACGTGCGTTGCCCCATCCCTGAGCCTGCCGGCCCCTCGTGTTTGGTGGCAGAATGGCCTGTCTTTCATGCTGGTGACAGCAGCAACTGGTCTTCTGTAAGAAAGGTCCTTACTTGGTCAAATAAAGAGTCGGTAACCTGCATTGCTTTCCCCAAAGAACGATTTTTCCTTCTTAATAAGCACGTTACATTTTCAGAGAAGCACCTTAGAGGATCAGCACCCGTTTTTTTTTTTTTTTTTTTTTTTTATAAATTTATTTATTTATTTTTGGCTGTGTTGGGTCTTCGTTTCTGTGCGAGGGCTTTCTCCAATTGCGGCGAGTGGGGGCCACTCTTCATCGCGGTGCGCGGGCCTCTCACTGTCGCGGCCTCTCTTGTTGAGGAGCACAGGCTCCAGATGCGCAGGCTCAGTAGTTGTGGCTCACGGGCCTAGTTGCTCCGCGGCATGTGGGATCTTCCCAGACCAGGGCTCGAACCCGTGTCCCCTGCATTAGCAGGCAGATTCTCAACCACTGCGCCACCAGGGAAGCCCCAGCACCCGTTTTTAAAGAGCCATCATTTTCGATCGCAAAGGGGAAACGACCCTTAGCCGCAGCCCCACCGGGAAGCTCTTGGGTCTGGGCACAGCTGGCCGCGTGGCCGCGGCTGCCCTGAGGGATTGAGCTGGGGCAGGCGGCTCGCGGGAGGCCGTGGCGACGCTCCACGGAAAGGGTCTGTGGGATGAACGTGCGCCTGCTGAGGGCAGCGGATACCCTGCTGACCGACGGCAGCTGGACTCGGAAAACCAGGACGATGGGGAGCCACTGGGGTCGCCACCCTGACGCCCTCTGCGAGGAGGCACGGGCGGGGTGGCTGCTTCTGCTTCCAGGTGTGAGCGCTGCAGGGCTGCCCGGGGATGCTTTGGGTCTCCCTGTTCCGCATCTGGAGCGAGGCCGTGGGTTAAGGGCTTTACGTGGGAAGGAGAAGGGATGCTTTGGAAATAGTTCTGGATCAAAAACCCCAGTCGAGGGGACGCTGGCTGTCTTCTCCCTTCTCCAGTCGTCCAGGACGGAGCCCCGCGGGGGCTCAGTAGACACTTCCCGCGGATAGAGGGGACCCTTGCAGGCTGGAGGAGCTGTGGCGCCCCTCCCCCACGGCCCCGGACGTCAGCTTTAGCTTGAAAGATGTGGGAAGTGAGGTGCGGGCGGCCAGGCAGCGCAGATGAAGTGGTCTTCCTTTCCGTCCTGTCGTCTGATAAGCGGTCTGCGGCTCCCCACTCCCACCAGCCTCCCCAGCCCATCCGGTTGTTTATGGCCGCCGGGCAGAGCCTTGAGGCGGGCTGGTGGGAGGAAGAGCTGCAGGAAGGGGGTGCTGGCGGCTATATTAAGGCTCCAGGTCCTACAGCTTCCAGGACCCGAAGAGGCACTGGGGAGAAAGGCTTAAATTCAGCATCTCTGCCTGAAGCTCCTCAGGCCCAGAGGTGGAGGCCCAGCCTCCCTCCTCCTGGGTGTGACCTGAAAAAGGATGAAAACGGAGGATGAGTCCGCTTCTTCCTTCCCTCTTTGCCAAACACTCTCCCTCGGGACCTGTCCTCGTGGGCAGGGCATCCAGCCCCTCTTGTCCACCCTGCCTGTTCTGCCCATCGCACTGTGGGCACCTCTAGGAAGACTCCTTGGGTTGGTCAGGGCACTGCTGGGGCCCCGCGCCTGGTGTCACCTCTCTGAGCCGAGGGTTACTTCTCAGGTGCCTGGGTTTCTCTTGTCAGGGAAGAGGGAGACTGGTGCCCCCCTTGGAGGGAAAAGCCAGGGATGCGCCGGGCAACACAGGGAGTGGCACCTGCCCAGCGGAGGGCCGCTCCCGCTGTGACTGTGGTAGTGGTCACGTGGCCACGTGGTCCTCACCAGGTGCTCCTGGCCACCTCGTCTGTCCCTGTCCTTGTGGCTCCTTCCTCCAGGGCCTTTGCTTCCCCTCTGCGCCCCCTCCCACCCTGTCCCCTGGGTGCCTCAGAAGGGCTGGTCTGGTCTTGCCTTTGAGAGGTTCCGGGGGTGCCTGGTGGGGCAGCCCGCGGAGGCCACTGCCAGTTGCTCGATAATTGGTCTCCCGCTCAGCTCGGGGCCCAACGCCCCATCACGAGCCCTGAGAGGGGTGGGAGGAGGCGGGATAAGGGGTGGGAAGGGGCTCTGCCCCGCCGAGCGGGGTGACCCTTTCTGTGCTTTTTTCCTCATCTGTGGGTGGGCTCCCGGGAAGGCGGCCCCAGGCCTGTGGCGCGGAGACGAGATGGCAGCGGCCTCACCCAGCACGGACGCCCATGGGCACAGCCCTTGCAGGCCCTTCAGTTCCCATCTCCCCGTCCAGCCCGCTCTGGAGAGAGCTAGTTGTGCTCTGCTCCAGACCCCGTCCCCCAGGCATTTCCTCCGATGCCCGGCCCTGGTCGCGTGGCTGCCAAGGGCCCTGAGTGCCCTTGGTGGGGGGAAGTTTTCACTTGGAAGGTCCCCAGGCCCCCCCGTCACCGATCTGACCCCCGGCCCCGAGTGTCTGCATTTTACTGGCCCCTCAGGTCGTCCGGATCTGGGTGGTCCGTGCCGCAGCCCTCCCTGCCGGGAGGGTAGGGGTCCCCGATCACAGAGGCTCGTAGCTTCGTGGGGACACCCAGGTGGTGAGAGGGGCCGGTGCCCTCAACACAGGGGGCCTGATTCATGCCTCGTGCCCCCGCGTCCCCAGGGTTCACCCAACGCTGCCTGCTGTGCCCGTCAGAGGCACGAGACCCACAGGGGCCGCTGGGGCCGCCACTGCCCAAATCCTGGCTTGCTCTGTGCCCCCTACCCCGGGCCAGGAGGGCAGTAGGGGGCAGGACAGGGACCTGACCCAAGTCTGCCTGACCCCGAAGTGATGACGTCTCACAGTGTGGTCCCCAGGCTGGGCCCTGCCCGCCCCACCCAGTGTCCTGCCCTCATGCTGGTGGTGACCTCGAAGCCACCCAGTGTTTACGGGTCTCGTCAAGTCCTACTGATGCCCTTGAGAGCTCCTGACGTGACTCAGAGCGGCCAGTGAGGTCCAGCTGCCTGGCCCCCAGAGATGCGTTTCTAGGCGAGGCCGGGAATCCCACAGGTGATGGGGAGAGGCAAGCAAGATTGAAATCTTTATTTTACATTTTTTTTCTTATGGCGGCATTTGTCTTAAAAAAAAAAAGTCAACAACACGTGGAAACTGAGCTGGTTGAACCTCTGAGGTACAAGTTCACGATGAAGGAACACATTCGGGAAGCCGCCACCAAGGAGGAGCATTTTTAAATATGAAAGCGATGTTTTAAATAGGACGGCGCAATGGCGGCTGGTTTAGATGGCTCACAAAATTTAAAAGACTTTTGAATCGACCTGGGAGTTGGGGGGTGGGGGGAAGTTTTCACTTGGAAGACTTTACATTAAAAAAAAAAAAAAAAAGCCAGGTTTCTGGCTTCCGTGGAAAAATCAGCTCTTGTCGGTGAAGGGCAGCAATGGGACGGAGGGACGCTGTGGCCCTTCTGCAGGGCATGTCCCCGCCCCCCCCCCCCCCCCCCCCCGCCTCTGCCCTCGGGCTGTCAGTAGCCATTCATAAGCCCCCGTGGGCAGAGCTGCCCCTAGCCAGCGCCCCGACTAATTTATCACCCAGCCCTGGGAGGGGACGGCTTTGTAGGCGAAACGGGGGTTATTGCTAATTCTGCTGGGGCAGTCCCAGGTGAGCCAGGACCTGTGGTCACCCAACCGCCAGCCCCGAGAGTGCCCGTGTGGGTCAGAACTGGGCCCCGGGTACTCTGCCCATCAGAAATGGTTACAATCCACAGATTCAGTCAGAACAAGGCCCTTTACTGCTCTGTCTGGGAAAACTGTCCAAATAAATTCAAGTCCACGATGACTGCGATGTGAACGCCCCCCCCACCCCGGGTGGCGTCCTGGTACAGTGTGCGGCCTGCACATCTGTCCCTGGCCATCCCGTGCTCCGAGGCGGGCAAGGTCTCCGTGCCGTGGCTCTATGGTCGAATGTGGGAAATGGACGGCCCGAGGCCAGGAGGCCCCCCAGCGGGCTGCCCTCCTCATCCCTGCTAGCCGCCTGGCCTCAGTGATTTCACCTGTGATCCTGGTTTCACAACAGGAAGGTAGGGTTTTTCCAACGCCTGCAACCCGTAAACGTGATGATGGCGAGCCTTGAGGACAGAAGTCAAGTGGGGGTGGGAGCCCCAGTCAGCCATGGCCGGAGTGGCTGGTAGGGTTCAGAGCCTTGCCCTACATTTGGGGGTCCCTTGCTGTCCGGGGAGGGGCTCGAGCCCTCCTCCCACCAGCCTTCCTCCTGTTCTGGGGCCCGACTGCCGTCTGCAGAGAAGGCCTCCAGGTCCGGCTGGCTCCAGTCTCTTCCAGCATCCGGGCTGGCGGTCTCTGCTGGGCTGGAGCGAAGAAGTAGCGAGGTGGGTCCTGGTGGGGGCCCCGGGGACCTAGGCCAAGGCCAGCGCACACCAGGCCTCCTGGCGCAGGGTCCCGCCGAGGCCGGCCTGGGGGCCCAGGGCTGCAGAAGGCAAGGCAAAGTCCTCGGGCTCGAATTTGAACTCCAAGTGGCTGGGGGCCAGGGTGTCGTCCACCTGTGTGGAGGCCTGCAGGGAGGACACGGCACGCGTGAGACTCGGGAACAGTGGCCGGCTCACTTGAGGTTGGGAGCCCTGTGACAGGGCGATTTGCCCTAAGGGGCCTCCTCAGCCCCTGGAATGGGGTGGGTACCCCTCGTGAGGATCAACAGGGGCTCTCAGCCGGCGTCGGCCACAGGTCAGCTCCTGGCACCAGCGGCCAGCTGCGTGTCCGGCCCCAAGCTTCCGGCAGGGGCCCGTGGGGGCCCTGACCTGGCTGGGGTGCCAGCGGTCCCCCAGGAGGGGCCTGGGAGCCAGCTCTGGGCACCCCATCCCACCCTGACCTCCTTACCTGGGAGGTGACGCTGGGCCCGGGGCACGAAGGGGATGCCAGACTGGGCTCAGGTTTCAAAGTGGCCGCTGAAATCTCCAGGTCAGGGACAGAGGCCGGCGGGGAGGCTGTGGTGTTCCCTGTGGATCCTGGGAGGGAAGGCAGGGCATTTACAGAAGCTGCCAGGTCTGGTTGCCTCGGTCACGTGGGGGGGTGGAGGTGCTGGGTGTGGCTTCCTCCACTGGACCTCCTGCCCCACTGCTGGGTGAACTCCCGCCACCCCAGCCCCTCCCCAGACCAGACCATCCCAGGACAATGCGGGGTATGTGCACTTCAGGACGATGATGCTTGCACCAAACATGTGAATCTCTAATGGTGGAATGTGAGATACTCAAAGTGATTCCACAGGGAGAAGGTGTGCCTCACTGGAGGGCCTGGGCTCCCTCCCGGCCTCCCACAGCCCTGGCCTGCGAACCTGAGGAGCCTTTGGTCTTGGAGATGCTCTTCGGCTTCCGTTTCCGTGTCTGGATGCTTTCCTTCTTCATCGCCAGGGGCCGCGGTACCTGGTGGGGTTGGTCGGGAGCAGTCGGACGGCTGCTCCCCGTCCGAGCTCACCCCTGGGGCCTCTTGCACGGCCACCTGCTCCGATCTCAGCCCTGCAGAGCTGGTCGCTCCTGCGGCCCTGTTTGGGGAGCTGCTACCCCCGGGCTTGGCACTTTCGTCCAGGCCTGGTGGGAAGAAGCCCGTCCCACCCCAGCCTCCGGGAGCCGGGAGGCCAGGAGGGCTCTGGGGGTGTCCAGCCTCTGCCCCCGGCTGAATGGCTGCGGGGAAGCCACGGTGACGCTACAGCCTCTGTGAGCCCATCTGTACCACGGGCCTAACCGTAACACGTGGGCACGTGCAGGCAGTGGGGCCACGTGTGCACAGGCGCGTACACGCTCAGCTCAGGTCCCGCCCGATCCACACCCCTGCCCCCCGCTCCTCAGCGCCGCCTCGGGCCAGGGAGGGTCCCACTCACCCCGTGCAGCTTCGCGTAGAGCCCGCAGGCGTTGCACACCGGCTCACCGTCCGCGCTGCGCCGCCAGAGCGTCGTGCTGCTGGTGCCGCAGTTGCTACAGCAGAGGCCGGCCCGGCGTGAGGACGACTGTGGGCAGGAGGCTGGGCTGAGCGGGGCTCGGGGCTGCGGCCCTGCCGCTCGGCTCAGTGGGGCAGGTGCGCCGGGCCGGGCCGGGTGGACGCTGGGCTCGGGGCTGGGGCCGTCGGGGGCTGGGTGAGAAGGCCTTTGGGCGCTAAGGTCCTGAGGCCTGCCCGGGACTCCTCGGAGCCGCGACCTGGTGCCCTGCTAGCCCTGGGACAGGTCACTTCACCCTTCTGGGCCTCAGCTTCCCTATCAGTAAAATGGGGGTGGCAGCAGACCTGCCACAGGCCTCTTGTGGGGTCAGGATCTCGTGAAGAGCCCAGCAGGCAGGCAGCTGGGCGTCTGTCGCGGCCTCTTTTTAACCAACGCTGGGCTTAGCCCCGTATTTCTTTGGTGCAGCAGCACCCCTAGGAGTCACAGGGCCGCCCTCGGGTCCGGCCCCGGGCTGAACATCCAGGGGGCCTGCCGGTCCCTCTGGGCCTTGCCTCCCAAGACTTGGGGCTCGAGCCCAGGCTCCCCGATGCCCGTGGGTCCCCGATGCCCACCCCTGCCTTGCTGCTCACATGCTTCCCACTGGGGCAAGACGGCCCTTCCAGAACCTTCCGGAGGCCGACCTCCCAGGTCCGTATCCAACCAAGGTCCCCAAACCTCCCTGCACGTGCGGGCCCAGTGGGGACCCAGACAGGGCTCACCCAGGAATCGGGGCCTAACGAGCCCGGGGGTCCAGGGGCTCTGCCGAGCTGGCTGGCTGGCTGGAGAGCAGCTGTCGGAGGCCTGACCCCGGTCCTCCCACCGGCTCAAGGTCCTCCAGCTCCCACAGCCCAGTCCCTCACTCCCAGGCAGGGATTCTGCCCGACTCCCATTTTGGTGTGTGCGTGGGGACTGTCCCCTGCAGTCCGGGAGCTCCAGATGCTCTCTGCTGCCCAGGGCCCCCCAAGGCACCTCAGGCCCAAAGCCCCTCCCTCGCCCCCCAGCCCCTGCCCTCAGATGCCCTGAATCTGTCAGACCTTTTCCTTCATCTGCACGGTCCCTGCCTGGTCCAGTCCCCTGCCCCCTCGCCCGGACCACAGTGATGCAGGGTCTTTACCCCGACCTCCCCGTGGCAGCCGGGGTCAGACCAAGTCATATCCGCTACGGTGTTTCAGTGGCACCCCGGGGCACAAGGACAGAAGCCCGTGAGACTCCACACTCAAAATCGTCCCAAGGACGTGTGTTCTCTCCTCAGTACTCTCCGGACCAGGACCAAGCCAGAGGACCACCAAAAGCAAGATGGACGAAAGAAGCCCCAAAAGGAATCTGTCCCGGGGTAGGGCTGAGCTCTCCGGGGCAGCCTCAGTTGCCCCGTCTGTCTGCCGTCTCTGAGGTCCTTCCTTCTGCACTGCGGGAGCTGCCAGCCTTGCCGACTGTCTCATGCCCACTCCCTTCCCCCAGGCTGTCAGCTGTTTGAGGGCACAGGCTCTCCCTGTGACCGGCCCGGGAGGGAGAGTGGGGCCCGTCTGAAACCCCCGGCACCAGCCGTTCCCAAGAAAACGCAGAGCTGGAAACGCCTCCTCGCCCTCCCCTCCCCCAGGCCCAGGCTGCCGCCAGAGGCTCCAGGGAATTGAGCCCTGTTTAATCTAAGGCTCGGCCTTCGGTCTCCAGGCAGGACTCTGCCCCAGGATCCCGAACAAAAGGGCCACAAGACAAGGAAGGGATGAGGCCTTGGAGGCTCCAGAGGGAGGGCAGGGCGGGAGCTCCCAGCCTGGCTGGGGAGACCCCATGCTCTGGCCGGCGGCCTCTAGGCCACGGCTGTGTGGCGGCTGATGTCCAGCCTGGCCCGCACCTCCAGTGGTCTCCCCAGGGTTCCTAGGGGTGGGACCTGTGCACCTGCTGGAATGGAGAGAGCTGGCGGCTGGCCCAGGCCCAGCAGAAGCGGAAGGGACGGATGGTGGGACACACTCTGAGGCAGGAGCCCTGGCCCTGGGGTCGAGCAGGCCCCCGGCCGGAGGGCCTCCCTGGGAAGATGGCGGCCACATCCTGATCTTGTCTAGAAAGACACAGTTCGAGTCTCCCCCGCTCTGCTCCCTTCTCTCCTTTCCACCTGCCTCTTGGCTGCCGGGAGCTGTGTCCCCATGGAGGCCCCCTGCTCTCCCGGAGCCCACTCCCAGCCCTGCTGCCTGCCCCGGCCCAGGATCCCCTGACCCCCATCCATCCATCTTCCTAAGGTGGGAGGAGGCCTTGGGACCTCCCCAGGGTTCCCAGATTTAGCAAACAAACAAAGAGGATGCCCGGCTAGATGTGAATTTCAGATGAGCAGTAAATATTTTCTGTAAGTATGCCCCATGCAACATTTGGGACATATTTATTCTAAAACGCTATTCGTTGTTTATCTGAAATTCACATCTAACTGTGCATTCTGTATTTTATCTGGTGACCCTAACCTACCTTCTTGGGCCCCATCGCGGTCCCCAACTCCAGCTGTGCCTTCAGACCAAGGAGGGGACCATGGCCTGAGGCCCCTCCTCCCAATCCAGCTGGGACCCTCAGGGTCTTTTACCAACAGCTGCTCCCTTCGAGTTCACGTTGCCATCTCACATTCCCCCCTTAGCATCATTTCTGTAGGAATCACAGGAATGCTGTCTCCTTGGCCGCCGTCAGGCCGCTTCCTACTAAAATCCTTCCTACCGAAACACTCCCGCGAGGGTGTAAAGAGACCCACGCGAAGGCTTCACGTCAGCACTGTTTCCAACAGCACGCCCGCAAGGCTGCACACATGTGGGCACAAGTGCAGACACACGTGCACCCCAAGCGTCCCCCACGGTCGCCCGTGCATTGCGGAAGCAGTGGAGGTACATACACCGCTGTGGGTCCTGGGGAGAAGCTACAGCAGCTGGACCGCGTGTAGGCAGGACACAAGCCCAGGTGGTGTGAACCCATCACCCAGACCCTGGGGGTGCGGGGGAATCTGGAAGCCACCTTTGAACCTCTCTCCAGCGAGCATAAGTTAAAATCGAGAAACTAGAAATTAGATTAAAATCAAGAAAATGGGAAAAAAGAATGACCTTGAAAAAACTCTCACAGTGCTCGCTCCTGTGTCTTTCTCCATCCCCTCAGCTGCCTGCGTTTTACGGGGGGAACTGAGGCTCAGACAATGAGGGGCCAGAGGTGCGGGGGTGGTCCCGGAGGGGACAGAACCTCCTTTCTCGGCTGAACACACTCAGCGGCCACGTCCCCGGGGCTGCCCGCACCCCCTGGATGCACGGAGCCCCCCTCTGTCCTTCCTCGCTCGCGGTCGGGACAGACCGCCAGGCCCGGCCACTCTCAGGGCCCTTAACTGCCAGGCCTCTCCAGGTTTCGTTTTGTTTTTCTTTTTTGGTCTGTTCTTTTCAAAAGAAGTGCAACTTCAAAGCCAGCAGCAGAGCCAGCCTGAGCTCCAGGCTCCGCGAGCGTCCGGACACCAGGGGAATCAGGGCCGTGGGCAGCGCAGAGCTGGGTGGGGGGCTGGCGGAGAGGCGGGGGCATGGGACAGCAGAGGGCAGCGACGCGGCTGGGAAAGTAAAGGTTGCAGGTGGTGGAGCCGCAGAGATGCTCCCGTTTCAAACGGGTCCTCTGGGTGCTCTTGGCGGGGGAGACGTGGGGACACTTAACCTGATGGACGGTGGGAGCCTGGCGTTGCTCGGGGCACAGCGTGCTGAGGACACAAGTCTGTGAGGCGGGCTGTGCAGGAAGGAGCACCCGGGTTGGTGAGCCTTCGAAGGATGTGCCGGCCATGTCCCGGAGCTGGCGTCAGAACCGGCCTCGGGCTAACAGGCCTGCCGTCCGCGGACCCTGGCTGCTGGGCTCCAACATTTCGGGGTCAGGCCGGGCCGAGGGGTGCTCGTAGAGCCCCTGGCCACAGGGACAGGACCACCCTCCCTGCTCGTCTACACTGATGGAAGCCTCGGGTCGAAGGTGTAACCCCCCAGCCTGTGACCGAGCATGCACACGGGAGGCAAAGGGTAAAAAAGACAGGTTCCTACCGGGAGGGGGGCGCACGCTTGTTATCGTCACGTTCCCGTATCCTTGGTGACACGCTTCTAGGACGTTTGGAATTATTTGCAAGAGGGGAGGATCAGTTCTTCCTGGAGGGGCCCCTCCTGGGGCGTCACTTCTGCCCGCACGCGAAGGAGGGCGAGGCACTGGAGCGGGGGCAGGTCTGGGGTGGCCGGCCCAGCCCCCATGGCCAGGAGCACGTGACCCGGGCTCTGGTCTCAGGACTCCAAGAATCTCAGGGTTTTCACAGCGAGCCTGGCCCTGCCAGGACCAGCCACCGGGCAAGCCACGGGGCCGCCTGCCCTGAGTGACAGGTGGGCACCCCGCAGCCAGTCAGAGGACCCCCCCCGGATGCTGCTCAGGAGAGACAGGGAGCAGAGGGGCCCTGAGAAATCCCCCGGGCCCAGCCCCACTAGGCAAACGCTTCCTTGGCATGTTCTACAATCAGATCCAAGTGGGCCTGGACTCGGGGGTGTCCAGGGCCGGGCCGATCCTGAGGCCTCGGGGAGACAAGCAGGTGCGCAGGGATCCCTCACCCTGGGGGCCCCCCAAAGCTAAATATCCCACGTCCTCAGACTACGAAACGGGCCTCGCCAGGCCAAGCGGCCGACCCCGGCCCTACCACACCGGCCACGGCCGTCCAAGTGCTCTGCACACGCCGTCTAATTGACCTTCCCAGCAGGCAAGGGGGCAGTCCCTGAATTCATCTCACAGGGGCCTGGGCAAGAAGACCCAGGGCAGGAGCAGGGTCTCAGCCCTCGTGGGGCCCTCGTGGGAGCCTGAGGCCACAGTCCTGGTCCGAGCCCAGGGCTGGCCGCCAGCGGGCTGCATGCCCAGGGAAGTCACTCAGTGTCTCGGAGCCCCGGGTGGTCATCCGGCTTATGTGACGGTAAACGCCTCAGGGTGGAGATGGTGGCCCTGGCCCGCCCACCCCCAAGGTCAGGAATTTTCTGCTGGGAGTTGAGCCCCGCGCGGGGTGTGGGTAGAGGCAGGGAGCCCTGCATCTCCCGTTCAGCAGTGCATCCTTGGCACCCAGTTTAGGGCTTGGCCCGGGGACAGTGCAGGGAGCCAGAGGAGGGGGCCGGCCTGCTGCTCGGGGTCAGGTCTGGGTCGCACGCAGCCCCCAGGACCCTGTCCCTTGGCCTCAGTTTCCCCTTCCCTGAGGCCACACCAGATATCAGGCCGGTGCAGCATGCCTGGGGCTGGGGGCATGATCACAGGGGCAGAGACGAGACTTGGGGTGACGTGGACTCTGAGGCCCCCCCTTCCTCTGAGAGGCACAGCATGGGTGGAGGGAGGCTGGGGGAGCCGCAGAGCCCCAAATGCCAGGCCAGATCAGAGGAAGAAAAACAGCGGCTGCCCTCAAGCTGCCGGACCGAGTCAGTCCTGCTTCCTGCCCACCCAGTTTGGGGCCCCAAAGCGTCTGGCCCCGGCGCTGCCATAGCCGGGCCTTCGAATTTCCAGTAAAGGCCAGCACCCGACCGCCCCGTGGCCCAGGCCAGCAGCCACGGCACGGCCATCCCACAGCGTCAGCCACGGAAAGCCCTTCCACACTCCTCGGGGCCCGACACACCGGAACCAGCCGCCTGGCCCTACAGGGCTCACACCAGCATCAGCCCAGAAACAAAACCCTGCCCGGACCCGGAACCGGGAGCCACCGCGGCCTCACTGACTGGACAGCTGGCCCACATCGGCGGGCCCTGCCACTTACTTGCAAAATTACTTGAGCATCAAAATTTGCCTGTGAAATGGTAGAGAACAAAGGACGCTGAAACCTTTATGCTGCTTCTGGGACTCTGCCCTGCTGGGGGCAGAAGTCGGGTTCCCAGTCCCTTACTCGCTACCCAGCCATACAGCAGAAGAAACCAAAAGTGAAAACAAGTTTCGCCCAGGGAACAGCCACAGACCTGGTCTCGTCCCATCCTCGCGGTATCAGAGGCAACGGGCCCAGGGTCCCTCCCCCGTAACATTCAACGTCCTCCGACAAAGCCAGCATTCAGTAGCCACTTTCCCCTCCAGTCCCCTCCCTGGGGTCAGGTCACCTTGCCTCTCTGCACCCCCCCCCCCACCTGGCCAGCCCAAAGCCCCTTGGAGCCGCAGGACTGAGCCCTCAGCGGGGGCAGAGTGATCCCCTGCCCGGGAGGTTCAGGGCCGAACTTGGGACAGCCGAGTTCTTCTGGGAGACCCCGCAGACAGTGTGGGCGCGTGGCCCCCAGACCAGGGGGCCCATGACAGTGGACCGGGCGCTGCCACCCCGCCTGGGCCTCCTGGGGCCCCACTGGCGCCCCGGCCGTGGCCGCAGAAGCACCGCCCCCTCCTGCCCTGTGGTTGCCCTCACTCACCAGGCGCTTCTGCGGCCGCGTGAGGGGCCGGTTGACGCCATTCATCTTGTGGTAGAGACCGCAGGCGTTGCACAGGTAGTGGCCGGTGCCGTCCCGGCGCCACAGCGGCGTGGACAGGGCCCCACAGTTGACACACTCGCGCCCCTCGCCGGGGAACTCCTCCAGGAGGTCGGCCGCTGCGGGAAGGCGGGTGGCTGCTGGGTGAGGCTCTGCCCCTTCCTGGGAGCCGCCATGTCCACAGCACCTTCTCCTTCCCTTCCTTTCTGTGCCTTTATTTTATTTTGCTTCAAAATCTACTTTACCTTTCTTTTTTAAGTTTAAGTTTACATACAGTGAAGTTCGTGCCAGGTCTCAATCACGCCTCAGGGCTGCTTTAAAAGGTGGGGGGAGGGTGAATGAATCCAACCTCGGGGCAGGCGGCAGGGAATTGCCCCGCTCTGAACAGGATCCAGCAGCAGCATTGGAAATTTTAATTCGCGGGGGAGGCAGGAGCATCTACACTGGCAGAGGACGAGGGCCTTGTCCTCTGCAAAGTGGGTCGATCTGGAGGGCGGGCCGTGGCAGTGAGGCCGAACCGGATCGCGGGATCCCGTCACCGTCGGCCTGCGCGGTCTCAGCACTGTCCTTCCACTTGAGCTGCTGGGGCGAGGACTCCTGGCCCCCAGCAGACCTGGCCAGGCGCTGGAGACACTTGGGCGCCGGGTGGGGGCGGGGCGGGGATCAGTCATCGCCTGGCCAGGGGTGGGCGCCAGGCGTGGGGCGCCCTGGCGGCCCGGCCAAGTGGATCCCGCTTCCTGCGGGGCGGGGTGTAGGCTAAAAGACTGGGCAGCAAAAGAAGGCGTGGCCCTCAGTTTTGAGGGTGGGGTGAGAAAGAGCCGGTGTCGCCCTCGACTCAGGAGGGAGGGAGGGAGGGAAGCGGAGCACCTCTCCGCTTTAAGGGCCTGGAGCCCGATTACTCAAATTTATACCCTGGAGAGCGACTGCAACTGGGTCTCAAATTAGAATACATAAACCTTCTAGAACAGAGATGAATGTGGTGGTTTACTTAGATAAACCGGTATTCTGAGCTTCAAAAAATAATCATTTCCAAAACTTTTCCTAAAAACGTTTCACGTAGGCTCTAAATGGCTCGATCCCAGAATACTGGGTTCGGATGGATGAAAAGTACAAATATCGAGGTGTGTAAAAAGAAACTCAGGACGGGGTTTTCATCTGGGGGGGGCAGCCGCTGCGTTCCGTCCAGGTTTCCAGGTCCCGGGGGTTCTGGGCCCGCCCCATGCCGGTGTCGGACCCGGCTGGGAAAGCCCTGCCTCTGGAGGGTGCATTTCGTAGGGTGCGGGTTTGCACCCCAGTACGGCCAGCACCCAGGACCCCAGTCAGTGGAGCCACCTCCCAGTCCCGTACTCACCGAAGGTGGCCCTGTGGCCCGGGAGGCCAGCCGGGCGGCCCTGTAGGCTGTGCAGGACGCTGCCGTCCAAGGGTCCAGAGGTCCAAGACGGGGCCACCTCGGTGCTCACGTAGGCCGGGTACGCGGTGGGGTACGAGGAGCCCACGGGCCGCCCGAGCGGGGCCGGGTACTGCTCGCGAGCCAGCATCGCGCCCTGAAAGGCGCCGCCGTCCCGGGCCCCTGCGCCGCCGCCGCCGCCGCCAGGTCCCGGGGTGCTGTGCGCAAAGGGGAAGGCGGTGGCCCCGGGCGGCGGAGCGGCCGGCGGGTGCGGGCTGCGGGAGCCGAACGCCGACGAGTCCGCCGCGGCTGCCTGCGCCCAGCCGGGATGCCCGGCGATCGCGGGAGCCCGCGGGCCCGGCTCACACGCCGGCAGGTAGGGCAGCATGGAGGGGACGCGCGCCGGCGGCACGAACACCGGGGAGCCGGCGGCCGGGCTGTGCAGAAAGGCCCCCGAATCCGCGTAGGCGGCTTGGCTGGGGCTCGGGGCCAGCGCCAGGCTCTGGTACATCTTCCCTGGCGCGGCCTTGACCTGCAGGGAAGAGGGACGGGTGTCGAGGTCACGGCCACTGTGCCCCGCAGGTGCTGTCGCTCAGGCCGCCCTCCTCGCTCCCCAGCCCGGCGGTTCTTGGGGCGGGTTCTGGAACCTGCAGGGACGGACGGCAGGGGGCGGGGGCGGCTCGGAGCGGCTCATGGGGCATCCCGGGTGCGGCGGGAACGTCGAGCTCACCTCCTCCACAGCCGGGGCTTCGGAGGTTCCCGGGTGGGCACGGTGGGCGCTGAGAAGGAGAAACCCGGCAGGTCCGCAGGACGCAGGGTCTGGGCGCTGGGAGAAGGCGCCGGGCTGGGGAGGGCGCGCTGCCAGGCCCAGCTGGGTACTCACTGGCTGGTCGTGAGGACCGGAGGGCGCAGAGGGCGCGGGCGCGGCAGGCGGCGACAGGCGGGCTGGAGACTGGGAGCCGGGGTCCGCGCGGTTCCGCAGGGAATCCCGGTGCTCCGGCCGCCCCTCCGGGCCGCCCCGCCCCGGCCCGCCCCCGCCGCACCACCCCTTCCCTCCCGGGGCCCTCCCCTCGGGGTCAGCTCCGGGGCTGCGGCCGCGTTGCCACGTGACCGGATCCGGCTGGGCGCGCGGGGCTCTGCGGGAAAGGCGACTGGAAGCACGGCGCGGGGCACCCAACGCCGAGTCCCGGCCAACGCAGGCGGTACGAACCAGCCAGGTGCTTGGTGCCCCAGAGTAGTCCAGCGCGAAGACTTCTCTAAATTTGTTTGGGGTTTTCGCAAATCCACAGCCCTCCCTCCGCCAGTCCCAGGCTTCCGCTAAGGCTGGCGTAGTGTCTGGTGCCGTCTGTGGATGAGTCCGTGAATGTGGCCTCGCCATCGCGGACACAGTGGTAAAGACCCCCCAGTGCGCCCCTGGTCTGGGGCCCAGAGCAGGGGTCCTGCTTCCAAAGGGACTGCTTGGCTTCATTTCCCTGAACTCAAACCGCTGTACCATGGCCACTGCCCCCAACGAAGTCCAGGGGGAGTCCCACGGTTTCCTCAGTTTCTTACCAAGCAGGGCAGCCTCCATCTGGATGCACTTCCTTTCCACAAGGTCCCTGCCCAGCTTCTCGCCTCCACCCCTAGGTGGGCCTTTCGCTTTGGGGAATTCCCAAAGAGTCTCCTCCAGGCACCAGAAATGTGGGATGGGTGGGTCTGGAGGTGGCTCCTGGCACTCCCTGGGTGGGCCCGCTGGTGCCAGCACCTTGGTGAAACGGGCCACCTGAGCAGCTTCGCTGACTGATGACCCAAGCCTCCCCACAGAAGAGCAGGCGCTGGGAGCCCAGGCTGGGTGGGAGCAGGGCTCACCAGAGGAACCTTGTCTGCTGTGCTTGGGGCAATGATTGTTTTTCGTTGGCAGAAATAGGCCGTCCCTGGAGTCCCTTCTCGTAGGTCCAGGGATGCTGACTGGGGCCAGGGAGACTCCACGAGTGCCAGGGCACTTTCGCCTTGCGGAGGGGTGGGGAGGCCTGGCACTCGCTCCTCTCCATGTGCTCAGGCACCAGACTGTAATTCGGGGTGCACATCGGGCCACCCAGGGCCCCTGGAATGTGGCAGCCAAGGCCACCACTCTCACCCTGGGCTGGGGACCCCGCGGAAGTTTCCAGGAGGGCTCTGGACTCTTCACAAGCCTTGGCAGTGTGCCATTGGGAGAGGGAGTAGGAGTCTTAAGTACCCCCTTTACCCACCGCTCCCAGGCCCTCCCCCGCCATCAGAGCCCCGGGCCCACGCTGCCGCGATGGTCTCCCATGGTTACCTGCTCCCCATGTGCTCCCCTCGGGGGGGTCGAAGCGGCCCCTCCCCGCCCTACCCCCTGCAGACCCCGCCAGTGGATCTCGGCTTTCTCTCTTTCGCAGTGGGCGGGTCCCCGAGAGCTCAGGGTCCTGGAACCTGGCTGTGCCACGGGCTCCCGCGCGCTCAAGACTGCGGTCTCACCAGCGAGGTCCGTCAGCAGAACCGGCGCCGAGGCCGCGGCACCGCGAAGTCGATAGAACCCGCGCTGCCTCCGCGGTCCTCAGAGCCCAGGGTACGGAGAGTTTGAACGACACCGGAAGATGCCCCGCCAGCACCAGGGGTGAGGAGAAGTGTAAAAGGGGAGTCTCAGCTCGATGGGGGTTGAGACACCCCTCCACTCAAAAAAAAAAAGATCCAAGGAAAAATGGAGGATCCACAGCAAACCTGGGCCCCTGTTGGGGCTGTGGGGGAGGGGAGGGGGGAGGAGCTTGCGTTTTTTGCTTGGCATAAATCCGGTAAAGTCCTGAATAGGAGACCCAACGTCAGGTGGGTGCTGTGCCTTGCCCTGTGATGTTTCCGTTTGATTCTCACACCAGTCGTATGAGGTACAGGGTGTTGTTATTATTCCCGTTACAAATGGGGAAACAAGGCACAGAGAGGTTAGCTAACCTGCCCAAGGTCACACAGCTAGTAAACGAGGTAATTAAAACAAGCTAAGAATGCAAAATATACATAAGGAGGCAACCTCTGGTCACTTTTTCTGTATTAACAAATCGCTGAAATTGACGTGTATTTTTAAAGAAATAATTAAAAGGCTGAGACTATTTCCTGAGGTGGGGGTTGGGTGGCAGAAGCTGCCCCCAAATCCCTGGTCTCTCCGGAAGGAGATTTGCTCTTTGAAGGCTCCTCCCAGGCTGGACCAGATGAAGGGCCGTCTGCTGGGTGTGCAGGGCTGTGCTGTCACTTGGTGAATCTCCCCAGGTGGGATGTGAGCTCACGGCCCTGGAGCAGTCAAGACAGAGGCTGCTGGTGGTATTTCCCCATCCCAGCAGGCTGGACACCCTGCTGATGCTTGCCAGCCTTGGGGTACAGTGGCAGGGTGGGAGGGGCACTGGTTGTCTGTGACAGCATCTGGACCCCTTCACGATCCCTTCTGCTTGAACCAAAAAGAGAGACATCTAAGCTGAAACTACAAAGCCAAGTTCCCTCCCCACCCACCTGCACCTTGCCCAGCCTCCCTTACCCCCCAAGTCACCTTCTAATGCTAAAGGACCTGTTTTCCTCCTTCTGTGCAACTACCCCTGCCAGGCCTGCTGGCCCTCCCCTGGGAGGGAGCCTGCTGTCCCAGTCCACCAGGACCTCACAGTCCCTGCCAACCCATCCAGCTGCAAGCCTGCCTCTCCCCTAGGCCTTGGCCCGTACTGCTCCCCAACTTGGAGGACCCTTCCTTTGCCCTCTTCTCTACTTGCTGAACTCCTACACATCCCTCAATGCCCAGCTTGCAAGGCCCCTCCTGTCTGTGGCCTTCCCGATAAGTTGCTCTCTCCCTTCCCTCCTACCTCATCATGTTTTGTGGTTGTGTGTTCCTGCCCTGCCTCCCCACCAGATCCTGAGCCTCGTGGGAAGCTCTGGGGAAGCAGCTCAGAGCATGAACTCGAAGCAGTCCAACCTCCTTCGGGCTCTGCTTTGCCATCTCAAGCTGTGTGAACTGGGGTGAGCTGCTTTTCTCTCTGTCTCTCCGTTCATCTGTAAAGTGGGGGGTGACATTAGTGCCTGCCCCTCACACTGGCTTGGGGAGCAGTTAGTGGGATGGGCACTCAGCGGGCACTGGGCAGATGCTGAAGGGAGGCCAAGTGAAGGGAGCAGAGGGCTGGGGCCCCAGGAGCTCAACTGCAGCCAGGTGGGGGCCCTGAGAGCAGGGCTACTGGGATGGGTGAGAGAGGCACGGGAAGAAGGAATCTCTGCCCCAGAGGTCAGCCGTGGGTGACCCCCCCCCCCACCGCTCGTCTCCCCCAGGCTTCCCTCTCTTGGGACCTGGCCAGGGCTGCCCTGGGGGATGCGTCTGTGAGGTGAGGACCCTACCCCAGCCCCGGGGAGATAAGAGGGTTGGCTGGTTAACCCCCTGGTGACCAGGCAGAGCTGAGATCCATGATTCGAGGCCTGTGAAGGGTTGCCTGCGGGGGCCTTGGGGAAAGTGGTGGCCAGGGCCCTAGTGGCTGGGGGCAGGCTCTCACAGCTGGGCTCGGGGTGTCGTTTACCCAGCAGCTGCCTCCTCCCAGCCCCCAAGCTTGGGAACCCCTAACTCAGATGCAGGTATGGATGGAAAAAATCAGACCTCATCCGGGGGATAAGGAAGGGACGGGGCCTCTGGACCAGCTCCCAAGAGGGACCCAGCCCTCTCCTTGGACGCCTCAGGGCAGCCCCACAGGCGTCTGCCCCCTCGCAGGAAACGCTCCATCAGGCTCCCTGCTATGCACATGCTGACCTGTGGCCACTGGGGGCTGTGAGCTCTGGGAGTTAGAGCATCTGTCCAGCCCCAGGGAGGGGTGCAGTGCCTGGGAACTAACCCCTTAGGGCAGGGCTGTCTGGGTCACCGCAGCCCTGGGGCCCGCCCTTCCTGTAGTGGGGACTTGGAGAAGGGGGCCTGGGCTGGCTGTGTTGGGTGAGGCCTGGGGTGGGGACAGGCTGCGAGGTCAGAGGGAGGTCTGCGTCCTCCCCAGGTGTACAGGTAAGCCCGTGTGCCCTCTGCTGGGCCGGGAAAAGCCACTTCAAAGCACCCCCCTGCCTGCTGTCCCCCGGCGGGGGCCCCCATCCCCTAGGCTCCACCCTCGCAGGGCTGTGTGACCCGGAGTGGCCTCGGGACCTGCTGCCCCTGGGGGAAATGAGGTGGGGTCCAGGTGGAGGGTTCCAGAGCCTCTCTGACACCAACCGGAACTGCAGAACTCAGCCAGGCGGGGGAGGTTGGGGTGAGTGCCCTCCGGGGATACAGGTGGGAGGGGCTGCAGGGGATGGGGCCCGGATGTGGCGCCCTGCAGGTGTACAAGTCACTGTGCACACGTAGGTGTGTGTACCTCTCCTGCAGAGCCCAAGGCCGGCCTCGGCCCACCTGCCCCTCCGGCCGGTGACAGCCTGGAGCTGGCGCGAGGGGCAGCGATGGCCAGGGGGAGGGGCCCCTGAGCTGTGGCTGCTTTTGTCACTGTCATTGTCACCATCATCCCTTGGTATTTCCCGAGGGTCCCTCACATGCCTGGCTGAGCCCGGGAGCTTCTGTTTTAACTCCTTAAAGCTCACCGCCGTCTGGTGAGCTGGGGCGACTCCTGTGAGCTGTCACCCATTTTATAGATGAGAGGACCAGGGCCAGGGCTTGGCAGAGGCGAGGTGTGGAACCCCACTCCCGGGCACGCTTGGGCCGTGCTCTGCTCTGCTCTGCTCTGTGGCCTCTTCTCGGCCCTGCTGCCTGCCTGCTCCTTGGGCCGCTGCCCCCCACCGCGGTCCATGACTTCCCGGTCTAGGTCCTGCAGCCCTTAGAGGGTCTGGGTGATTGGGTGGGGGCATCATCGCCCACCCTGCCCCCAGGCTTGGTGAAAGGGAGATGCTGGACCTTACAAACAGCCCGCACTGTGGATGACCCAGCCGGGCCTCGAGCTGGCTGCCGAGGAAAGGGGAGCAGGAAACGAAAACAGAGTTCACGGGTGCTGTATCATTTATGTAACCGAGTCTGGTTTCAAAGGCCCTCCCAGCAGGCACTCGCGGGCAGGTCACCAGACAACCCTTGTAGAGAGGGGTCCTCCGGGGAGGGACTCAGGCGAGTTTGTTTTCGGGGAGGCGTAGTCACGCTCAAGCGTGTTCATCCCTCCGTTGGTTGGCGGGAACGTGCGTGTGACTGCAGCGTTGGCAAGTGTCCTGTCACAGGCCTAGGAGCTCCCTGCAGAGGAAGGGCGTGGAGCCACAGTGCAGACAAAGGGACAGGGAGATGGCCGGCTGACCACCAGGGAGGCAGAGTGATGCCTTCCCCTCACCCGCTGTCCTTCCCCTCACCCGCTCACCTACTCTCCGTCTGCTTGTCCTCCTGCCCCCTGGGCCTGAGCTCGAGTGAGGATGGACAGATGGATGGACGGCTGGTTGAGGCAGCCCCTCCCGTCTATTAGCTGTAAATTACTTCACCTCGAGTGACATCACTCTGGGTGCCTGGTAACCAGGCTGGGCCCGGGGTAATAAAACAGCCTGATGCCAATGCCGGCCTCGGTGAGGGACGGCTGCCCGGTCAGATCCGCCGCCGGCCCCTCCTTGAACGAGGTCGTGAGGGTCCTGAGCCCTCCGTGACTGTGGGTCCCTGACTTTGCCAGAGAAGATAAGAATGACAACCGAATGTTGCTGTGGAATTGCAGCGCTTGGCTGCCACGTGGTGCCGCCCACGGCCCCCACCCGGGGGCTCCCTGGCCGGTGACATTCCCACAGCAGGGGGCTTCTCACTCGTCCTTCCTGGGATCTCAGTTTTGCCCCCAGCGGCTCAGGATTCAGGATCGTTGTTTATCTCCCCCCACCCCCTAGGGCTCATACCCTCTGGTGGGCAAACACCCCCCCACCCTGCCCCACGTCCTGCTGGATGGCGCTACGGGCGTTGGGAATGCATGGCGTGCTGAAACCACATGGTAGAAGGAAGGAGTAGCCCAGGTGGTTGGAGTTTCAGAAAATTAGTCTGCGACTGTCCCCGGGGGCCCAGGGCCGGCCGTCCTGGGTGAGGGCACAGGCCCGACCCTGCCCCTGCCCCTCGCAGCTCACAGTGGGGTGATGAGCAGGGCGTGTGGGACACACTGGTGACGTGGAGGTCCTGGCTGGTCAGGGTGACCAGGAGGAACGCCCCGTGCAGCAGCCCATGGCTGTTGAGGGCTTTCCTGGGTACCAGGGCGCCGCACCCCGTGTTCCCATGTTCACACGAGGTTCTGGTGGACGACAGGAGCTGCGGCGCCGCGTCCACAATCACGGCGCCTTTGCTGGCGAGCTCGGCAGGCCGCCAGGAGCCCAGCTGCGCCTCCTGCGGGGAAGGCAGCTCTAATCCCCTTCTCCGGAGGTTCAGAGGGTGGGACTAACTGGCCTCCCCAAGGTCCCACAGGTGGGAGGTGCATGGTCGGGGCCTCACGGTGTCCCTTCAGCTCCGGTGATGTGTCTGTCCTGTGTGCAGAGCCCCGCTGAGGCCACTGCTGGGAAGGGCCGGGCTCTCAGGGCTGGGCCTGAGCATCTGGGCCGTGTTCCCGGGGAGGGGCTGCTGCCCCGCTGAGGAAGAGCCTGGCTGCCAAGCACAGTTTGGACTCCAGTGCCCACTACCCACCAGCCGCTGTCCCCTTCTCCGGGCAGGCTCTGAACCTGCACGGGCGCGCCCTCTGGTCAGGTCGGCTGGCCGGACGTGGCGCTAAGGTCCCAGGGCAGGTGGGGACAGTGGGACGAGAGGGGTATGTGCTCTTGGCATCACTCAGCACCTCAGAAGGCCCCTGGGACATGTCCTTCCCCTCACCCACTCACCTACTCTCCGTCTGCTTGTCCAGCTGCCCCGGCCAGCGGTTCCAGGTCCTCCTTGCAGCTGTACCTGATTGGGAGCAAATGGCGTTTGAGGTTGTCGCTTCCCTTTCTTTCTTCCACTGCTGTGGCCTCTCCCGTTGTGGAGCACAGGCTCTGGACACGCAGGCCCAGCGGCCACGGCTCACGGGCCCAGCCGCTCCGCGGCATGTGGGATCTTCCTGGACCAGGGCACAAACCCGTGTCCCCTGCATCGGCAGGCGGACTCTCAGCCACTGTGCCACCAGGGAAGCCCTATGCTCCCTTTCTTTTATCTAGTTATTTGGTTGTGCTGGGTCTTAGCTGCGGCAGGTGGGCTCCTTATTTGTGGTACGTGGGCTCCTTAGTTGCGACATGCGAACTCTTAGTTGCAGCTTGTGGTGTCTAGTTCCCTGGCCAGGGATCGAACCCGGGCCCCTGCATTGGGAGCGCAGAGTCTTACCCACTGGACCGCCAGGGAAGCCCCTGGTCGCTCCCTGTCTTTCCTTCCAGTGTGGCTTGCTGACTTCACCTTTGATGGCCACTTCTGTTGGTGTGGAGCACGCCGACTGACGACGGCCAAGTGGCTGAGTGAACGGCGCCCAGACCCAGGACGCAGCCGGGCCAGCCCTCACGTCCCCAGGTCCCACGGCCACCCGCCTTGTCGCTCCGGGGTCCTCTGTCCCCAGTGCCCTCCCCAGAGACACCCGTGTGGCCTGTTCCCGTTATGTCTTCCTGGAGATGCTCTGGGCACGCATGAGAAAACGCGTGTGCAGTGCCTGCACACACAGGCACACACGGACTCGAATATGCTGGCATGCCCACTGGAACACACACGTGCACATCAGTGCCCACGAGTAACACGCATGTTACACACGTGGGTCCATACATGTGCACACGCAGGCACACGCATGTACCCACACAAGCACCCCGTGCGTGCATACTTCCATCTTCACAGAGAGAAGAAGGCCTTTTAGGGAAACCCCAGGAGATAAAACACCCAGAAGATGTAGGGCGGCTCAGAAAGCACCTCGCCTGTCTTCCCCTTCCCTCCCCCACTCCCTTTGCATTTCTGAAGTGATGTCAGCTGGGGGGGGGGGGGGGCCTGGAAAAACCCACAGGTGGGACTCACTCTTTTTTTTTTTTTTTTTATGGTGCGCGGGCCTCCCACCGTTGTGGCCCCTCCCGCCGCGGAGCACAGGCTCCGGACGCACAGGCCCAGCGGCCATGGCTCACGGGCCCAGCCGCTCCGCGGTATGTGGGATCTTCCCGGACCGGGGCACGAACCCGCGTCCCCTGCGTCGGCAGGCGGACTCTCAACCACTGCGCCACCAGGGAAGCCTGGGACTCACTCTTGTGGGTGTTAAAGCCGATCGTCCTCATTTCCCACTGAGTTATCATCCCGATAGCCCGTAGCTGCTGCTTAGCCATTGGTGGAGGAGACCTGGGCACCAAAGCTGGTGAGTGACAGTGACTAAGGGCTCGGACACCTCCTCCTGCCGCCAGCCTTGAGGGGGAAGGCACGTCTGGGGGGTGGGGTGTACAGAGTGAGCCAGAGGCTCCCAGGGAAGAGGGCGGGGGCCCCGCTCTCCCCACCTGCGCTGCCGAGCTTTCCTGGTGCCACTTGGGCACTGATCTCTCTCCATATCACCCCCTTCCACCTCCCCCTCGGCCTGCAGGTTGTAAGTTACCTCCTTCCTCGCTGGTCTGGGTGGGCGAGAGGCGGGGCTGGGGGTTGACAGGGGCCCTGCCATCCATTGTCACTGGGCCCGGGAGGTGGGCCGGTGGGCGGTCTGTGGTGGTGCCTGTCAGGCCTGCGCCCCCCGTACATGACTCCCTTTGGAGGCCGAAGCAGCTCCGGCTCCCAGGGTAGGACCAGCACCGCCTGATTGGTCTGTGCCCCATGAGAGGGCTCTCCAGCCCCGGATACCCCTCGGAGGCCAGGCCCAGGCCTGAATTCAGATCACGGGGGGCGGTGGGGGGAACAGGTCCATGAGAAACCCACCGTGGGGCACACTCTTCTAGTTTGCTAGTTTGCAGTTTGCAGCTGTCCCTCTGAAAGCGGCTTCCAGAATCTCCCTTCTCGGCCCAATAGGCACAGGTTTGGGGCTGTCAGGGCCTCTCTCAGTGAGCTGCCTCGGCCCCCTCCAGAGTTTCCCAGATGGCACACTCACCTGGGGATGCAGATGGGGCTGGGTGATGATCCTGGCCCGTGACCAGCTGCTGGGGATTTACTGTGGGAGTGGGACTCACTTCTCACTTTCATCTCCAGGGGCTGGGGGCTGGAGGGGGTCTGCGGGGCTGGCCCGGCCCAGGGCACCGTCTGTGTAACTCAGCCTGGCTGCGGCAGGTGGGCCGTCTCAGGATCGGGGGGCAGGCTCGCTTTCGGAGGCACCTGCGGCCAGTAGGTGGAGGTGCTCATGGGTGGGCGCAGCCCGGGCAGGCGGCAGGGGCTTGTGTGATGCTTGGGGTGGTGCTGGCGCCCACTTCTCTCCATTCCGTCTCCCTAATTTGCGCTCTTTGCTCTCATCTTTAAAAAATTCCCTTTCTTTTCTTCCCTTCTTTCTTCTCTGTCCCTCCTCCCTCGCAGCCTCTCCCTCACTGCTTCTCTCTGCTCCTGCCCTGCCGCCTGCCCTGGCCCTCACCCTCTGCCCTTCTCCACTGTCTTCCTGAGGTCATCCCCCGTGAGGCGGCCGTCCTGGGCTGGGGGGTCCCCCAGGTGCTGCGAGGAGGGGCAGGGAGCCCCAGGCCTGCCTCCCGGTTCCTCCCCCCGGGGCCCGCGGGGGAGGACGGCCCAGGAGCCGGCCTCCCGCCTGCCTCTGCTGGCAGGATGGTGGGGTCTCCCAGCCAAGAGCAGAAGTTTATCGCGTCCCAACCGTGTCTGCTCAATGTACAGACTTCAGGGAGTGTCAAAGCCGTCAGCCCCACTCCTGCTGGCGGGAGAGGACCGCGATGAGAATCCAGGGATCTTATAAAAGGGCTCCAAAAGCGTCAAAAAGTCTGGGTCGCAGAGGACGAGTGCTGGCTGGGACCACGTGCGCCTTTCATCTTCATCTCCTACACTTTTTGCATTTCCCATATTTTCCACGGTGAGCGAATAGATAAACAGAAATGCAATGGGAAATACATCACATTTTATAGAGTTTGGCTGAAGAAGCTCCAATGGCTGCAGGAAAACATGCTTGGGGAGCGAGCGTGCAAGGGTGCCTTCGGGCCAGGCATAGTGCCAACCCCTCAGGGTTTGCAGAAAGATGGACACGTTTGCTCTGTCTGAGCAGAAAGGGAGCCGATGGCAGGAAAGGAGGCTCCGGGGCCGAGGAAGGACTTAATGTACGGTAGGCAGGCCCTGCTTTAGCAGAAACCTCCTTCCTGGCAGTGGAGGCCCTGCGTTCCCCAGTAGCCAGGCGCAGGGGCCAGCCCACGGGCCCCTCAGTGTTGAGGGGCCTCGTCCAGTGCCCCCGACCATGTCCTGCTTGTCCAGGGGCTTGGTGGGCAGGGGTGGGGGGATCAAGCAGGTTCCCTGGGTGTTTCACAGGCAGGAGGGAGCCGCCGCCTCCCCTCTGGGGCCCAGGTCCTCTGGGGAGGGCAGCTGGGGCCCCGGCCAGGAGCTGCTGCCTGTGGGCACCCCAGGAGACTTGCCTGTGTGAGGCTGTACTTGGGGGCCACTGCTGGGCACAGTTTCGAGCTGGGAGTTGGATGACACCTTGGAGGCAGTCAGGCCCAGCCCTGTCCCTTGGGCTCCCCGCCTTGGGTCCTGCTCTTGGGAAGGGGGGCGGTTGTGTCTCAGGGTGAGGGTCCCGGGTCTGCCTCTGCCTCTGCTGGTCAGTGGGTGGGCTGGGTCAGCGGTAGCTCTGGGAACTGGGGGCTGGCCGGTCCCTCCCGGGATGTGGGGTCATGACCCCTTGTCAGGTCATGTTTCTGAGCCTCACTCTCCTGATGTGTGCGGAGGGCGGGGTGTTGTCAGGAGAGGGAAAGTGCCTGCCAGGCGCCCTGGCCGGCAGGAGGGGAGCCAGGAAGTGACACCACTGTTGGAAAGTCCCCAGCCCTGGACGGCAAGGTGGGAAGAGGCGTCGCTGCTTCTGTCCTGGCCAGCAGAGCCCGGAGGGAGGTCTCCCCGGTCTAGGTGCCCCATCGGCCCCTGGGGGAGACCCACTTCTGGGCCTGACAAGGCACGGAGCTCAGTCCCGAGGCACCTCAGTCGGGAGAGGCGGGCCGGCAGTTTGGTGGACGCCCCTGCAGGCTGACCCGAGGGCGGCCGCCTGGCTCCAGCCCGACTCTGTCCCGTCCCAGGCTGCGCCTGCCTCTGAACCCCCATCCAGAGATCGCCAGCCCCGTGCCTCACGTGCAAAGGATATCCCGTGTAGCCGCCGCGGCAGCTGGGACATCTCTGCAGCTGGATCATTCCGAGGGAAACCAGCGTGTCTCTCCCAGTGCAGATGTGGGCTGGTGTCCCAGGTCCCGGAATCTGCTTGCCCTGGTCTGGCTTCCTTTGGAGAGAAGATAAGGGGCTGTTGGCTTCTCGTGGGCTGGAGACCCTGTAGCTTGCTGATGGTGGGGATGTGCCAGAGGTGGCCGAGACCCCCAGCAGTCCCCCCACCCCTCTTTCCCCTGGGTCTGCAGAAAGGAGCCCCGGGGGCCCAAGGCCCACATCTGGCCTGGGCCTGGGTGCCTGGTGGTCCACGCTACCGGTCCCGGTCGGGGCAGAGAGCTGGGAGGGGTGCCTGGCACGTGGCCGCACTCATTCTTGGGGGACCACCCTTGTTCCGGGGGGCCGCTGTCTCCCGGTTAGAGCCTGCTGGAGCTGGGCTGGGCCAAGGAGGAACAAGTTCTGACGCCTTGGTCAAGTTTGTGATGGGCCCACCGTGGTGAGCCTTGCAGTGTGGGGCAGACACAGGAAACACACGGGTCATGCAGGAGCTCACGCCAGGATGGGGCCATGTGGAGGGGTCCAGGGAGTTCACACAGGGGCCGAAGAGCAGCCACCCTGGGACCTCCAGCTGCCCATGGCTCCATCTTGTGTGAGAACATTGAGATCAGAGGTTGCAAACAGGCAGCCATGCACAGCTGCCCACCATGTTTTAAAAATGGGAAAAGTTTAAATAAAAGTCCAGATTTCTTTTCTCTTGAAAAAAATCATAGCATTTCCACCAGGCAAGAGTTCCACCTTTAGAAAAGGCGAGGGGCACTCCCAGCTGCCACAGACCACACCTCTCCCTACTGTCTCACCCGTTCCTTGCACGGTCTCCTTGCGGCCGACCCCTGATTCAGACATTATTACCCTGAAAGACCAGACTTCCCACAGGGTTTTCGGGAGACTCATTTGACCTGGTCTCAGGAGACTGGACACCCATCACTGACTAGCTGATTGGTTTGAACAGGACCCTGTCCCTCCCCGAGCTTCAGCATCTTTAAAGAAGGGGCTAATACCTGTGTACTAAGAAGACAGCAGAGTCGCAGGGGCTCACAGCCTGGGGGTGGTTCTAGAGACAGCACCCGGCGCCCTCAAGTCCCTGTGTGCACACAACTCCCACTGCGTCTGTGCCGCTGAAGCCACGTGTAAAATTCACACCCCTTCAAGAGAGGCTTGATTAGTTGTAACTTTGGGTATTTTCACAACCAGTGTATGCTAAACGCATAGACTCTCTTTTGGTGGGGAAGGGTCTCTACAGCTTTGCCATCAAGAGGTAATCCTGAAGTTGGAAGGTTTAGGGATGACTTGGAGAGACCTCGGGGCTATCTGTAGCTCCTTCCATGTGGGGACAGACCTAGGATCCCCCTCTCTGGGCCTTAAACTGTTTGAATGAGCAGAAGATGTGGAGCTTTCAGGTTTCTGAAAGCAAGATCCTGTGGCTTGGTAGGCAGTCCTTGTCTGGGATTAAGAGTGAGGGTGAAACAAAGTGGAATCGGCTTGCAAAGGTACTTGGGAGGACTTTCTAACCTTTCATATGCTGATGAGCGCTGGGCTGGGGCTGGGAGAGCGGCATCCAGCGTTGTCCAGAGGCACTGGCCAGCGAGCCCTCTTCTGAGGAGCATTTCACAGGACTGGTGTCCCCCAGATGCTCTTTAGCAATGCTGCACTAAGCAATATGACACGCACAACATGTCTGTCATGCATTTATCACTTGCACGTCTGTCACACCCTCTGCCCTGCTCCCCCTGTGAGGAGGGGCCACATCTTGCTTTTGTCTGTTTTCTCTGTGGGTCTGCCAGGTAAACAGTGCTCACTTAACGCTTATGGAGTAAGGAGCAGACCCACAGAGGCCTTTCCTGGCCAAGGAAGTCAGGCCTCAGCAGGAGTGTGGGAGGAGTGGGGTCCCCCGCCACTGGTACCTTTTCTGGGCGCAGGTGGAAGGACGTGCTGGGCCTCCCACCCAAGTTTGTCCACGGAGCAGCCTCCTTTGAGCTCCTTTCTGGTTTCTCCTCAAAGGCTGTTCACACTTTGCCCACTTCCAGGGCTGATAAGTCATGCAGCCGGTAGCTGGCGGTGTTTGCTCCGTTGATTCAAGGAGGTGAATATTATTCATGGAGATAAGCCTGTGAAGTCAGGGCTAGTCCCCCGGCTGTGACAAGGAGCAGCAAAGGCCCTGCAGACGGCTGCACGGAGGGCGGGGGTGGGGGTGGGGGGCAGGGTGTTTGCCCAGCCCTGTTGTAGCATTTTCCTCTGTTGGTTTTGCCCAGTTCTGATAAACGAGCCTGCTCTGGCCAGAGCCTTCTTGGGGGCTTATCGGGCTGAGTAATCCTCTGGCCTTGGCTGGAGAACACCAGCACCTCCCTCCCTGCCCCCATCCTGGCCCCTGTGGGCAGTTTCAGATGGAGATGGAGGAGATGGAGGGAAAATACATTTCCCTCTCCCTCCTGTCACCTTTCTCAACTCAACTTGGGGCCACAGCGGGGTGAGGAGGCTCCTCTGGGGAGGGACATCTTGCTTTGGGGGCAAGGGTCTTTTTCACATTGGTGCCCCAGCTCCCAGATCTCCACTCACTACAATCTCACTGCATAGACCCCCTGTAGCTGCAGAGCGGTGTTTCCAGTGGTCCCCAAGCTCCAGACTTGGACCTGGAGCAATTTTGCTTCTGGGAAGGGTCAGCCTGCCTGGATCCACAGAAAGACGAGCTGGTACCTCTCTTGGTGTTACAGATAGGGAAGCTGAGTCCAGAGAAGTGAACGGGCCCAAATCTGCACAAGGAGGTACAGCCCTCCCCAGCCTCCTGACCCCCAGGCCTGTGCTCTGTCCCCCGTCCCACTGAGGCCTTGCTGGGGGCAACCCAGGGTTGGCGCTGGCCTGGCCTCCCTTTCTGAGGACTGAACACCGTAGGTTGAGGCAACAGCCCTGGAAAAAGTGAAACACAACCTTTGGCCAGTCGGCACTTCTCTACCAGGCACCTTCCTCTTGGTCCCGGGTGGGGCAGGGAAGGCATCCTTCTACCATCCATTTCCCAGGTGTGGCCCTGAGCCGCCCGACCCTGTGGCCACTGACCAGTTAACCAGGAGGCCCTGGGGATCGTTAGGAAGTGAGTTTGGGACCCCAAACTGCCAGTTTTCGAATATATGTGTGCTGTTTCCAGTCTCAAAAAGAGGCCACCTGGAGCAAGGTCCAGCACATCCTTCATTTTGTCTGTCTAGGACAGGTCAGGGCATCCGGTGAGCCTCAGTCTTCTGATCTGAGAAGTGGGGTGATGAGCCCAACCTCCCAGGGAGCTCAACCTGGCCTAGCTCATGGTTCTCACACTCATCATTGTCACCAGCATCGTATCGTCAGATGTTGAGAGCCCGATGGGTACAGCTCCCTCTGTCAATCCTGGAAACACCCCTGCCAGGAGGCCCCACTGCCCCGTCTTACAGCTGGAGGGCAATGCAGGGCTCAGCAAGGAAGGGCTGAGAGGCCCTCAGGTCAGTCTGACCCCCAGCCAGCGGCTTATCCACCGCAGAATTGTGTCTGTTGGCCTTGCAGAGGAGAGGGCATTTGGATAGGGCTTTGAGGTACGAGTAGGAGTTTGCTGAATGACATGAGAGGAAAGGGCTTTCAGGGGAGAGGGTTTTGAGGCACACAGAGAGTGACTGCTGTGAGCAAGTGGTTGGAACTGGGTTGGCTGACTGGGTGGGAAGACACCTGGGGAGCATGTGTATCAGACAGAAGAATCTTTTTTTTTTTAATTTTTTGGGTCAAAGCACAGCCTTCCATAGGAGTTCCTTTTGGCCTTTTTTATTCATTACAAAAGTAATTTATGTCCACAGTAACCATTTTTGAAAGGAAACCAATGATATTTCATCTTCTCTCTCCCCGCCCGCCCTGGAGATCCCAGGATCTGCTCTCGCTCCTGACTTGTCCACCCCTTCGTACAAACACACAGATGTCAGTCTATGGAAAGGTGCTCATTTTTTTTTTTATAAAGATGTTTTTGATGTGGACCATTTTTAAAGTCTTTATTGAATTTGTCACAATATTGCTTCTGTTTTCTGTTTTGGTTTTTTGGCCCCGAGGCATGTGGGATCTTAGCTCCCGGACGAGGGATGGAACCCCCTGCATTGGAAGGTGAAATCTTAACCACTGGACTGCCAGGGAAGTCCTCAAATGTGCTCATTTGATTTATTTTGAACAAACCTGCGTCTCCTGCCGTTAGCTTTATTTTTTCCTGAACGTCTACGTGGCACATGTTTTTGAGCAGCCTCACGGAATTCCGTGGTGAGACGTGTGATGGTGTGTTTGGCCAGCCCCTGGGGACGGACGTTCTGGTGCATCCAGGGTGATTTCTTGGCGCACGGACACTGCTGTGTTGAGTGGCCTGCTGGCATGTCTGGGAACCTTTAGAAATTCCCAGAAGGGGGCTTGCTGGGGACAGTTTTGAGGACGTGTTACTTTAGTAAATGCCGCCAGATCCTTTTCCAGAAGTGTCGAAGGACGCGGCCGCCTTGCTCCTGAGGCCTGTTTCCTCCCCTCCCCAACCCAAGGTTTTCAGTGGAAACTTTGGGTCCCTCGGGTGGGTGAAGTCCTGCGTGCACCTTGGGGCTGTTTTACCCTTAACCTCCCTGACTGTGATGGAGGGAGCTGGAAGCCTCCGCTGTCCTGAAGCAGCCTGACCATTTGGGGTTCACTTGGGCCTTTCTGGATCGCGGGCTCTGGGCTCTGCCCAGCATCGCTCCCGGCCCCTCCTGCCCCGCTGGGCGCGTCTTGGACAGACGCCCTGGCCCAGCGAGCAGGCAGCTCTGGACTTTGCGCCTGGGCCCGTGGTGCCTGGGAGAGGGTGTTTCCCAGCACAGACTGTCCTGACCTTTGGCAGCACCCTGACTGAAGACTGGGGGGCGGAGGGCTAGCTGCAGTTGGGGTGCCCCAGATGGGAGGCGGCACATGGCATGGCCGGTAACTGGCAGTGACTCATGGCTCACCTGGCCATAAAGTCGGGGTGACGGGCTCCCTGGAGCCCTGGTGCTAACCATACCTGCTTCTCCCGGCAGCTGAGCTGAGCTGAGCTGAGCTCCATCCTCACAGGGCAGCTCCATCACACAGACCCACCCGTTCCTGCTCTTGGCTCCGGCTGGGGAAACGGGCCCGGGGTGGGGAGGGCTGTGGCACAGAGAGTGGACATGGGCGCAGGGTTCCTTGGTCATCTCCCCCACTCCTGTGTTACAGAGTAGGGGGAAGGGGGAGCCCAGTGTGGGGTGCTGAGTTCAGGGACAGACATGCAGCCCCCTGGGCGATTCTGGAGGGAGCAGGCTCCTGCAGGGCTGAGGACAGAGCTAAGAACGTGGACTCAGGAGCTGCAGTGACCACCTCCTGAGCCGCTCGGTGCCTCAGTTTCGCCATCTGCAAAGTGGGGTTCGGGGTTGCCCCTTCCTCACCGGGCTGTTGGAGGATGGGTGGGTGATGTGCTGTGACAGGATCATTCTTTATGGGGCGCTTGCCTGTTCCTCTGAAGAAGGAGATACCCTGGGTGGCTCAGTTCTGGGCTGGATGGTGGGGTATCCCGGATCAGGCAGTGGCCATGTGAACTGCCTGCCCAGTGGAGCCTTTGCAGGACCCCTTGATGCTCTCCCTGGGGTCTGGCCAACCAGGAATCGGGCCTTGCGGTCCACAGGGTTGGTCTGGCCCCTGGGGGCAGGATGCATGTGCCAACCTGCCCACCGACCGGCCTGGCCTGCAGCCACCTGGGTAGGCGGCGCTCCCTGCTGGCTTCTCCAGCCTCCCACCCCACTCTCTGCTCCGTGATTGTGAGGGGCAGCTTGGGGTGTGTCCACCCTGCCCTCGCTCCCTCACTCCCTCTCTCCCTCGTTTTGTCACTCCCATGAGTGTCACTCTAACCTTTGCCAGGTCTCCTCAAGACCCTGTCTCCCCCTTTTCTCTTTGTTGGCCCTCTGGGGGTCCCCTCCTCCAGGAAGCCCTCCTGGGTCCCAACCAGAATGCCTCTTGCTGCTCAGAACTCTGTCCCTGCTGGGCGCCTCTGCTCTGGCAACTGCCAAGGGTATTGCTGAGGTTTGGGTGGGAATTCTCTCTCAGCGTGATTTTGACCTTGAGGCTGGAGCTCTGAGCCAGTTCCCTTACTTGGCCCAAGTGAGTGTGGCAGCTGGAGGTGCTTCCCAAGGCAGTGGGCTCCTGGGCTGGGCTTTGGAGGCTGAGTAGGAGTTTCCTGGAGAAAGCGGAGCAGCAGCAGGAGCCTGGAGGTGGAGAGGCCACCAGCCATGCAGGACCTCGGTCCTCACCTACTAATGACCCATCACTTGAACCTCTGTTGTCCTTCCCCAAAGGGCTCAATTTCTTTCCCTAAGGACCCAGGGGTTCTGGAGCCCTGGAATCTGTTTATTTTTATAGGGTGGACAGGACCACCCCTCCCCTAGGCCCCTCTTGCTGAGGGTGGGGGCCTGAGCATTAGCCCTGCCCCTGGGACGGGCCATTCCTGAAGCTCCGCCAGACCTGGGGGGTTAGGAGTGGGCTGGGAGGATGCGCCTTCCCTCCAGACCCCTGCAGGTGTGGACCTTGTTCTGTGGCAGGTGTGGGGGACAGGACAGAAAGAGGACGGCAGACAAGCTCCTGCCTTCATGGGCTCACAGGAGGGGGAAACAGTAACAAGGAAACAGAGACAGAACCCGATCGTGGCAGAGGGCGAGGAGGTCACAGAGGAAATGGACCAGAGGACAGGGTTACGCGAGACGGGCTGTCACGGAGCCCTCCCGGAGGAGGGGACCTCGGTGCTGAGAACCCGGACCGGGCGGGCAGCGATGGGGAGACCCGGGGCATCTTCCAGGCGGAGGGAACAGCAAAGGCCCTGGGGTGGGACAGAGCTGAAGAGGAAGAGACTGAGTAGGGACAGGGAGACTGGAGGGTACCACGTGACCCTGCAGACTCCAGGAAGGAGGTGGGGGCCCCTGGCTGCTCAGCCTAGGAGCTCCGCCAGTCCTGGAGCTGCACTGGGCCAGATGGATCCAGGCCCCTACAGTGCCAGCCCAGCTCCATCTGCCTGTGGAGCCCAGGCCCTGGAGGTGGGGGGTCCTCCAGGAGCCACTGATTATGGGGGTGTGGGGAGCTGGGGGACGGGCAAGCTGAGTGTGGGTGCTCCCCCCAGCAGGCCCAGCCAGGCACACGTTACAGCTTCCTGAGGGAGGGCTGAGAGCTGGAGGGTCCAGAGCATCGAGAGAGGCCTACGGAGCGTGGGGGCAATGGCGGGGGGCAGTGCTGAGCCCCTGCCGTTTCGGCAGGACAGTTGCGGTGTGCCTGGCCCGGGGCCAGGGGCCCAGCGGAGAGTCTGGCTCCTTAAGAGACTCCTGAAGCCCACAGCCCCCTTGGCCTGGGGAGGGGGGAGAGGGACGGTCCCTCGCCAGGCTCCGCAGATCCCCACCCCCCGACCCCGAGCCTGCCACCCCGCAGCCTACTTTCTACAGCCGCGCCCCTGAGTTCCCGCCTCCCTCGGCCCTGGGTTTCCTGTGCCTTCGCCCACGGGGTGCCGTCCAGACGGCAGAATTAAGATGCTCCTGGGGTCACCGCAGACACGCGGCGCCCCTCGATCTGGTACTGAGGACCTGTTGGGGGGCGGACGGGCTGCAGTTGGGATGGGCGTGTTGGTGTCCACTTTACAGACCAAGGACACAGCAGGTCTCCAGTGAGGGAGCTCTGCCCTGGGGCCCCGGCCCTGGCTTTTGGGTGCGGATGGGGCCTTTGGGGTCAGGGTGGGACCCGGCTCTTCTCCTTTGAGCAGCCTTGGGCATAAAAGCTGCCGGGCTAAATATAGCTGTGGAACTTCCCGGAACACAGTATTCCAAGCGTCCAACGGTGAACGCTCCACAACGCACGGTGTCTGCCGAGAAAGCCAAGCCCACCCTGCATGTCCCGCGGGGGCAGGGGCAGGAGGGTCACTGCCCACTTCCAAGGGCTCAGTGCCACCCCCTGCCCAGGGGAGGCCCGGGGGGTCTGCGGAGTACAGACACCAGCGAGCTGGTCTTCAGTCCCCTGGGGTGGCCAGACCGTGGCCGAAGCTGAGGGTAGGTGATGGCACCCTCGTCCTCCGGAATCTTCTGTGACCCCTGCGTGGAAGGCAAGGACGCACGTCAGGGCCCCAGGGAAGCCTCCTCTGAGAAGCCCTCCTTGCTGGGGCTGGCCCCCGTAGACCCCTCCCCAGCCCCAGCTATTCTGTCTGGCGAGGGGTCTTTCCCACTTCCCGGGCAGCGTGTAGAGCACCAAGTGCCGGCTCCACTCAGTCTCCCTTGCTGCCTGCCCTGCAAAGGCCCAGGATGTGTGCTGACAGCATGATAGATGACAGGCAGCCGGGAGCCTGAGGGGCGCCCAAGCAGGGGCCACGGCCAGCTGGCCAGCGACACTTCCTGTCCCGGGGGGGTCACCTGGCCCCTTGGGGCTGATTGTTGCCTGGGCCCCGGGAAGGTCGAGCCCGGTGTTCTCTCTCCCAGGCCGTCCAAGGTCCTGGGCAGGTGGTCACCCTGGATCCTGGCCCTGCCCCGCCTCCCCTCCCCCTCTCCCCTGCAGAAGGGCTTGTCCCGGGGGCGGTGAGGGTGACTCAGGCCCGCCTCCCCTCCCCCTCTTTCCCCTGCAGAAGGGCTTGTCCCGGGGGTGGTGAGGGTGACTCAGGTCGGCAGGGGTGATTTCTGTGCACAGAGGCTGAGTGCCTGAAGCATCTGAAGGGTGGTTCTTGGCCCGAGGTTGGCACCCCCCTCCGGGAGCGGGCCTTCCTCTGGACGGGGCGAGTCGCTTGCTATACCTGCGCTCTGGGTGGTCACAATGACGGAGGCACCACGGGGAGGGCCTGGCCGAGCGGGCCGCCCCCTCAGGTTCAAGGTCAAGGAGACCCCACCCTTGTTCCTGCCGACCCCACGGGGGACCCCGCAGGGTCTTGGGTGGGAGGCCCCCTTCCCATGGCCCCAGATCTGTCCTGGCTGGGGGTGTCTGCCTGCAGCCAAGGGTCTGGCGGTCGGGCGGTGGGCGCCCCCTAGTGGCCACTTGGGGCAGGGGCGTTGCGGAGGGGCCTGTCGAGACACAGGAAGGCCCCAGGGCTTTAGGGCCTCCAGGCTCAGTGCTCGGGATCCAGAACTGGCCATGGCCACAGAGGTCTCCCTGGAGCCACTGGGGTCATCACGCCCGCCTCCCTCCCCGCATCCGGCTGGCCGCTGCTGAGACTTCTCCTCCCCACAGCTTTGTCAGCTCAGCCCCTCCCGGACCGGGGAGGGAAGGCAGTCCCTGAGGCGTCACCCCGCCCCCCCCCCCCCCCCCCCCCCCCCCCCGCCCCCAACACCGGGCCTCAAAGCACGATTCCCAAGACTGAGCCAGGTGCTGGAGAGCCGGGCTCTGGGGACCTGGGCAAGAGCCGCACCCCAACCCGTCGAGGAAAGTCACCGGGCGTTGCTCAGGTCTCCAGGGCCTGGTGACGTGCCGGGTCACAGGGCCATGGGGCAGCTTCATCTGATAAAGGTGAGGGCTCAGGGCCACTGTGGCTGCCCCGCAGGGGCAGGGCGACATTCATGAGACACACACATCCGTCCGTCTCACACCGTGATGAGCTCTGAAGGCAGGAGACGGGTCTCTGGGCGGACGGAGGATGGCTGAGCAGGAGTGAGTGGGGAGAGGAAAAGCAGCGTCGGGGCGGAGGGAGCAGCGTGCGGGGAGCTCAGAGCAGCCCACGCAGGGCTCTGCGGAGGGTGGGGTCCAGGAGCGAGGGAAGGGACCCCGGAGGCCTTCCCTCCCTGGCCCGGGGCCCGTCCCACCCTGAGTGCCGCCCACTGGCCTCCTCGCCGGGAGGGTCAACCCTTCCCTGCCCGGCCCGAGCTTTCCTCGCGTTCCTCGTGTTCCTCTCGCCCTTCCTTCCAAGACACACTCAGGGGACACTGGGGGAGGAATCATTTCTTCCAGCAAAACATCTGTATGCAATAAGTAAATTTATCTATGATGAGAGTCAGGGGAAGATACAGGGTGAGAACGGGGGCGGGGGGGCGGGTGGCAGGGAGGTGCATACCCCTTCCCCAGCCTGCAGAAGGTGCCATCTCTGTGACATTTAATAAGAACCATCACTCAGGGAGGGGGAAGCAGTGGCGTGGGGTTTGGGGGGAGTGACAGAGATGTTTTCCAGGGAGCAGCTTGCCTTTCAGCCATTTGTCTGGAGGCCCAAGTTTACTTTGAAATACACTTGATCTTTGTTTAAGGCAAGGAGACTGCGGTTATGAATTATCAATTACTGTTGGCTCGAGCTGGCCCAGGGGACATGAGTGGGCAGGGGGAGACAAGGGATGGGGTCCAGGTCACAGAGGTGGAGGCAGGAATGGACATGGGGGCCCTGGCTGACAATCGATGGAGATGGTCCTGCCTCCACACATATGCCCCCCACCCCGAGGCCCAGACGTTGAGAGTCGCTGGGTGGGGCAGTGTCTCCTCTTCACAAGGACATTCTCGGGAAAATAAATTTAAGTACTTCCATTATTCACATATTAACACGATTTAAGAATGTTTTATGGGAGAAAACATCGTTTTATTCATGCAAATGTCATCGGGGGGTGTCAGGAGCTCTGGAAGCAGGGCAAGCTCAGGGTTGGGGCACAGCGGTGCCCCCGCATCTGATCTTGGATCAGGGAGGTGGCCTGTCCCAGGCCCTCTGGTTGAGAAAACGCCCTGGGAAGGTGGGACTTTCCTCCTTGGGGTGGTGCGTGTTGCGGGTGTCACCACGAGGGGGAGCCCCGAGGTCTTGTTTCTGATAGGGGTGCGAGAGGGCGTGCGAGCGCGAGTGTGCACACGTCTGTGCGTGTGTGTCTGTGAGTGTGCGTCTGAGTGTTGATCCTGTGTTCATGCGTGTGCAGGAACGTCTTACCCTGTAAGTGTGCGAGTGTGAGTTGTGTGTCTCTGTGTGTGTCCTACAGTATCAGTGTAGAAGTGAGCGTACATCTGTGCATGGGGGTGTATCCGTGCGTGTGAGTGTGTGTTTGAGTGAGTGCACGGCTGTGGGATGGGAGTCACGAGTCCCATGCAAACCCAGGAGCCCCGGTTCTCCGAGTAGCTGGGGTGTCACGTGGCATCTCGGTTTCCGTGGCTGTAAAGCGGGGACCCCCACCCCTGACCTGGGTGGAAACCAGCCTTGAGCAGTGGACATGGCTGCCCGCCTGCTGGCTGCTGGCCCAGAACCGGAATCTTCTCTGTGACTCTGTGTGACCCCAGCACCCTTTGGATGCTTCCTAGGGGTTTGCGAGCAGCCACCTGGGTGGGGTCTCAGAGGGGCACAGTCAGTGCCCCCAGCCCTGGCCGAGCACCCCTGAGGCAGAGCCTGAGGGCACTTGCTGAGCATGGGGTGGCCTGACCAGGAGGAGCCCCCAGGGTGTGCCCTCCTGGGCTGGCGTGCCGGGACCCTCAGCAGCTGGCTGGTGAGGCAGAATGCAGGGTCTGCTGGGGTGGGAGCCCCGCACTCCTAGGGAGGAGGGGGCCCTGGCCAATGGGGCTCAGCTGGGGCTCCAGCCAGGCTGTGGCTCAGCGCCCCTCTGCCTTCCCGTTTGGAAGAGCCTCGCCGATGGGAAGGGACTGTAAGTCCGCACGTGCTGGGTCCCCTCTGAGACCACTCCTACCACCGTTTCACGGTCTTGCCCTGGCGTGCCCACCCTGACTGGTTGTCAGGACCCCAGGGGTCTCTGCCCACAGCCCCTTGACCTCCTGGAATGTGCTTGGGACTGCACATCTGGGGTCTGAGCACAGGTGGAGGAGGGGAAACTGTTGAATGTGGTGTAGCCAGCAGAGAAGGGCTGCTCTGAGAGCACCTGCCCCTCGGCGGGGACGTGTCCCCGCTCCGCTGGAGGCACACAGAGGGGCCACCTGCCTGGCCCCCATGAGCCTCAGTGCTGTGTGCAGAAGAAGGTCGTGTGCTCAGAGCTGAGCTTACAATGAGCGCTCAATAAATGCTTCCTGCATGGCTGCGGGACCGGGACAAGGCCCTCTGGGGCTGGGGGCTGTGACTTGTGCCAGGTCACCTGGTTGGCCCCTCCAGGCTCTGTAGCCTTGTGACCTAGCGTTTAGGGGCCAGGGCATTGGGCCAAGCTGCCCCTGGGCATCACCTCCACATCCTGGTGTGTGCAGTGGGGGTAACAATAGCTCCAGGGAAGGGCGGGAGGCCAGCTAGCGGCCTCTGATCCCACAGAACTCCTCCCTTACCCCGCTCAGCCTCCGAGGTTGCCCCTCACCCAGCACGCTAAACCTGGTTGTCGTGGAGCCCCTGGTGGATCCCAGGACAGACCCTGGGCGGGTGAGATGACAAGGCTCTGTCACTGATGTATGTCTTTTATTTATTTATTTTTTTGTGGTACGTGGGCCTCTCACTGCTGTGGCCTCTCCCGTTGCGGAGCACAGGCTCCGGACGCGCAGGCTCAGCAGCCATGACTCACGGGCCCAGCTGCTCCGTGGCACGTGGGATCCTCCCGGACCAGGGCACGAACCCGTGTCCCCTGCATTGGCAGGTGGACTCTCAACCCCTGCGCCACCAGGGAAGCCCTGATGCATGTCTTAAAGGGCCTTCTGATGGGAATATTTTTTAAAAATTTATTTATTTATCTATCTATCTATCTACTTATTTATTTATTTTTGACTGCCTTGGGTCTTTGTTGCTGCACGCGGACTTTCTCTAGTTGTGGCGAGCGGGGGCTACTCTTCATTGTGGTGCGCGGGCTTCTCATTGTCGTGGCTCCTCTTGTTGTGGAGCGTGGGATCTAGGTGCACGGGCTCAGTAGTTGTGCCACGCAGGCTTCAGTAGTTGTGGCACACGGGCTCAGTAGTTGTGGCATGTGGGCTTCAGTAGTTGTGGCTCATGGGCTCAGTAGTTGTGGCTCGTGGGCTCTAGAGCGCAGGCTCAGTAGTTGTGGTGCACAGGCTTAGTTGCTCCGCAGCATGTGGGATCTTCCCGGACCAGGGCTCGAACCTGTGTCCCCTGCACTGGCAGGCAGATTCTTAACCCCTGCGCCACTAGGGAAGCCCTGATAGGAATATTTTTAAGCTAAAAGCATTGAAACCAGGCTCTCCAAGCTGCAGAGGGTAAAGTGCACATTTACCTCCTGGTGCTGCCCCCACACTGTAGGATGCGGTGCCCCGGCCGCCTCCCCCAGCTCCGGACAACTCCGAGGGCCACCTAGTCTGGGTGGGTAACCCGTCACTGGACAGGGGAGGACCGCATCCTGGGCCCCCCGGGGCAGGCTCCATGGGACCGCTCCCAAGCTTGTTCCTGCCTCGGTCCTGCAATCCCCGCCGTCTGGAAGGCTTGATCCTCAGTGTCCTGGTCCTCCCCTTGGTGTCACCCCCTCAGAGGCCTCCCGAGCTCTGGACAGGGCTGTGACCTTAGGGTGCTACGGGGCAGCGTCCTCCATCAGCAGGCTCCTCGGGCCCTCGGCCCCTGGCTCCTCTGATAACAAAGGTGTCAGACAGGAGACAGAGACGTAGGAGCTGCCGGCAGCTTAATGGGCTGAGTGTCCCCTCTGGGGAGGTGGGAGCCACATGGGAAAGGGGCCTGTGGTCACCTCCCTCCGTCCTGGGTGGCCTGGGCATGCACCCACCTACAGGGGCCTGGGGCATATCCTGGATGCCAAGCGGGGGCTGGCGGCGTTAAGGTGGGCATGGGTGTAGGAGCCACTGGCTCCCTGGGCACCCCAATCAGGTTTGTGGGCTAAAGGGGCCCTTCCCTGGCCCTGTGAGACTTGCTGCCCAAGTCATGTGAAGGGAGAGAGGATGCCTGCACTTCTCTCCACCGGCCTCTGTCTCCTCCTGACCTTTGGAAGTCCGGGAGCTGCCCAGCTGCCCACCAGCCCACCCACCTGCCTTGGGGTGTCCACTGGGCGTGGGGTGATGGTGGGCCCTTCCTCCAGGTCAGCTTCAGAGCACTGGTCCTCAGAGGACCCCCGAGTGGTCCAGTCCGGCTCATACAACAGAGGGCAGACAGGCTGGAGAGAAGGGATCTGCCCTGGTCCCTCCAGGCCCTTCTAACGGGCGCTGGGCACACCCTGAATACGCCGTCTGCTGGCTCCATCCACCCGGAGACAGAGCAGGCCTGGGAATGGTGTTACAGGCAGTGTCGGGACCACGTGCCTCCCATTAGTCTATGGCTCCTGAGTCCGCACCTGGAACCCAGAGCGGGGGGCTTGTCTCCCCCATCAGACTCACTCCCGCTGAGCTGCAGGCTGCAGATGGCACCCGCTGTCACCAGGGCCTCTACTCAGAGGGCCCGGGGCAGTGCTGGGTCTGGAAGAGAAGTCCAGGGGAGACAGCGAGCCCTGCCCGGGCATCCAGTAAAGGCCCAGAGGCTGCCCCCGGCAGGGGGTTCCTGGAGTCTTGGAGGCAGGGTCTTGGCCTGAGCGCCCCCAAACCTCCCCAAGGAGCAGGTGAGGCCCCTCAGGGCACTGGGCCAGCCCATGTCCCCACTGTACCTTGAGGGAACGCCTGGCTGCGGGGCGTGCTGGCAGCAGCTCCGGACACGGCCCTGCCAGGCTGGACAAGAACTTCTTGACACGATTCCCAGGCCAAGCCCGCGTCTGTGTCCGAGGCTCCACATAGCCCGGCCGCAACTCCCGTCACCAGCAAAGTCCTGGAGGGCGGAGGCACCGCCGGGGAGGGTCACCTCTGCAGCGCGCGTCCTCGCCTCTAACCCCTGGATAGCAGATTTGCCTGAGAGCAGGGGCTGTATGCCCAGGCCCTGAGGAAATGGGCTTTATGTGGACCAGTTGCGCAGGGGTCTCTGTGCCCTCACGTGCCCTGGACCGGCCTGGACAAGAGACCTGGACTCATCCCGGGGCAGACACAGGACGAGCGGCCCAGCTGCTGGCCTGTCCCTCCACCTGACCTGGCCCGTGGAGCCACCTGGCAGGGAGACACCCCTGGTCCCCAAGCCGCTCTGACAGTTCCTTCCAGTTTGCCCATTTCATGTGGGTTTGGTCTCAGGTGAGACACTCTGTCTTTAGAGAACACTGCCCAACAGGGGCCGATTCCAAGGGTCTCAAAGTTTCTCCAAACAGCACCCTGCGGGGGTGGGTCCAGGGTCCCAGCGTGGCCCGGGGAAGTGCCTGGACTCATGCAGACTGACCAGCTCTCCCTTGGCCCCAGGTGCTGTATTGGTCTCAGTGTAGGGTCTGGTCTTCCGGCCTGAGTCCCACAACTGCCTGCGCCCCCAACTGCCCACATCCTCCGACCGACAGAGGGAACAAATCTGCCGCCTCTGTGATCGGGACAGGAGCTCAGCCTGGGGCAGCGGGGCCAGGTTCAAGTCCGTTTCTGTGGCCTTGAGGCCTGCTGGCCCTGGCTCCCTGCCCCAGCGCGGACCCCGTGTGGCCACCGGCCGGGAGGGGTGCTGCCCTGGGAGGCTCTGGTCCCAGAAATGGCTGAGAGAGGCCGGGATTGAGTTTACACTTGGAGGTGAGATTGTACCGCTAGCATGACAGGAAAGGATAAATCGGGAGAATTACACGTGTGTCTTTTCTTATCCTACATTAATACTAGTTTTTAAAGAGATGTAGTTTACCTGGAAATTTATGAGTGGTGATTTTTTTTTCTGGCTGCACTGTGCGGCATGTGGGATCTTAATTCCCTGACGAGGGATCAAGCCCACGCCCCTGCATTGCAAGCGGGGAGTCTTAACCCCTGGCCATGTGGGATCTTAATTCCCTGACGAGGGATCAAGCCCGCGCCCCCTGCATTGCAAGCGGGGAGTCTTAACCCCTGGCCATGTGGGATCTTAATTCCCTGACGAGGGATCAAGCCCGCGCCCCTGCATTGCAAGCGGGGAATCTTAACCCCTGGCCATGTGGGATCTTAATTCCCTGACGAGGGATCAAGCCCGCGCCCCTGCATTGCAAGCGGGGAGTCTTAACCCCTGGCCATGTGGGATCTTAATTCCCTGACGAGGGATCAAGCCCGCGCCCCCTGCATTGCAAGCGGGGAGTCTTAACCCCTGGCCATGTGGGATCTTAATTCCCTGACGAGGGATCAAGCCCGCGCCCCTGCATTGCAAGCGGGGAGTCTTAACCCCTGGCCATGTGGGATCTTAATTCCCTGACGAGGGATCAAGCCCGCGCCCCTGCATTGCAAGCGGGGAGTCTTAACCCCTGGCCATGTGGGATCTTAATTCCCTGACGAGGGATCAAGCCCGCGCCCCCTGCATTGCGAGCGGGGAGTCTTAACCCCTGGCCATGTGGGATCTTAATTCCCTGACGAGGGATCAAGCCCGCGCCCCTGCATTGCAAGCGGGGAGTCTTAACCCCTGGCCATGTGGGATCTTAATTCCCTGACGAGGGATCAAGCCCGCGCCCCTGCATTGCAAGCGGGGAGTCTTAACCCCTGGCCATGTGGGATCTTAATTCCCTGACGAGGGATCAAGCCCGCGCCCCTGCATTGCAAGCGGGGAGTCTTAACCCCTGGCCATGTGGGATCTTAATTCCCTGACGAGGGATCAAGCCCGCGCCCCCTGCATTGCAAGCGGGGAGTCTTAACCCCTGGCCATGTGGGATCTTAATTCCCTGACGAGGGATCAAGCCCGCGCCCCTGCATTGCAAGCGGGGAGTCTTAACCCCTGGCCATGGGGGATCTTAATTCCCTGACGAGGGATCAAGCCCGCGCCCCTGCATTGCAAGCGGGGAGTCTTAACCCCTGGCCATGTGGGATCTTAATTCCCTGACGAGGGATCAAGCCCGCGCCCCTGCATTGCCAGCGGGGAGTCTTAACCCCTGGCCATGTGGGATCTTAATTCCCTGACGAGGGATCAAGCCCGCGCCCCCTGCATTGCAAGCGGGGAGTCTTAACCCCTGGCCATGTGGGATCTTAATTCCCTGACGATGGATCAAGCCCGCGCCCCTGCATTGCAAGCGGGGAGTCTTAACCCCTGGCCATGTGGGATCTTAATTCCCTGACGAGGGATCAAGCCCGCGCCCCTGCATTGCAAGCGGGGAGTCTTAACCCCTGGCCATGTGGGATCTTAATTCCCTGACGAGGGATCAAGCCCGCGCCCCCTGCATTGCAAGCGGGGAGTCTTAACCCCTGGCCATGTGGGATCTTAATTCCCTGACGAGGGATCAAGCCCGCGCCCCCTGCATTGCAAGCGGGGAGTCTTAACCCCTGGCCCTCCAGGGAAGTCCTATGAGTGGTGATTTTTGAAAGTTGTCTGACGAGCCATCCTGACTGCGGAACCGGGCTCGTAGAACAAGAAGGGCCGTGAATCTCTGTGGTCCACCGGGCAGTGAGGGGGAGGGGCGGCGGGAGGGGGCATGGGTGTCCTTGCCCTTCCTCCTCCATCCCCCCCTCTCCTCCCCCGTCCCCATCCCTGCTCCCTGTCCAGGCCTCAGTTTCCCCATCTGTCCAGTGGGAGGTAAGTGCGGGTCACTCTGCGTGGCCCTCACTTGGGAGCTCTGAGCCGTGGGGAAGGTGGAGGTTAGACCAAGCAGGTGAGGGTCCTGGTCCTCTCCTCCTCCACGCCAGCTTCAACAGCCACACTCCATTTTATTTGTATTTGCACGCATGTTATTTTTATAAAAATTCCCAAAAAAGGCTCCAGAGCCATGGAAGGTGGGGGTCAAGGGCGTGCTCTTGGAGGCCCATTCTGATGTTCTATTAGAAGTGCTGGGTGGAATCTGACGGTGGGAGGGGACAGCTTCGATGGGAAAGCGTTCTGCTGATGGCCTGGTTCTCAGCCAATCAATGGAGAAGCCGTTGTCTAAATGGAAGAAGACGGTGTGTGTGACCCCAACGGAATGAAGGCAGAGCTACTGCAGGCCGAGGACGCTGCCTGTCAGAGGAAGAGGCCTCTGCTCCTGTGCCCTCCTGACACTTGCTCAGCTCAGTTTGGGAATGATGAGACACCTGTTAGTGCGGAGATGGTGGATGTCAGCACTCACGCCCCTGTGCTCTTCCTATGCCCTCGTCAGACATCACCAATCAATCTCCACTCTCTACTGCTGAGCCCAGATGCAGCCTCAGAATCGTTCTGGACACAGTCGTCCAGCAAGCCACTAGGGGAGGTCAGAGTGGGCGTGCAGGTGAGCCTCCATTGGCGAAAAGCTCCTGGGTGGACCCTGACTCCCTCCACTGGCCCCTCAGTGCTGCGTCTCCACCCATGGGTCCCCTGAACTAAGTCTGGGGACACAGGTGTGTCCTCGGCCTGGGGCCTCCCGTCGCTGGGCCTCCCTGCTCCTGGCCTAGCGGGAGAACTTGTGGGGGCCTGGTAAGAAGAGAGAGGCCGAACCGAGACCAGAGCTGGCCCTGCGGGTTCGGGTCGGGTAGGGCTGGAGGCGGGGCCCACCTGGCTGGGCCCGGAGGCCGGACATGCGTCGCTCAGAGCTGGGCGAGTGGGTGGCCTCCGGGACCTGCGGCCTGTAAAGCGGCACCGCTCCCCGCCAGCCTGCCGCCCCTGCTGGCCGCATCGAGATTCTGGCTCCCTCACCTTCCCCGCTAAGTTCCAGCCATGACTTTGCCTCTCCTTTTGGGAGGTTCCACATTTCCTCCTTCCAACGATGTGTCCAGCAGGAGTTCCGTTCCTGCTGCCGTTTTCGTCTGCTCTTTCTGGAAGGGCCCCGGGGGCTTGTCTCTGACTTGCCAGGCTGCGTGCTGATCTGAGGGCCTCAGGCAGGTGGTATGGGCTGGGGCAGAGCAGGTGCAGTGGGGGGCCCGCCAGCCCCATGTCTCTGTGATCAGACTTCCCACCTTAGCTCACAGCCTGAGCCCCCTCCCCTTCCCCTACTGAAGCCCCCAGAGGTGGACGTGGACCCTTCCTCAGTTTCCCAGAGCACCGTGGGTGGCAGCCCATTTCTACCAAGGCTTTGGGGGTAGGCAGAGGATGGCTCCTCAGGCCGGCCAGGCGGTGACAGGTGACGGGGACACTGGACACGTGTCTGCCCCCTCTTTGCGTCGTGGTTGCCCTGGCCATCGCGAGCTCCACCACAGCCCAGACCCCCCGCATGTCCCCCCGGCCCTCTCCAGCCACCAGTGGTGCTCGGCCCCTCCGGGCTGCCCGCCCCCATCTCCTGGCTTGAGCTCCCCCCGTACTCCTGCTGGCCCGTCCTCTACGGAACAGCACGCAGCTTGCACGGCTGACAGGCTGCAAGGTCCCCGCGGGTGTGTGTGTGCCCCGTCTTTGAGGAGATGCTGGGGGACAGGTGTGCACAGGTGTAGGCTCGCCTGCTCTCCTGGAGGGAGTGACCACGGGCCCTGCCCCCAACAGGTGGGGAGAGGGCCCCCTGGGCTCTCCCCAGGGTTGGGCGCTGCTGGCTGTGCCACGGCAGCCGGCTGAGCGGCTCTGTGCGACGAGGCAGAGCTGGCTGATGTCTGGTCAGCCCCCTCCCCGTTTCTCCCCCACCGCCCCACCCATGAGGCCAGTGGCCTCCCAGGATCTGGGGACCCTCTGCCCGGCGACCTTGGGCGCACTTTCCACACCCCGCCCTGGCTGGGCTGTGCCTCCTGTGAAATGTGGGGCTTCCCCGCCTGCCCCAGCTGCTCTGGGCTGTTCCCGGGGCCGTGGGTGGGCACATGGCCACGTGGCCTGGTGATGCTGACCGAGCCGAGTGTGTCCCGGGAGCTGGGCGATTTAACTGCACCAAGGAGGAGGAGACAAGCCCCCGCCACGCCCGCCCCCCGGGGCGCCCCCGTCCTCCTCACTCGCTCCTGCCTCCGGGGTGCTGATCTCTAGTCCCCTGTCATTCTTTCTTCTTTTCCAAACTCGCTTTCTTGCTCTAGCTCCCCTTCCGTGCCTCACCCCCCCGCTCTCTGGGTCTCTCTGTGTCCCCCCTTCTTCTCTCTTCACCCAGACCTGACCCCGCTCCGTGGATCAGGTGAGCCCTCGCCTCTGTCAGGGGTCCCTGCTCCCAGGTGAACCAGCCGCCTCCTTTGGGGACCGGCTGGGCCGTGCCCCTCAGAGCTCGGAGGTGCTGGGGACGGCTTCCTGGGGCTCACAGGGGTCCTACCCCCACCCTGGTCCCCTTGGCCAGCTGGCCTGCAGGTCCAGCCCCAGCACATCCCTGTCCGGGCAGCCTTAGACCAATGGCAGCAGGACGGGAGGTGCAGGGGCTGCGGAAGCGCTCAGGGCTCCTGGAGGGCACGTGGATGCTGCAGTGGCTGCCCCTCGGGACGATGGGGACAGCAGGTCTTCAGGGCTCTCCAGGCCCCCCGCAAACGGCTGGGAACACGGCACTGAGGACAGAGTGGAGGTGCTGCCAGGACCCCTGCCCTGCCCTCTCGTCCAGGGCCGTGGGGGCTCCCGGGGTGGGCCCTGCCTAGTGAGGGGTGTGGATGTGACCTAGTGGCTGTGGTTTCTGGGGACAGGAGGGGGAGGCGGGGCTGCATCTCAGTGGGGCCAGCCTTTGGGTGAGATGAACCACGTGGAGGCTAAACTCTGCCCGCTGCCCGTTACGCACCCGGGGGCCCAATGGCCCGGTGGCTTCCGGACGCCAGCCTGGGCTCTGCATTCAATTGGCTCAGAAATGGAGTCGATGGGCAAGAGGCACAAGACAACTTCCTCTCTGCAGAAGGAGCCAGTTGCAGACACAGGCGAGTCCCGAACTGTCCGGTGTGGAGCTGGGTGGAGACGCTGCCCTGCTGGCTGGCTGGCTCTGCTCTGCTCCGCACCCCCAGAGGAGCCCCACCGGCCGAGGGTGCTTTCGGAGCCGCCTCCCGTCCGCTGCAGGATGAAACGCCCATTAGCGGACCCTGCTGGAGCCCAGCTGTGCTCCGTCACCGCCGCAGAGCCTAGGCTCTGAGCACCTGGGTGGGGGTCCTGGGGTGGGACCCTCAGCCTCTTCCGCTGCCCCAGCCCAAGCAGGCCCAAGTCAGGCTAGAGTGGGTCTGGGGAGCCCGATGGAGTTGTGGTGGGGCAGGAGTGAGTCCCACAGTGCCCGGGGCAGAGTCCCTCCCTTTAGCCTTTCTGTCCTCCCTCCCTCGCCTGCCTCCCCAGGGCCCTTTCCGGAGAGTGGGGGATTGTGGCCGTCATTTACGTATCAGTGAGGCTTAGGCCAGGCTGCTCTGTCTTCCCAGGGGCTCTGCAGTGGCCACTGTTTACAGTGTCCCTGTTGGGCAGGGGTGCCACCATCCTCCCGTTTTAAAGATGAGGACACTGAGGCTCAGATAAATGAACTTGCCCAGGGTCTTACAGCGAGTGTGGCGGGAGCGTGGCCTGACCCAGGAGGGTCCGAGTGGACCTCTGACCATCACGACGATGATGATGATTTAGTGGGAAGGCTGAAGCCCAACTAGGAATGACACAAAAGGCTTGCTTCCTGCTCTGTGCATTCCCGACCCTGGGAGCGAGTGTTTCTGGCCTTTTCGGGGGCCTGAAAACTGCCTCTGGGCCTCCAGGCCAGCCTGGGCCAGCTCGCGCCGCAGGCCTGACCCAGCTTCCTGTGTGGGTGCTGACCTGGGAGGGGACAGGCCGTCCTGGCTGCTGCCCCCCACCCCGTCCCAGCCCAGCCCGGGGCCTCCTCACCGGTGGGCACTGAGGTCTCTCCCTTCCTGCCACAGCACGCAGCGGGACCACCCTGGCCCCAATGGGGAGCGTGCAGGGGGTGCCCAGGAGCCCCTGGGGTGCCTCCTGCCCTGGGGGGGAGCCTTGCATGCCAGCCCCTCCCTCACACCAGACACAGACATCCCCCCTCCTGCCCCGGCCTCCGCACCTGTCCATTCCTGGCCTTTAAATAGCTGTGACCAGGCGCCATGCTCCTCCCTCCCCACCAGGGCCGGCACCCGCAGCACAGACTTCCCAAAAAAGCTGCCCCTTCCCACTGCCATGGGCAGGCTGGCCAGCCCTGGAGCAGAGCCGGGAAGTAGCCAGAGGACACGCGGGGTTGGTCGGCTGGAGAGCCAGGACGCCCGGGTTCCCGCTTGCTGTGAACTCGAGGCGGAGAGCAGAGCGGCGGGTGCGGGGTGATGGCTCCCGAAGCAGGGGGGTGGCTGGTGTGCGAGCCTGGGAGGGGGCCCTGGGCAGCCAGCCTTTCCCCTCCCTGGTCTGGCGCTGCCTTCTCCCAAAGGCTGCGGCCATCTGAGCCCCTTTTGTGCACCGGCCGGTGGTGATGTGGCCACAGAGCCCCGGTCAGGTGGAGTGCGTGCGTCCCTCCCACCCCAGGTCTGGGAGTGGCGGGCCAGGGCCTGTCCTGCCGGGGCGGGACCTTAAGGGCTGCTCTCTGGCCCCGGCCCCTCGGTGCTCTGCCCGTGGCTGTTTTCAACCTGCGTGTGGTAAGTGCTTTTCTCCAGGAAAATCGCGCCCCCGATCAATCCCTGGCGTGGACCACAAGCTCACGCACCGGCCCGCTGCCGGGGCTGTAACTGGAACCCATCAGCTGACCGGGGCAGGATAAATCCGGCTCCTCTGACAACTGTGTCCTGCTGGTCTTATCTGGTTACAGACTGCCATCCCCACGCCGCTGTCACTCCTTAATATAACTCTGAAATCGTGCCTGGTGCTGGGGCCACGGCTGGGATGGAGGGCTCAGGGCCTGGGTCCCCCAGAGCCTGGGGCAGTGGTGGTGGCCCAAGAGGACCTGCTTCCTGGAGCGTGGAACCCAGGACTGGCCCCTCCCAGGTGAGGGGCCGCCCTGTCACTGGCCCCACGAGGCTGCGGGAGGGGTGCAGGCTGGAGCTGGGCTTGTTGGGCGGCCACGATCCCCTCCAGCCTTCTGAACCGCTGGGTGGCTTTAGGGATCGGATTAGAGCTTTCTTCAGAACCCCAAAGGGTCTGATGCAACTAATTTTGCTGGGAAGGCAGATGTGTTCTGATCTGGTTCTGGGAAGACCTGTCATTTTGTGACCTCACGTTTTGAACAGACCCCAAGCCACCCCAAGGCCAGGCTTCCTGAGCAGCAATGGGTGTGGCTCGTGGCACGGAAAGCACAGAGGAAGGGACCCGTCTGTCGTGGGTGCACACCTACAGGCTCTGTGGGAGGCTGGTCTTGGTGGGGGCCGAGGGCCTCTGTGGGTGAAAGGGAGACTCATTTTTGCAGTGTAGCCTTTGGCCTGTCAGATTTAAAACAAAACAAAACATGTGTATATATTGTCTTTGAAGAAAATTAAAATAAAATCCTAATAAGAGCAGTGATGGCCTTAATAATAATAGTGACACAGCTCCGGGCGCCGGCAGAGGGGTGCGGCCCATCCCTACTGGAGGCCAGCCTCTCCCCAGGCCTCTCTCCTGGTGCCCCCCGCTGTTACCAGGCTCCTCCCATCCAGAGCTCCCCCACTCCAGCTCTCCCTTCACTGGGGGGCCTTGGGCTGCCCCGGCCTCATGACGCCTCCCACTTGGGCCTCTGCTTGGAGGCCTCAGGCCATAGAGGACAGAGAGAGCTTCCCTGGGAGTGGGGAGGGCAGGAGCGCTTCTACTGCCCCCGCCCAGGGTCCTGAGCAGTGCACAGCGGCTCCCGAGCCCAGCTGCCTGGGGTCGGGGGGAGCTGCAGACATTGGCCCCCTACCTGGGGAGCCAGACAGCAGGCCTCAGAGGGGAGGTGGGTATAAAATGTTTCAGGTGTGATGGGTTTTACCTGTGGCAGGCCGCCTCGCTGCAGCCGTGACCTGGTGTCACCGTCCCCAAATCTTAGAGGCTCCGAAAGGGTCAGCCGCGTGTCCACGGTCACCCCGATGGAGGTGGCGGAGCCGGGGCTCGACCAGACCTGCTGTTCCTCAAACGGTACCGTGAGCTACTGTCCTGGGACTGTGTCCCTGAGGGAGATGTTTGTTCTGAGGGCATCCCCTCCTGGCCCCAAGGCCACGTCCCCCAGGTGGGCTGGTGGGACCTGGCCTTCCAGAAGCATCGTGTCCACGAGGCCACCTCTGCTCCCAGTCAGGCTGTTCATTTCAGCTCCGTTCAGGAGAGAGAGGAAGAGGGAGGAAACAGAACCAGCGTGAGTCGGTGGGAAAGAGCAAAAATCTGCAGGGCCTCAGAAAACACACCCCTTGTACAAGCCCGAAGGGCAGCCCGGAGTGGGCCTGGGGCAGTGTGGGCGCGGGCTGATGCTGGGGGCTGCGCTGGGGCAGCTGGGTGAGTAGGCGCCGGCCCAGCGGACCTGAGGGGCCCCACTCAGGTCCCAGGGCCTGGGGTCTCGGAGCCTGCGGTACCGCTTCCCCAGGCAGAGTCAGGTGAGAATAAAAGGCAGTAAAGCCCGTAAATGCCAGAATTTCTTATGCTGCGGGCCTGGTCGTTTATTTCAGAGGTGCTGTGTTAATGTCACACGTGGCATAAAAGTTTTAGTGGGCATTAATTGAGCCAATGATATAATTACAGCCATACATTGAGAACTCCTCTAGTCCCTGAAGTTAAGAGTGAATCTAAATATTTACCTCATGATTTAACCAATAACCCCAAATTTGCCCTACCCTGGAGTCAGCCCTCTGCAGGCTGTCAGGCGGGGACACTGCCACCTTCCCGGCCTGGGCCTGTGAACCCCATGTAAGTGACACCCCATCAGGCAGGGTCAAGCATGGCTGCTGGCCATTCAGGGTGTCCATAAGGACCCCTTCCTTCACAGGTCTGAGTCCCCAGCACTAACGCATGGGAGCCTGCTCCAACTCCCAGGCCAGACCTTGGGGCCTGTCATGCCCTAAACCAGGTCCCCCTGACCTCCACCACACCCCAGGCCCTGGGCTGGGCCCTGAAGCAGACGCTGCAGATGCCAAAGTCCACAGAGGCTGGCGGGGCATGAACAAGTGAGCCGGCCAGTGTGAGGCGTAAGGGAGCAGTGGGGCTTGTGGAGAAACGGGGGCGTCTGCCCGCCTTGGGGGACATGACCCCTCGTTCCTGCACAGTGGTGCCCGTTGGGGGCTCCTGAGAGCTCAGGCCTGTGCCGGCCAGAGCAGGCACGTGTACAGACCAGCTTTGGCCACGGGCCTCTGGTATGGGAACCTGTCAGACTGGACTTGCTTGTGGACAGGAACGGCTCACCCTGCACAGGGCCGGGCACGGAGCAGCTGCTTAAACACGTTTGTTGAGTGACCGAGAGAATCACAGATGAAGAGGGAGAGGGTGCCTCGGATACCTGCTTGCATTTAGCCCCAGAGTTTTCCTGCCCCGGGGTGTAATTGCACGCCTCCCCACCCCAGGCTGGGGCACAGACGAGCAGGAACGGGCTGCCATGCCCAGGGCTGGGCCCACAGTGGCCCATGGGAGCATTCCTCAAAGGAGAGCACGGCCCCCGTGTGTGTATGTTGCGGGGGGGCACGTGGTGGTCCTGGCAGAGATCAAGCATCCCCCAAACGTGCATAGAGCAAATGAAAGCCTGCAGGTGTCACCAGTGAGGCCCTGGGGGCTGTGGTCAGAGGACCTGGGGAGACAGGCTGGGCCACGTGGTCGCCAGGTCTGGCCAGGGACACGCGGTTCTGTCTGAACACTCTGAGGCCCTCCGTGGAGACTGAGACTCTAGTTAGAGCTGGAGCTGTGCCCAGGGGTTCTCGGGATGAGGGGGCACCCTGTGCACCAGGTCTCCCCCACCCCGGGAGTGGACGTGCACCCTCACTGGGAATGAGATTCTGGGGGCTCACGTGAGGCCGCTGAGGCATGCCCAGAGCCTCCTGGGCGTGTCGAATGACTGCTCCAGGACAGGCCCCCCTGTGGGACACGGGGGCCGCTCTGGCCACGTCCCGAGGCTGCGTGGGAAGCACAGGACCGCAAGTGGGCCCACCTGTCGTGGCAGCTCAGACGCTTTGGGGATCGAGGGTCCTAGGATAGCTGTGCTGGCCGATCCCAGCGGGAGCGCCCTGGCGGCGCTGGGAGGCTCCCTCCTCTTCCCTGGGGCGTGGAACTCCCTGCACCTGCAAGCACCCGAGAATCACCTGGTCACCCAGCAGGAGGGCAGCTGGCCTTGCGGCCTCTGGCCTACAGCAGCCCCTGCCCTCAGGGCTTCCCCGACTGCAGGCCTCCATCCGTTTGTTTGTTCGCTGGGAACCTACGACAGGCCGGCCCCCCGGGTGCGAGGGGGATAGCGGTGGGAAAACGCTGGTCCCTTGCTGTCCTCCTGGGCCATGCAGGACACATGACCACACGGACAACGTAGCATGACAAGGCCCTGGGAACTCTCAAGGGAAGGACGGAGCGCTGATGACCCACAGCAGGGGCGGCAGCCGGGCGGGGGTGGGGAGGGGCATATTCACTCCACGACTGGCCTCTCTGGAGCCGCTGCCCCCCACACTGGGTGGGGTCTCTTTGGAGCCTCCCTGGAATTACGCTGTCTCCCCCAGCCCCCCAGGCTCCCCTCCCCTAGAGGCGCCTGCGCAGGCCAGGCGCGCCCAGTTCAGGAATGTCGGGGGAACCAGCACGCAGAGGTCCCCGCTCCCTGAAGCAGCCCTGTCGGTGGGTCTCCTTCCAGATCACCTAAGTGCTCAGCGAGAGTCGGGAGCTGCCAGCCAAGCCTGAGGCAGGAAGCAGGGCTTTCTTGGAGGATGGGGAACAGCGCTGGGCTTCAAGGCTGTTAGTTTCTTCTCCATCACATTTAAGTTTTTTATTGAAACCGTGGCTTTCTGGATTCCAAACTGTGTACGCATGATGGCCTCAAATATGTACAATATTTTCAATACAGAAGATAACGTGAATCGCTACGGTAGGTAATTTTTTTTTTACTTTTAAATAAAATTAATAGACAATTTTGGGGGAGCAGTTTTAGGTTCACAGAAAAGTTGAGTGCAAAGTACAGAAAATTCCCATATATCCCTCCCCTATTATTGAAACCTTGCACTGGTGTGATACATCTGGTATAATGATGAACCAGTATGCACAGATTATTATTAACTGAAGTCCACAGTTTACATCAGGGCTCACTCTTGGTGCTGTACATTCTATGGGTTTGGACAAATGTATGATGACCTGGAGCCACCATTATAGTGTCATACAGAGTAGTTTAACTGCCCTAAACGTCCTGCTCTGCCTGTTCATCCCTCCCTCCCCGCAGCCCCTGGCAACCCCTGATCTTTCTGCTGTCTCCATAGTTTTGTCTTTTCCAGAGTGTCATAGAGTTGGAATCATACAGTCTGTAGCCTTTTCAGATTGGCTTCTTTCACTTAGTTAAATGCATTTAACGTTCCTTCATGTCTTTTCTGTTTTTAAAATTTTTTTTTTGCGGTACGTGGGCCTCTCACTGTCGCGGCCTCTCCCGTTGCGGAGCACAGGCTCTGGACGCGCAGGCTCAGCGGCCATGGCTCACGGGCCCAGCCGCTCCGCGGCACGTGGGATCCTCCCGGACCGGGGCACGAACCCGTGTCTCCTACATGGGCAGGCGGACTCTCAACCACTGCGCCACCAGGGAAGCCCTCTTTTTTTTAATTTTTAACTTTTTATTATGATAATTTTCAAACACAAAGTAGAATAATGCAATACATATATCCATGTGCCCATTACAGAATTTCATCAATTGTCATCATTTTGCTAATCTTGCAGAAACAAGTGTTAATTATAATCAGAGATAAAACAGGATTCAAACTTTGTGGAAAAGAGTAAAATATACTTTTTTTACCAACAGTCAAATGGGTTCCTCCATGTCTTTCCATGGCTTGACAGCTCATTTCTTTTCAGGGCTGAATAACGTTCCACTGTCCGGGTGCACCACAGTTTACTTATCCGTCACCTGCTGAAGGACATCTTGGTTTCTTCTGAGTTTTGGCAACTATGAATAGAGTGGCTATAAACATCCATGTGCCGGTTTTTGTGTAGACCTAAGTTTTCACCTCCTTTGGGTAAATATCAAGGAGCACAATTGCTGGTTCACATGGTAAGAGTATGTTCAGTTTTGTAAGAAATCATCGAACTGTCTTCCGAAGTGGCTGCAGCATTTCGCGTCTCCACCAGCCGTGAGTGACAGTTCCTTCTGTTCTGTGTCCTCACCGGCGTCTGGTGTGTGTGTGTCCTGGATCTGGGTGGTCCTAAGAGTCAGGTAGTGGCGTCTCATTGTTCTAATGTCCCTGAGGACATATGATGCGAGCGTATTTTCATGTGCTTGTTTGCACCCGTGTATCTTCTTGGGTGAGGGGTCTCGTAAGGTCATCAACCCACTTGTAAATCTGGTTGTTTGTTTTCTTACTGAGTGTAAAGAGTTCTTTGTAGATAACAGATGTGTTTATCCTTTATCAGTTGTGTGTTTTGAAAATATTTTCTACTGACTGCGGCTCACCTTTTCATTCTCTTACCTCTGTCTTTTGCAGAGCAGAATTTAACATTTCAGTGAGGTCCAATTCACCAATCTTTTCTTTCATGGACCGTGCTTTTGGTTGGTGTCATATCTAAAGAGTCATCATCAAAACCACGTTCCCTTAGTTGAAGATGGTTTTCCTTTAAAAGGCAAAAGGGCTGAATGGTTTGCAATCTTTTTCTCCTGGTTTTATATAGATTTCTTTTTTTTATAAGCTGCAGTGCGCTCTGCTAAATCGCCAAGGGGAAGCCAGTTACACACTGAACCGGGCAGGAAATGTGGAGTAAAGATGAAGTTTCTGTCTGGTAACTTCCAGCCCAAATTGTGCTGGACACGAGAGGGAGGCCTCCTGTAGCAAGATGGTGCCCTTTGCTTGCGTCATGGTGGCGAGCTCACAGCCCTGCTGCGGTTGGGGCTGGCGGGCACACCTGCAAAGAAGGGGCCTCAGAGACGGGGGCTGATTAAGGCACAGACTGATGACAGCAGAGAAAATGCAACCCAGGCTTGGGAAGGGGCTGGCAGCCAGACGGGGCTACTCTTGCCTGGAGTAGCCTCAGGGGCTGCCAGCAATGGGCAGATGGGCCATTGTGCTTGCCAGAGGGGTCTCTTACCTGTCCAGTCTCACCCAGCTCAAGGGGACTGTTATGGTCCCAAGGTATGTGTCTCCCCCGAATTCCTATGTTGAAACCCTAATCCCCAAGGTGATGGTGTCAGGAGGTGGGGCCTTTGGGAGGTGATGAGGTCGTGAGGGTGAAGCCCCAATGAATGGGATTAGTGCCCTTGTAAAAGGGGCCCCAGAGAGCCCCCTCACCCTGTTCACCACGTGAGGATCCAGGGAGAAGACCATCGTTTACAACTGGGAAGAGGCCTCACAAGGACCCGACCTTGCTGGCACCCTGATCTCAGGCCTCCAGCCTCCAGGGCTGTGAGAAACAAGCATCAGCTGTGATTAAGCTCCCCCCAAGTCTGTGGTCTTTGTTACAGCAGCCTGAGTGGATGGAGCCAGGGATGCCACGTGGGGTAGCAAGGACCAGCATGCTCGGGCAGAGATGAATGGGGAGGGAGAGAGACAGGGTGTGCCAGTGGGCCCCTGCACCCCATCACCTGGGTGACGAGCTGCTCACCCAGCCGGGGCCCCCATCTCAGCACCTGTGCTGCCACTGACGCGATGAAATAGGGCCCGGGACGCCTCCCCGGGCGCTGATCTGTGATGGGAAGAAGGCTTCTGCGGAAGCAGAAACGTTACTCCCGTGGGGCAGCCACTGGGGCGTTCCCGGTGTCCCTCCATCCCCCGGGGAGTGGACTGTGGTTCTTGTGGTGACTGCGCAGGCAGGACAGCACGTGCTGGCACCAAAAGCCATGGTTAATTTACAGGGTACACCAGAGAGCTGCTGCTGCCTGGAGCAAATCCCCATAAATCCAGCAGCTTAAAACAGCACAAATTTGTCATCTCATGGTCCTCGGGGTCAGACGTCCAACACGGGGTCCTGGGCTAAAATCGAGGGGTCCGTGGGGTCCTTCTGGAGGCTCCGGGGAGAGTCAGTTCCAGTGTCTGGAGGCCCCTCCCTCCATCTGCACAGCCAGCAGCTGGCACCTTCCAGTCCCTCTCTTTTCCACATCACATGTCCTTCTCTGGCTGGTTTAAGACCTCTGTGATCCTGTATTCAGACCACCTGGGGGACCCAGGATAACCTCCCCATCACGGTCCTTAACTGCGTCACACCTGCAGAGTCCCTGTTGTCCTGGGAGGTGACATGCTCACAGGTTCTGGGGGTCAGGACTTGGGTGTCTTTGGGGGCTGTGATTCTGCCTCCCACTCAGGACACAGGGACCTGTGAGGTGCAGGTGGACCAGCCCCGCCAGAGCGCTGCCCTCACCACACCACGAGGTGATTCTCTGAGCCTCCGCCTGGCTTCTGTCAAACCTCAATAGGTCTCTGTGTGAACCCTCCCAGAGGACGGTGGAACAGCTGTGTCCCCTCTGAACGCCTTCTAATCAGATCACTTTGCTTGGGCCAAAGGTCACTGCTGGGCCGGATTAGGAAGCCAGACAGGAAGGGAGCTGCCGGGGGTCGCGGGGTGATTGGGCTGCCCTGGGACCTGCAGCCAAGTCTGCAGCCTCAGCCCCCCTGCCCAGTAGGTTGGAGAGAAGTTGCAGGTAAAGGGGCTGCAGGCCCGATTCTCATGAACATCCACCCTCAGAGGCCCAGCCGGCCTTCACCCTCCTTCCCACCCCTCCAGAGGCTTCCAGCCGTGGTGGGGGCCTGAGTTCCTTTCCTTGGGGCCACCCTTGGCCACGTCTGTGTCCGCGTCCCATCCTGTCTCTTGGTGGCTCTGAACTCCAGCTCAGTTCACTGCCGGCCCCACCAGGTCAGAGGAGCATGGCCCCCGGGGGGTGGGGACAGACACCGTCATCCTGGTTACAGATTAGAGGGAGGGAGGGCACAGTTAGTTATGACCCTCATGGAAATGGGGTCCTATTTCCAGGGTCCCTCTGGTGAACTTTTAAAAAAAGTAATAGATAGCAGTTTTAGTTCTACGGGAGAACCATGCAGGAAGTACGGAGATTCCCCATATATCCCCAGCCCCACATGCACAGCCCGCACCACTAGCATCTCCACCGGATGGTGCGTTTGTTATAAATGATGAACCTGCATCGACACCTCATCACCACCCAGGCTCCAGAGGTTACGGCAGGGCTCACTCTTGTGTTGTACATTCCGTGGGTCTGGACAAATGTATAGCATGTGTCCACGATTACAGTATACAGAGTAGTTTCACTGCCCTGAAAATCCTCTGTGCTCTGCCTGTTCATCCCCTGCACACACCAACCCCTGTTGTGTTTTTTTGTTTTGTTTTGTTTTCTTTAACTGTCTCCATAGTTTTGTCTTTTCCAGAATGTCATACGGGTGGAATCATACAGTCTGTAGCTTTTTCAGATTGGCTTCTTTTTTTTTTTTAAATAAATTTATTTATTTATTTTTGGCTGTGTTGGGTCTTCGCTGTTGCTCACGGGCTTTTCTCTAGTTGTGGTGAGTGGGGGTTACTCTTCATTGTGGTGCGCGGGCTTCTCATTGCAGTGGCTTCTCTTGTTGTGGAGCACCAACTCTAGGTGTGCGGGCTTCAGTAGTTGTAGCAGGCAGGCTCAGTAGTTGTAGCAGGCAGGCTCAGTAGTTGTGGCACGCAGGCTCAGTAGTTGTGGCGCACGGGCTTAGTTGCTCCGCGGCATGTGGGATCTTCCCGGACCAGGGCTCGAACCGTGTCCCCTGCATTGGCAGGCGGATTCTGAACCACTGCGCCACCAGGGAAGCCCCCATGTTGGCTTCTTTCACTTAGTTAAAGGCACTTAAGTTTCTTCCATGTCTTTTCATGGCTTGACAGCTCATTTCTTTTCGGGGCTGAATAATGTTCCGCTGTCTGGATGCACCACAGTTTACTTATCCGTCACCTGCTGAAGGACATCTTGGTTGCTTCCAAGTTTTGGCAACTATGAATACAGCTGCTATAAATACCCGTGTGCAGGCTTTTGTGTAGTAGGGATTTTCCTTCCCTGCAGCCTCTCAGGCCTAGTGCTGGGGGGTGAATTGCGTCTCCTAAAAACCTGTATGTCGAAGTCCTCACCCTCAGGACCTCAGAACGTGACCTTATTTGGAAATAGGGTTGTTGCAGATGTAATTAGCTAAGATGAGGTCACCCCGGGGAAGCGTGGTTCCTAATCCAAATGACTGGTGTCCTTATAAAAAGGGCACATTGGGACAGACACGCTCACAGGGAGACACCACGTGCAGATGCAGGTAGAGGTGAGGGCGATGCTTCTACAAGCTAAGGGATGCCAAGATGTCAGCAGGAGCTGGAAGGAGGCCTGGGGCAGATCCTCCCTTGGGAGGAACCAGCCTCGGGAACAGAGTTGGTCTGTGGGGCTTTGTTGCGGTGGCCCCAGGACAGTTCCGTGCCCACTGAGGACACGTGTGTGCCGGGCAGCCTGCACACTATCTCACTGACCTCGGACGCCTGTGAAGGCGAGGCTCTGTCACTCGTTTGCAGGTGTGGACAGGTGGCCCCGGTCACCCCACTCCCAGCCGGCTTCCTGCAGCCCACACTCAGGTTATGGGGGAGCCAGAGAAGTTTGTGCTCAAAGAGCAGGAGACTGACACTAGCCCTTGACAGTGAGCGAGGGCACCCTGAGGAGCCCCCATGCTTGCAGCCCCGTGGTCCCTTCGGGATTCGGAGTCCGAGGCAGCTCTGCCAGCCTCCCCCGCCAGGCGGTTTGCAGCTGACGAGGCAGCAGCAGTTATTCCTGCAAGAAAAGCAGTGTTAGCTTCTCTTCACTCCTTCGAGCTGGCAGCCAGGTCTCTGAAACCCCATTCGTCCAAGCTGTGGGCTGGGGAGGGACCGCGGACAGGGAGGCCGTGGCCAGCCCTGGGATGACCTTGGCCGCTGGAAATGCCCTTTGTGATGTCAAACTTAATTATTTCTGGGAGAAATGTCAGCTGGGCCCTAATGGGTTGGAGATGTGCAGGCAGAGCTGCTCCCTGGCACACGGGGGGTGGGGGGAGCACCGGGGGGCGGGGCACCGGGGGGTGCTGGGGGCAGGGCAGGGCGAGGTACCCGTGTTCAGGCCTGGCACCTATGTGAGCACGTGGGGGTTTGAAACCCCTGCTCCAGGCCTTGGTGGCCTTGGTGAGGGGGAACAAGTAGGGGAGGAGGAGGTCACTGCTCGGGGGTCAGAGTGCCAAGGGCCCCAGGTCCAGAAGTGAGGTGCCGTGAAGGCTTCCCAGCCGGTGCCCACCTCCCTCCCTCCCAGCTCCAGCGTGGCCCCTGCTCTGGCCTCCCATTGGCTCCCCTCCTGGACCCATCGTTCTCCCTTCCTGGTGCTCTCAGGGGCTTCCTGTACCCTTAGAATAAAATCAGAGTCCTCATCCTGGCCTACAGCCCCACGTGACCCCCTCCCGTCTTCGCTCTCTCAGCCGCTGGCGTCTCTGCGTTGTTTTGGTGTTCATATACATCTTTGTAGCCCCCAGGGCTGCATGTCCGGGATGGGGGCTGTTCCTGAGCCCGGCCCACCTCACCCCTGGGAGGGCTCAGCACATTTGGAATTATGTAGAATTGCAGAAGATGTACACTCTGATCTATCAGGAGCATCGGGGAGCACCGTCACAATGACCCCATGCTTCCGAAGTGCACGTGTTTCTTTTTTCCTTTTTTTTGTTTTTAATAAATGTATTTATTTATTTATTTTTGGCTGCGTTGGGTCTTCCGTTGCTGCGCGCAGGCTTTCTCTAGTTGCGGCGAGCGGGGGCTACTCTTTGTTGCGGTGCGTGGGCTTCTCATTGTGGTGGCTTCTCTTGTTGCAGCGCACGGGCTCTAGGCACGCGGGCTTCAGTAGTTGTGGTGCATGGGCTCAGTAGTTGTGGCTCGTGGGCTCTAGAGCGCAGGCTCAGTAGTTGTGGCACACGGGCTTCGTTGCTCCGCAGCATGTGGGATCCTCCCGGACCAGGGCTCTGAACCCGTGTCCCCTGCATTGGCAGGTGGGTTCTTAACCACTGCGCCACCAGGGAAGCCCCTGAAGCGCACTTGTTTCTGTAACAGCACCTGCTAAGGCCTCTCAACACATCTAGCCACACATTAAGAACATCCTTAATGACTTTAATGAGCTTTGTTAAGGGGTTAGGCTCAAAGTAATGGCCGCCTTTAATTGAACAAACACCCCGGGCCAGACGCTCCTCCAGGCGGTGCACACGTCACCTCGGCCAGGCAAGCACCCTCCGTGGCTGGTATTTTATTTTACAGATGAGGAAGTGGGGGCACCGACGTGACTCGCCCAGGGAGTCGGAGAACACGGCTGAGCCAGGACCAACCCTGGGATTCAGAGCTGGTGCCATTTCCTGCAGCGTGTCCCAGGCCTGCCACCCTGACCAGGGCCCCGGGCCTGGGCTCCCGGGAGGACAGACCTCCTGCTGGACCCTGCACGGAGTGGGTGGTGCAGGCCCCCACCAGGCCTGCCCTGTGGTTGTGGACATCAAAGCTCCCGTGCCCACCCCCTGCCCCCCAGCTTATGAGCTGCCTAAACAATGAAAACTCCCGTTTACCGGCAACGGGGACTATTTCAGGTTTCACCTTTCAGCCAATCAATGCCCCGTCTGCGTGCGGTCAATACCAGGCTCTCTAGGGCTCAGGAAGCCAGCCGGAGGGTCCAGCTGGGGGCTCCGGGGGTGTCTGGGGGTTGGCAGGGTCGGCGAGCCCTGGGGGCCCTGCGGGGGGCCCTCAGTTCTCACTGGAAGTCAGCATGCCACCCTCCTGACCAGTCACGGTTTGTCGTGAAGACGTTGTGTGATGAACACAAAAGGCAGGTATGCAGCAAGCACTCAATGAACGTTGGCGGCACCAATGGTGAGAGCCCCGGCCTTCCTCCACGTCGCCCGTGTTCCTTGGTCTCGGCTGGGGCTCAGAGGGGAGTGCGCTGTGGGTGCCCTGGTGGCTCTGGGGCCCGGGCCCTCCCCAGGGCTGTGCAGGGGGTGGGGAGGGGGCTTTCCTGATACCCGCCCGGTCCCTCAGCCCCGCTCGGGGCGCTTAGCCTCCTTGGCCTCTTTCTCTTCCTTGTCTGGGGGCTGCGTGCAGGGAGCCGGGGGCAGGTGGAGAAGGTCCCGCCTGAACCGGGCCCCCCTCCAGGCGAGTCATGACCTCCACCCCCTCCTTCCCTTCCCAGGGCCATGCTCACGCCGGGCTGAGCCCCTGGCAAGCCTGCACTCAGGGGACCTGGGCTTCGAGCAGCCACCCCTTTTGGACAGTGCCCCCTGGAGAGGGCAGGGGGGCACTCGCTGGACTCGGGCTCAGACCCAGACGAGGCAGTGGCAAGAACAGGGGAGTTTCTGGAACCCTCCTAGGAGGTAGAGGGGCTCCATGAAATTATCCCTCCCACGCAGGGGGAGACTCCAAGTTAAAGAGCCTCCCTGCCGATCCCACCCCCATCCCCCCAGGCAGCAAGGGCTGGAAAACCAGGACTAACAGGTCACTTTCTGAATGTGAACTTCTGGAACTTCTGTGTCACGTGTCTCTCTGACCCCTGCGGTGCCCACTGACAGCGGGGGTGGGGGGGTGGGTGGGTGGCTGGAGAGACATGCAAAGCCCGTTACAAGGCTTTGTCGAGGGTGGGCACCCCCACCCCCGACAGCCCCCGGGGCAATTCTCTTTGGAGAGAAAACCCCCAGGACACCAGGAAGTCCCCTAAGACATGGGTGGAGGACGAGGGGCCCAAATGCCTGCCTGCCGCCCTGCCGGGGTGGGGGTCTGCTCTCTTGCCCCCCAGCTTCTGGGCCCAGACGGGGTCTGGGCCTGAGAGGCTGCAGAAACGGGTGCTTCCAGCCTGCCGGCCACCGTCCCGGGCGAAGCTGGGGCCCTAGGGGCCGCCCCGCCATGGTCAGGGGCCTGGCGGGGCTGAGCGTTTAGACCCTGGGCGGGCAGTGGGCTCCTCCGTTCTCAGGCAGTGCCACTGCCATAAGGAGCTTGAGGCACCTGTGCCCGGTTTCTAAGCCCCTGTTTACGCCGTCACTCAGCTTGGCCTTGGGAGACAGATGTATTTTTAAGGGGACTCTGACATATTTATTGGTGGGGCTAATTAAAAAGCCCGACCTGATCTCGTGGGGCAGGGGCAGCAGTGAGGTCGTCACACTTAATTATGCTTCTGGAAAGCCGAGCTTGCCGTTAGAACTTACTAGAGAAGTGGTGCTGCCTGGGCTGGCAGGGATCCGGGCGGGGGCTCCGGGCAGGGGTTCTGGGTGAATCCCCGGTCCCTCACAGCCGCCAAGCGGCCTCCAGCCCCGGGAAGGCTCTTTGCTCATCTGTCTCCAGCCCAGGGAGGGGCCCTGAGGAAGCTGGTGGGGCCAGACTGGGGAGGGCGTCTGGGGAAGACGGTGGCGGGGGAGGGGAAACCCCTGCAGGGGAGCCGGGCCGAGCTGGTGTCTGAGGCGTCGCTGACTGTGCTGCCCCAACTCCCGTCACGGGGCCTGCAAAGGTTTACTGAGCATCTACCACGTGCCAGTCCCATGCTCGGCACGTCTGGAACATGCCAGGAAGGAGCCAGGGTGCTCTGGGCTCTGGGGGGACAGCCCCCCAGCGGACCGCTGTGATGGAAGTGGTTGAGGGTGCCCCACGTCATGTGACTTTCAAAGTGCTGTCCTGCTTGTCTGCTGGGCCCTCGCTGCTCAGCTGTGGGGGCGTGACCAGGCCGGCGGGACAGCCCCCTCGGCCTAAAAGGGAAAGTGACTGCAGCAGCTGCCCTCCAGCTCCCCCCCCACCAGGGCCCCCCAACCCGCCCAGCCCTCCGATCGCCCAGCCCAACCTGACCTCTTGGGAAAGGCTATTCTGAGTCTGCCCAATAGGTGCCGAGGTGGAGCTGGAGTCCACGGTGGTGTCCGCCTCCCAGAGTGTCCCGCTTGGGCGCCTCTGCCCCCAACTGGACGAGTGCCCCTGGGCTGGCTCTGCAGGGAGGTCTGCAGGCCTCACCCAGGAGCTAGAGAGAGGGCCTGAGCCCTGACCTGGAGATGGATGCCACCGCTTCCAGGAAGTCCTCCCTGCCCTGTCCTCATGCTCTTACCACGTCACTACTGATTCTAAGCTGAGCTCTCGGCTGGGGAGGCCTGGGCTGTGTCTGAGCTGGCATTTGGGTCTGAACCTACACCATCCCCTATGCCAGGCCCCCTCTCCAGGGGCAGGGTGCCGAGCCCACCCGATTCACAGAGGAGGGTCAGAGCCCCAGCGCTCAGCAGACAGAGCACGTGGTGTGGGCCCAGCCAACGTCTCCTGAATGACCGTGTGAATGGACAGGCCCCCACCTCAGTGCAGTCTGTGTAAAGGTGCGCAGAGGACCCGCTTCAGGGGGGCTGGTGCTGCTTCTGGGAGACCCCGGCTCCTGGAGAGGGGCCCCGGCCCCCGTGGGCACAGCCTTCAGCCGGGGCCCTCCCCTGTGCCTGCACCCTTGGTTGGAAGGGCCAGACTCAGAGGCACGGCCTGCAGGGGGCTTCCCCATCCCAGAGCCAGCCGAGAACACCCCCATGTCCTCCAGCACCACCTGCCCACCCCCCACCCCCGGCCTCTGGAAAGGAGCCCTGGGGCCTGGAAGCAGCCTGGCACGGCTGCCACGTCTCAGTAATTAATGAAAACACGGGGAAGGAACGAGAACGGAGGCCGGCATGGAGGTGGAGGGGTCAGTGGTGGACAAAAGGAAATTTATATTTTTTGGCATCCGCCTGCCTCTGCAATGACCTAATCGCAAGGTTTTTTACTGACTGGGCAATAAAATAGCTCATAACCGTGGACGCGCAGTGCTTCAGCAGACCTGGCTGCAGGCTTCGCAGCCTTGGCGAAGGTCACTCCTGGGGCTCGGAGAGGCTGCCTCAGGGGTGGAGGCCTCCGGGGGCTGAGCCCCTACACAGGCGGGCCCCAGAGGGGGGCTGCAGTTAGTCCTGGGCCTAGCGCACTGCAGAGATCCCCCCACTGCAAAACCCCAGAGGGCGCCCACGTGGGTGCCCCTTTGGGCTGACCCTGCCTCACCCACTGTGGCTGCAGTCATTCTGCCCCATCAGGCAACGACCCCAACACCAGCACGATTTAGCTGATTGACAATCTCAAAAATCTAGGTGAGATTAGCTTAGTGGAGGGCCGGCTGGGGAAGGAGTTGGTGGTCAGGAAGGATCTTGGGGGAGGAGAGGCAATGGACCAGGGGGACCTGCACCAAGTCATGAACGGGGGTAGGGGAGGGTAACGGGGGCTCCTCACATCGCCGTGGGTGGGACCCCCAGCAGCTGTGGTTCCCAGTTTTGCTGTCCTGGAGCAAGATGCTCACTGCTGCCCGGACCAGAAAGCAGGACTGACTATCCGTCATCCCAGTGAAAATAGCCGGGCCCGTGACACACAGGATCTGTTATTCTCTTCTCGTCCTGGGGGTGGGGGCTGGGGCGTGGGCAGGAAGCACCTGTCGGGGCATCTCCCCAGCAGGCTCTCCTACGGCCCCTCAAACTGTGAGCCTTCAGTGGAGCTGAACCTGCATATATGGCCCACGTGCTACCGCCCACGGGGCATCGCTGCCCCGTGGTGCCCTTCCCACGGAGCCTAGGCGTACGTCAGCATTCTTCTCAACATGGCACAGTTGCCCCAGGGAGATGGAAGGGGCCGAGGACGCGGAGACCACCTGCCCAGGTTCCCTAGGGGAGCCAATGGACGTGACTTGAACTGTGTCCTGGGTTTGAGATTCGGTGTTTTGTTAGTTTTCTGCCCTGCGGGACAGCTGACCACCCAGTTATTCTCTGACAGTCCCCATGGCTCAGAAGCCCGGCCTGGCTCTTGTGCTCAGGGTCTCCCTGGGCTGAAATCAGGTGTGGCCGGGGCTGAGGTCTCTTCCAGGTTCGGTGAGACTATCGGTGGGATTCATTCCTGCAACTCCGCGTTGTCTGGGGCTGGGGGCTGGGGGCTGGGAGCTGCCACGTGGCCCCATGCGCCGGCCGCAACCTGGCTGTCGGTTCCTTCCCTGAGACCAGCAGGACAACGTGTTTCTGGTGCTGCCCCCTTTGACGGGCTCGCCTGATTAGGGCTGGCTCACCCGGCAGAACATTCCTTCTGATGAACTTGCAGTTGGTAGATTAACGCCCTAAGCCTGGGAGCGATTCCCCACCACGTTCCTGGCGGGGTTGGGGGGCATGGTGCAGGGATTCCACCTCCCACAGGTTTGTTTTCAAAGGAAATTGGGGGAGCTCCCCAGGGAGGGGTGGCCAGAGAAACAGCCGAGACCCTGGGCCGAGGGGGACAGAGGGTCCCAAAGACCACGCTGGGGGCCTCTCAGGCTTTTCTGCCCTCTGACCTCGGGAAAGCCTCCCGGGGATTCTGGATTTCCAGCGCAAGTTCCCAGAAGAACATTTCTCGGGGAAACTTAGCTCACAGCAGGCGAGCGCCGCGACCCTCGGGACTCGAAGTGTTACAGCCCGCCTGCCAGGCCTGTTCCAGATCCACGAGGACTCGGATTCAATAATTTATCAGGTCACATAATAAATTCAAGGAATATCTCCAAGGTTTTGAGAACCTGAATTTGACTTCCACCGGAGTTTTACGATCCGGCTAAGCCATCCGTCAGGGCTGAGCAGGGTTCCATTTGCTAAGTGGGACGGCTCTCTGCAGGGCCCCGGTTCTCACTGTCCGAACACCTGCTATCAGGGAACCCACACTGTCAAGAAGCAAAAGCTTCCTCAGGGGCCCCGGAGTGTGGCCGCACCCACCTTAGCCTGGGAACTTCTCTTGTTCCAGATGCTTAGAAACTTGTCCAGGGCAGAGGCCAATGGGGTGCTCCAGGGGAAGCGGGGGATGGCCACGGCCAGATGCAGGTTTGGCATCTGACGCGCAGGGCGTGGAGGGAGTGAGGGGTCCACTCGCAGGCCTCACTGCCGGGCGCAGCTGCCCGAGCGGTACACGCGGCACATCCTCTTCTGGGGGGACTGGCCCTGACCCGGATGCTGTGGGCGGGTTGACCCGGCCCCCTCTCTAGGCCAGGCGCTGGGCCGTGCCTGCCCTGAGGAACGTCCGCCTACCCTAACGTCCGGGGCTGATGGAGACCCGCCTGCAGGGCCAGGAGGGGCCGTGTTTATGAGGAGTTGGGAGGCTGACCTGGGAGGCTCTGGTGTGGCTGGGGGATTTGTGTAGAGACGTCCCTGCCCGCGATGCTGGGGCCTCTGTCAGGAACCCTGTGATGAGACCCCAACTTCCTGCTGGACACGCACCAGCCTCCACTGGCATCCCCTTGACCGTCACCAGTGGTGGAGCCGGAGATGGGGCAGCCTTTGCCCCACCAGGCCCAGGATTTCTCGCTGGGGCAGAGCCGGACATGGCGAGTGTCCGTCTGTGATCAGCATTCTGTGGACGTGTCTGACGTGGCCCCAGAGAGGGGCCCGAGAGCGGAGTAGCCTCTGTGCCGGGAAGGGCAGGTGGAGAGGGAGGGAGGCTGCTGCAGCCAGGCCGGGGTCACTCTCCCCCAACACATACTGGGGGTCTGTGGCTGTGAAGGGCGGCCGTCCCTTCTGCTGATGCTGTGCTCGTGGCTGGCTTTGGGGATGGTGGCATTTACAGGCGTGCAGGTTCAGGAGCCTCCCCCTGCGCCTGCCGCCCGCCGGGCTTCAATAGCCTGACCAATGGTCAGCATCGTTGTTGTGTGACCTGCCATCACCGGCTCCCCTGAGGCAGGGAGGGCACCTCTGAAGTAGTGAGCACCCCATCACAGGAAGCATTTAAGCAAAGCATCCAGCTACTGGTGACAGGAGGGCCAGACTAGGCGACCTCTGGCTCTATCCTAGATCCAATCCGGCGCAGACATCCTTGTGTTCATTCGGGGGGGTCGAGATGGGCTGTAACAACTTGGCAGAGCGGGCGGGGTTTCCGGCCTCGGGGTGTGGAAGCCGAAGTGAAGGAGGCCACCCCCCAGTGGAGGCAGGAGGGTCCCCCGAGGGGAGGGCGACAGCACCCCTTCCACACGGCTGCAGGGCCCGCCCCCTTGGGAGGCCACGCCCACAGGCACAGAGCATCCTGGGCACACTGTGACATTTATAAATGTTACATGCAGGGAACAAAAAAAACTGTCCCAAATTAAGCAAAACCCCAGAGAGCGCCCACGTGGGCCCTGAGAAGCCATCCTGGTGGCGACTGTGCTGCTCGTCAACAGGGGGTTTGGCGTGACGGCCTGCGTGTCGGCAGCGGTTCAGCCCCTGACTCCACGTGAGTTTGGCGTTTTTTTTTTAAAGCACCTTTATAACAATGGCAGAATGAATATTTATAAGGCAGCGATGAGGGACCCAGCTAATTGTGACTGAGGTCTTGTTGGAGCAACACTCCCAGGCTCCCTTTGTCTCAGGGCTCCGGGCTGGGCTCCCAGTGGTGGGACCCCCCCCGCACCCACCCCCATGCCCCCCACCGCTAGCCTTAGCAAGCAGATAGCAACCTGGCGTGAACGGGGCATTAGGGGCTCTGGGGCCCTGCCCGCACCGCTGGGCAATGACCAGGGCTCTGGGCCCCACTGGGCCTGGGGCATCCAACAGGGCAGCCCCAGAGCCCTGAGGTCTACCTGGGGAGAGAAGTTCTCGGCGCAGAAGGAAGAGGGACGTGCGACTTGTAGTCAGAAGGGCTTTCCTGCCAGAGAGCCAGACGGGGCTCTCCCGCCCGGTCTGCTGTGTGTGTCCACACCGGCTCAGGGCCCTCGGAGGCGCGCTGCAGAGTTGGAGGCAGGGTTGGAAACAGTTGGCTCTGCTTGCAAACGCAGGATGAACGATGATCGTGGGCATCTGGGACCCTTCCCCTTCTCCCCCCAGAGCCCTCCTGCGCACGGCCTGTCTCCCAACTCCCTGGCTCTCTTGGCCGCCAAGGCCACGTTTTTCCCACTCTGAGCTGCTCCCCAGACTCCTGGGAGAACAGAGCAGGCCTCTGCCAGGCTTCGCACAGCACTCAGCACTGGCTGTGGTGACTGGGACGACCACGTGATGACCGTGACGGGGCAGGAGCCCCCAGAAAGGGCAGGCAGCCCGGGGAAGTGAGGCCACCAGCTGCCCGGTCCGCAGCTGTGCTGGGCACCAGGACCCGCCTGCAGAGCTGTGAGCCCCTCTGTTTTACAGACTGTTCTGACGGCTGCATCTCTGCAGGAGCCGGGAAAGCTTTCGGCTGTGATGAGTTTCCACATTTAAGGCAGGATTCCTTAAAATGCCGCCAGAAACGGACCCCGAACCTCCCCACACCCCTTCCCCGGGCTTTATGATCAGGGGCTTCTTTCTCCCTGGAAATAGGAGTCTGTTGACTGACCCAGAAAAATACTTCCCCAAGGGGGCCACTGGACCCAGTGGGGTGAGGGGACCTGGCCACCCCGCTTCCTCGCCTTCCTGCCTCTCATTCCCTGTAGGACCAGCCACGGGCAGAAGTGGGAGTACCAGCCCTGTCCTCAGGGGCGATGTCGAGGTCAGCCGGGTGGTGAGGGTCCCTCTGTGGGCATGTCTGTGTGAGGAGGGGGCAGGGCACCGGCGTTGGGGCTCAGAGCAAACTCCCTGGCTTCAGTTCATTTTCTTCTAAGATGAGTCCGTGTGAGTCCTCCGCATGGGGGAGGCTTCTGCAGGTGGAGAAGCCCTTGTCACCCCCTGCACACACGGAGGCGTGGAGAGGGAGGCAGAGGAAGGAGCGGGATGGTCTCTGCCCTCAGAGCAGGAGGGTGACCGCTGAGGGCTCGGAGCTCAGCCTGGACCCCCAGCACTCCTCCCCTCTGGTGCCCCTTGCTCTCGGGGCCTTCCTTTACCTCCCCCCGGAGCTCTGGGCTGGTGGGGGCTCATTGCAGGGCAGGTCCAAGGCCTCCCTGCTGACCCGAAGCTGCACTAACCCTCATAGGGGCTCCGGTGGTGCCACATGGCCAGGTCCCCGAAGTATATACTGCGTCTCCATGATGGCGAAGCTGTCACCATTCTGGATGGGACGTCTCTGGAAGCAAATTGCTCTCTGCTGACATCATGGCAATGAAATCTAACTTTCTTTACGAGCTGTCAGGGAGGTTTTCCCACTGCCATCACCGTTATGTATGCACGTTTGTGTACCTGAGGGTCTGGGCACTGGGGTTTGCCGTGTGCCTGTGTGTGCCAGTGGGTGAGGGTGTGGGCAAGCAGAGCAGGGGGTGGTCAGCTGAGGCTGGGCTGCTGGGCACTCGACATGCACACTGGCACTGGCCTCAGAAAGGCCCCAAGAAGTCCTGCGGGTGGACGTCTTCTCGACCGGCTGAGTGCAGACACCCCCGAGCTGCTATAGGAGCCCCTCTGTGCCTCCAGGTTTGTGGTCTCGCCATCCAGGCAGGAGAGAAGCTGCATTCACAGGAGGTGATGCATTCACAGGTTCCGGGGGTCGGGATGTGGACCTCTTTGGAGAGGGGCATTATTCTGTCCATCCCACAGGGAATATTCCAGCTGTGACAGGACTGGGCAATGTGACACCCTCCCAAAGTCTGTGCCCGTGGCCATCCTTAGCCCAGAGGGGCAGCAGCCGCCTCCACCCCCCTCCTCCCTGCTCCTGCCGCCCCCTCCCCGGCCTGAGTGGAGCCGGGTGTCGGGGTGTTGGGACAGATAAGGTTGGAGTCCATCATTCAGGTCCCTAAGAGAGCAGGAGCTCAGTCTTCACATCCCAGGGGCCGTGTCCGGGTCTGGGTGGTCCTGCGTCCAGGCGGTGGGGGTCAGCGGGGAGAGGGGGTGGGGCTGGACCCTGAGCTCACTTATCTTTTTCTGTTGTTTTTTAATCGAGGTGAAATGCACACAACATAAAATTAGCTATTTAAAAGCAAACAGTTCCGTGGCATTTAGCACAGTCACAGTGCCGTGCAAGCACCCCCTCTCTGGTTCCAGGACGTCCTCCTCCCCGCGAAGGGGGCCCAGTTCCCATCAGGTGGTTGGTCTCCCCCTCCCTCCGTCTGCTCGGTCTCGGTGGCTTCTCCTGCCCCGGCGGCTCGTGTAATGGGATCACACGACACACGGCCTTCTGCGTCTGGGCCTGTTCACTCAGCACCGTGTCTCCTAGATGGGTCCACATTGTGGCCGGTGTGGCTGGATCCCTTCACTGCGCGGTTTGTCCGCCCACTGGTAGCCGGCGTTGGGTTTCCTCATTTGGCTGCCGTGAGGCCTCGCGTGCGAGTACCTGTTTGGGTCCTTGTTTCATTTGGGGGCACGTACCGAGGAGCAGAATTGCTGGTTGTGATGGTTTGACGATTCTCCACAGTGGCTGCGCCGTGTTACATTCTCACCAGCAACACCTGACGTTCAAATTTCACCACATCCTCGCTGATAACAATATCACTTGTTATGTTCTGGTTTGGGGCTCTTGTTTTTTCCAGCCGTCCTGGTGGTGTGAGGCGGTGTCCCTCTGCGGTCATTGTCCTGGTGACCGGTGACGACGAGCGTCTTCCGTGGACTCGCTGGAGAGACGTCTGACTGCTCAGGTGCTCCAATGGGAAAACTGGGCTCATCTCAGCAGAGGGAGGCCATTGCAGAGACTGTGTTGGCTGTTGCCGGAGAGTACAAATGAAATATTAAAATAAAACCTAGGATTTATTTTGTTTTGTTTAAAGACTCAGGATAGAGCAAAGTGAGCGGGAACAGGGTCTCGTCAGAGGGGACGGCGCTGACCCGGGACTGATGCTTCGAACGGCTCTGGGTGCCTCCTGGGGTGGTGGGTGCCCAGGCTAGGGTGAAGGGGCTTCCGCCCTCTGACTGTGGCTCCCAGGGCACTGGCCCAGCCTTGCCCTTCCCTGCTCCAAATAAGACCCCAGCCTCACCTCCACCCCCAGAGCTGAACGTACATTGACATGGGTCCAGCCATATTCACCCTGCCCCCCATGTGCTGCCCACTGCCCCGGCTGCCCGGTGGCCGAGGGATTGACTGACCCATTGATGAGGTCATCCATCCATCCACCCATCCAACCAGTAGCTCCTCTGGTGGGTGAGACAGTGATCCTGTCTGGAGGCTTCCCCGGCTGGGGCCTCGGCCAGGGGCTCTATCCACACTGCAGCCTCTTCACCACCCGGGAGACAAGGAAGCTGAGGTTCTGAGGTCAGAGTGGCCTCTCACTGCCCCGTCCCACCCAGGCCCCCGAGGGTCTCTCAGTGAGGCTGGAGCCGGGCTCTGTGGGGCCTCCTGGGCTCTGCACCCCCTCTCTTCCCAGGCTGGCAGATGGGGTGGGATGCACGGGAGGGCTGCCTGCCCAACCCTAACCCCCCGCCCTGTGCCCCCAGGGGATGGAGCTTCAGGAAATGCTCTCAGGCAGAAGCCACTTCCCCCAGGGGCAGCTCAGGCTCCATTACTGTCCTCAGTGCTTCCAGGAAGTCACTGCTCTCCAGCAGCTGCTCCCGGCTCCCCGACCTCGGCTCAGGGGGTGAGGGGCAAGGGGTCCACTGGGCGAGGGACCCAGAAACCGCACCTGCCTCCAGTTACCCGAGCTCCAGGGGCTCCTCACCGGGAGACAGCCCCCCAGGCCGGTCGTGGGGACCCCTCCGAGCCCCGCAAGGGGCTCTGAGCAGGGAGCACCTCCACCCCTCACAGCCGCTCAGGTACCTCCTGCCCTGTGGGGGGTGGGCCGGCTCTGGGCAGAAGTCCCTCCCATGAAGCGAAGTCCCCGCCTGCCCTTTCCTCCCCTCCCACCTTCTCAGGAGAGGTACCCTATTCCCCGGGGACCGCTCACCTGACCCTCCCCCCTTTCTCTGTAACCGCCTCCCCTGGGTCAGCAAATCTTGCGGACAAACTCTCAAGGTCTGGCCAGGACCTGAGTGCCCCTCCCCGCTGGACCGCAGCATCGCTAAGAAGCGTCACCCCTGGTGGCCTGGGGCTGTGCGGCTCATCCCTGCCCCCGGCAGCATTCCACCACCTGAGCAGCATTCCCACCTGAGCACCACACCTGTGCCCAGCCCCGCAGTAGGTCCGTCCGCCCTCCCGCCTGCCCTCTGCCTGGGTGCTCCCCAGACATTCAGCCGCTGCACCTCAGACGTCCCTTGGGCCCCTCTCCATCCCCGACGGAGGCCTCCCCTGACCTCTGACCTACAAGCCCATCCCTTCCCCAGACTGCTCTCTCTGTGGGCCCAGGACCTCCTGCTTCGTTCCCGGTCCTCTCTCTCCTACCGCCCAGCACAGTAGCCGCTGCTCACATGTGGCTACTGAAACTAAAATTAATTGAATGACATCAAATCGAAGAGTCGGGTCTGCAGCCACGCCAGCCGCCCTGTGAGAGCTCAGCAGCCACGTGCAGCGTGGTGGCCCGTGGGGGAAGCAGAGCACATCGGCCACGGTGGAATGTTCCACCGGACACGCACGGCCAGCCCCACGTGGTCTCGGTGGGCGAGCTGCACATCCTTGCTGGTGAATGAATGAGGGAGGGTCGCCTTATCCATCCTCACGCGAGAAGCGCCGTCACGTCACTCACCGCCTTCCTGAGGACATCCAAAGCTCGGCACCCGAGGCAGGCGATGCTGGGTCTGTCTTTACTGCCCCAGTGAGGGGGCCGGAGCAGTGGCCGGACCGCAGGACACTGCCCAGCTCTGCCCCCACTGTGTGACCTCGGGCAAGTCAGCTCCCCCTCTGAGCCCCGCTCCCCCCCAGTAAAGTGGGGACAGCAGGATACCTACCTCTTAGGGGTGCTTTGAAGATAGAGGTAATCCACAGAGAAGCTTCTGGAATAGCTGTAGAAGCTGGCTGTGTGGATAAATGGACAGAGCGCTCTGTCGTCTGGCTTGGTCCTGGGGACCTTGGGGACCCCTGGGACAGTCCACACACACCACCCCTTCTCCGGGGAAGGGAGTCCTGTGCCCCGTCCTGGTCTGGAAGGGCTGGGCTGCCACAGGAGGTGATTATGGAGGTGATTCACGGCAGCATCTGCTCCACACCCTCTCCCTGCCCTCACGGCCTAGAGCGTCACTCACAGGGGTGGCCTCAGGGACAGGCCGGCCCCCACCTCAGGCCCAGCCGAGGGTCCCTGGACTCCCTGACCCTCCCTGCTCAACCTCTGTGAGTCCCCCCTCCCCCGCCCACTGCCTGCCCAGAGAGAGGAGGGGGGTGGGGAGGGGAACAGCGGGTCCAGGGGGCATGTGCAGCGCCAGCTCCGCTGCTGCCCCTCACGCTGGCTGCTCTCTCACTGTCAGCTGGAGGACACGTGGCTTTTGGGTTCCCAGAAATGCACTTGGATGGGGGCAGCTTGCAACATCCCAGGGTCCACGCCCCGTACCCAGAGTGACCTGAGGGCCGCTTAGAGCTTCCCGGGAGTGCTGGGCCCACCCCAGCCCCCCACTCCTCCCAGTCCTGCTCCTGCTCCAGGGACCACCCCCCGTGGCACCCCACCCCCCGCCCCTGCTCTCTCGGCCGGCCCGCATGGCACCGCTGGGATGCACCACCTTCCCTTCCCCACCCTGGGCCGCTCTGGGGGGGAGAGGCTGGATCCCAGCGGGTGATCCACAAAGAACATCCCCACCACACCGGGTCCCAGGGCTGGGACCCTGCGCTCAGGGGCCTGGCCTGGGTTGTCATGGGGGGATGGGCACAGGGGAGCCGGCTCTGAGAGGCACAGACACCCCATGTCCCTGGCTGGGCCATGCCTGCAAGGTGGCACAGGGGACGGAGGGCTGTGAAATGGCTGTCCACAACAGCGGGCCTCTCACTGCCCACACTCTGGGCGGGCACTTTGGGAACAGAGATGCTAACTGCCCCCTCCCCCTCCCCACGTGAACCCTGCACCTAGCCTTTGGGGAAGTGGGTCCACCCCGTTATTGCCGTCCCCTGCCCTGGTCCCGGGGGACTCCAGGGAGGCGAGGAGACCTGCCCGGCCCACACATGGCGGGGACGGTCGGCCTCTGTGTCCTGGCCCCCTGAGGACGGTCCCCGTGGGCTGTGCCAGCACACAGCTATGACATCATGCAGGCGTGAGCCCAGGGGGTGTCCAGGCGTAACCAGCACTCGGACCCATGCGGGGTATCCCGCTCACACGTGGCCCCGGCTGCAGGCAGGGTGGAGTGTGGCCAGCTCATCACCTGGCTCTCTGTCCAAGGTGACCTGTCGTCATCACGGGCCTGGCTTGGGAGCCTCTGGAAAACTGGCTGTTCCCTCACCACCTGATTTGGGCCCCAATTCTGGGCTAAAGGGCCAAGCGGAGGGGGCAGCGGTGGTGCCCAGCCCGCTGGAGGCCAAGGATGGGGAAAGGGCAGCGGGTCTCGGGGAGCCGCCGAGTTGCCCCAGGGCACCCCTAGGAGTGGGCTGTGTGGCTGAGAGGTGTCTGCCCCGGCTGCCGAGGCGCCTCTGTACTGGGCTGGGCTAAAAATAGCAGGGGGATGGCAGGGCAGGGACAGCGGTGGGAGGCCCGTGGGGAGGGGCCGGGAGGGGAAGAGGCCGGCAGCCTGGGCCCAGGACCGGCCGTCAATGGCGTTGGTGCTCCCACCCTGTTCCCGGTGGCCGGCCAGCCGCGGCCCAGCTGACAGGCTATTTTTTCCCCTGCTTGACTAAATATGGTCAGAGAGCACAGCCCGAGGGGCCACTTGGCCAGGGCGCGTGTTTGGGATGCTTGTCCGGGTATATAAGGACTGCAAAGGTGAGGCCGGCTCCTGATCCGAGGAGGGGGCCACGCCTGCCCTTGCCCCTCGGGTCAGCCCTCCCCTCCCCTCCCCTCCCCCGCCTGTGTGGGTCTCGCGTGCGGGCCGGCCGTTCGCCTGTGTGAGCCTGCACACCCTTGGGACCTTCCCCTTTTGTTCACCTGACCTCTACCTTGTGCTGACCCCGGCTGGGGTGCAGGGGTGCAGGGTCGTCCTGCAGACACAGCCCAGGCAGGGAGGGCTCAAGGTGTGCGGCTGCGAGGTCGCTCTCGGTAACTCCGCATAGCCTCCCTCCCTCCCTCCTCCCTCTCTCCCTCTCTCCCTCTCTCTCTCTCTCTCCCTCTCTCTCTCCCTCTCTCTCAAGATCTCCCTCCCTGCTAAGTCTTCGCTGCTGAGGAGGGCTGGGGGAAGGGCAAGGGTGCGGAGAGGGGGGTGCCTGGTGTCTTCTTTCTTCCTGCCCCCCCCACCCCGCCCCCCAAGTGCGGACGCGTCGGGAGCTCCGGCCTCCCCCACCCCTGCATTCGCGATTGGCTCCGGGAGAAGGTGGATGGCGCTGCCGCGGCTGCAGCAGCATCTCTCTGGGAGCCGCACGGGGCGCATCGTACCGGGAGCCGCGACCCTGAGCCCACGGCTGCGGTCGACAGCCCGGCTGGAGGGGCTCCGCGGTGAGTCCCGCTCAACCCGCCCGGACGGCCCCCGCAAACTTGCCGGCCGCTGCGGTGGGGGTGTGCCCGCCGGCGAGGTGGGAGCTGTGGTGCCGGCGCCGCGTGGCTCCAGCCGGGGGTGCTCTGGAGTTTTCTCTTGGCTCGTGGCATCGTCCGCATTTGGAAAACTGCAGAGCCAGCAGCCAGCAGGGCAGGGAGGGCGCGTCCAACCGGGAGGCAAGAACTTTGACATGCGGGCATTTTGCAGGGAAGCGGCGCCTCCAGATGGGGTGCGCGGGGGTCGAGGTGCTGGGGTGGGGGCCGCGGGGGCTGGGCGGAAGGTGTGATTAACCCGCAGCCAAGCACAGCTCGGGTGGGAACGAGGCGAAACTTACCTTGGAACTTGCAGCGATAACCGTGGACACGCTGGGGGCAGGGGTCCCGCCCGGAGCAGGGGCTGCGGTGAGGCTGCCCCAGGTGGGGACTCTGGACTTTTGCGGCTCTCACAGCCCGGGTCAGAGTGGGGAGGGTCCCTGTGCTGGGCGGGCGCAGCAGGGGCGCACGTGGGCGGAGACTTGGGGCTGGAGGGGAGCAGCCCAGTGGTCTCTTGCGAGAGATCCTGACCTCCACCCCGCTGGGGGCTGGGAGCATTCACAGCTGAAGGGCCTGGGCTTGGCACAGGGGCCCGGTGCCAGCTCACTGCCCCTGTGGGGTCCCCTCGGAGGTGGCTGGGTTCTCCTTTTTCTATCAAGGTGGGAAACTTTTTGAAAAGTAGCTGCAGTTCATTTCTGAGTGGATAGAAGCTCGCTGGGGCTCCGGCTGGACCTGGGGTGACTCTCCTGCCCTTTGGGGCTCCCAGCTTTCCCCTGACCTCCAGACACCATCCATACGAACGCCTGGGGGTGGCGATGGGGGTGGGGGGGCGATCCTGGGCCTGAGCCTTGGCCATGCCTCCCATCCTCTGAGGCCTCGTTGGTCAGAGGGTAGCCGGGAAACTTAGACTTCAGACTCCAGCTATCATGCAAGGTTCTCTCGAGGCACTCTCCACCCTTGGGGGGCTTGAGGAGAAGTCGGGGGGCCCAAGCAGCTGTCTCGGTTGCCCTTTATTTATCCTTGGCTCCGTGAAGATGACACATGGCAGCAGCCCCATGGAAGTGGGACATCACTCCCCCGTGTCTTCCTGCCGGGTGGCGCTTTCCTTTTAGTGGGGGTGCCCCTTGGAGCCCTGATCGCGCCTCCCCCACCCCACCCCCATATAAACGCCAACCCAGTTGCGCCCAGGGCTGCTGCCAAGCCCAGGGACTTGAGAAATCGCCCAGTTGCTTCTGCACGATGCAGGCTCTGCAGACACTGCCCTGCCCCGGGTGGCAGCAGCGCTGGACACCCTCTCTGGGCCCATCCACCCAGGGGTGGCTGGGCTTCCCGGTGGGGAGGGGCGGGCAGGGTCACTCCACACTTCGTCAGCTCCCGGCCACACAGGACCTGGGCCCAGCAGGCAGACCCTCTGTGTCTGCACCCGGTCGGCTGCCCGCCCCCAGCGAGCGTCCGGCAGTCAGTGACGTTCTCCTTGCCTGTCCTGCCTCCTCACCTGTGGGTCTCACCTGGGCCACGGCAAGGCCTCTGTCCCACGCTGCTCCTGACACCTTGTGGGCTCCTCTGTCCTCCCAGCGCAGGCTTGGGCTGGGGTGGCTTCCCTTCCTGCATGGGGACCGGACCCCAGTGACCTGCTGCTCTGCTACAGACTCTTGTGGTGTTCAAGCTCCTGGCTTCGTGGTGGACGTAGAAGGTGGTGGGGAAGGAGGGGCGTCCGCGGCTCCGTCACAGGGAAATTCTGAAATGCTGTGGAAAACAGTATCGACACAATTACGTATTCGAAAGTGCTTAGCTGGCCGCTTGCTAAGTTTGCTTAAACCCTGTTTACCGGGTTCATCAGAAGCGGTGAGCACCGGGGAAATTCATTAACAGGAAGGCAGCCCCTGCGTCGGACTGTAAATTGTATTGGTCAGGCCTGGCGGAGGCTGGGCACAGGCCACAGAGAGCCAGGTGAGGACCAGCCGCCCTGGGCGTCCGTGTGAGCCGTCCACTGGCGCAAGCATCGCTTTAGGTGGGGATGCGCCAGGAGTGGAGGGCAGAGGAAGGGTGGAGGCGAGAGAGAGGGACGGAGCGAGGGGGTCAGAGGGGCAGGCGGCCAGAGGCGGGAGGCCAAGCCGGCACCAGTCCCTCACCGGGCTGGGTGTCTGCACTGTGGCCAGGCCGAGGCACCGAGGGAGCTGGCCGCGGCCCGGGCCACTTCCCAGCAGCTCCCAGCCGCCCTCCGAGGACGCAAGGTCCACCTGCAGCCGCCCTTCTCGTGCACTACTTCAAAGACAGGGGCATGAGCCCAGCTCTCGGGGGCGCTGGCCCTTGGGAGGCCGAATCATCAGGGACCTGCCCAGGAAGCCGCCCAGCTGCCCAGGTAAGGCCTGTCTGCTTCTCGGTCGTCTGCGCTCATGGCCAGCGGTGCTGAGCTCTCTGTTGACTCTGGCCACCCTGCTCCCTGGCCCCCATGGAGGGGTCCTCCTGAGCGGCTGTCTCTTCATACAGCCCGCCCTGTGCACTTGGTCAGGACGGGGGCGCCCAGGTGGAGGGGGAGGCTGCCGGCGGGGGCTCGGGCACGGTCTCTGGGAGGGAATGACACATCCTTCCTGGGGTGAGGGTGGCAGGTGGCCGCCTGGGTCCTTTCTTGTGTCGTTGACGCAAAACTAAACAACTGCGGTGGCGATCAGAGGGATTCTTGAGACTTTCTGGAGTGCGTTGTCTGCTTCTGCCCTTCCTGCCCGTGCGCGAGTGCGTGCGCACGCGCGTGGGTGTGAGGGAGAGAGGGAGAGAGAGAGAGAGGAGAGGGCCGAGGTCAGACGGGGCTGGGGGCTGCGGGGTGGGGTGTGCTGGCTCCAGGGACTGGATCGGGTGGAAGACCGACGGCCTCTGTGCAGCCTTCTCAGGGGGACCCTTCCCCAAGCGCCACAGCTGTGCCGTTGAACTGCCTGCTTGGGAAACATACTTCTTTATGTGCCCATATGGACCTGCTAAGCTATGGAATGTAAAGAAGTATGTATTTCAGGTCAGGAACTCTCTCACTGGAGGAAGGGGGCAGCGCGTGCCTGTGGGGTCGCCCGGGGGACAGACAGGCCGGCAGCTGTGGCTGGGCCGGGCCTCGGTGGCAAGCTGCCTGGGCGTCGGTGGCCAGCCTGTCCCCTGCCGGTATTGTTCTGTCACTTTGCCTGTGTCAGCAGGTGGAAGCGTTCGCCAGACATTAAATATTCAGCGTGCTGACTGCAGCAGAGGGGACGTGGCCCGTGGCAGGCGTGGGGTCCCCGGGGGGCGTGCAGGGGCAGGGGGGCAGGGCAGCGGGGATCTGGGTATCACTTGTTGCCACCTGGAAGGGTCATTTGCCAGAAGAAAGGGCTGTTTGTGTGATGGGGGCAGAAAACTGCTCAGAGGCCAAGCAAAGTAGCCTGTTCCCCAAAGGACGGGCCAGCTGCCGGGAGGGAAGGGGCTTGTGTGGCCACGTGCGAGAGGATCTTTGAGGGAAACACACTCGGTCTTTGCTCTCCGGCGCCTGCGAGGCAGAGCACCCTGTGGCTCAGCCCCCTTGGCCCCAGGCCTCTCTCCCTCCTCTGAAATACCCCGGCCCAGCATTTCGGGGACACCTCGGGCACCTGTACGGCTCCCACCTGGGCCTGCCTCCTGCCCCCCGCACCCCGCCAGGCCTCACGCTGCTCTCTGACTTTAGCAACTCCAGCTGAAAGCACTTTGGTCTGTGAAGGATGGCGGGGTCACGCTGGCTGGCATCGTGCAGACCAGGACGCATCTCACCTACCCTGCCGCCAGCCAGGTCCCAGTCAGGACAGGGGCTGGGGTGATGTCCTGTGGGTCCCACGGCTGGACTGTGGCCACCCAGGCACTGGGGACAGTTGCTGTGGCCAGCCCTCGAAGCCTGTCTCCGCAGTCTGAGTCCTTTCCTGGCAAGGCAAAGGGCAGGGGGCCCTGGGGGACGGGGTGGCCCTGTCAGTTTCTGGCTCCTGGAGCGGCGGCGTCTGCAGCTGGGCTGAGGCCGCCATCGCCACCCGGGGCACACTCTCCATGGGCCTCAGGGCCATTTTTCCAAAGTGTGAGTCATCCCGCCTTCCCTGCCATCCCTGGCACTGCCGCCCGGGCCCACGGCAGGTGCCCCAGCCCCTCCTGCACCCTGACCTTTGGCAGGACTTTGGCTCCTGGGGATGGGGGGTGGAACAGGGAGGAGGGAGTGAGCAGGCCTCCTCCTCCAGCTGCTGGAAAGGTCTGGGAGCAGCCAGTTCCCTGAGCCACTCAGGCCCTTCCTCGGAGCTGGGGACAAGGGGGCGTGGGCAGTTCCAAGCTCTTGTGTGGCCGCCACCTCCTGGGGAGTTGACTGTAGTTGAGGGTCTGACCCCGTTTTCAAGTCTCCCCGCCTCTGACCCCGCAGCAGGGAGGTGGGACTGTCCTTGGGCATTGCTTTCCTCTCGGCCACCAGGCCCAGAGGGGTCAGCGCCCGGTATCCCTGGGAAGGTCACCTCTGCCCTGCTTGCTTCCAGCTCCGGCCACAGGGAGGGAAGTAGCCGGTCACGGTCACTGAGGCCGGCTGCAGACACGCACTTGCTTCCCCTCTGTATGTCCCGCTGCACATTAAGGCTTTATTGCAGGATGTGGTGTTTAAATAAAAGCATTAGTGTTTTGGAATTAGGTTTGACTGAGCGGTAAAACTAGAGAGTTTGCAGGGAGAGAGCCGCGGCCTTCTCAGCTGTAAATCATGTCAGGTCTCTCATCTGCCGAATTAAAAAGGGGCGCCACTGGGATGCCTCCCTGCCAGACCCCCTCCCCGGTGTGCGCCCCTCACCCAGTGGCCCTGCTGCCTCGCGGCAACACTGACAGGGCTGTATTTTCTGTATTCGAAGCTCCGACTCTTGGCTTTCCAGGGGAGGAGCTAGGGACGGTCCCCCAGGCAAGGATGGCATTCTGCTGAGTGGGGTCTTCGGGCCTTTCTGTGTGAGGGAGGGGAGAGGCCGGCGGGAACGGTGTCTGTGCTCCACCCAGAGGGGCTTTTGCTGGACAGGGGACCCCCCAGACACACTGGCACGGGGGCTCTGGGACTCCAGCGGAGGGAGAGGAGCCTGGGGTGAGCTGGGTGGGGTGAGAGCAGGACAGCCCCACACCCATGGGGCTCGCCCTCCAACCTGGGGACCCAGGTGGCTTTGTGCGGCTGTGGGGAGACACCCAGGTTGGGCGAGGCGGCCAGTGCCCCTCTCTCTGAGCTTGCAGAGGGGTAGGTCCTCACGGAGCCTCCCGGCTTTCCCGGACACACTCCAGGACTGGCCCACGGCAGTTCTGTGGCGGCCCCAGGCTCCACTGGTGGAAACAGTAGGTCCGAGAATTGAGCTCATCAGTTCAGGGCCAAATTAGTCAAATGTGTCTGTGTTACGGCTCACAGACTCCAGCCACGCTCCACGTGCAGCTTCCACACTGGAGGGAAAGCAGGTCTGAGTCCGGGGTGAGGGTCAGGAGGGAGGGGCAGCCCCGCCATGCTGCACGCGTGCACGTGGGCGTGCTCGTCTGTGTTGTGCACGGAGAACAGGGTCTTTTTTTATCTGGAGCCAGGTGGCCACGTACCTCGTCCCTCGAGGCGCGGCTTCCCAAGAACACCTTGTGGCTCTGGTTCGATGGTGCGTCAAATGCAAGAAAGCACTAGATGGCAGGAGGCTTTGCGGGGGGCTTGGTGAAAGCATCTGTGAAGGGGTATTAGCGACCTCTTTTACAGCCGTCGGCCCCACGTGAAAAATATTTTGAAGAGCAAACTGTGAGTGAGATGATTACATTGACCCACAGGACGGATGCTTGAGCTGCCGTAGCCCCCGCCCATCAGGGTGGACACTGCTTGAATGGCAAATTTCCCTCCCAAATGTCCTAAATGAAAAATGAGGGAACCTGAGTAATTTGGGGGCCAGGACTGGGCGGGGAAGATGGGCCTGGAGCTGTTTGCAGGCTGGGGAGGCGGGGGAGTGGGCGGGGCCAGAGGGCGGGGCCAGCACGTTGCATTAATTGCTTCCACCTTAGCATAAAGGTTAACCGTGGTCCTGTGTGTGGTCCTGTGTGAGCGCCGTGCTGACTCAGCCTCGCGCGGCTGGCTGCACGTCCCATTGCAGAGGGCCTCCTACCCACTGCAGCTCTGCTCCCGCCTTGATGTCCACTGCTTCTCGGGGTGGCCGTGCCTGGGGTTCCCGGGGCTTTCTGAGAGACCCTGGCCTTGCCCACTGTCCTATCAGCGGCCGGCCTCCCGGGTGAGAAGAGGTGGGCGTGACTTTGGGGAAGGGAAGGGGCCCCCAGCACAGCATCGGCAGCTCCCAGAAGCTCGTGCTGTTCGCTCTGGCCCGAATTCTGCTCCGGGCCTCCTCAACTGGCCCTGCAAGGCCAGGACCCGGCCGGGCGGCGCTTGGGCTGCCCTGGGCCGTGTTTCTGGCTGCGCAGTGGGGACTCTGCCTTTAGTGCTCCGAGTTCCAGGCCTCTCTGACCCCGGGAAGGCCCGGCCCGCCGGCAGTGGAGGCTTGGGGGGCGGAGCAGTGCAGGCTGCTGCAGAGCTGCTGCCCAGGTGGCTGCAGTGCGGAGGTGCAGCTGGGGGATGCAGGGCTGCGCATCTCAAGGGCAGGGATGAGAGGGCCGCCTCTGACAGCCCCGCAGCTGCTCCTTAGCGGGAGAGACTCAGGCAGTGGCTCTGGCAAAGGTGCCAGCTCCCTGGGCCCACCCACCCAGGTCTTCAGAGGCCCCCCTGACTCTCAGGACAGCTCTGCTTCCCGGGCTAAGGGGGTGGGCTGACTGGGTGCGTGTGCCAGTGAGGGCCAGCGACGCTGGGTACAGAGGCACCTCCCAGGCCCCCGTGTCCAGCCCAGGCAGAAAACAAAGGAGAGAAGGCCCACTACACAAGTGCTGCTGGGAGGGTCACTGGCTTCTCCCCATCCAGGGCGACTCCAAAGGACCTGGTTGTTGAGAGTCTGGGGTCCCCCCACCATGGGGTCAAGCCTCTAGCGTGGGATGGGAGCCAGTGAGGAGGGCTGGGCCCAGAGGCAGGTGTGTGCGCGAGCCAGTGCGGGAGGACTCTGTGGGACAGAGGGACAGTGACCAGGGTATTTTTAACAGTAGGGTGGGGAGAGGACAGCTGTCCCCGGATCCTGCCACCCGTACCCGTGGGGACTTTTGGAGGTTGAAGGACACCCAGGACAGACATGCAGTTCTGGGTCCCATCCCCCTGGCAGGCCTGCGCACCATTGGTCATGCCCACATATGGCGACCGGGCTGCGTGTCCCTCCAGCCGCCTGTCCACCGTGGCTGGTATAAATAGTCCACATTCTCAGCTGTCCCGTTGCAGAGGCTGAACTCGGATGACTCCGGGCGGGGGAGGCCAGGGGCGGCCCCCTCACACCCCGCCCGCCACCGTAGTGCCCGGGATCGCAGCTGTGGTGGCAACGACAGGACAGGTGGTGAGGCTCTGAGCTCTGCCCCTGGCCCGTGTTTTGTTCTCCTCTCCCCACCTGCCCCCTTTGTGGGCATCAAATCCAGTGGTACCTGGAGATTCCTGCTGTCTGCATCCAAGGGCGTGGCAGAGCCTTTGCCCACTGAAGGGCTGAGGAGGGCCGGGACCCCAGCCCAGGCTGGGGCTTTTGTGTGGGGTGGAGGGGGCTCAGTCCTGCAGAAGGTAGAGGCTGGCGCTAGGGTACCCCGAGCCCCGACTCCCTGTGGTCCCTCCTCATCTGTCTCTGGCCATTCCCTCCCGTGTTGGATGTGGCAACGTGCCCCAGAGGACTCACGGCCAGTAGCTTGTCTCTCCCTTACCAGGGGAATTTGCTTTCTCTCCGTCTTTAATCCAAAAAGTGAATCTCTAACAGTGGAATTTCAAACTGCACCCCCAGGCCAGTGGAGCAGAGGACCCTGAGTGAGGGAATGCAGGGCCCGCTGAGTCCCCCTCGAAGCATAGGTGCCAGTCCCGTGGCCCAGACTACACTTTCGCGTCTCCCCATCCAGAAGATCTCACCAAACTGGGGGGAGGACAGAGAACTCGGGCAGAGTTTAGGGACAGATAGCACAGGCGATGCGCGTGTGCGGCTCAGGCCTTCCACCGCGTCCCAGGCCCGTGGGCCGCCGCACCGGACCTCCAGCTAGTTTATCTGTGTGGTGACACGGCCGCGCCTGCACACTGAGCCCTGCAGTGCCAGGTTCACCTCTGCAGGCGGATGGGATGCAGTGGGGCTCCTGCGAGGCCCTGTGGCGCCGAGTGCCTTTTTCTTACCTCTGGACACATTGGCTGTCAGTTTGCTCCGGAGCTGCCACCCCCTTCCCCGACCTCAGGGCTCTCACATCTGATTCTCAGCCAAGCCGCTCTCTTTCCTCAGATCACACCAGCTTTTACCCCGGCCCTGTCTTTGAGATAATAAGACACAAAAATCTATCTTGCCGTTTTTGCAAAGGACAGCAAAACAATCGTGCGTCCCCTCCCGCCCCCGTCTCCCATCGCCCCGTTCCCACCTGCTCTTTGGGTCTATTTGAGGTGAAATTTATCTCTAGGAGGGGCCCATCAATTTGTTCTGCTCTTTTGTTGACAAGTTTATTAAAAACCCGGGCAACTCTGTATTAAACTTTTATCAGCGTTGAGAAATAAGACCTTTTTTTGGAGTAGACAGAAAAGTTATTGAGCTGGGCTGAGTGGGTCTGGGTCAGCATCCAGCTGGGGTCAGTGCTGGCGATAATAAGAAACAGAGCGGTTTTGGGGGGCGCGGGTTCCTTTTGCCCCTTCATTGTGGGTCTCCCTCGAGACTCCCCTGTACGGTCCCAGCAGCCCGAACAGAACCCCCGGAAAGGCTCCTTCGGCTGGGGCTGCCCTCACTCCCAGGACTAACTGTTATTCTTTGCTATTTATTTCGGTAATTAACCAAAATCTGGAGTTAAAAATTAATTTAGTGGTGAATCTGAGTGTTAATAGGTAATGTTGCCACCGAAAAAATATTAGGTTGTTGATGTTTACATTTTTAAAACTCCGTAGTAAAAAACACAAAACAGATCCAGATATGAGTCAGTGACACCCTCCCAGGTCAGGAGGGGAGGGAACCTGGCAGGGAGGTGCTGTGGCCGGCAGCTGCTCCCTTCCCCGAGGGTGTGCGAATGGGGCTGGAGGGGAGGGGACCGTTGTCTTGGCACTCTGGTCTCTGTGATGACTGGGGTTGGGGTGTAGAGTTTCATCCCTGCCCTGTGGCCTCTGAGGGCAGCGTCTTGGGCCTCAGGTGTGTTTGGGCTGTTGGTCACCCTTGAGCAGGATTTTGTGCCACGTCTTCACTGAGGATATTGGCCATAGTGCCCACTGTGAGCCCTCCTCTGGGGGGTATCCTTTGCCCTAAGTGGACGCTGTTCTCTGAGGTCCTGGGCCAGGGCTTGTGGGGCAGCATGGGTGAGAGGCCGCCCGTCCACCCTTGAGGGGCAAGTGGCCAGGGGACCCCACTGAGCTGTGACAGTGGTGACAGGGCACGGAGTGACAACGAGCAGGGGCTGCTTGGTTCTGGCCAAGGAAGCCCCACGGCTCCCAGCTTGGCGTGTAGTGCTTCAGAGCTCAAGGCCACCCTCTGCTCCACCAGGGTCAGACCTGGGCACCGCTGGGGGTGCAGGGGTGGCCCGGGCTGGAATTCACTTGGCGAGGTTGTGCAGAGTTTAGTGCCTGCTCGTTGAGCCTGCGTTCTGGGTCTGGGGCCGTATCAAATGCAGGAGGACTTCCTGGATGAGGTGGCCGCCACGGCTCAGGGCCGGGGGTGTCGGCGTGTCACCGGCCCGCTGGGCAAGGCTGGCCGGCATGGGCCAGAGCCTCCTGCAGGCGGCAAGTCTTGGCGAAATCTTGGAGCGCTGCCCTTTGTCGGGGCTGTTTGCTCCGATTAGAACTAATTAGACACGTATCACATTTTTCATAGCATCTAATTTTCTATTGATTTTAACGGGACTGCTGGTGTTTTCGGCAGCGATTTCAGTTTTCAGTTTTCAGTCGCTGCTTAAAAATGCTGAGTATACTTCCCTGTGTGGAATGATTCCATCAGCAGATGTTTTAAAACCTGTTTAATTGTTTGGTTCATAAAATGCACAAACCGTATTATCTGCAGCCTCGTCCTTTCGCACCCTGGTAAAAAGGGAGGCAGAAGGGCGGGGGTGGGAGGGGCTGTGCCGACGGAACCCCTGCTAGCTCCAGCCGCAGCCCCGCTTCTCCGGCGAGTGGTAGATTCACCAGAACACGGCCATCTCCGTGCCAGGCCCTGCAGCCACGGCCCAGGGGCAGGCCCTGCCCTGGGCAAGAGGCATCGCTCACGTGAATGCAGAGTTTGTGACGCGATTGCAAGTCACCGAGAGGGCTTGGCAGTGGCTGGCACTATAGGGTCAGAGGCCCTGGAGCGTCAGGGGCAGCCACGTGGTGAGGGGAGGTGAGTTCAGGGCCTGAGAAAGAGGAGTGGGGTCCTGGGGGGGCTGGGCTCGTGGGGCACCTGGTCTCTGAGCCACGGGCTGCTCGGGAGCTTGGGGCTTGTGGGACATTAGCATTTGGAATTTTCCAGATAGAAAAGAAAAAGTACTGCAAGGAAGTTGGGATCCCCGATGGTAGGTGAGAGACCCCAGGATGCAGAGGGGAAGGGATGCAGAAATGTCTGCCAAAGTGACTTGAAACAACCGACCAGGGCGCCTGTCAGAGAAGCAGGACAGTCAGGCACCTGGACTGCAGGTGCGTCTCACAGTGGACCCCGCTGTGCTGGGATACAGCCCCGAGTGCCCTTCAAATGCACAATCAAGTGTGGTAATCATGTATTCAGCAAAGTATTGCTGGAACATTCCCTGGACAAGGGCATGGGGGGCGAGGGGAGGGAGAGGCTGGACGTCCCACCACCGCCCCCAGAAGAGTGGCCCGGGGGCGGGGAGATGGGTGGGCTGAGTCTGGGGAACAGGCGACGCCACCCCACCCGAGCCCCCGTGCCCTCCTAGCTGGAACTGCACAGGGCTGCAGGCGGCGTCTTCGGTGCTCACACCCTGCAGGCACGTGGGGGGCTGGGGTGAGCTCACTGAGACAGCCCTGGCCCCAGGGCCATCAGCTGTCACCCGAGGTCACTCGAGGCTCTGCAGCCAGCACCCTCACTGTGGTGCCCATGGGTGGAATGTTTGCCGTGCTCCTCGGCAGATGCAGAATCTCCCAGCTCCCTGCAGAAAAGAATCGGGGCTCTGGACCAAGTCTGGCCTGGTGTTCTGCCTTCTCCTGCTTTGGTTTCCAATGGCCTCGAGCAGGGACCCGGCCAGGCTGGAAGTGGAGAGAAATGTGCAAGGGGAGTGCCAGGGAGTGGAGAGTTTGATGAGGAAGCAAAGGCCGGCATTTGGGGAAATTCTTCCAGACGCAGTGACACATGGAGAGAAATCAAAGAGCAATGGTGGACTGTAGGGACGCGCCGGCTCAGGGGACGCGGGGTGTGTGTGTGTGTGTGTGTGTGTCACGCACCCAAGTTGGTGCCGGGGCCTGGGTGGACCTGGGAAGGACTTAGCCAGCGCGTGGGTAACGGGGTGCAGCTGCGTGGCACTCTTCCTCTTCCCCGCGTAGCGGCCAGGGCGCAGGGCCGACGGGTCAATCCCACTGCTTGTCACACCTTCCGCTTCGTTAGGAACATCGACAGAGGCGATACACGCGGCTGGGTGGCTCCGTCTGCGCGGCGTCTTCACCGGGGCTGGGGGCCGGCCGCTCTGGGGAGCCTCAGGGCTGCCCCCCGTCTCTGTGCTCCTGGAGTCAAACCAAGAGAGGTGTTTGCAGAGCCTGGGTCCAGCCAGCCCCTCTGTCTCCGGGGCTGAGCTCTGCTGTCTGTCACGGGACGTGAGGCTGAGAGCGCCTGGCACTCACCCCTGGGCTCCCTGCGAGTTCTGGGGAGGTGGTCTTGAGGGGAGAGGCCAGGGCCATGCACAGAGGGGGACCCTGCGGCACAGCTCAGCTCAGCTCTGGGGAGCGGGCAGTGCGGCAGGGACGGGAGGGGAAGCTGGCGGCCTGCGTGGCGGGGGCTGAGGTCTTGGGCATCCTGGAGTGGCCCTGGAGGGTGGGCACCGTGCCGTGCCGCCCGTCGCCACCGCCCGAGCCTCTGCGGCTACAGTGTCAGGAGGCAGGGCCAGAAAGGGCCCCAGAGAAGAGGCAGCGGGCGGAGAGGGGGCTGCAGGGGTGAGCGCAGTCACCCGGCCCGGCCGGGCTGGTCTGTGCTCAGAGGGAGGTCCACACACAGGGCATCACGTTCCCGGCACCGGCACCCCCCGCCCCTGCCTGACTCCTGATGAACTGGGTGCTGGCAGGACACCTAATTTTCTAAAGAGGAATTTGTCCCCTCCAAGTCACTGAGGGTCATCAGGCAAATGTGGCCTGGGCTGGCCCCGTGCTGGCCTCGCACTGACCCAGGGGCTGTCCTGGGAGCTGAGGAGACCACCCTCACACTCTGACAGGCTGTAGGTCCCCAGGCCAGGAGCCCGGGCCCTGGGGAGGGTCCTCTGTGTGGTCCCCGTCTTCCTTCACGTCGCCACACGGGGCTGGCTTCCCTGAAAGGCTCGGGCCCCTGTCCAACCACAGCCCCCTCCGTGGGGCGGAGCCCAGCCACCCATTCCGGGCCGGGCTGGACTGAGGCCCCTGCAAGCCGGGCTTCTGCTCAGCCAGTGCCCAAGGCGGGCTCAGGGGCCGGTCCTGCCTCAGCTGCAGCTGGGGATGTGATGGGGGCAGGGGACAAGGGCCCAAGACTGCGGGATCCCGGGCCCCCAGGATGTTCGCCCACGAGGGCAGGTCCAGATTGTGGTAGCTGGGCCCCAGGACCAAAACTAGCGGTGGTGCCGTGGGCGCCGGACGAAAGGCAGGATTGCTAAAGAATCCGTGAGTGAACAGTGGAGGGAGGGGAGGGAGGGAGGTGCTGTGGGGCAGGGGTGTCGGCGCCAGGGACAGGGCCTCTGCCTGCCCCCACCCCGGCTTCCTCCAGTGGTCCCAGCCGGGGAGTCCTCGTGGGCCAGCAGCGGGGGCCGGGAGCGCGTGTGTCTGTAAGCATGTGAGCTTACGTGTGTTTCTGAGAACGAGTGGGTGCAAATGGTCTGTAAAGATGAGTTTGTGAGTGTGTGTGTGTCTACGTCTGGGCATGTCTATGTCTGGCTGTGTGTGTTTTGGGGGCATGTGTCTGTGTCTCTCTGTCCCCGTGTGTGTTTCTGGGGTGTGTGTCTCTGTGTGTTTGGGGGGTGTGTTTATGTATCTGTGTGTGTGTGTGTGTGTGTCTGGGTGTGTCCGTTTCTGGTGTGTGTGTCTGTCTGGGCGTGTGTGTGTTCTCTGTGTGTCTGGCGTGTGTGTGTGTCCGTGAGTGTGGGTGTGTGTCTGGGTGTGTCTGTCTCTGGAGTGTGTGTCTCTCTGGGCTTATGTGTGTTGCCTGTGTGTCGGCGGGGGTGTGTCCATGTGTCCGGTGTGTGTGCGTGTCTGTGTGTGTGTGTGTGTGTGTCTGGGCGTCTGGGTGTTTCTGTTTCTGGTGTCTGTGTGTCCGGGGTGTATGTGTGTCTGGGTGTGTGCGTGACCCTCACACGCCCGCCCTCGCGCCCCCCTCCCACTCCAGCTGTGACTGGCAGAGCTTGGGGGTCCCTCGGCGCAGGTGGTCTCAGGGAAGGGTGGGGGCGTGGAGCCTGGACACCCCGTGGCCCCCATCTCGTCCGGACGTCACACGGAAGCCGCCTTCGTCGTCGACGTCGCTGTTTCCTGTGGACCCGGGACCCAAATGCTTTGCTAACGCTGGTAAAATGGAACCAAATCAACTGTTCAATGGATTTGGTCCCCTTCAACCAGCTGTAGCTGCGCATTGATGGCGCCGTCGGCCTGGCGGGAGGACACGCGACCACACGGGCCCAGCTCGGCCGGGGAACCAGGATGCCCCTCCTCGAGGTGGGTTCCTCGGAGACGCCCTCCCCTCGAGGGCGATGTGGCGGCAGAGCTGTGGCTGCCCCGCCCCTGCTGTCCTCGCCAGTTGACCGTGAAAATAAATGTCCGTTTTCACACCAGAGCGTCACCTGAGAGCGTGTGTCCAGGAGCCTGCACTGCGTGGGAACCGGGGTCCGGGGTCTGGGGTCTGGGGTCTGGGGTCCAGGGTCTGGGGTCCGGGGTCCGGGGTCTGGGGTCTAGGGTCCGGGGTCCTGGGTCTGGGGTCTGGCGCCTGCGTCCTGCTTTGCTTCCTCCTTCAAAGCGACCTCGGCCTAGGAGGAGGTGCTGGGCATTCATGACCTTAGGGGTGCAGAGGGTGGTGGCTGGGGGGGGCCCGCTGAGTCCCTGCGCCCGCGTGTCCTGGTGTCACTTCAGCCACCCCGTGTCCTGGGCTGGCTGTTGGGTCACCGGGCTCCTGATGGGGCTCCAGGGCGGACGGGAGAAGCAGGGCCTGGGCCCGCGCTGGTGAGCCTGCTTTGGAAACCCCCCCAAACTGAGGATCTGGGGCTCTTGGCCTCCCCGTGTCCTTCCTGCTGAAGCAACTCTCAGCTGGGTGTGGAATCCTGCACCCGCTGGGGACTCAGGGGCCACCCCTCGTCCTCAGGAAAGGAAAACCCCGGTCCTGCAGTTTGCCGCCCCCCACAAAGCTGGCTATTGCCCCAGAAGCTGGTCAGTTAGCTTTCAATTGATTTAGACAGCTCCGTGGGGGCCGGAGCTGTTGGCAGCCCAGGAATGGAGGATCCGTCCCGGTGGGAGGTTTTTGTGTAGATACCGTGCCCAGACCAGGGGCCGATTTGTTCAGGAAGCCCCCAAACTGGCAGAGGCCCTTTGAATCTGAGCCATCGTTTGACTCGGGACACGACCCTGGCCGTGGATGGCGACACCTGGTCCCCCCTAGGCCCAGCCCGTCCCTTCCTTCCGGTCCGCACCTGTGCTGCCCGTCTTCCCTGCGGCGCCTGTGGTTCTGATTCTGACCCATGTTGACTCTGCCAGTGGTGACGGCACCGCAGCCGAAAATCACTGCCACAGAGGATGCCCACCCCAGCAGGCAGGGCCTCAGAACAGACAAGGGTCCCCCCAGGGTCCAGCCCAGCCGCTGCCCCAGCTGGCCGGGTGCCCCAGCCCCAGCCCCCTCCCCACTCCTGCCTGCAGCTCCCCTGTAAATGCAACGATGCCCCGACCTCCACCCATAGCACGGCCCTCAGCTCGAATCCCTGGAGATGGGGTGCTGCTGGCTCCCGGCCAGCCCACCCAGGCTGCGTGGGGTCGGGACTCCGAGAGCTGCCGTCCTGGCCCAGGTCAACTTCTGCTTCACTGACCGCGGGTGACCACACGGGTGCTGTGAATTGAATGACCAAAAACACCACCAAGCCTCCGCCATGCCGAGCAGGGGCCAGCCAAGGGCCAACAGCCGCCCAGCAGCCGCGGGCAGCGTGCGGACAAACAGGCACGTGTGGGTGGACACCGGAAATCTCATGTCATTTTCACCGGTCGTGAAATATTATTCTCCCTTTGATTTTTATCCCTCCTTGAGCTTTAAAAACGTAAGAGCCCCTCGCAGCTTTTAGGCAGTGGGAAAGCAGCCGGCTGGGATTTCGCCTTGGGCCGCGGGCGCCACCCTGCGCAGACTGGATGGATAAGTGAGCAACAGACACACGTGCTCCATGCCGTGTCACAGAAATGGCCCGTGTTTTGTTGCTGTTATCACTGCCTAGTAGACATTTGGTGAGCAAACAAGAGGAGGCCCCAGGAAGCCCCGCTCCCATCACAGCCCACCCCCACGGCAGGCAAGTGCACGTCTCTGGAGCAGGTGTCTCCAGGGAACCGGGACCCAGCAGGTGGGGCACGGCATAGGGACGCAGGCTCGTCCTGAGGACCCACACAGCCTCCTGCCTCGCGCCCCTCCTTCTTGTCATAATCCCAGGTTCCGAGTCCATCCGGGTGGGGTGCAACCACCAGCTGAGCACCTGGGCATCAGAGAGGGGCAGGGGCTCACCCACGGTCACACAGCAGCCCCCGCCCAGCTCGACACGCAGGCCTGGCTCTCCTCTTGGGGGCCCTCGGCCAGGCCGCCCCTGGGGTCCCACACGTGGTCGCGTGTGCTGAGCGTTCACTGCACTGGGGGGTGGTGTTCGGCTGCGCACTGGTGGGGCTCCGGGGGAGAGCGGGCAGGCAGGGACGGGGGCTCCCATGCTGGGGTGGAGGCTCTGTGTTTCGCCAGCTCTGGCTCCATCTTTTCTCATCCCCGGGGAGAGGGTCCGAATGGCCCGTGCTGGAGGGTGACGCCTGGCGCAGCCTGACGCCGAGGCCTGGGTGACGGTGGGAGGTGACCCCACCCCCGCGCTCAGAGGGCTTGCGGGACCCAGCCCTCCCCCTCCCCCACGTCTTAGCCCCTCTGCTCACCTTCCTGCTGGTGGTTCGGGGGTTTCGCCGTGTCCGCAGCAGCATACCTGACGGGATGTGTGCACGGCCCCGCCGCGGCCTCTGCCGCCCTGTGCACGTCCACGCGGGCTCCCTCCAGCAGCGATTCCCCACCCTAGCTGGACCTCCTGGGATGCCACTGCCTCCAATATACTCCAGCTTGCCCGCCCGGCCCCTCGGCCCGGCCCCGGCCTCCCTCCGGCCCCCTGTGTCCGAGCACTTGTGGACTTGCTCCCCTCCGCTCTGTTCCCCTGTGCCGTGTCCATCTCCAGCCCCGGCGCCCTGCCCCTCCCCAGGCCCTGCTGACCGGGATGCCTGCCAGCGTCCTCAGGTGTCTCTCATCCCCACCACTTGGCCTTGGGGTCCCTGAGCTCTGTGTGCCTGGCCAGGGCTGTCCTCCAGGTGAGGGCAGAGGTACCTCCGGGGACCTGCCCAGGAGTCGGGGACGGGAGGACCCGGCCCCCGGCCTTCCACGTTTCTGGGGAGAACCTGTGATCTCAGGAACTTTGGAAGCTCTTGACGAAGAAGGAAAGTGATACACATCAGAACCTGGGATGCCGGCTGTCACAGCCACTACCCCGACTCCTTACAAAGGCCGAGGTTTTGATCGCAGGGCTTCTCTTTCATCCTGGATTTTGGGCTCGTAGGGAGAGAGAACACCCACCCCACTCCTGACTCCCTGCTTTTTCCACTTGGTGTCCAGTCGTTCCAGCGGATGGACGTCTGTGCCGGGGAGGGGCCTGTGGCTTTTGCATGGGAAGCCTGGTCCTTGCTCCTGCCCTGGATATTTCTTTCTTACAAGGTGGCCCTGAAATGTCCATTACATTTTAGTGAAGAAAAGGAAATTCTTGTTTGAAAGAGATTCATCTTTCTCTCTCTCTTTGACAACATGGATGCTTGCCCAGTAACCAGCCCCACGGTTCAGTGTAAGAAGGGCAGCTGGTGATGGTGGGAAAGGTGGCGGGTCCTTCCTACGAGGACACGTGGGGTCAGAGAGGTGCTGAGGGGCCACAGGCTGGGAAGCGTCCTCCCCGTCACTTCGGCAGCCTCTGCAGATGGAGCCTCCCACACCGGCTTCCAGGTTTGCCCCACTGGAGGTGGGGGCTCAACCTGCCTTGTCATCCTCTCTCTCCCTATTCCGGGGAAGTCCTCCCACTGCCAGGCTCTCAAACAAACACGGCAGTCATGCCGAGTGCCAGGGGAAGCGCGCTGCTTCCTGTCACGTCGGTGGTCTGGTTCTGCTCCGAGCCCCAGCGTTTACAGCTGGGGCCACACAGACGCAGGAGCGCACATTTACCCCAGCACACTCAGGCAGACGTGTGGGCACACACGACGCACACACTCATGTGGACGCGCATTGCCAGCCCCGCACACGGACTCCCAGCTCGAGGGGACAGGTGCAGGCAGGTGGGCTTAGGGGAGGGGCGAGGGCAGCCCGAGGGCTGCAGGTGAAGGGGAGAGAGCACCCGTGGTGGACCCAGGGAGGGTGGGGACGGCGAGCTCTTGGGAGAGGCTCAGAGTGAGGCGGCCAGGCCGGGGTCTGTGTGGGCTTTCCTTGGCGAGGCCCCTGCTTCCCTGAAGACCCAGGCCCTCTTCCAGGAAAGCTCCCGGCTCCCACTTCCCCTTCCCCAGGCCCAGGGCCACTCACTACCCTTCTGCTCTGCTGCCTCGGGGGCAGGGGCCTCCCCTGCAGCCCGTGAAGCGTGGGGTCCTGTCTCCCCTCCCCACTGATCCACTTTCTGGCACCGGAGACCGGGTCTGCCTTTTGCAGAAGTTTGAACGACGAAACCGCGCGGTATGTGCTGGTGCGCTTGGCACCTGCCTCGCGACGTGCTGTCCTCGTGACTCTTCGTCGCGCGCCTCTTTCTTCCCATGGCCGAGCAGAATTTCGTTTTCTGAGGTGGACACTGCCTTTCCAGGAGGCCTGGGAGCCATGGACCCCCAGGGAGAAGGGGGCCAAAGCCCGACTGCAGGCACAGGGACGCGTCTGCCTTCGCTCTCCCGTGGTCCAAACTGTGTTGGCTGCGGATATAAACCCAAGGAAAATTTACCGACTCCCACGGCCCAGGGGTCCAAACACAGGGCTGGATCCAGAACCTCAAACTGTGTCATCAGGAATCTGTTTTCTCCACGTCTCTGCTCCCTTTCCTCCGGGGCTTCATTCCTCTCTCTCCAGGTGGGGGCACAGGCGGCCCCTGACAGCTCCAGGCTCATCTATCCAACCAGGGCAGCACGGGAGGGAGAAATGGTGGCGGGCAGAGGGGGAGGGAGGGGGGGGCAACCCGCAGAGGCCCCGGTGGCTACTCGTTGGCCAGGCCTGGGTCACTCGATGGCTCATTGGGGGGGCAGGGTAGGAGGCCACCCACCAGAATGGCCCAGGCTCTCCAGAGGAAAACCAGGGAGCTGTTAGCAACAGGGGAAGAAGGATGCGGGGTGGACAGAGCCAGGCTCCTCGCACATGGAGCCATCCCACCGTGCTGAGGGCCGCGGGCACGGGAGGGCTGGCCGATGGCCAGGGTCACTTCCACAGCTCAGCCACCCCACTGCAGCGGCGGTGGCTGTCCAGCTGCTTTACTGTGCTTTGGCCTTAGTTTATTTCTAAAAATAAGTGAAAGTAGAAATATTAGAATGCGGACGTCAACGAGAAGAAGCACACATCTTGTAAACTTAACATAACTGAGACCAGGATGGACAATGTGAGGGCCGTCGAGCGGCTTGTGTTTGTGGATTTTAGTAACGCTTTCCAGGCCTGCGTTGTGTCCACAGTGAGAGAGGCCCACAGAAGGACACACACTGGCCCCTGGGGCCGCACCTCCCGCGAGGGGGTCAAGCGTCTGAAGACACGGGGCGCTTTCCTGGCGGTGGGTGGCAGTGCGGAGCCCTGACAGGCACCCGGGGTGGGTGGCTTGTCTCCGGCTTGTGGGCGAGGTCCGTCAGTAAGTTCACTGGCAGACGGTGGGGTCGTCTGCTCCCAGTTAAGATCGGAGTGAAAAACACATGACAAACAACAGATCACAAGGCGTTTCCCACCCATACACAGCTGGACCGTATTTCTCAGCTCACCCGCCAGAAATGGGCTTTCTCGGGGGAGCAGGGCCAGACCGTACGGAAACTTCTAGATGGAGGCTTTCTGCGTCTTCCAGCACCAACCAGGGGACACAATGACTGACGGGATCACTTGCACCTGTTAAATGAAAGCCCGACATGACTGCAGAGACACCGATGATGACCTGTATGAATCTGCTCGCCCCTCGCTTTGGCTAAGTGCCCCGTCTACGTAAAGATATCTGATCGATAGCCACACACTTGCTCTTCCCGAACGAGCCGAATGGCAGCTTCCCCGATCTGCTTCTCGCTGGCTGGGCCTTTTCCTCCTGACCTGCCACCCTGCTGGTGTTGGGGGCTGGCTCAGGCATCTCTCCGGAGGGCCCCAGGGGCTGGGCTGAAGAGGAGGGTGTTCTGTGTCCCCCAGAACTTGGAAAATGCCTGGAGAGCAGGTCTGGGGGGCTCTGAACTTTTTCTGAGGGTATCTGGGGTTGCCTCTGCCTTTGGACAAGGTTTTCCGGAGGTTTTAGAGTAGCACCATTGCCAGGGTAATTGTTCCAACCTGGTGTGCCCCCTTCCAGTCCCCCTTCCTCTTAAGGCCGCAGAGGGGCGTGGGGGGCGGGCAGAAGCCCACGTTCCCCCAGCCAGCTGGTTGGTCAGGAGCAGGGGGGCCGACGCTCTGGTTGAAGACCTGTCAAGGGTGGGGCTGGACGCTTCAGTCCATCAGGGAGGGGAGGGGTCTCTGGCCAGCACAGTGCAGAAGGGGGCCCAGTGGGGACTCCAGGTCCAGCCCTCTCCTTGCTAGGCACACCAGAGACACAAAGGTGGGCTGACGTCATTGGCAGTGTGGCGGGGCTGCAGGCAGGCTGGCTGGCATCTGCTGAGGAAAACCAGGGCCACGGACATCTGACCTTCGCCACAGGACCGAAGGGCACTGGGTCCCTGGAAAACCAGGGCCACGGACATCTGACCTTCGCCACAGGACCGAAGGGCACTGGGTCCCTGGCCCAGGTTTGTCCGAGAAGCTTCTCTGTTCAAGCAGCAGAGGCCAGCATCCCCTCCGAGAGTGAATTCCTGGAACCAAGAACGAGGGAAATTGCCCCAAGGAGCGGGTTTCTCCTGTCCTTGTTACTTTGTCGCGAATCAGACACGTTGGAGCCTGAGAGCTGGGTTGAGCTCGTGTGGGGCAGGGCTGACACCCACCACCCGCCTCGCCCACCCTGGTAGCTGCAAGCTGGACCCCTGTCCATGTGGCCGCTATCCAGAGGGAGATGAGAGCCAGGGAGGGAGATGGGAGCCAGCAGAGCAGGGGCGGGGCCAAGCCCGCTGGGAGATCAGGAGAGGCCTCTTAGGTGGACCTAAATGCAGAGTCGGCCCTGCACTGAGGACGGCGCTGGGAGCCCATGGGCCAAAGCCCCGAGGGAGGCCATGTGCCGCCCTGAAGCCTCCTGGGCTTGCGTGCGGAAGCCTCAGCAAGTTCCTGGTCTGGGACCTTGGGGAAGGTCCCCAAGCCTGTCCTCATCTGTAAGCCGGGGCTGCCCTGCATTCTTCCTACGGTGAGGGTGAGGGACCAAAGACGCAGGGCCCGGGGTTCACAGCCCACGAGGGGCACCCCTCCACCCCCAGCCCTGCTCTGTCTCGTGCAGTCTGACAAGCAGGGAATCTGGGGGCACAGAGAAGTGGGGAGCCCCCCGGGATGCAGGATGTGCTCCCTTGAACATCCAAACTCCCCTGGACCCCAAGTCTCTCACTAGGGGGAAGGCGCCATGGTCTCCACGCCAGCCTTACTCCTGTCCCTCCTTCCAGGTCAGCAGAGGCCCCCCTCCAAGAGGCCCCCCTCCAAACCTTCAGCCATCCTGGTGGGTCTCTCCCCATCCACAGCAGTGACCTCGGCCACTCTCAGTGAACGACATGTCAGCTGTTGATGGCACAGTTTCCAATCGGTTCTGTCATAATATTAACACAATAATAAAAATAGCATCTGCGCACCATGTGCCTCATCACCCCCAAGCGGAAGGCCCTCCTGCCCCCCAGGAGTTCCCTGCGTGGGAAGAGATGGCGCAGGGAACTGGATGGGGCACAGAGGAAGGCTCGGGGACGGGAACTTCCAGGACGGGCCAGTGGTTCGTGGAGGGTCTGCACCTGAGCGACACCTGCCCAAGAAGGCCAGCCGGGTCAGGCCAGAGGATGTGGGCACAGCGCTTCATTCAACAGTAGAAAAAGGCCACGTTGTCAGAGCCTTTTCAGGACCTGCCTGCGGACAGCTCCTGCTGCAGTGCTCACCGCGGGTCCCCAGGCGAACCCTGCGCTGGGCGGGCCGGGGAGTCGAGGACGCCCGTGGGCACACGTGGGTTTGCAGGAACCCGGCACCCAGTCCCCTCCCCTCCGTGTGTCTCTGGGTCTCAGGCACTGATAGTCTGTCCAGAGGAGGACAGCCCCAGCTCTATCACACGGACCTCGAGCTGGAAGCCGAGCGCCGTTCATCTGACCCTCATCAAGTTAATTAAAATGCTTGCTTGGTTTGGGGCACAACTTGGAATGAGGGTGTTAACACAGAGACTCGCTGTATTTGGGGACGCCCTGGCCTGAAAACAGGCCTGACAAGCTTCTACTACACCCTCCGCAGATGGAGCGCCGATGCGTGAATTATTCAGGGGGGGCTGCACTAACTGTATGGATGTATTAATAATTAATAATGACATGCTGATAACTGCCGCTGTGGCCAGTCCGCGGCGCTCGCTCACGCCGTCCCGTGGTGTCCGCCCTGGGGGGAAGGGCGTACAGCTCCAAGGCGCTGGATCCTGGCTGAAGGGCAGCAGAGAGCGGTGGGCGCGTCCCGCGGCAGTGTCCCCCTCCCCCCGCTCCCCGCCGCAGGGAGGTGCCGGGAAAGCGGCGCCGGATGGCATGGTGATGCAGCTCCGCCTCCAGGTGTTCCCGGGGGGTGGGGGGGGGGAGCCCAAGGACGCAGCCAGGCGTGTCCCTGAGCTGACCGTTTGCACAGGTGTCCCCGACAGTCGGCTGCGAGCTCCGTGCTGCTGCGTCAGGCCTGTGGGGGTGGGGTGCGTGAGCTCCGGGCCCACGCGATCCGCTTTGCCATCTGCAGAATGGATACAGCAGTTGGATCGCCTTTGCGGAGGGTTCCCACGGGGCAGGAGTGCGGCACCTGTCGAAAGCAGGCGCCTGGACTCGCTTTTTCATCCCCCTGAGGGCTTTGCCTGATTTCCTTCCTTGGGAAGCATGGCGGTAAGTTCTAGAAACTGCTGCGCTGCTTAGCGCCATGCCCCTCCTGGCCCAGAAAGGGGGCGAGGGGTGGGGCATAGGCTTGTTTTAAAAACAAGGTCTAGGGGGTGGTGTTGGGAGAACGCCGTGGAGGCCGGTGCCGAGCCCTCCCGACACTGCGTTCTCAGTCCCTCCTCATGGCGACACTTCCACCCAGACCACTGTCATTAGCCCCATTTTACAGGGCTGGAAGGGAGACTGGCAAGTCAGTGCCTTGTCCGAGGTCACAGCCACAGACAGGCCAGACTGGGCTTCAAATACAGGCAGAAGCTTCCAGAACCAGAGACCATAACCACTAGGTGTCCCCCCTCCCGTCCGAGAGGCTGGCACCATGGGCCCGTCAGACGGCCCCTCGCCCTGCATGGTCCTGCAGCCCCTCCCCCTCTTTCTCTCTGCGTGTCTCTCTCTCTCTCTTTTCTCTCTGCCCCCGGTAATGATGGCTCCAGCATGATTATCTGGAGGGGGCCCCGAGCATATGAAGCCTGTCCCCGATGGGGGCCTTCCAAGCACACGTGGGGACCCTTGGCAGCCTCACACCTGCCCGCACAGGCTCGTGTCCTTGGCCTTTGGGGGCTGGCTCCTCTGGGGCAGCATGACTCGGAGTGGAGCTGTCACAAAGAACAAAAGCTGTGGAACGTGCTTTTATGCCCTTTTGGCAACTTACCCCAGAATAGGCCTCTCACTCCTGAGCAAAGCATCCCCCCCGAGCCCGGCATCTCGGCGAGATCCCGGAGGGGCCCAGCGAGGCTTTGTCCCCTGGTGCTTCCTGGGGGAGGGGCAGGGTCATCAAGGACGCCGGGAGGATGGGCTCATGTGCGCACAATGAGTTCTCCCTGGAGGCTGGCTCTCATCCCAGCCAGGAAACGGGGGTTTGCTCTGCCAGGCCCGCACTGGGGCAGGGCTCCTGTCCAGAGTGGTCCAGGGAAGGGCCGCTGGGCACTGTCGGTCCCCCCAGTGCCGGCTGTGCGCTGGCGTGGCGTCCTTGAGCCTCGAGCCTTGGGGACGCCTCGGGGACGAAGGCTGGGCTGACGCAGCCCCTCTTGGGTGGCGTCTCCCCGCAGGGCTCAGCAACCATGCAGGGAACTAGGACTGTGCAGGTGGGGTTTGCGGTGGGACGGGGAGGGGGGCCATTGGGGTCCTGGGTGGGCCATGGGTTTGAGGGCAGGAGGCCTCCCAGGAGAAGCCAAGGTGCAGAGGCTGTGTGACACATGGGACCTGCTGGGCGACTGTGGCCAAGTGACCATATGTCCTGACGTCAGTGTCCCGGGCCAGCCGAGCATCCTCATGGCTGCCCGAGGGTCAGAGGGAAGACCTTGCTCAGCATCTGATGGGGAGAGCTGGGTAGGTGGGCAGGAGAGCCCAGCCCCTTGGTGGCCCCTGGACCCAGAGGGCTGTGGGTGCCACTGGGGTGCAGCCCCCTTCCCAGGCCTGGCCTCCTTCTCTGTGCGAAGATGCTGTTCCTGCCTGAACTGCCCTCGAGGAGGAAACTCCTGTAGCGGGAGGCCCTGCAGGCCTGCGTGGCGATGGTGCAGCCACACCAAAGCTGCTCGGCAGCAGCTGCAAAGATTGCGGGGGGTCTGCGGGCACCGAGCCCCAAAGCCGGGGAACCTGTGGTGATGAGAGGCTGTGCGGTCCCATCAGGGGATTCACTCTAAAGCGAGTTTGACCAAGGAGCTGCTGCTAAGGCTTTGGAGAAACTGCTGGGCAGACGACTTGGGGGAGGGGCAAGGGGCGGGCGGGCGGGGTGATTGGCACTTTTCTCACAGTCCGGATGTTCAACCAGCTGCAACGGCTGCTTGCATTTAAAAATGGGCCTTGAAAACTTTTGGAACACGAAGCTCAGGCGAGGAGGGAGATGCAGACCCCAGGTCACGAGAAACCAGGTTTGAGCGCCCCCCAGCCCCCAGCACCCTTCCTTTGTGAAGCCCCGGCAGGATGGAGGAGTCCCAGAGCCTCCACCCTCACCCCAGAGGCCTTCACAAGGGCGCTGCGGGTCTCTCACTTAACTTCTATTAGCTCCGCGTGTCAGGGCTGTTTAGAGAGAAAGCATTAGTACTTCCGCCAGGGTTTGCAGCCCAGCACAGGTGTGATATATGAGTGCTCTGTGATTCAGACCTACAGTCCCAGGCTGCCCATAATATCTGTCCAGGAACCTGGGCGTGCGTGCAGGTCGGGGAGGCAGACAAGCCCCCGCCCCCCACCCCCTGCTCCAGAGGGGCGTGCCAGTCGCTGCCTCTCTGGGCTGAGAGGAAAGATGGGCAAACAGTAAAACCACTGAAACCGATGCTGGTAAATGGTAGCCACTCCCCACCCTCCCCAGTGGGGCCACAGCTGGGCTGGACGCACCCACTCGCATCTCCGGCTGAAGGGCCGCCTACCCACCGTGTGCCCACAGAAGGAGGGGGCCTTGCCGGGGAGACATCAGTCTTTGCTCTTGCGGCCTCAGCTGCTTGGATGGCCCACCCACATCGCAGAGGGTCACCCACTTTCCTTGAAGTCGGCTGGTTTAAGTGTTGATCACATCTGAAAATGCCTTCACGCAACATCTGAACTGGTGTTTGACCAAAGAACTGGGTCCCGAGGCCCAGCCAATCAACGCAGAAAATCACCTTTGCCTTCCCCAGGGTGATGGGGGTGGCGGGTGTCTTCTGAACTTCACTGCCAAGAAGAGCAGAAGTCTGGTGTTCCTGGGAATTAGGTCAGATCTTCCGCCCATTTTCCCAAGGAGGCCAGTGATCCAGTGGCATGAGTCACAGACGGATTTGTGGCTCTCTGGTCCAAGGAAATCTGCAGGCCTGGGTACCGCTGAGCTCTGCGTTCATCCACACCTTACTGTGCCCAGGAAATACCCGAGGAGGTTCTGTGCCAGGCATTGCAGAGTTCAGTGAGGGGCAGGGCACGTGGGGTGTGGGGCTCATGGCAGGTACTCGTTACCTGCTTTGGGTGAGTGGTCAGGGAGGACTTCCTGGAGGAAGGGATGTGTAAAATGAGACCCAGATGACGGGTAGGAGTTCTGAGCAGGTGAATTCTCCCCAGTTGTCCCCACACCTGCTGGCTACCTCAGACCTGAGGTGCCCCCTGAGCCCGGGGACAGGTATGTACAACTTGTTCTGAGAACCAGCAACAGGCCCCTGCAGGTCTTGGCCACACCAACTGCAGGGCTTGTTCTGCGATGACAGTGGACTTGCCCCCCGTTCCCCGGCCTCACGTGGACACTCACAGCAGAGCTGAACACACGATGTGTGGGCGGAACCCCCCTCAGACCCAACTTGCAGTGTGAGGCCCACCTGCGCCACGAGTCAGGTGTGACATGGCCGCACAAACACACACCGCACACCCTGAAACACACATGCCACTCACACATGTCCCCTGTAGGTGATGGGTCGCCACACAGACAAGGTGGTGGCTGGCGTCTAGTGCAGTGCACGCGTGACCACAGCCAGCGGGGATCTGGCATCGCCAGCCCAAGGTGGCGGCAGGAGGCTCTGCACAGAGCTGTGTCTCCCGCTGGCCACATTCTTCAGCACAGCTCAGCCGGACTCTCCGAGGCAGAGTGGGCCGGGAGGCTGGGGCCTGTGTGACCTGGGCAAGAGGCTGCCTCTGTCTGGGCCTCGGTTTCCTCATCTGTAAAGTACGATGACAGAAAACCAGCACGTTGGAGGGGGCGCCACTCAGGCCCAGACCCGGGTGGAGAGATGCCCGAGGCTGGAGGCGCCTCAGGTTCCCCCCTACCCTGAGGCTGCCACCCAAGTAGAACCTGGCATTGCACGTGGCTCATCCTTGCCACCAACACTTACTGGGTTGCCTGGGGCTCTGCCATGGGGCTCTGGAAACACAAACCGGGATGATGCATCACTGCCGCTCCGGGATTTCACAGATGTGTGAACTACATGTTCCTGAGGCCGAGTGTGGAAATCTAATCTGATGGCTTCACGCTATTTAAACGCGCTAAGGAAAGCCACTCTGGGAGCATGTCCAATCAGTTCCTCCATGAGCTGCGAGCCACCAGGAAGCACGGGTTCTGGGACACGGGTTGACAGCTGTCAGCAGAAAGAAGGGTTTCCTGGACGAGTTCATTGGGGGACCACCTGGCACCAAGGTCACAGAGCCCCTCCTGCTGGCCTGTGGGCCACCTCTGGGAAGCCGTGTGCTGAGGCTCGTGGAGCGTCCATGGGACCAAGGGTCCTGGGTACCACTGTGGGAAGAGCTGCTTCCAGCCGACTTCACCCCGGGACCGTGAGGCTGGGCCCCCGCTGGCACTGTTGAAGCTGGAGGGCGGACGTGGGGCGCCTCTGTCAAGAAAAACTTGGTGTGACACATTCCCCAGGGTTGCCACAAGTGGGGAGCGCTGGTGTCTTCATCTGGGTCCCTGACACAGGCCCTGGACAAAGGTTTGGGGCACATAGTTTGTATGGAGGTGATGCCAGCAAATGCCGTGAGGAGCTGGGAGGAGAGGCCAGGAGGGGAGGAAAGGCAGAGAGGCGGAGCTGATGAGAAGTGACCGCCGAGGACTCTCTGATGCGGTCCCGAGTGGGGGACCCCCAGGTGGGGGATGCTGAGTGTCTACCACCAACTCCCGCCCCTTTTGGTTGGGGTCTCTCTCTGCTGGAGGCTCTCCACCTGCCCCGCACGCCGTCCACTCAGGCCAGAGATGTTCTTGGGTGGGTGGGAGAGGCCGGAACTGTCCAAGGTGGCCTCGAGAACGTCCATGGCCCCCCACCTCCCATTGTGAGGCTCGCTTTCAGCACCGAGGAGAGTGGCCTCCGGGCCTGTGCTGGTCCCACACCGGGATCCGTGTTCTCCGGGAAGCCGACGCCAGGCTCGGCTCACGTCAAAGGCAGGGTTTTATGTCCCCGCCGGCCGCCGGCCGAGGCAGAAGGCGCTGCACCTGCTGAGGGTAACATCTCAAGCAGCGATTTACACGGGGGCGAGATTTACTCTTTCATTTGGGGCACGAATAACCAATTTCCTTCTGATCTCCCGGCGCTCTTGTTAACGTTACATGAGTTTCAGTTGTATAGCACTACAGTTTGACGTCTGTATACACTACAGAGTGGTCCCCACCACAAGTCCAGCTGTAGCCCACCCCCAACCCGTCCCCTCTGGTAACTGCCAACCTGTTCTCTGTATCTATGCGTTTGTTTTGTTTCATTTTGTTTGTTGTTTGTTTTGTATTTTTAGGTACCGTATGTGAGTGGAATCATATGATATTTGTCTTTCTCTGTCTTTCTCACTTAGCATCATACCTTCAAGGTCCATCTATGTTGTACAAATCGCAGGACTGCATTCTTTTTTATGGCTGAGTAGTATTCCGTGGTGTATATACCGCATCTCCTTTATCCATTCATCCACTGATGGACCCTTGGATTGTTTCCATGTCTTGGGATTTCTTTATCTATCCATCCATCCATCCATCCATCTATCCATCCATCCATCCATCCATCCATCCACCCACCCGTCTGTCGGTCTGTCCGTCCGTCCGTCCATCCATCCATCCATCCATCCATCCACCCACCCGTCTGTCGGTCCGTCTGTCCGTCCGTCCATCCATCCATCCATCCATCCATCTATCCATCCATCCATCTATATATCTCCTTGCTTATTGCGGGCAGGACAGGGCTGGCACAGGCCTGGAGATTCATGGGGCCCTTCCCTCAGCAGAGCTGTTGCCAAAGGTTTACAGGGGCCCACATATTCGGGGGGACGTTCTGGATAAACCAGCAGCAAACGGCAGTGATAAGCCCCAAAACCAAACCCGGGGAAGCCAACGCTGAGCAGGCCCGCGGCACGCAGGGCCCGAGCTCCAAATCCTGCCCGGCCAGGACCTTTGCACGTCTCTGCACGTGTGCAAGTGTCTGCACATGTACACAGGGGAGCCAGAGGGCAATGGAAGCTGTGCTGAGTGCAAAGTGTTGCACGTGTGACTCATGCAGGAACCTTTTCACGCACACGCACACGCACACGCATGTGTGCACACACAGGCACAGCCCAGAGCGTGCCCTCCCCGTGGCCCTGGGAAGCACTTTTTGAGAAAACAAGGCAAACCATGTGCAATCCCAGCCTGCGGAGCCTTGGAGCCCGTTTCCATCCCGGGTCCTTGCCTGGCTGGCGGTGGGGGGTGGAGGTCAGCTCGGTGACTGGGTGGAGCCTGTTTGCAGCGCTGGGCCTGGCGCAGTGAACGTGGCCCCCGCGGGCAGTGGAGGCAGGGCTTGGGCCGGCGTGGCTGCGGCAGTCTCCGCTGTGGGTCCATTAACAGCGTGGGCGGAGGCTCCAAGCTGCAGCCAGAGATGACTTAAGAGAGCGCCAGACGGAAGGGACGTGGTCCGGGAGGGCGCCCCCGGCCCCCCTCACCGGCCTCGTCCGGCCGGGGGCGCCCTGTGCCGAGTGAAAAATGCAGCAGGCCGGCTGGGACAGGCGGGCAGGGCGGCTCCGGGCAGCCAGCGAAGGGCGGGCAGGACGAGGGCTGCGGGGGCGCGTATGTGCTCCGTGGGTTCCGTGTCATCCCCACGCCCCCGGAGAGAGCAAGCGGTGACTATTTCAGAGCTGGGCAAGCTGAGGCCTGGAGGGCTCCCTGCCCAGCCCCTGGGCTGGCTCCGCGGCACAGCAGGCCCGCTCCCTCCGCTGCAGAGGTGACATCAGGGCCCCGGGGCCTCCAGGAGCAGAGCGCACCTCCCGGGGGGAGCAGCAGGGCTTCCCGGCCAGGACACAATGGCTGCTTCCTCCTGCCCTGGCCCCAGATGCTCTGACCGGCCCCTAGCTTAGCGAGGACATCCTGAGCCCCCGAGATCTGGAGCCCACCCAGCCACTCGCCGGGACCAGGCGAGAAGCGATCTCTGCTGTGGCCCCGCAGAGGGATCGGCGCGGCTGGGAGGGCTGCCTCCTGGGGTCTGCCCTGGGGCTCCTCAGGCGTCCCAGGTGGGCACACCGCCTCCCCTGCTCCAGCTCCCTTTCCCAGGGAGGCCCTGCCCAGCCTGGCAGGAGCGCTGTCGGACCCCTGGCAGCTGCCTGGAATCTTTCTGGGCTGGGCACGGACCCCACGGCAGCAGCCTCCCTCCAGGACCTGCCTGTGGTGCGGATGGAGCGTGGGAGAGCACCCACGTGAGCACGTCCCCAGACAGGACGAGGCCGTGGTCCCCCCGAGGTGGGTTCAAGCCCCACTCCGCTGCTCACTGCTGTGTGTCTCCATTTCTTCATCCACACGATGGGCAGCACTGATCCAGGAAACCTCTGAACCGGATAGAGGAGGTCGCTGCCCCCAGGGGCTCACGTTCTAGTGGGAGGTATCGGGGGGCAGTGCCTATATAAGAGCAGCTGAGACAATGTCAGGTTTTTATAGGAGATAGGCAGATGGGGGCGTGGAAGGCCAAGAAGGACTCCCCCCGGAAGAAATGTCTGATTCATGCCTGAGCCGCCATGCAGCCTCGTGGGAGAGCATTGCAGGCCGCAGGAGCAGCAGGTGCAAAGGCCCTGAGGCAAACGGGCCGGAGGGCAGTCCACGGCCAGAGGGGAGACCCATGCGGCTGGAGCCCAGGCGGAGAGGGCCTGCGGCAGGTCTTGGGGGACATTGTGGACCCCAGTAAGGAGCAGGTTTTGTTCTGAATGAGGTGGGGGCAGAGACGGCAGGATCTAATCCGTGTTTTCACAAGGTGCCTTTGGCTGCTGTGGGAGGGAGGTGGAGGGGTGGAGCCTACGGGCAGAGGGAAACTTGAGGCTTATTGTGAAGGAGGAACCACAAAGCACAGAAGGGATGGGACGAGGCGGCTGAACTGGTGGCGGGGCCGTGGGATGGCCTGGGCCTGACGGAGCAGCAGGGCGGTGCTGCCTGGCCACACTGGGCCTGAGGCTCCCGCTGGCCTTCACGTGGACAAGCAGGCCTTCGAGGGCTAAGACGAGCTCAGGGGAAATGTAGGGAATGTGGACGTGAATTTCAGGTCGTCAATGTCCGGGTGACATTGAAGCCCTGGGACTGGCTGAGGTCATGAGGGGTGTGGACAGCGGGGAGAGGAGGCCTGGGTCCCGTGGCCCTGGGAAGCAGAGAGAAGAGGAGGGGCCTGGATGGGGGAGTGGGAGGGGAAGTTGGAGGACGGTGTGTGTGGTCAGGGCGGGCGTACAGTAAGTGCTCAATAAATGCAAAGTCAGTAAGTTATTGACACAAAGTTCCCTGGTCAAGAGACAGTGGGACTTAGCTGTCTGAGTCCGGATGGACAGTGAACGGGTCCCTGGTGTCGGGGGTGGTGCCGTCGCCATGGCAGGGCGCCCACGTGGTTCCCACAGAGGGAAACGGAGGCTCGGGTTACACAACCTGCGCAGTGTGAGGGCCGCTCCGGGACCCACACGGGCCTTCGCGCACCTCCCGTGTGCTCTCCCCTCGAGGCCGGGGGAAGGGCCTCCCGTGGACCTCTGCCCTGGGCCACGCCCACTGTGACTGCAGGGCAGGTGTTCAAGCCCATCATCCAGGTGAGGTGACTGAGGCTCCCACAGGCAGGAGGGCAGCAGCCAGGTGGAGGCCCAGCGCAGTAGGACAGAACCCCCACCCCTGGGCCCCTAACACCCGAATCAGTGGAGATGAGCCCCCTGGAGTCACCTCCATAGGGCAATGACAGTGACCCTCCAGCAGCCGGGAGGGGAGACGGCTCCAGGCCAGGTGGTCAGCCTGGGACAGACGCCGGCTGTGTCTTCCCGGGAGCACCGCTCCCCATGAGTCCCCGTGTGGCCTGGTGGGGAGGGGCTGGCTGTAGGGGTGCTCAGCCCAGGTCAGCTCGGTAGCCCCAGGGGCCTCTGGCCATGTCGGCCCCGTGCAGGTCAGGCCCGGGTGCTGGAGCGTATTCTGGACCTCACCTGGACAGCCTGAGGGGAGGCCGGGCCACATGAACATCAATACTGCCTTAGCCAGCTAGGCTGCCTCGATAAAATACCACAGCCTGGGTAGTTTGAACACTAGAAACTCATTTTCTCACAGGTCTGGAGGCTGCAAGTCCGAGATCAGTGTGCTGGCACAATCTGGTTTTGGCGAGGGCTCCCCTTTGTGCCGGCAGTCGGCAGCCTTCTTGCTATGTCCTCACGGGGCCTCTCCTTGGTGTGCATGCAGGTAGAGTGGCTCTTCTCATGGGGCCACTAATCCTACCATGAGGGCCACATCCTCATGACCTAATCTAACCCTAATTACCTCCCAAAGCCCCCTCTCCAAATACCATCACATTGGAGATAAGGCTTCAACACATGGGTTTCAGGGTAGTTTTAGGGGCACCCAAAGGTTCAGTCCATAATGTGCAAAAATCCCCAACAGATACTAGGAAATTGAATCTAGCAAAAATAATGAGTCTGTCGTAACTGAGTGGAGCCATCTCTGAATGCATGGCTGGCTCGATACTCGATATTCCAGTTACAATACCTGGGCAGTGCCGTTAGCTCAGGGAGGCAGTGAGGACTCCATGGGCAGCCACCACAGCTGTCCTGCAGCTGGCAGGGGAGGCCGAGTGTCAGCAGCCGGTCGGGTGGGGCGTGGTGTCAGCACATTGATGCAACCTCTTCTTTTTCTGCGTCAAAGTCGACCAACATCCCTGGACTTGGGCAGCAGCTGCACATCCTCCCGCCTCGACCGTGGGGAAAGTGGGGCAGGGCCGGACTCCAAGTCTGAGCTGGGAGCTGGGAGCCACTCGGCCACACATGGAGTTAGGAGCAGAGGGGCTGGAGCCCACACTGGCCTCTGCCCACCATTCTCCGAGCCACTCAAGCTGCCTGGGACCCAAAGCCCCTGTCAGATCCAAGTTTCTCGCCCCACACCCCAGCTCTGGGGGTGAATAATGGATGACAGAGGTGATGAGCTCAGAGCTGGTGGGGTGGGGGGCGGTCTGGCTGGATTGCGGTGACTCAGTAAGGAGGAGGAGACGGGAAGAGACGCGTCTCAGCACACCGGCCCAGCGGTAACGGGCAGGAAGGGGGACGTGAGACATATGGGCTGTGACAGCTTAATGGCCTTTGGTTAGAGCAGCCCCTGAATGTGCTAGCTTGGGGAGGCTCTGAGGTGAGGCCACACCATTGGCCGGGCTGGGAGGGCGGGGTGGCGCCTCCCGCTGCAGCACCTGCTGACCTCGGAGGGGCGGTGGTTGGGTGGGAAAGAGGCTGCATCTTGGGGACCCGCACCACCCGGCCACACCTAGATGGGGACGCATCAGGGCCGGACCCGGGCCCACCCTGTCTGTTCACCGTGACGCTTGCCTCCCCTGGGGGCCCTCCCGGGACCTGCCCGCAGAGGCTGGGAGGCCGGGGTAGTGAGGGCCTGACTACATGGGTTCCCGTTACTGCTGCATCACGGGTGCCCAGACTTGGGCTGTAAGATGACCCAGTCCATTGCTTTCGGAGCCTGTGTCGCAGGATTCAGACAGGCCCCATGGGATGGCCTGGTTTGTTCCTCAAGGTCTGGGAAGACTTGCGCCTGGGGGTCCCGTCACCTGAGGGCGTCTCCTGCAGTCGTGGCCTCTGTCAGCAGGAACCTTGGCTAGGACCCCTCCCAGGGCCCTGAACATGGCTCCGACTTCTGCACCTGGCGCCCAGCAGACACCAGTGCAGCCTGGGTCACCTTTTATGGCCAAGACTCTGGAGTGGAATGGCGTCATTTCCACCATGGTTACAAAGCCGCCGGATTCCAGAAGAGGGGACAGAGACCCCCACCCCTCCACGGAAGGGTGTCAGAGTAACACTGGAGAAGAGCCTGGGGCTGGGAGAGACCTGTCTTTGGAAAAGTGCATCCGACCCTTGAGTGGCTGCCAGCAAGGCCCAGAGCTACGTGCAGCCACCCACAGGCCCTGCCGCCAGACCCCGCGGACCGTCCTGCTCCGCCAGGCAGCCCTCCTTCCTTGGAGCCCTGGGTACAGCGGGAGCTGCTTCTCTGATTACTGTGACCCCTGGGGGAAGGGGTGCACCCCACACACACCTAAACACTCCCAGAGCTCGCCCAGGACAGGACTCAGGTCGGGGCCTCCCTGCTCAGAGCCTGGGGGAGAAAGCACACCCACTCCCGGCTGAGCCCAGACAAGCTCCTAGACCCTGACTGCGGTCATGCTTCTGTGACCGGCTGCCCTCCCAGCCGTGCTCCCAGGTGAGAGGCCCAGCCCCCAGCCTCCTTGCCTGTCTGGAGCCACTGGAACCACACTGGTGGCCTGGCACCCACCAGCCTGCTGTGCTCAGCCCTCTGTGAATGTGGGGCCCCTCCCCTGCTCTGTACCACCCAGCTGGGCTCCACTGGTCACAGACGTCTCATCCCAGCCCAGCCCGGTGATCCACTGGTCTGCCTTGGGATGTCTGCTTTTCTGTTGCATCGGTGACGGGGGTTGGGGGGTGTGATGAGAGGTGGGGGTCTCAGCCTGGCTGGGGTCTGAGGACGTGGTCCCTACACCCCCTCCAAGGAGACTGTGCCCACTCCCCTCCAGCTGTGCGGGGCAGCAGGGGAGCGGCCGGGTGGGAGGGGGAGAGGCTGAGCGGAAGGGGCCCCGAGTGGGGAGACGGGGCCACCTGGACCAGCCCTAAGCCCCAGATCTCTGGCAGCTCCGGTCGAGCCCCACTTGGGGCCCCTTTGGGGCCTGATGCCACCTTTCCCTGACCCTGCAACACTCCTGCGGCCCTCAGCAATGGCCGGCCATTCTCTGCCAGGGCCGGCCCACGCGCAGGGACAGTGGGAGGAGGGGTGCCCTGCAGGCCCATCCTCATGGGGCCGATGGACAGCTCACAGCAGCTTTAGGACCCAGCGGGCCTGCAGGTGGCCCCTCACTGGTGGCTAGCCTTCCAGGTGAGTGAGCCACTGGTGGAGACTGGCTGGCCGTTGGGAATCATGTGAACTGTTATTTGTCATTAACTCTTTTTTTTATAGTTTTTTTTTTTTTTTTTTTTTGGCTGCGTTGGGTCTTTGTCGCTGCACACGAGTTTTCTCTGGTTGAGGCGAGCGGGGGCTGCTCTTCATTGCAGCGCATGGGCTTCTCATTGCAGTGGCTTCTCTTGTTACAGAGCACGGGCTCTGGGCACGCGGGCTTCAGTAGTTGTGGCGCATGGGCTTAGTTGCTCCACAGCATGTGGGATCTTCCCAGACCAGGGCTCGAACCCGTGTCCACTGCATTGGTAGGCAGGTTCTTCACCACTGTGACACCGGGGAAGTCCTGTCATTAACTCTTCTCTGATGTCACTCTATGACTTGATGAATAGTTGAGCTGGGCGGCCCCAGAATGTTTAAACTTTTTCGCATTCGGGAATTGCAGGGAAGCACACATCTCCGGAATGTTCTCCCTCACACCTGTCCGGGCAACTTTATAAAATCCAAATTGCCACTCCCACCTTTTGGCCACCATCTCATTAGTAACGAATAGAGCACTTATGGACGACACCTTCCTCTAAATGCAACGACTAACCTACTTGGCTTTCATGCAAGTGGGTGGCATCATCTGAAATTCCAAAAGGAGAGAAAGACACTGCTGGTCAGAGAGCGGGGAAAGCAGGGAGGGCCGGGGGCTGATGAAAGACACTGCTGGTCAGAGAGGGGGGGAAAGCAGGGAGGGCCAGGGGCTGATGAAGTCCCTGCCATCAAGAACAATTCCTTGCTGGAGAACAAAGGGTAAAAATAGCAACCCAGCTAAATGGACCACACTCCTGGCGAGCGATGCCGGCTCTTCCTGCCCCCAGCTCTCCGAGGACCTGCGGGTTGACCCTGAGCTGGGAAGTGCTGGGCTGGGGGCCAGTGAAGCACTCAGCGCTGAGAGCAGCCCAGTTTTAACTGGTGTTATTCATTAGCTGATTTACTCAGCTGGCTGGCAGGGCCCCAGCATGGCCCCAGCTGCCTCCACGGCTGGAGGGACACGGGACTCTGGGTGAACGCGTCCCCCAGGGCCAGGCAGGGTGCACCCCCCACCACAGCATCCTCTCCTCCCTACTCTCTGGGGGCGTGTCCCGGAAGACCCGTACCCCCAGCGCTCACCACCCGTCCCCAGGCCCCGCCCGAGGAAGCTGGCTGCCAGCTCTCACTTTCTGTGGGTGACTGAGGCCCTGGCCTGGGGAACCCCTTGACTGCATGCCTGTCACGAGCGGATTCTCCGAGCTGCGGCCCAGCCAGAAACGCAGCTCATTTCAGCTCAATGTTCACACTGAGGGGTATGAGGGTCCGCTATGTGTCCACTGTGGGCGCACGCATTTTAGGGAATTGGTTCCTCCTTAAATAGCATTCGAGGGGACTAGCAAACTCGCCCCCCAACCAAGCTCCCGACAGAGTAAAGGGCCTTGTACGCAGCGTGCTCCCCAACGACGCTCGCCCAGACTGCAGCTAAAGTCTCCCTGTGCCCAACACTGCCCAGGCCTAAAAAGGAACGAAATAATGCCATTTGCGGCAACATGGATGTGACTAGAGGTGACCATACTAAGTGAAGTCAGCCAGAAAGAGAAGGACGGATACCATATGACATCACTTACATGTGGAATCTAAAATACGGCACAAGTGAACATATCTATGGAACAGAAACAGAATCACGGACATAGAGAACAGACTGGTGGTTGCCAGGGGAAGGGGGTGGGGGAGGGATGGAGTGGAAGGTTGGGGTCAGCAGATGTAAGCTTTTATGTATAGACTGGATACACAACAAGGTCCTACTGTAGAGCACAGGGAACTATATTCGATACCCTGTGATAAACCATAATGGGAAAGAATATTTTTAAAAAATGAGAAGCTATATATGTATAACTGAATCATTTTGCTGTATAGCAGTAACTAATACAACATTGTAAATCAACTAGACTTCAATTTAAAAAAATTTATATATATAATATATATAATTATATATATATACATTTTATATATATATAGGGCCTACCTTCAAACCAAGGCGACAACGCCCACATTTAGAAATCCATTCTGCTTTATTGTCTCTTGCCTGGAAACTATTGCAGGGGTGCAAACACTGCATCTCACACTCTATGATGGTCTGAGATGGGCCGATAAAATGTCTCGTAAACCTAAAAACGACGCTCCCCTGACCCCCTGCTCCGTGGCCACTTACAGCGGAGTTCTGCAGCTCCGAGGCCACAGGGAGATCGGGTCGCTTGGGACTTCCTTCCCCGCTGCAGAGGACATCTGTGGGAGGACCCCGTTCTTGAGGTGGGGGGACCTGGTTTCTCCTGGGGGTCCACCCCTGCCCCATCCCAGCCCGCGTGTCCCAGGTCTGGCTGGCTGGCCCTGGTCCAGGGCTGGCCCGTGGCCTTGGCAGCATCAAGGAGACAGTTCTACGAGCAGTGATGAAAGGAGCAGCCTCTGTCTTTTCGGGGGGCTGCTTCTATGCTGGCAAGATGGGCCTGCAAGGGCGGATCAGCGTGGGTAGGGTGGATCTCGTGTTCATAAATGTGCAGTGGGGCCCGAGAATCACTGATTTAAGGCCTTGTTGGCCATGATAAAGGTGAAATGTTTAAATGAATCAGGTGCTGTGCAGAGAACAGCCTGGGAGGAAAAGGGTGAAGTCGGGGTCCCCCCACCGTTGGCCAGCCTGGGGCGGCAGGGACAGGGAGGGTGGGAGAAGACACTGGGGGCCAAGGGGCTCCCCGCAGTGGCAGGTGACCCCCACCCCCCCAAAGCCATGTCCTGGCTGGTGGCCGCCCTGTCAGGGGACCCAGGGGAGTGAGCGGAGTGGGGAGGAGAGGGAAGAGGTCGCTGGAAACGTCCAGGGGGCCCCTGGAACACCGGGTGGAGGGCCCTGCCCCCCACCGCCTGGGCCAGGGGACACTGGGAGGCCCCTGCAGGCGTGTGGGAGCTGGACCGGCATGCACACCCTCATTGGGCGTGTCCCCGAGCCCCCGAGGACAGGCCCACGTGGGCGAGGGGCCCAAGCCGGCGGGCCTGGGAGCATTTTTTTTTTTTTTTTTGCGGTACGCGGGCCTCTCACTGTTGTGGCCTCTCCCGTTGTGGAGCACAGGCTCCGGACGCGCAGGCTCAGCGGCCATGGCTCACGGGCCCAGCCGCTCTGCGGCATGTGGGATCTTCCCAGACCGGGGCACAAACCCGCGTCCCCTGCATCGGCAGGCGGACTCTCAACCACTGCGCCACCAGGCAAGCCCCTGGGAGCATTTTAGTTGCGAATGGAAGGATGGGTGGTGCTTAACTGGGAGGGAGGAGGACGGCCCATTCCAGGGAGTCGGTGTGGTCAGAGGCTGAAGGGAAGCTGGGCCAGGCCACTGGGAGGGGTTTGGTCTGTTTCTAACGCAATAGAGAACCACTAATGGGCTTTTAAACTGGGCTGACGGGGAGGGGGACGTGATATGATTCAGCAGCTTGTGTCTTTCAAAGATCACTGCTCTTGTGACTGGATTGGAGGGGGCAGGGTGAGGGATGATGGGGTGGTGGGGGGATGTGTTAGGTGTCAGGTGACAGAAGGTGACGGTTTGTACGGGGCGGGGGGCAGGGGGAGGAGAGACGCCCACAGACACCAAGGATGCTCAGGGGCGAAGTCAGAGGGATGAGTCCCAGCCATGCTCAGCCGAGGCCCCTCCTGCATCGGTCAGCTGTCACCGTGTGACCAGCATCCCGGCAGGCGCCCCAGGCGTGTCCCCCTCACTCCCGGGCCTGTGGGTTGGTTGGGGGTGGGCTGTGGAGCCACAAGCTCTACCCACTGTGTTTCTTGTTCTTCCGGAAGCAGCGGCCTGCCAGGGCCAGTCCTTCCCACGGAGACGCCGAAGCAGAGCACAGCCCACCCGCCGACGCGCAGAGCAAACCTTTGCTGGTCGAGTACAGGGTCCCTACGGGGTGTGGAGTCCCAGGACTGCCCCTGGGAACAAGGGCCTCTGGCCCGGACAGCGCTCCCGTCCCCGGTCATCTCAGAGGACTCAAGGGCCAGTGACCAGCAACCTTTATCGTAGGTCAAAGGAAAAGCTTCACAAAGCGGGAGGTACTGGCATCAAGTCATCTTACGGGGCAATGTTCACTAGGCGCGTAAACTGTTTTAAAAGGCCTCTCCCCCGGGGTATGTCCGATGCAAACCTGGGTCAAATGAACAAAGAAATGCGGGGCGGGGGGGGGGGGGGGCTCCCAGGCTGTCCACGTGGAGGAGCAGGAAGGCTGAGCGGAGTCCCGCCCAGAGGTCTCAGCTCTGCCCCCGAGGGGTCGTCAAAGGACCAGGTGCTTTGGGGACAGCGCACCCGCCTTCTGCATCCCCGTCTGGCCAGCAGCCCCAGTACAGTCATCGGTCGTGAGGATGCTCAACACAAAAGAGTTGCTTTCCGGGAAAACTGCTGACGCGCAGGACTCTGGCACAGAGAGAGCTTGAGGCAGTCGGGCCTCCCGGATCCACACGACCCGTAATCAATTTTCAATCCTTGGAACAAAAATAGTCTTGATTTATGAAGTTCCACAAGTTGTTTCTTTTCTGCATCGCCCGGCGTTAGAAGCGGGGACGTCCTGCCAGGCAGCCCCATCGGGCGCGGGGCGGGGGGCCTCAGACAGGCACATCCATGACCCTCCCGGGCTCCCACAGGGCCCAGTGCCTCGCACGCTGACTCCAAACACAGCAGCAGCAACCCAAGCGTTCACGTCTCCCGCGGGAACCCGGCCACACCCACGCTGGCCATATCTGGGGGACCGTGTTTCTGTGCTTTTGTGGCGCTCATGGGCTCTCCTCTCTGAGACCTTGTGCTCGCTGGGGTCAGCAGTGGCTCTGAAACTGACTGTTACTTCGGGGGGGTCACTGCCCGGTAGAGGGAAGATGACCGATTAAGGGAAAACAATTCTCTCCAAGTCCACTGACCTGGGAAAACTTTGTATTCAGAGGGGTTGATGAAGATCTATAGGATCTATAGGAAAAATCAGCTTCTACCCATTTAAAAACCATATAATCATATTCCATCTGCAATCTCTGGTCACTAATGCAAGATCCTCAGCTAATTTTTAAGTAAAGCATCTGAAGCGTATTAGAAGCTTTACGTCACCACATATCCCAGTCCACCAGACAGATAAAATAGTGGGCATATAGATGAATCATTTCATTATTCTGGGATGGTGAGGCCCTTCCAAGCACCGCAGAGGAAAAGAGTGATATATTTGGCTACATGAAAATTCAAAATGTCTGTATGGTTAAAGATACCATAAACCAAAATTAAAAGCAAATGGCAAACCGGGAGTAAGTGTTTCAATCCATGTTACAGACAAATGGTTAATAATGTTCTGAAAAAGCAGTATGTTTCTGAAGGACAAGCACATCCACAGAAAATGGGCAAAAGACTTGAACAGGCATCTCACAAACCGCGCTGATCGGCTCATGACAAACACTTGATTTCGCCTGAATCAAAGAAGTGCAATGAAAGCACTGATGATAGTCTATTTGTCTTCTGTCAGACTGGCAAATAATGGTTTAAATTTTAAAGCCGATACTGGCCAAAGAAGAGAGAAAAGACATCCTCATGCCCTGCCAGTAGAAGTATAAATTGGCACGTCATTTTTGGAGGGTGCACAGATGGACTAAAATCCCAATAAAATCCGTGGAACTACGTCCTAAGGAAATAAGTTTCTGCCTGAAGATTCGCAGGCAAGAATAGTCATTACACATAATCCCCAAAGCTGGGAACAATCTACATAAGTTAGATAAATTATGGTAGAACAGGATGTAGCCCCCGAGAAAGCTGTAGACGACTATTTATGGGCACAGAATGTTATCCATTATACACTGCTAAGCGGAGGAAAGAGGGTTACAAAAAACAGCGGGCATCGCGTGTGTGCTATTTTATAAGAAAGGAGCGAGTGAATAAATAGATGGTCGAGGACGTGTGCATGCTGGTCATCGCTCTCACGTGACCACAGGCCCTTCATAAACTTTCTTGCTACAAATCAGAAGAAATTACAAGACAGGCGGATCAGTTTCCTAGCTACCCTCTGACTGATCGTCATTCTGTTCCCAATAATTTTGCTCTACGAATCATTTCCAATTGAGTTATTTGGAATCATAATGCCAAGAGGCACGCACTTGCCTGAGACCGGCAAACACAGACGAGGAAGACGGGCACCCCCCAGTCAGCCGGATCCAGCAAGTCAATTACTGTAATAACAGAGGGGGAAGCAGCAGACGGCCGGGGCAGGCCTACTGTCATAATATTTTCCTTGCAATTAAAACCGAATTTCTAAAAGGTAACGTGAGTGGTGGAGAGGAAGACAAGCGCCTACCTTTCAGAGGTGAATAAAGGCCGTGTGAGTCGTGGGGACCAGTGCCGCCGGATCTGCATTCCAGCTCCCCACTCACCCGCAGGGGGATCTGGGCAAGCTACCTCACCTCAGGGTTTATCCTGACCTGAGACGCTGGGGAACGATCGCGTCTGGCCCACGGAGGGGTTGTCACAGGGTTAGAATCCACTTTGCAAGTATTTGAGAAATACGTGTGGCGACTGTCAACCTTGGTATGTTACTGTATTTAAGCACAAGACAACTCCTTTCCAGGGAATTTTGCATGGATAAGGCTTGTGAAAAGCCAGTTAAGGGCTTCCCTGGTGGCTCAGGGGTTGAGAATCCTCCTGCCAATCCAGGGGACACGGGTTCGAGCCCCGGCCCGGGAAGATCCCATGTGCCACGGAGCAGCTGAGCCCGTGTGCCACAAGTGCTGAGCCCGCGCTCTAGAGCCCGCGAGCCACAACTACTGAAGCCCGTGCGTCGCAACTGTTGAGCCCACGCACTGCAACTACTGAAGCCCGCGCTCTTTAGGGCCCAAGTACCGCAACTACTGAAGCCCGCATGCCTAGAGCCCGTGCTCCCCGACAAGAGAAGCCACCGCAATGAGAAGCCCACGCACCGCGACAAAGAGTAGCCCCCTCTTGCCGCAGCTAGAGAAAGCCCACGTGCAGCAACAAAGACCCAATGCAGCCAAAAATAAATAAATAAATTTATTTTTAAAAATCCAGTTGAGGCACATGCATACCCTGGACCCATCAGCTCTGCACAGGTCTCCCCAGGCACGGGCTATGATGTGCAGGTGGCGCTATTCGTAACAGCCCCAAACTGGAGACAGCCTAGCGTCCACGAGCCATTTAATGGATAAATTGTTGTGTGTTTGTACAATGGCACACAACAAAGCAGTGCAAAGAAACAGTCTGCCACTGTATGTGACAACCAGGGTGAATCTCACGAATATAATGTCACATGAAGGAAGCCAGACACACACACGTACTGAACGATTCCACTTAAGGTAAAAGACGGGAAGACTGGAAAACAGGACGGCAGTTCCTCAGAAAAGTAAAAGCATAGAATTACTGTCTGATGGGACTTCCCTGGTGGCACAGTGGTTGGGACTCCGAGCTCCCAGTGCAGGGGGCCCGGGTTCGATCCCTGGTCGGGGAACTAGATCCCACATGCGTGCCGCAACTAAGAGTTCACATGCCACAACTGGGGAGCCGGCGAGCTGCAACTAAGGAGCTGGTGCAACCAACCAACCAAACAAATAAATAAACAAAAGAAGAATTACCATCTTATCCAGCAACTCTGCTTCTGGGTATTTACCTGAGGAATGAAAGCAGGGTCTTGCAAAGATATTTGCACACACGTCTTCATAGCAGCATTATTCACAATCACCAAAAGACAGAAACAACCCGGATGTCCACTGATGGATGAATGGACAAAAAAATGTGGTCCATGCAATGCAATATTATTCAGCCTTAAAAAGGAAGGGAATTCTGACACCAGCTTCAACATGGATGAACCCCGAGGGCACGATGCTAAGTGAAATAAGCCACTTATAGGAGGTCCCCAGAGGAGTTGAATCCATAGACAGAAAGTACAATGGTGGGTGCCAGGGGCTGGGGCAGGGGGGATGGAGGGGTCAGTGTTTAGCATGTAGTCAGTCTCCGTCCCAGCAATGCAGAGGCTGGGCTGGCTGGCTCCACGGCACCAGAGGGCATTTCTCCTTTTCTCCAGGCCAGAAGGAAGGAAAGGAATCTCTGCTTTGCACCCAGCACCCTGACGTCTGATCCAGCACAGGGATTTGGGAGACTGGCCCCTGCCCTCCCCAAAGAGCAGCCCCCAAGCGCAGAAAGTCAAGCTCCACCTCTATCTCTGCTGTGCAGCGGGGAGACAAGCGCAGAGGAGAGAACATTCAGGAATCCTTCAGGGAGGGAGGCGGAGAAGTGGGGGGAGGGAGGACCAGTCCTGAGAGTCGCATCCTTGGAGGCCCTGGAGGAGAGGAGAAAGAGTGTTGAGTGGAAAAAACATTTAAAGAAATAGTGGCTGAAAACTCCCCCAATTTGGTGAAAGACATAACTTCGCAGATTCAAGAAGTTCAGTGGACCCCGACCAGAATCAGTTCAAACAACACCACGCCCAGACACATCATCATCAAACTGCCAAAAACCAAAGGTGAAGAAAACTCTGGGAAGCAGCCATGGAGAGGTGGAGAGGAGGCGGAGAGGAGGCAGAGAGGAGGGAGGGAGGGCGGAGCTGAGGGAGGGGGGCGGAGCTGAGGGAGGGAGGGCGGAGCTGAAGGAGGGATGGCAGAGCCCCCAGGGATGCCAGGCCCGGGGCTGACACCAAGGCATGCAGCTCCAGTGCCGGCTGGGCTGTTCCCTCAGTGGGATGCTTTGCGATGCAGACCCAGACAGCAGGGAAGCCCGCTAGAGGGAAAAGGGAGGCTCCTACCAGGGCTGCCCCTTCTGGGCTGTCTCACCTGGAAGAATCAGAAAATGGGATTTCACGGGTTACAGACAAAGGGGAGACCGATCTGGGGATGTGAAGGACACCACAGCTGCAGGTCAAGGACGAGAAGCAGAACCCCAGAGCTGGGCCCAAGAGTTAGAGGGACCTGTAGGACAGACGGAGTTGGAGGGGAGGATGGTCCAGCCTCTTGTCGTGGACCCAAGGGCAGAGCGCATCCTGCGGATGCCTTCCCCCAGGCTGGAAGGGGCTCAGGACCTGGTTCAAAGCCAGCTCTCTCTGCCACTAGCTGGTGGTGGGCTCTGGACCAAATCTCTTACCTGGGAGACTCAGTTATCCCATCTATAAAGTGGGGATAAGACAGTCTGTGTTCCATAGGCTTGTTGTGAAAGGCCATGCTCGGTGCCTGGCCCGTGGCTCCCACGTATGGCTGTTACTGTTATTTTCCATGGTCCCGCCCAACCCCTAGACAGGCAGGACTCTGAGTGGGGTGGCCTCCCTCCTGGCCAGCTGGTAAAAGCGTGGAGGTTTGTTTTCCTGAATCTACTCTCTGTGGATTCAAATCTCAGGGCAGATGCCGAGGAGAAGCTGCTCGCAGAAGAACAGTTGAAAGTGGACTCCATTCAAGCAGAGCCCACTGGGTTCTCATCACCTGGGCAGACAGAGCAAAGAGGCAGAGGCCAGAGGACCGGCAGATACCCTCCCCCGCCCGTTGCCCAGCCGAGGACCTGACACAGCACTTCCTGCAGGTGGATCCGCACTTGTGCACGGTGCGCCCTCCCCTCACCCACGCACAGGGGCTTCCTCCACAGGTCCCGCCTCCAGACAGCCCCCTGCCCGTGGCGTCCCATGGCAGCCAGCTGTAAGCACGAGGTGATGGCTCTGGAAGAGGTGGTGTCCCCTAGGTCTCCCACACCCACCTTCCTGTCACCCTCTTTCTCCTGTTTGGGGGAATGTGGAGCCCAGGCCTGCCCTGGAGGAGCCGTGGCCTTGATGATTCAAGACAGGGCTCAGATCAGTTCATTCAGTATCTGAGTCCAGAGGACTCGGTCGAGGATGCCCCCTCCTGAGAGGATCCGAGTGGACACCGGAGGCCCTGCGGGTGCGGGGCAGACATGGGAACCGGAGAACGGAGCCTCCTGGGGGATTTTGTAGCTTCCTTTCCTGCTGCAGCAGAGACAGGGACTGTTGGGCATGGAAGAGCCATGCCTGTCTGGACACAGAGCCACGGGCAGGAATCCGGCTCAGAAGCCAGTGCTCACAAGGTCACCAAGCAAGGTCACCTTCCTAGGCGATGCCGCTTCACTCCCCCCCTGGGAAGGCAGTCCCAGGTTCTCCCTCAGCAGGACCAGCAGCCGCCCCTCCCCTCCAGCCCACAGACACCAGCAAAGACACCGCCTGTCCTGTGGCTGCCGCAGCCAGGGCGGCCAGGGCGGGACCGGGGCCTGGGCGGGCTTTCTCACCTGGCTCCGGGGCCCGGGGCAGCCGGTGTGTTCTGAGCCGTGAGTGCGGAGAAGCCGGCTACCATCCCTCACGTATACCTGATCCTTGCTCACAGAGCCCCTTCCTCCAAGGGCAGGCTTCCTGCGTGGCTGTACCCCTCTCAGGGCCAGGAAGGAGGGCAGGAGGGGGTGGTGACAAGACATGCCCGGCTGGCCTGCCTGTGTTCTCGGTGGCTCCAGGGTCCCCCGATGGCAGCCAGCTGACTTATCACCTTCCTGCATCATCGACCTTCTCAGACCCGAGTCCCAGGGAGGAGCTGCCTGAGGGGCAAGATGGAAACACAAAGGAAGGACACAGGTAGGAAACACAGGTGCTGGGGGCCAGCTGGGTGGCGTCCAGCTCTCTGCGGCCTTGTAAGCAGCTACCGTCCAGGCCCACTGGGCTTTCATCGCACCTGCTACCCCAGGGAGGCACCAGGAGAAGCGGGTGTCAGACCGCCTTCCTTCTTATCCACCCTCAGTGGCCGTGGGAAAGGCCGACGGGCACCTCCCGGCTTTTGCGAGGCAGGTGACCTCGAGGGGGACACAGGACAGCGGGCTGAGCATCCCGGGGAAAGAGCCACGGCCACCCCGGCAGACCCAGGCCAGGAGGATGGACGTCCCGCAGTGGGTGTGGGCCAGCCCTTACCGTGGCCCGGCTCTAGGGGGGGTCCCGCGGCCCCAGCCCGCTCGCCACCAAGCTCCCCCGCTTCTTGCCTCAGCCTGGCTTTGCCAGCAGCCCTGGCGGGGACACTGAGGAAACAGGGCCTGGGCCACACAGACTCCCTGCTGGAGCCCAGCAGGTCAGGCCACCGTGCTCCCCTCCCCATCCCACCCTCACCCCCCTCACGGCCAGGGCTGCCAGACCCCTCCCCCGGCCTGGTGTCCAGCCCGGAGCCACCCGGGAGCCCGAGGGGTTGGTGGCCCCCTTCCCAGTCCGGGCTCAGGTCAGCTCCCCACCAACACCTCCCCCAGGCCCGCCCGGGGAACTCGTGGTCCTGCGGGAGACTGGAGAGTTTCCCAAAGAACGAGTTCCGACTTGTCAACGTCTCCACTGTGGCTGCGGATGGCAAGTGCCCCCCATGTGACCTCCGCTTCCTGAGCACGGGGGTGGGGGGGCGGGGAAGAAGGAGCTGAACAATTCTGGGACCGCAGAGCCCCAGGAAGTGGCCTTGATGGGAGGGTGACGAGACCGCAGCTCAAGAGCAGCTAGCAACCAGCGAAGCCCAGCCCCTCCCTGGAAACACCCCATGCGAGGCCTGCCACCTTGCAGGGGAACCACCTGTCACCCAGATTTGCCTTCCTGACAACCACCCTCTGCCCAGGGATCTGCCTCCCCTGACACGCAGGGGCTGGGGGCTGGGACGCCCCTCAGGCCCCAAGAACCTCTATGTGATCCAGCTGCACGCAGGGGCTGGGGGCTGGGACGCCCCTCAGGCCCCAAGAACCTCTATGTGATCCAGCTGTGTGGCTCTCAGAAGAGGAAGCTTCCAGCCTGGACCACCCTCCAGGGAGTCCTGTTTCTGGATGGAGAGCAACCTCTCCCCTGGGCTCCAGCCAGTGAGCTGGGCTACCCCCCACAAAGGAGGGGTCAGTGGGGCATCCACTCTGCCCACTGTGCTGGGGACTGTGGCCCAGACTGGCCCTCTGGAGGCAGAGACCACGGGCTTCACATCCTTGTGTGGCCAGCACTGTGCCCTGTGCCACACAGACACACAGAGACACAGACACACAGACACAGAAGCACAGAGACACAGACACGCACGCGCACACACACACACACAGACACAGAGACACACATAGACACAGACACAGAAACACAGACACACGCATACACACACAGACACACATAGACACAGACACAGACACACAGAGACACAGACATATAGAAACGCTGACACATACAGACACACACACGGAGACACAGACACACATACACACACACACACGTACACACACACATTCCCACCACCCTGCAGAGACGCTCACAGCCCCCAGCTGCCCTTTCGAAGTTGCCACTAGGTGGTGCATTAAACTTTCAGGTTTTGTTTTTTAAACTTTTGTGCATCTAGACCACCACAGTTCAATAAAAATATAATAGAGCCATATATGTAATTTTCCATGAAACAGGTCAAAGTAATTTTAATATCTTTTAATTTAACCCTAAATAGCCCCCACATTATCATTTCAACATATAATCAACATAAGGAATTATTAATGAGATATCTTACTTTCCCTTTTTTCTGGTGAGTCTTCAAAATCCCACGTATGTTTTATGTTTACAGTACATCTAAATTCAGAACCTAAATCTTTATCAGAAATCATTGCTTATACTTAAATTTCATAAAATTTATGGTCAGAAAAGGATACTCATTTACTTAAGTTGTTTCAAACATAAAAGTTTTCAGAAACTGCATGGGTATCGGTTTAAGTTTTTAAATTTAACTTAAAATCAGAATAAAATGCTCCATGGCTGCTGCATGGGACTGAGTTTCAGAGACGGTGTCTCCAGCCCCCACCTTCAGGCAGCCCACCTGGCTGAGCAGCTGTGAGATGACATTATCGGTGTTCTGAGGGACAAACAAGGTGGGATGGTAGCAGACGCGTCCCCTGCCAGCACAGCACCGACAGCAGAAAAACCACAGGGGCCAGGCGCTAGCAGGGTGACCCTGGGGGGCCAGCTCCACCCTGACAGAAAGAAGGGACACCAGCCGAGACCCCAGAGTGAGAAGGATGGCCAGGCTGAGGGATTGAAAGCCCCTGGGAGCAGGCACAAAGAGGGAGGAAGGACAGCAAGGTGACCAGTGGAGGGAGGGTGCCTCTTGGCCCCAACAGCACCGCGTCCTAACCCCCGAATCTGCGAATATGTTACCTTACCTGGCAAAGGAGTATGAACTGTGAGATGGAAGATGAGCCTGGTGGTCTGGGTGGCCCACTGGTCTCCAGCGTTCCAAGAGGAGGGAGGCCAGAGGGTCAGAGCCAGAGGAGACGCAGCGATAGAAGCAGAGGTTGGGGTGATGCGAGGAAAGGGCCATGAGCCACGGGGCGTGGAGCCTCTGAGGGCTGGAACGGAAGAGAAAGCCTCCAGGAGCTCCATCCCACAGACACCGCACCCGGGGGACCCAAGACTCTGGCCCCAGAGCTGCAGGGTGCTGTCTGCGTGCTGCTCCCAGTCTGGCTCGGTGATCTATCACAGCAGCCGAGACTCACCACCTCCTGGGGAGGAGCTGGGTGCCGGAAGCCATGGATGCTTTAGGCAGGAAAGGGACAGTCTAATCCGTGCTTCTGAAATACGGGCTCGTGATGGGATGGCCACCCCAGGGCCAGCCCGATCGATGCTCACACCGTTCTGGGCAGCTTGTGGCCTTGTCTCCGGAGCTCCTACAGCCCTGCTGGCTCCCCCACTGCACAGACGGACAGACTGAGGCCCACGATGCAGCCTGTGTGCTGGCCTCTTGGGCACAGGATCGTGGAGGAACCCGGAAGGGTTGACGTCGTCATGCGGACATATCATGTGTCTAGGGTTAGGGTCGGCTGCTCCGGTTTGCCCTTGTTTCCACCCGTCAAGTTTTATGTGGCCCCGGACGGACCCGAGCGGAGCTGTGTGTAACTTCCCAGTGGCTTCTCCCCTGGAGCGTTTAGGAACCTTCCCTGTGACTGACGGGGTTTACCTGTGTGTGCTGGTGTGACACCCACACAGGGGGGACAGGTGCCCCAACCAGGGACAGAGGGAGATCAGAGGGGGTCACGTTCCCTCCTCGATCAGAGAGGAGGGAGAGGGGTGACACAAATATTCAGATCAGTGGCATCTACAGACCTGAACGGCATCACCAGTGCAGGTTGGGGAGCCCAGTGGGCTCTAGACCTGCCCCCCACCCCAGGACTTCCAGCCTTAAGTAGGCTGCTTGGCAATTATGTTTTCTGCTGTAATGATTTAGCTGGTACTCAACCCACTTTCCATATTTACCTGACTTCTAGGTGCTTTGAAAGGGAGTTTGCCCAGGGAGGGTGGGGGAGGGCCCGGACTCCTGCGCACATAGGAAGCATTTCAGGCAGTCTCTGGGGTTTGCCATGCTTTCCAGAAGGAGTCCATGTGTCTGAACTCACAACTTAGGGTTTGCACCTGTTCCAAAGGGCAGAGCCGCTTCTCTGACAAACTAGCTTGTGTCCATGAGGACAGTCTGGGACACGGCTTTCCTGCTGCCAGAGGATCAGGAAAGCGGTTCTAATAAAGGTTGCCAGGAGCCAGTGTCTGTCCTCGCAGTCTGAGACCAGTCGGGAAATTCTCTCTCAAACTGCCCCAGGGCAGAAACCTCCCTAGCTTCCTGGCCTGGTAATTTTCCAGAGCAGAAACTTTCCTCTCAAGGGGCAGGAAGGACGTTCAGCCACTGACAGCTCAACCAGAAACATTTCTGACCCACCAGAAGCCACAGCCGCCCTGAGCGGGAACGGAACGTGACTCAGCAGGGTGGGGGGCGGGGCAGCCCGGGGACCGCCGTGTCGGGCCGGGGTGGGATGGCCTGGCCGCCCCCCAACTTTTCAAATCACGTGCGTCTCTGGCCTCACGTGAGCAGCCTTGACGGGTATAGATCGGTCCGGGGGCGGAGGCTCAGGACTGGGCCGAAGGTGGGAGAGAGGCCACGGAAGTACCTGGCCCCTGTTCCCATTTGGTGGGAGCATGGGGAGAAGGGAGGGTCCGCAGACTCAGGTTCCTCCCCGTCACAGTGCAGATGGTGGGGCCGGGTGCCTGAGCTCTGCCAGCTCCCCCGAGATGACCCCTGGATCAGACCCAAACGAAAAGAAGTGTCAGGCCGCGACTCTGTCCGGAAGTCCTTCTCTGGCCTCAGGGCACGTGACAGGAGGTCACCTCCCCGCACCGGGGGTGGAGGCCCCCGTGGAAATTGAGGTTCAGGTGGGAGCCCTCAGGGCTCAGCAGGTGTGAGGCTCACCTGCCCCTCCTCCCCTGACAACCTGGGCCCCTGCACTGGCCCCTCTGGGGCCACCTGGGACGGAGCCCCTGGACCTTGGGCCTGCTCGTTACGGCGGCAGAACAGGGTCTGTCGACTCATGCCCCTCTGAACCGGGCTCAGCCCCAGAAGTGCTGCTAACAGAGCCCCCTCTACTAAGCAGCTTCTGCAATTCTCTATTTGGATATCTTTAAGGGGAGTGCTTTATTATTATCTAAATATGTCACTGTCAAAAAAAAGGGGGGGAAAAGAAAAAAGGGAAATGCCCATCCAAACCACACTTCTGCCAGTTTCACCAGAAAGACCAGATAAAACCGGAACTTGCATGAAGGGACAGAGTGAGGCCTTCATCCAGATAGAGGAAGCGGGCATCACATCCTCTTGCTTCCAGAGGGGCCACACTGTCTCCACCCTCGAGTGTCTGCCAGGGACAAGTGTGGATGACACAGACTGTGTCCCCACGTCCCCATGTCCCCGAGTCCCTGTTGGCCACTGACAGTTACAGATTGGTCTGAATAGAATCCCTTGGAGTCCACGCAGGTCACTGGAGCCCTGGCATGTGCTTCCAGAATCACCTGTGTGGAGACACCCCACCTTTGCTTTCCTCCCCAGAAATGAGGGCAAAGAAAACTTAAATGCAAATCCCCATTTTATGAGTTTGGTTTTCATTATAAAACGTCTCCCCATTTCCAGGCAACTGCCTGTGAAGTAGAACAGAAGCCGAGAAAGCTCTGTAAGGGCTGGAACCCGCAGCCCCACGCAGCAGGCAGAGCAGGGCATCACCAGGGTGGCAACTGAGAGCCTCGTCTGTGGCAGCACCTGGGCCCCGAGAGCACTTTCCTTGACCGCCACCCTCATGAGAAGTCCGCTCCGCTGCCAAGATCAGTGAAATTCCCACCATTTTCCACCCTTTGGTTTGTGACTTAATGCTGCTCCGACTAAGAGAGAACAAAGCAGCGCACGGAAAAGCCCTCCCTGTGGCCGCCTTCCTGCCCCCGCGGCGCCAGGACGACAGCTGCCAGGATCGATTTCCTTGTTGGGCCCATCCTGCCAAGGGTGTGGTCGGCCCGGGAAAGCAGTGCCAAGGACAGGAAGGGCGCAGCCGTGGGTGATCCAGGAAGGAGACTGCAGAAATCAGACAGGTGGGTCTCCGTGAAATGGGAGCAACCACAGACCCCAGCGCGACCTCACCTGCAGGAGGTGGGCGGAGCTTTGCGGGCAGGACCCTTGCTGCCCCCAGGCCTGGTCCCCATGCCCCGTGCCCCCAGGCCTTTGCACAGTGAAGCAGCTGAGCTCAATCTGGGATGTGCCGGGGTTGGGGGGCTGCTCAGACCTGAGTCCAGGGCAAGCGGCCCAGGGCGAGGAGCCCAGGGGAGGATGGGGTGACAGGTGACTCAGTGAGCAACAGACCGCCCTCCTCCCTGCAGCCTGGCCTTTGCTGTGTGCTCTCCCCTCCTTGCTCCAGATAACTCGGGGCCCACTGAGACCTCAGACCAGGGAGCAGGGATCTCCGGGTAGAAGGACACCTGGGGAGAGGTCAGCAGCCTTCACATGGGCTTCTTGGGTGCTGCTGTCAGCTGTCAGGGTCATGGGGGAGGAGCTGATGCCCCCTCCTCCTCTCCACGCCCCTCTTCTCTGTTGGCGCCTCCTTCCCAGGCTCCTCCCTGCCAACCTCCACCCCGGGGGCCCCAAGCCCCACATAAGTACCGCCTAATTTCTGCAGATGAAGTCCCATTTCTTGCATCCAGGCCTGACTGTCCCTGAAACCCAGAGCAGTGTGTCCAGCTGCTGACCCTGGGTGTCCAACAGGCATCTCTGAGCAGCTGAATTCAGAAACTTTGGTCCAGGTCTGCTCTCCCCACCTCCACATCTCGTGGTTGATTCTCTCCCTTAACTGTCACATCTGCTCCAAGAGCTAGTCCTGGGCTCTACCTCCAATACATCTCTTGAATCTGCTGCCTTCTCATCAGCCCTCCTGCCCCCATCACCTCCTGCATGACTCCTTGTGCTCCTTCTGGTCCCCTGCACCCACTATGGAGTCTGACTCCATACTGTGACATCCCCCAAGAACACACTTAGAATCATGTCCCAAAGCAGTGAAAACATCTCCATGGCTCACCATCATTCTCCAGATAAAGTCCAAGCTCTTTATCATGTGCTAGGAGGAGCGCTGACGTAGGAGGACCTCCATACATCACTGTCACCACCATCACCACCACCATCACCATCACCACCATCATCACCACCATCATCACCATCACCATCATCACCACCATCACCATCATCACCACCATCACCACCATCACCACCATCACCACCATCACCACCACCACCATTATCACCACCACCACCATCACCATCACCACCATCACCACCACCATCACCATCATCACCATCACCACCATCACCGTCATCACCATTGTCATCACCATAGTTTGCCTACAAAGCAAGGGAGAATCTCCCTACAAGTGGAACCCAGGAGGCAAGGACACCCCCAGACAGTGCTTCTGTCACTGTGAGCGAGGCCCGGAAAGAAGGAAATTAACACCTCCCAGGCCATGTAGAGACATAATTAATGAAGGTGATGAGGAAAATATTTATTAAACACTCAGGGTTTTTCCACTTCCCTGACCTGAGCCAACCGGCTATGAGTCACTTGTCACTCGCGGTTGAGTTAAGCAGGCTGGGCAGCCCCCACCTCACTCAGCCAAGTGTGGAGCCTGCCATCTGGAGCCCCGCCCAGCACAGCTGCCCCACACGGGCTCCTGAGGCCTGAATTCTATTCCATTGTGCGGATAGGCACCTTTTGTTTATCCTTCACCCATCGACGGGCACTTAGTCCGCTTCCATCTCTTGCCAGTTGTTAATAATGCTGCTTTGAACATGGGCGTGCAAACATCTTTTCAAGTCCCTGCTTTCAGTTCTCTTGGGGATAATATACCCAGAGGTAGAATTGCAGGATCACACCGTAATTCTGTTTTTAGGGTGCTTTTTTTTCGGAATTGCCAGACTGTTTTCCACAGTGGCTGCGGCATTTTACATTCCCATCGGCAATACATGCAGGCAGACTTTTTGAAAAGCCCCCAGCAGGTAGAGGATGGGGTGGGTGTGCTCTTGAGAAATGCTGACATAAATTCCCTGGAAACTGAGGTCCTAGCTACCCCTGGCCTCCCCCAGTGGCCCCAGCCCACGGAGGAGCCGGGCTCCCGTGTCACTTGCAAACACGGAAAGGATGAGAACAGGAAACAAAGGCTGAATCAGAGCAGCTACAACTCTGAGGAGGTGCAAGCCTGGTGCGGGCGGCAGAGGAGGCTTCCAGGGAAAGAGAATGGCTTGGCCGGGGAGGGGTGGGTCCTCCTCAGGGCTGGGTCCTCAGTGGAGCCAGGCACCCCCAGCCCAGTGCATGGGGAGCAGCCTGGAGAAGGGACCTTCCCCAGGAATGGCTGAGCCCAGGAGGGTGTCCAGCCCGGGCCCAGCACACCTGGGGGCAGGCAGCCAGCCTTTCTGGTCTCTGACCCTGAAAGCTGCAGCTCCCAGCCCATCAGCTTGATCTCCTCCCCAAAACCATTCTCTGGGTTACTTGGTCTGGGCTGCCAGGCTGCCAGGGCAGCCCCCTCTCCTGGGAGTTGCACCGCCACCCACCCAAAAGCAGTAAGGGTCCCCCACAGGGGGTAGAGTGGGCTGGGGGCACCTTCTCTGCAGGTTCCAGGCCTGGGATTCTGGAAGGGGATTTAAAGGGGCACAAGTGGAGCCTGGATCGCAGCCGGAGAGACGGCAGAATGCGTACTGGCTGTAGGAGATGCAGAGGCCGGAACAGGAACAAGGTAGGGGTGGGAAAGGGGGAAGCAAAGGGGCAAGGTCACACCTGGGGCAGAGCCTAGTGATGTGTTGGACGGTGACACCGCTGGGCAAGGGAGGGAGGAGGGAGGAGGGAGGAGGGGGAGAGGAGCTGCAGGTTTGAGGACCAAGGGCTCGAAGGTGGGAGCCCAGCCCCCTCCCTCGGTGGGTGGTGTGTGAACTGGGGACCATGCTGGGAGATGCCCAGCTGCCCACCGCTGGACCGGCTCGGGACAGGCGTGAGTGGGAGGTGCTGGGTGATAACTGCTGGGTGAGGAGGCCACCCAGGAAGCCGGTGCTGCAGTGGGGAAATAGCTCTGGCCTCGAGAATGTGCTGTCCTGGGCCCGGCTCTCCACCAAGGTCCGTTCTCTCGCTGCTTCCCGTGCGCTGGGCTGGGGGTGCCTGGAGCCCACTGAGGAACCAGCCCTGCACCCCCAGTGGACCAGGTTAGGGGTGTCTAGGAAGTCAGCACCCCCGCCCACACCCCCCAGGGTGGACAGTGGGTGCCCTCCCCACCTTTTGCTAAGACAGGTGCCAGGCCCCAGGGGTGCAGCTCCCGGGTACCTCTCTCTGAGGCATCAGCGCAGCACGGATGTCCTCCAATAGCAAGGACCTTGCTCTTCCATCACGCACCCTCTGCTCCCCTGCCAACGGGCACTGGGCTGTCTGCACGAGCTTGGTGGGGTTACGTGCAGTCTGTGTTTTAGCAGCTCTGCCAGGTCATTGCCCCCAAAGTGGAGGCAGGTAACCACAGCCACCAGTCCTCTCTGGAGTCACCTGTGCCAGCTCCTCAGGGACCTCAGAGACGTTCCCGAGACGAGGAACAAAGAAAAACACAGAGCACAAGTGGCCCCCACGGCGGCCAAGCAGGGAAAAGGGCCCCAGCCCCGTGTCCATGCCAGGGCATGGCCATCAGCACGAGGGCGGGACCACACTGGTGACAGGGATGGGGCAGTGGGTAAATGTGGACGCAGTGGCAGGAGAGGGTGTCTCTCAAGCTGTGTGATGCAAAAGAGGCCGTCACCAGCCAGGACTGGAGAGAACGTGGACACAGGAACGCAGCCGCTGTGCACGTGTGGAACCACGAGCGAACGGTTCTCCTTTAAAAATATCCTTTAACATTGTTATAATGTCGATCTTGCAATAAATAAGATGCTGGGACAAACAGGAGGCAGAGAACGAGACAAACAGAGGGATAGAGACGGAGAGACACACAGAGAGCCAAGGGGAGAATAAAGCCTGGCAGGGGCAGATCAGCAGGGCCGGGGAGGGAGCAAATGGAAGTGGCCTGATGAGGGCTGTGGGACGTCCTGGCCCAGGGCTCTGGGGTTTCTGGGGAGCCCTGGCAGTTGGACACTGGGGAGGGCAGGGCTGGGGCAATGCGTGGGGTGCAGACAGCGGACAGAAGAGAGGCTGGTCGATATTCTTGGTGAAATGCAGGGGCCTGTCTGCACTGGTGGCCAGCACAGCCCCTGAGCTGGAATCCCGCATGCAAGCGCTGCACAAAGGCACACAGATCTGGCCAGGGGACCCATGCGGACAGCGGCAAGCAGAGGTGATGGGCCAGGTGCAGAATGGGGAACAGGAAGAGCGAATCAAGCCTGGCTGTGGGCAGAGGGGACTCGGGCTGTCTCCTGAGCAGATTCACTGAGCCATTTGGGGTCCGAGGAGGGGGTCCTGGGCCATGACCGCATCTGGGGGACCACTGGAGAGACCCATGTGGACACCTCGCAGGACCACAGGCCTCCACAAGGAGAAGTGGGAGGACGCCTGGTGGGAACATGGGTTTGGGGCACATGGACAGAGGAAAGAAGCTGGCCTGAGCCACAGCAGTGCCCGCTCTGAGGCCAAGGGCACAGAGAGGCAGTGACAAAGGACACCAGGCTGGTGAGGCCTTGGAGGGCGGGGGGATGAGTTCCCAGGAGGTGCCGCTGGAGGGGGGCTTCCAGGGGAAAGCACGGGAGTGGTTTGGGGATGGCAGATGATGGGCGGGGCCTGTCGGGGGCTTCGGGGCTGGATGGAGCCCAGGGCAGCAGGCGCAGCATGGGGGTGGGGTCTGCACAGGAGGAGGACGTGGGGACCCGGCCACGGTCACCAAGGTGCCCAGGTTCAGAGGTGACCTCAGGGGGGCTGCTGGCCCAGCCAGGGGCGTCTGGAAAGGTCTGTGGGAAGCATTTCCCACAGAAATGAGAGGTGTGGCTGCAGAGGGCATCCAACAGGCCTGGCCCCAGCCCGGGGGAGGGAGGAGCCACGGGGCGGGAAGACGGGCGGGTCGCGGGGGTGCCTGTGCAGGCTGCGCAGAGTCCCAGAGGCGCCTCGCGGGGCCTGCACACACGGGCACCCTCGGGCCCTGCAGAGCCACCAGCCACCCCACTTCCTGTGGTGATCAAGTCATCTGGGACCCGGAAATTGAGCCGGCTCTTCAAATCCCCTCTGGGTCTGCGTGTTCCTGGGGTTTAATAGAACATTCAGGCCTCTCAGTGAGCCAGAAAATCGCGTTTCTCCCCTGGAATGAGAAAGTGAGAGTTCTCCCAAGTGGGAAAGGGCCCAGCTCCTCTGCAGGGCGCTGGCCACGGGCCACACAATCATGGAGAGTTTTGGAAAGATTTCCTCACCACTAAGTGGGTTTAGATGTCGTTCACCCTCCCTGAGAACTCACTTGAACCAGCCTCGCCCACTGGCTGGCCTGTTCAGGTCAGAGCAAGCTGGTACAAGCTGGATGGGGTCCCGGTGGCCGCCAGGCTTCCCGGGCCCCAAAGACAGCAGACACCTCCCCGGAAGGAATCTCGGGGACCAGGAGGCACCCCTCTTTTATGCCCCTGGGTGCTCTCTCCTGACATCCCCTGTAGCCCTTCCAGTGGCCTTGGCCAGGCTCCGGGGACTTGGAGAGGGCCAGTCAGGGACCCACACACCTCAGGCAAAGCCCCAGAGTCTCAGCTGGTCCCCAGGAGGGTCAGCCTGGCCCAAGGAGCTTCTCCCGGCCGCAGGCCTGACCAGCCCCATCTCTCGTCCAGACGCAGCGGCTCTGTCTCCTCGCAAACCCCGGGCCCTCCAGGAGTCAGACCACGCCCAACCGGGGCTGGCAGCGCCCCTGCCTGCGGCCACAGCGCCCGCCTGGCTCTCCCGGCCCCACCTGCAGCCTTGCCACCCCTGCCGGCCTGGAGCTACACTTGGCCCTCCTTTCCAGCTGCCCCAGAGCCATGTCAACACCAGCATCAAGGCCACAACACATGCTCTTGTCAGGACCTGGGTGGCAGTGCCCCCAGAGGTGGCATCTCCCTCCCAGCAAACTCCCAGACCCCCACCCCACCCTGGCAACTGCCCCAGGGCAGCAGCAGCTACAGCCTTGTCGTTGCAGCCCCTGGAGCTCGGCTTCTCAGATGGGAATTTGTCTCTTATTTTCCAGGGGAGGGGCTCTCAGGCCTGGGCACCTGTCAGCAGGTTGGAGCAGGGCCGACCAGGATATCTGGCCGTGGCTGCCCCTCTGGAGGTCAAAAAGGTCCTGGGCTGGGGAGGAAGGTGGGTCAAGGGCTCAGGCCACTCCGCCCTGGCTCGGCCAGTCCTGGTGACTCAATGAGTGTGGTCGGCAGGAAGGGGCCAGCCCAGGTCACAGTTCTGGGACTCTGATAAAGCCTTCCTGAGCAGAGGGGACACTGGGGCCCTCTTTACAGAACTACAGAGCCCAGCAATACATTGGTTTCCAGGGGTGAAGAAGAGGGAAGAGAGGACAAGTGGTTCTGGAGGACTTCCTGGAGGAGGCGGGGTAGAGATTTGCATAGTCAACAAAGGAGGAAGCTTTCAAGAACACTGTAAGTGCCAAGGCACGGGGGTGGTGGATGACCTGCAGGGTACCTTTGCGAGAGGAAGGTCCTGGCTGGAGTGGACACGGAAGGCGGATCACTGGGAGGCTGAGGGTTAGGGTGACGGTTAGGTGGGGCGGTGGGGCAGGCCGGGCAGGGAGCCAGGAGCCAGGCAGGGGGTTGTGAGCTCCAGCACCAGGCCAGTGGGGGACACGGGACAAGGCCACTGAACGAGGGAAGGACGGGGCAGGAGGGGCACAGGGGAATCCAGAGGCTGAGAGCAGGACGGTCCACCCCGGCTCCACTGAAGAAGCAGAGGCCCCTGCCTCTCGGCGGCCTGGGTCTATCCCTCCCTTCCACGGTCTGCCGCGCTTTTCTGCTGGTTGTCTTGAGTAGCAGGGCATTTGCTCCTGGGGAGGTAGCAGCTTGTGGGTGAAGAGACCAAGGGCAGGGTCTCAGCAGCACGGTTTGCTGAGATTCCCGCCCAAAGAAAACACGAAGAAAGGCCGGAGCAGCACAGCAAATGGTTGTTGATAATTTGAAGGTCTGCGTTTATTGTCTTTAACACAAAAACGCCCTCGATGCCATATAATCTTCCTAGTCGCAAGGCAATTGTAGGATCGATGAATAACGCTGTGCGTTACAGGGGGGAGGCTGGCGGGCGTCTCTCTGCCATGATGGACCCCGCGATGCATACATAGCTGTGTTTGAAGCTAAAGCAGCGACTCACCTGAAGCGGGGTCCTTCCGGAACGTGAAGAAGTCTCCACCAGGTGGACCTTCTGAGCGCACCTCCACCCTCATACTGGCAGGGCGGGCACTGGGCAGGCCTGGGCAGTTCCCATGCCCTCCGCCTGGCAAAGACACTCGCCTCTTTATGGAAGCGGATGCAGAAAGACATCCTCATACTGGCAGGGCAGGCACTGGGCAGGCCTGGGCAGTCCCCATGCCCTCCGCCTGGCAAAGACACTCGCCTCTTTATGGAAGCGGATGCAGAAGGACCGCACAAGTGAGTCCACAATGAAATTCAAATGATTTTTATAGGGAAATGCTGGGCAGCCGAGGCCCTGGGTCTGGACAGTGTTGGGCTCTGCGGGCGCCGGGGGGCCTGGCACGTCCCTTCCCGCAGTTTCGGCAACGCCTGTGCCGTGGAGCCCCCAGCACGGAGGGGGGCTTCTCCTCACTCTGCTGTCTGCCTTTCCTGGAACTTAGGGTGCCCCAGGGTGTCCTCAGATGGTGTCCTTAGGGCTCAGGGCTCTAAGGGAGGGCGGGGAAGTCCAGACTCCATCTTTTTCTACTCAAAACCTAATCTCTAACTCCAAGCTCTCTGAGCAATTTCCAGTGGCTTCTAGAGAGAACATGACACCGCCGGCATCTGCCTGTCCAGACGCCTGAGTTATCACCGGCGGAATAAGCCGATCCAAGTAAGTGCTTGTGAATGAGGGTCTCTGTTCTCCTGGGCCCAAAGCTCCCATCACCGCCGCCAGAAGGGCAGCCTTTGGGACGGTAAACGCGTGTTACTCCGTGTGGTTTATCTGTGAATCTGTAACCCCAGGGAGAGCCTCCCGCGTCCACCAGCGTTTTGGGAGAATGCCCGGGACCTGTGCAGGGGAATTAGATTCCCCAGCAGCTGCCTTCAAAGGCCGCAGATACTCTAAAAAAGACAAAGATGGAATTGAAACTCCGAGAGTCACCTTGCTGGGGAGACACAAAGAGTGAGGAACAGCGGGGAGGTTTGTGGCCCCGTCGGCCCTTCACAGTTTGCCTGGACCAGCCAGCAGGCGCTTGCACCGAGCTGGACGGTGTCCCGGCCCCCGAGGCCGACATCTCAGTTCACATCAGAGGTTAGCAAAGCAGTGCTGTTGGAGCACAGAGATCCTGCCACGACGGTGGCAGCTTGAGTGGAGGGCCTGCGTACCCCCAACACAGCACTGAGCGCTGTGAGAGGTGCGGGAAGCTGATAACGTTTACCCAGGGAGAGGTCAGCAGGCAGCCACGCAGAGTCCAGAGCCGTCTGCTCTGCTCCAAAGGGGCTCTCCCCGCCTAGGGTGGAATTACAACTTTGAGGACAGAAAACGGTTTGACCATACATAGACTCTTGCTACCAAAGACCCTCCCAGTGGCCCATGCCCTCCTCTCACCTGACAAGCTTAATCCCCCATGAAGCTCTGCCTTCCAGGAAGTTTGGGCGTCTCTGGGCTGAGTCTCTTCCTGGGACCACTCTGACCTCGTGATTCTCTTCTTCGGTAAGCCAGCTGTCAGCCCACAGCTGGACCGCACTGAATAATCCTCCTCACCTGGCCATAGCGTCCGACAGATCACAACAGCTCACAAAGCCACTGTCTGTAACCAAGCCTGACCTCCTTAACCTTCAGCAAAATCCTCTTTCTCATGCGAAACAGTGAAATCAGCCTCCTTTGTTGCAACATGTTTTCATCATTTCTGAGGTGTGGTGTCAGTTGTCATTAGGTGGAAATGGACATCTTGGGTAGTCAAAAAAGGAAGAACATCGGCAGTTTCAAATGATTCAACGGATACATAAGCAAAATTCACCAAAATAGAAGTGAACATAGGATTTTAAGTGTTCTTCAAATAAAGCACGCTAGCTAAGCTATGTTGTTTTCAGATACCATGTCTGATGGTCCCTTTTCCGGGCCAGACCACCAGACTGGGGTGTCAAGTCTCGTGTGGCAGCGGGGGAGCTTCCTGTCTCCAACGACGTGGAGAAAGTTTCTGTCTCTCTCTCTCTTCACTTCTCTTCTGATCTCAGGAGGAGACACACTTTCCCCAAAGTGAGACGTCCACAGAGCCAGCTGAAGTCCATGGAGAGAGGGGCTGTGTCCGCACCAGCTCCTCCATTTCAGTTCTTGGGCGGAGGGGCTCCAAACACTATGTCAGAGGACCATGATTGACCATAAAAGTGTGAAGCGCCCCTGTTCTGAGCCCCTAGAGCTGCCGGGACAGGCAGCAGAGGGGAGCCAGAGGGACCTGGGTTCGCGCTTTCTTTCCCTTTTAATGACTTCCTCTGCAGACAAAGCCCCACCGGGATAGAACTTAGCGAGTTCAGAATGTTCCAGGACACTTTATCAGGCTACCCTTGTTCTCAAAGGCTGCTGTGCTCTGCGGGTGACCTCTAGGGCCTCCTCCCACGCCTCCTAGCTCCTGCAAGGCGAGGATAGAGTCTCCTGACCCCACGGTGCTGGTGGCCGGTGGGGGGTGGTCTGAGCTAGATCTTGGACCCCTTGACATCCGGGGCTGCACAGCACGTGGTCCCAGGGCGCACAGGTGTTCCCGGGGCCCCTCAAGGTGCCTGAGCTCAGGGTTAGCCTTGGGCGCCAGAGATCTGCGTTTTGCGTTAATACACCTGAAATGTGTGTTCCCGATTTACCTTTCAAATTGTGCCCGTAGCCGAGTCCTGTAGGAGGATCCCTGGTGCAGACACGGTCCAACAAGACAGGGCTCCTCGGGGGCCTCGGGGCCAGTGTTTCCCCCCAGGGCGGGTGAGGGCCTGTGTGGCCTGTGGGTAATGGACGCAATGCCCCCAGGGAGCTGGCTCCTTCCACCCTCTCGTTCCTCTGTGCCGGTCACATCGAAGAAAACGTCTTAGTTAGTGACAGTCCATCTCCAGCACCTGTCTGACACTCGCCAGTGTCCCTTTACAAACAAGGAATGCGCAGGTCTAAGGCTCAGGGGCCCTTCTCAGGCAGCAGTACTTGGCTAACGTCAAATACCACTTTCTCTTGTACCCATTTTTTTATGGTAACCTCTCTATGGTAATGACACAGATTTACCTTTTTAAAACTCAACTCACTCTTTTAATAAAATACATAAATTGTTCAGAGGAAAAAAAAGTGTAAATAATGGTTTCAAGGAATAAAATCCAAAATGAAGTTTGGAAACCCCAAGTCTGATCCTGCTTCTGCCATTGGAAATGCTTTCACGGCATCACCGTCAGAAGGTGGGCTAGTTCTGCTCACACACCTCCCGTGATGGGGAGCTCACTACCTACAAAAAGCATCTCCATTCAGCTCTCCTGGGAAATGCTGCTCCCAGCAGTTTCCACACTGAGCCCAGGTCTGCAGGGCAGCTCAATTCCCTGTCCTCATGGGGAAATCTTCATGGAGCGGGCACCCTCTGCCAGGCAGAACGGCCGACTCCCCAGCAGTCCCTCATCCTCTTGGAGGGAACTTCTCCATCCAGGAACAACAGTTGCTGGTTTTTTACTCTTAAAGGGCAGTGCCAGGAGCGGAGACCAGTCTTCTAGGAGTAACTGGACATCGCCCCAGCTTCCAGGAGTGGAGGCATGGAGGCGGCCGGGAGCCCTGCAGACATCACTAGGGACTCCCAGCACCAGATGTGAGTGGGCAAAAGCCCAGCACTGAAGGAAGAGCATTTCACAATTAACTGTGAACGGGACATTCTCCCATAAGCCCCAGCACCTCCTTCTCTAGTTCTGACTCCCCACCCCCGCACAGGAAGAGGCCAGCCTCTTGCATCTCCTTTGTGGTTCCATGGGCTTTACCAGGCTAAGGTCACACTGGTCATTACTCCCTTACCCAACTTATCTCAGGATTCAAATACACACACACACACACACACACACGGTTGACTTTTGTAGGCTTCTTTTTAAAATAAATTGATTTTAAGGAAAATAAAAAGGAAAAATTGTGGACTGTTATTATGATCAGCTATTAATACGTCACTTCTTGGCAACTCTTTTGAGCCCTTACATGGGCCAACCTCTGGCCCTGTTTTATTTCATTCAGTGTTTTCAACAGCCCTTTAAGGAAGCTCCATCATCACTCCTCTTTCACAGATGAGGAAACTGAGGCTCAGAGGAATTAAGCACTGTGTTCAAGGTCACACAGCAGGAATATTGGGAGGATTCAAACAGGCCCCCCTGTTGAGGGCAGTGTGTCTGGTGCCTCCCCTTCTCCTGACATCAGCGCTGACGTCAAAAGAGGATCGTTTTACTGAAAAGGCAACAGACGGAAAACAGTGGATTCCCCAGGGGAAGGTGCTGGCCTCACCGTGCGCCCAGGGCACGTCCCCAAACCCGCATTCCCAACTCCCACGGGCGCCGGGGGCCCACCACAGGGGCTGCTCCCAGGGGGGCGTCCCAGCCCGGACCTGGGTCTAGACCACTCCTGCGCCTCTGCCCCGGCCCCCACCTGGCCACAGGTGGCCTTGCCGAAGGGGTAGCGCGGGAAACTCCCTCCCTCCCACGTCCTCTCCCAAAGGTCTCGGCCCTACACGCCCTGCTTCAATTCCGAGTCAGTTCGAAACTGAGTAGTCGCGCGGCCTGGGGAACACACTTCACCGCTCGGCTCTCGGTTTCCCAGCCTGTAGCTCGGAGATCGGGGTCTCCTGGGGTTGGGAGGGATTAGTCAGCGAAGGCGCGCGCCGGCGCCCGTGCGGCGGCGACCTGGGGGATGGAGGGGCGTCCCAGCCCCCGCCCCTCCTCCATTCGCCCCGTCGGGTCTCGCGCCCCCTCCTCCCTGCTCCAGCCCCGGGCCCCGCCCCTCGCCAGCTCCCTCCCCAGCCGCGCACTCAGGCCTCTGTCACCTCTCAGTGGGCGGGCCCGGGGGTGGGGGGCGCGGCCCCAGACCGCTCGGCACAGCCATTGGCCGCAGTAGGTGAGGCCGGGCAGCCTCCTCCCCGCGGCGGGGCGGGCCCGGGAGGGGATGAATGAAGCTGGAGTGGGCGCTGAGCGGCAGCCAGAGCTTGGTTCGCAGCGCGGCGGCTGGGTCCTCTGGACGGTGAGTGCTCGGGGCAGCGTGGGCCGCGGAGGGTCAGGCCACCTTCGTGGGCGCGCCGCCCAGGTGCGCCGGGCCCAGACCTGCTGATGTCAGGAGCGCGGCAGGTGCCCTCAGACGTTGGGCGGGGACCAGGGGATCGGGGAGGCCGCGCGGGGCGGGACTCGGGGCGCCGGCAGTGCGCCCCAAGCCCCTCCGCGGCCGGGAAGGCGGGACCGAGCGCGGACCGGCACCCCACAGCCCGCCTGCCTCCAGGGAATCGGCTGCACAATGCGCCCCTTCTAGCTGCCCGCTCCCCAGGCGGGGAGCTTCCGAGGAGGCGGGCCGAGGGGGAGGGGATGGATGGTGGTTGGGGTCAGGCGGGGTTGGAGGGAGCGGCCAGGGCTAGCGGCCGGGGCAGGTGGCCGGGCGCGCACGCGGGCGCAGGCCACGAGAGTCGCACCAGGGACAGATGAGCCTCCCAGAGCTGCAGGCTTGCGGCGGGGCCCACACCTGCGGCGGATGCCGCTGCCGCTGAGTCAAGTAGGAAATCGTCTTGAACTGAAGTTTCTCGCGGGCGGCAGGGCTTTGTTCGCGCCAGCCGAGCTCCAGGCACCTCGGGGAGGGGAGCGCGGGCGGAGCCGGCCCCGCGGGCCGAGCTACTGGGTGGGCGCGAGGGACTGGTCCCAGCCTGGGCGATACGGGCCACGCCCCTGTCCCCGCCCCACTATGCGAGGTCCCCGCGTCCGGTAGAGAGCCGGCACTGGAAGACCGGGCGCCCCCGGGTGCAGGCGGAGGCTGAGGGAGGATGGAAACGAGGGGCCCACCCTCTGCACCCAGTGGGCACGCTTGGCTCCGGACGGGAAAACCTAGGCAGATGCTGAGATTTCCAGCCCGGAGGAGCAAGCCTGGGCGGTGTGGAAGCCGGTGGGGAGAAGCCCATCAGGCAGTGGGGTCCGGGCCCCATCCTCCATGTGGGTGCCTGGAGGCTCCTGCTGCCAAGGTCAGACTTGGTGACGGGGCCTGTTTCTGTCTGGAGCCGCTAGGAGCTGCAGTAGTTTTCCACAGTGAAGGAACCAGCTTCCTAGTGGCCGCTTTTCGCGGTGCTTTGGGGAACTTGGGTTTCCTCTATCTAATCAGAAACTGGCTCCAGGGAGCTGGCGGGGCGGCGAACCGTGAGCAGGGGGGTGCTGTGGGCAGATGGACTTCAGAGGAGAGAAAGCACGTGGTTTTAGCCGGGTTGGAGGGTGAATCTAGCACCGGCCGTAATCATAACGACCACAGGCGTCTTTATTGGTCCCTTAGAATGTGCAGGCCCTGTGTTGCGTGCTTTGAGCATCATCTCATTGGATCCTTACCACCACCCACGAGGGAGCTACTGTCACTCCCATTCCACAGATGAGTAAGCCGAGGCACTTGTCCAAAGTCACGCGGGCAGAACTTGGTGGAGAGGTCTGAACCACACTTGCGTGATTCCAGACATTTTACAGCTCTGTTCCCGGGGGAGAAGAAGGCCCAAGAGGGCCAGGCCTGACACAGAGCAGGGTGTCTTCTGCTGCCACCGAAAGATGGGCGGCACCTAAGGGGACAAGAGCATTTGGCCAGGACAGTCCAGGCCTGTGGGATGCAGGCAGGATGCCTCTGGGCCTCCACAGCCTAGCTTTCCCATGTGCTGCTGGAGGGAGGGAAGGGAGAGCCCTCCTGGTTGGACCCCCGCACCCCTGACTGCCCTGAATCAGCAGGACCCGTCCTGCTGGGCAGGGCTGGCAGATATCGTCTGGAAATTCTTCACGGGGCTGCTTCCGTCCCGGGTGGCTATGACCTAATCCATGGTTCCTCGGGTGTAGTCCCTGCAACAGGTGCTGGGCAGATCCCAACCACGCCCTTCCCCGCCGCTGTGGTGAGGTGGCTGGGAGCCGGGAGGTCAGGATGAGGGCCGTGTGAATGAGGCAGGATGAGGGCTGTGTGGACGAGGTCTTGGGGCCGGCATCCGGTCCCGTCTGAGTGCCCGATTCCGAGCAACTCAACTTGGACAGCCAGCAGGTAGTGGGACAGAGCCTACTGCTCTCGGTCTGGATGGAGCTGTGCCGGTGCAGAGGGCCCGGCAGGGGACCCAGAGGACGTGCCCCGGCCACACTCCCGCTTCCTCCGTTGTCTCCTCCAACTGGGGAGTGGACAGAGACCCCGCAATATTCCCGTCCTCAGGCGTGGCCGAGAGCCCACTGCCCGCTTCTGGGGGGACGTATGCAGTCATCCTCAGGACTCTTGGCCGCTTTTGTTTCTGGACATTCAGCTGCTGTGTGACCTCGGTGTGGTCGTGGTGGGCATGGGCGTCCACATCAGGGCAGGACCCCCGTCTTCTCCACGGCAGGTAACCGGACAGGCCTGCCGGGATCCTGCCCCCACAGCGGGAGGGGGGCCCCAGCTCAGGCCTCAGGTGACCAGGGCTCTCAGTGACTTGGTGGAGCCAGGCCCTGCCGTGGGGGAGGGGGACCAGCCGATCTGCCGCCCGCGGGGCCCGGGCTGTGTCTCCTGCAGGCTGCTCGTGGGGACTCTACCTGCCACTGCCCCGGCTCAGCCTTCAGCCCCCTGGCCTCAGACATCCCTGTTGCCCTTGGCCACGGCGCAGCCCCCTTCCCGCAGCGTTACCCAGAGTTAGCCTCTTGGACCACATTTCCGGGGGTGGGGAGAGGCACTCACAAACCACATGTCCCTTACGTGAGCTGCTCACCCACGGTGTGGCCGGTGAGGCCACTGAGGTCCAAGCACCAGGCCGGCTGGGTCCGCTTTCCTGGGTTCAGAGTCGCGGGCTCCTGGCTGGGGGCTGCTTGCAGCAGGTCCTTTCCGCCCACGCTGCCGGGCACCACACAAGCTCCCTCACCGCGGGGGCCGCCTTTCCTCCGCGGCTTTTCTATCCAGCAAGCCTTGGGAGTACCTGAGGCATTGCCCTTCCACCCAAAACACAGAAGGCTCAGGATCACTGGGCTGAGGGCAACGCCCCCTTCCCACCCCAGCTTGCTCGGGGCCCTGCCTCTCGGCAGATGCCGTGGGCCTGGTACTTGGACCCAAGGGCCTAAGGGGCCACCTGGGAGTGGCAGAGTCCAGCCTGCGCCAGGGCAGGCCCCTCACGTGGACGGAACCTTCCCCGGCACCCCCAAACCCGTGAGGGCCTCTGCAAGTCTGCTCACCCCACGCTCCCACACACCGGGCTCAGGCCGTGGAGACAGGGTGGAAGTAGGAACATCCACGCTGAGACAGCAGGACGCTCCCTGAGGGACGGGTCTTTCCAGGTCTCCCTGAGACAGTCCTTCACTGTGGCCTCCATGCAAAGCAGCCAGCTTCCTGCCCACTCACCTGTGTGTGTGGCCATCAGGTATGCAGATTAGGGGGCGCCAGCCCTGCGGTGGCCACCCAGGTCCTGCCACCCGGTGCTTGCTCCATAAATAGCTTTGAGTCTCATCTTTAGGAATTGAAGGCCCCCTCCACTCACCCACTCGGAGGACGAGAGAGCAGGTTGGGTTTGGGAGGCGAGGGGAGAGAGTGGCCTGCAGGGTCCCAGGGGTCGTGGGGTACTGAAGGTGCAGGGATGGGAGGCGGGGAGGCAGGAGCACGGCCGAGGGGGCCGTGTGACTGTGGCTGGCGGCCTCGGGGCGGTCAGATCGAGGCGTCTGCTGGCTGGAGCGCGAGGCAGAGGAGAAATGAAACCTGTGGTTCTTCCCTGGCTGCCAAGCTCCCAGCGTGGCCAGGACAGAGCCCGGGAGCACCCCTGGCATGGGGACGGGCCCCACGTGGCTCAGCCTCAGGCCCCTTGGGGCATTTGCTCCAGCTGCAGCCAGACTGTCCCACGGGAACCCAGGCCGAGGAGGCCCAGGGGCCAAGGGGCCGCCACCTGAGGCTTAGCACGTTACTCTGGGTAATCCTGCACCCTTCCCACCCGCTACGCTTTGCGGACAGCCTTCAGCTAGGAGAGAAGTAAATGGCTGCAGCAGACCCGAGGAAAGAAGTGGGCAGAGCCACGCATGTGGATATGAAAAGCATCTCAGTCCTTGACTGACGCCAGCATCTCAGCTCTCACAGGTGGAGCTACGGCGAGCCACCCAAGTGGGGGCCACTGACCTCCTACCGTACAGCTGTCGGAGGGGGGGGAGCTTGTGAGGCTGTGAGGAGCGGGGGGAGGCAAAGTGGGGGAGGGGCCGGGAGTTCCTCGGCACAGACACCTCTGGGCTCGGCTGATGGGCCGGGCCAGCTTGGGAGTCCGAAGAAACCTGTGGTTTCCTGCTAAGATAGCCGTGCACACACACAAAAGTACGCTCACACGTGTGCACACGCGTGCACACCCTCACTCACCCGGCTGAAGCCCCGGGTGCAGGGCTGCTGGCCTGAGGCCCCAGCGTACACATCATCCCCCCTGCCAGTCAGCCTGCCCAATCCCGCAGGCTCTGACTCTCCCCAGGGGACAGGGGAGGGAGGCCTCCGGCAGTGGGGCATGCTCCCACGGCCCCTCCACCTGCTGCCGACCTGCTGCCGCCTGGCCGGGGACAGCCCGGGAGGGTGGGACAAGATTCCCCCTTGAGAGGGGGCTCCCTGCGGAGAGCTGCGTGCCTCCTGCGAGGAGGACGGTCTCTTCTCTGTACAAGGAGGGGTTCTCCGAGGCCAGGAGAGCTGTCAAAGTCTTCATCAGAGCTGCTCCCGGCCTCAGACGTCTTTCTCAGAGAATGCCGGCAGCAGGACAGCAGGGAGGCCTGCCTGAGGGCTGAGCGGGGGCTCCAGGGCCGCCAGCGCCCTGCTGCCCCAGTTTGGGGGTCACATGGCTGGAGCACCCCGGAGACTTTGTCCTAGGGCGGCGGTCCAGCACGGGGCCCGGGGGAGGGTGCCCGGCTCGGGGGTGAAAGTCACATCCCTAACGTGGGTGCGCCCGTGGTGGGGGATTTCACGGGTCTGCCGTGCGCAGGAGGGTGGCTCAGCTGAGCTGGGCCCGTGGGACGGGCGTCGATGTGATGGTGGCGGCGTCCTGTCAGATGCCCTGCCCTGCAGCCCAGCTCCCCGGCCTTTGTCGGCTCCAAGCTGTGTGTGTCTTGCTGCCACCGGCTCTCGGCAGCTTGCGCTGTTTGGATTTGCAGCTGGGACGGTTTGCTGCTGGCCCGGGACAGCCTTGGGTGTGGCGGCTGTGAGCTCCTGTGGACAGGACGGTGTCCCGCGGTCCCCAAACCCGCCGCCCGGCACAGTCCTCGCACAAGCAGGTGTTGGCACAGGACTACCTGCTGCATAAGTCGGGGGTCTCCGGAGAAGCCCAGCCAATAGCAGATAGGTCGCTATAAGAAGAGACTAATTCTAGGAACTCAGCCTACGAGACTTTGTAAGATACGTGGTCGGCAAGCTGCAGACCCAGCAGAGGTGATGTCGTGGCTGCCGTCTGAAAGCCGGCAGCCTCAAGACCCAGAGAGAGCGGTGATGTTTCCGTGTGAGTGAAGGCAGGAGAAAGCCGGTCCCAGTTCAAAGGCAGCCCTGCAGGGCAATTCAGGGCTCAGCCTTTCCATTCTATTCAACCCTTCAGCTGATTGGCTGAGGCCCACGGGCTCTAAATATACCGATTCAAATGCTAATTGATTCCAGAACCTTCCAGAACCGGCCTCACAGCCGCACCTGGAATGTTTGCGCAATGTCTGGGCGCCCTGGGACCCACCAGACCGACAGGTAGAAGCTATAATCATTCTGCTCTTGGCTCTGAGATCATGGACCGGGCACCAGACTCTGAGGCGTGGGCTCCGCGGAGGGTAGGGAGGAGAGGCCGGGATTTAGATGGCATCGGGGTCTCTCAGGTGAGGATACCCGTGCACTGGACCTGGGATGCTGGCAGGAGCTGGCCCGTCCTTCCTGGGGTGCAGTCTCCACCCAGCTTGGCTGCAGTCACCAGGGCCCCGCTCAACCATCAGCCAAGCCCGAGAATTCAGGTCCCGGAAGAGGCGCCACACCGTACATCAGGCCTCAGCAGCAGGTGGGAAGCAGATACGCTTTTTTGCTAAAACGATTTCCAAGCGGAGAGAAACCGTAGGCCATGTGCACACACTCACAGTGCCCAGAGGGGCAGTTGGTGGGGAGGCCTGACTTCCACCCCAAGCCCAGCTGTGCTGTCCACTCCTTGGGGGAGCCAGCTGGCATCTGAGTGGCGCTGCCACCGGACCCTGCAGCCCCTGTCACCCTCCCACCAGCTTGACCACAGGGACCTGAGACAGGAACAAAAGGCAATGGCCTCGGGGCCACCAGCCTGGCCTTAATGGGGGTTGGCCACCTGCAGGGAGTCACCAGCCATGAAGTCACCTTCTCCTGGCTGAGCCCCGCGGGGAGTCAACTCTGGCCCTCTCAGAAGCATGTCCAGGACAGAAATCACCCCGAGTGGCCTGCGTTGCACCCCCAGGCCCCAGCAGCGTTGTCGTGAGGGTGCTGTTGACCGGGAGACCAAGAGCAGCTGGCCGTGCCCACCCAGTCCACATCTGAGTCTGCGTCCTGGACTCAGCCACGGTGGCTGAGACGCCCTCGTGCTGGAGCTGGCAGCTCCTGCAGGCCCGTTTATGCAGCAGACCTTTGCCGTGAGAGTCAGTCCTCGAGCTGCACACACAGCAAAGTGTCCTTTAAGTCCGGGGCAGGCGTCAACATGACTGTCTGTGTCCATTTCTGGAGCTGTCTCCTGACACCGTGCACGCCCAGCATGTGTCGCCCGGGCGCAGCCGCATGAGATCTGGGTACAAACTCAGGAATCTCCCCCTGAAGACCCGAGAACGTGTGACCGTCCTCGTGGCTGTGAGATTCCAGGTGTCACACAGCCCCGGACCCAGGATCCGGCGCTGCCTGCTGACGGAGGGGACATTCCAGACACACTGGCTCCACGTCGCAGGTGTTTCTGTCCGCCTTCCCCCCCACCCCCACCACACCTCACACCTCGGCGCCTGCGTCATGGGAGGGCCCAGCCTCCTTTCTCATCGAGACGCTGCTGGTAAGGGTGAACGCCTTCCAACTGGAACACGGCAGGTGGAGCAGAATCTGGGCTTAGTGAGAGATTGGGTAGACGCTGTCCTCGCGCTGCCTCGAAGGCGGGCGGGGGCGTGCAGTCTGCACTCAGGCTGCTGTGTCCTGGCCATCACAGCCGCTCTTGACGGACCCAGGGAGGAGACCCGGGGGCTGCCCACCCGAGCGGCGCCATTTACTTCTCATCCCGTGCGGGTGGTGACCACCGCCGGTCGCCTGGCTGGTGTCTAAGATGGGATTTTCAGTCTGAATCAACAAGCAAGTGATGTGCGGGACTGCAGGTTGACTTTATGTGTTTACGTCAGAGATCAGAGCTCTTAGCTCAGGTAAACTTTACGCTGACGTGGAGCTGTTTGGGCCACACACCAGTGGCACTGGAGTCTTGTTAAGGGCTGTATTTTCAAATAGGAAGGACTCTATTTCTTCATGACCATCCCTAGTCGCGCTAGCTCAGCGATCTGGCTCCCTCCTTAGCCCTGCTGGGGTCCGATCCTTCCCGTCCCGGCCCCTGCATTTCTCCTTGCGGGGGATGGGCAGGACGGTTAAAAGAGCTGGGGGGAGGCGGTTCTGCAGATCCCTCCTAGGAAGGCCCACCCACCAATAATAATTCCCCGGCCCAGTACTGACCGTCCATCCCCACAGGCCGCTGGAGCGACCTCTCAGAGCAGCCGCTGCCCCTCGGCCCGCTTGGATGCCTTCCCTTCGGGTCCATCCCAGCTGGGAAGGGGTCCAGGGCCCTGCTGGTTATGTGCGTGCGTTCACGTGTTTCCGTGTGGAAGGTGTGTGCACAGATGTGTGTGTGTGTGTGTGTGTGTGTGTGTGTGTGTGCACATGGCGGAGGAATGTATCCCCACGGCAGGAACACGCAGCCGCCTCTGGGCAAGCTCGAGCTTCTCCGTGCTTCTGTTTCGGGAGCCCGTCTGAGCCGCGGGGCTGTGAGCTGACAGCTTGTCACCGTCTGCTCTGTTCCACGGCGGCCCAAGTGCCTACAGCGCCTGTTTTGGGAGCAGGTGCGTGGCTTTCTGTCCCTCCTGGAGGCTTGACGACCCTTCACGCGGCGTGAACTTTGCTCCTTCCGTGGGCACCCTCCTCATCCGCGTGACTGAGCCTGGCGCGCCAGGGTGCGCAGAGCAGATGGTGGCTCTATACGTACAGCCCTGGGCGTGGTCGCGGGCCCTGGGGAATGACTCAGGAGGGAGGCCTCGACGTCTGGCCGCCGATCGCCTGGCAGTGCCAGTTTCCAGAGCAAAGACTTGGCCCCGTGTGTCAATGCCACACAGTTGGTCTTGGTTCTTTGAGTGAAACGTTGGCGAGGACAGCCAGCGTGCTCGTGGGCTCTGAAGCCTTACCACGTGGTCTCGTCCTAACTGGCCCTGGATGGCTGTGTGGCCTTGGGGAAACTCCTGACTCCTCTGGGCCCACTCCCCTTTTCTGTACGATGGGCTGTGCGTGGAGCTCAGACTCCGCCAGGAAGTGGGATGCTGCAGTGTCTATGGCATTTGCGCCCACGGCCTGGCCCCGGGGGAGGCCGGAGAGGAGGGCGGGGTGAGGCTAAAATTAGCTAAGACAGTGCGGCGGAGGAGAGGCAGAGGTCTGACAGAAAGACCTGGCGCCCCAGCCTCAACGCACGGGGTGCGAGGGGATCAGGAGAGGCGGAGCTCCCAGACCCCCCCCCCCACGCAAAACTGCCTCCCAGACCCGGGTGTGGTCCCACCACGGCCCACTCCCCTCACCCTGGGCCGCTTCCCAGTTTGCAAGGTTAACACAAGATAAAGCCAATCTTTTGTTTAAAAATAGTCCTAACCTGGAGGCCCAGGGGTTGGGACTCTGAGCTTCCCTGCGGGGGCACAGGTTTGACCCTTGGTCGGGAACTAAGAGCCCGCATGCCACGTGGCTTGGCCCAGAAACAAAAAACAAAACGAAACAAAGCAAGCGAACAAACAGAAACCAGCCCACAGAAGCCAAAAACCTGTCGTCGCCAGGGCTGAAGGATCTGCCTGTGGCCAGCACGGCTGAAAAGTCCTCTCTGCCCTCTGCCAGCTGGGCCCCTGCCAGGCGCAGCTCCCCCAGAGGCACCCCACGTCCCCTCCCGCCCCGCCGCCCAGGACTCTCAGTGGTACCGCCCTCTGCACTCACCACTGGGCTCACGTCCTGTTCTGAGTGTCTGTTAGACTCCACCTCCCTCCAGGCCTGTGGTCTCCTGAAAGCCGGGCCTCCTCGGGGGCTGCGTGAGTGTCCTGTAATGAAGGACCACAAACTGGGGGCTTAAAAGAACAGAACTCTATTCCCCGCCCAGTTCTGGAAGCCAAGAGTCTGAAGTCAGGGTGGGGGCAGGGCTGCCCTCCCTCTGGAGGCTCCGGAGGAGGGTCCTTCCCACCGCTTCCAGCTTCCCCCAGGCGTCCTTGGCTTCTGGCCTCATCACCGTAGTTTCTGCTTCCGCCTTCATGTGGCTTCTCTAATAAGGACACTGTCGCTGGATTTGGGGCCCTCCCCAAGCCAGGAGGACCTCATCTCAAATCACCCATCACATCTGCAAAGGCACTTTTTCCAAATAAGGTCAATCTCTTCGGGCCGGGGGTGGGGACCACCGTTCTGCCCTCCGCGTCCCCGGCTCGGGGCCCAGCAGAGTGGTGCTCTGTTACTAGCTGCCTGAAGGACTCGGTCCACCAAGCCTAACCTGAGACAAGTCTGGGGGCAGCGGCAGCCCTCTGGGCAGCGACCTCTCCCGACATCACTGACACCCGTGCGCAGTGGGGGGGTCTGAGGCCGCCTCGGGCCCTGAGTGGCCGACAGCGGGTTCTCCCTGTGTGCCTGTCTGGGTCCAGAGTCCTTCCTTTAAAGGACAGTAACCGCAGTGGACCAGGCTCCCCCCCCGTGACCTCATTTTACCTGTCACCTCCTTAGAGGCCCCCCCTCCAAATCACTCACATTCCAGGGGACACGGTTCAGCCCATAGCGAGAGGTAACCCGATGGAAGTGTGCTGAGTTGGGCAGAAGACCCTCGCACAGGGCCCCAGGGGCTGTGGGTACAGCCAAGGTCAGGTGTTTCCTATCACAGCGACTGTACTTGCGCCGACCGGCTTACTTCTGTTGGGAAAGTCAGTGTTTTTCCTCTTAAGATGCAGAGCGGTTGTTGCCACCTGTGGGGTCCAGAAAGATCTGTTTACCTGGCAATAGGTCCCGCCTTTTCTCAAAGCTTGGGGGTGTTTGGGAGCCCCGGGAGCCTCGAGATGCAGCCATTTCTCAGGCCCGACTGAGCTCCTTTTGGTCCGTGGGCTGGGAGTCAAAGTGAGCGCCCAGATGGGGCAACGGGAACAGGCCGGGCTGGGGGTTTGCAGAAAGATGGAGTGCTGGCACAGTGTCCCTTGAATCTGTCTGTGGGGCTGCGACCTGCAGCGGTTTCAGCATCTCGAGATACCAGCCACGGGCGGGGCCCAGCGCCAGCCAACCCTCCCGCCCGGTGCCATCCCGGGGGCCCGGGTGGGCCTGCCTGTACCCGCTTCCTCACTTCGCACACTCTCCACACGCTGGACTAAGTTGGATTTCCCTTTCATGCTAAAGAGCACAAGGCCGGCCGGGTGTGAGTTCAGGGAAGAATGGAGGCCCGGCTTGGAGTTGAGGGCGGGCGCGGTCAGCTGCCCCTGGCGGAGCGTACAGCTCAGGCCGGCGGGCCAAGGCCGTGGGGAGGGTGCGGGTCGGGGTGGACCAGGGGCTCACATGGCGTCTGATTCAGTCCTTCTGTGTCTCAGCTCCACTCTCAGCTCTGTGGCCTCATTCAGGCCGGGGGCTGCCCTCACTAGGCTGGGTAGCGGACAGGCAGAGCCGTCGGTGCCCCCGGGGACAGGCCGGGGGAGGGTTCTTCTGGAGATGGATTCTTCCCGCAGATCGGACCGCCGCTGGAATTCCGCATCCACTCCCGCTGCCATCGCTGTCACGGCCTCGGAGATGCCGCAGCTGGTCTTCCCCGGCCCCCCGCTGGCCACCAACAGCGAGTGTGACTGCACGCCCCCCAGCAGGCGGGCGTCCCTCGGCTCACCCCTGAGCCAGCCGCTGTGCCAGCCGCAGCCCGAGAAGCACGGGCCCCAGGCGGCCCGGGAGGTGCGCTACGTGGCGACGGGGCGGCCGGACGAGGCCTGCGGCTGGCGGGCCTTCGCGCCCACGTGCCTGCAGGCCTTCAACACACCCCGGGGCTTCCTGCTATTCCTGTGCGCGGCCTCCTTCCTGCAGGGCATGACAGTGAATGGCCTCATCAACACTGTCATCACGTCCATCGAGCGGCGCTACGACCTGCACAGCTACCACAGTGGCCTCATCGCCAGCTCCTACGATGTAGCCGCCTGCCTCTGCCTCACCTTCGTTGGCTACTTCGGAGGCCACGGCCACAAGCCTCGCTGGCTGGGCTGGGGCGTGCTGGTCATGGGCGCTGGCTCGCTGGTCTTCTCACTGCCCCACTTCACCACCGGCCCCTACGAGGTGCAGGTAGACGAGGCCGTCGGAACATGCCGGGCCAACCACAGCACAACCTGCGGGGGCCGCGCCTCTGGCCTGTCCAGCTACCAGCTGGTCTTCATGCTGGGCCAGTTCCTACACGGCATGGGCGCCACCCCGCTGTACACGCTGGGCGTCACCTACCTGGACGAGAATGTCAAGTCCAGCTACTCGCCTGTCTACATCGGTGAGTGGGAGGGGTGTGATGGTGGTGACGCCAGCCGGCCGTCTACTCAGAGCCCTGCCCCGTCCAAGCCCCCTACATGCGTGTCCCTGTTGGCCACACGCGGCCCCAAATGGCCCCAGGTGCTCCTAGGCGAGGTGACACCTCAGGTGATGGAGGTGGTGCTCGCCAGCCTCAGCCCGACCCCTGGCATATCCCACGGGGTCTGGAGCGCGGACACGCGTGGTCCAGCGGTTAGGGCTCTGCACTGCCACTGCAGGGGGTCCAGGTTTGATCCCTGGTCAGGGAACTAAGATCCCGCGAGCCGGGCTCGGCCGGTGGCTGGGCTGCAGAACTGGGGGCTGCCACGCCGCCCTCGGGGGTTGGGCTCGAGCCTCGAGCTGCCCCCGAGACCCTCTCGTTTATCTGGGGTGAGATTTCCGTGTTCTCAGCCTCAGGCCAGCCGCTTCTCCGAGTCCCTCCTGCGAGGTCAGCTCTCCCAGGGAAGGGGTCGAGGTCAGTGGAGAGCCCGCGGCCGACGCCCCGGCCCAGCCAGATTTGCTCGCTGTTCTGCTCCCTTACGTCCGCCTTGGACTCTGCTCATCTGTGTCACGTAGCGGTTGCCATTCCGGGGGCATTTGGGACCCGGGCGAGCCTGCAGCGCTGCATGGTGCCGCCCTCATCCTGCAAAATGAGTCTTAGGATCTTTGCTCTTTTGAGGGGGAAAGAGTCCAAATGGTGTCTATAGGGGCTTTGAGGGAAATAATTTTAAAACACCTTGAAAGATGGATGCCAGCTGATATCAGACACAGTGGAGACTGGGCAACGAAAACCCCAGTTTAAAGGAGTTCATGCCTGGGGATAGGGGTGGAGGTGCAGAAATGCAAGCGGGGCTTGTCTTAGGTGGGCCGGAGTGGCGGCGCAGAGGGCGCAGCGGGTCCCCGACAGCTCTCCTTCCCTTCCAGCCATCTTCTACACCGCGGCCATCCTCGGCCCCGCAGCCGGCTACCTGGTCGGAGGTGCCCTGCTGAATATTTACACCGAAATAGGCCAGCGGTGAGTGACCTGGGCCCACAGAGAAGACGCCTACTCTTGGTGCAGGAGGACGGCGGCCCGGGTGGGGTAGGTCCAGGCCGACCTTGCTCTGGTGGACCTGGGAGTCTGGGCAGCTTGGAGAGTATGGCCTGAGGGAGGGGACTGCATGGATGGACGGCCTCCCGAAGCTGGAAGGGACCAGGCCACAATCGCTCCAATGCCCTTTGCAGAACCAAGAGGGGATTTCCTGCCGCCACCGGGAGGTTCTTTTTTGGGGGGGGTGGTCTACACCAAACAATTCTCCGGACACCAGCTGGGTGTCCCCAGTTCACCTCAATCTGACACTGACTTCCGGAGTCAGCTCAGACCCCACAGGTAGGCGAGAGCACCCACACTTCAGACGCCAACTGCAGTGGCGGCTCCCGGTTACCCACGCTTCTGTCCAACTTGGCTGCAAAGTGGAGGGTCCCAGGACCCCTCCTTCTAGTAATTTGCTAGAATGGCTCACAGAACTCAGGAAAGCACAGCACTGGCTCAGTCGCCAGCTTCTTCCCCAGAACACAGCTCGGGGGCAGCCGGCTGGCCTCTGCCAGCCCCTTGTCTCCTGTCCACCTGGCTGTCCAGCCCAGGGTTCTTTCCCACGTGCCTTTGAATTTAAAGGTGCACTTGTGTGCAGGCGGGGGTCGCAGGCAAGCCCCCTGAGCTTCACGAGGCCAGGGCACCAGCCACCCACCCTCTGCCCTGCCCCTCCTGGGCCCCCAGCCCCTATGGCCTCGTCGGGAGGCAGCCTCGCAGGTCCCAGAGGAAGGGGTGGGCCTGGGCAGGGTCCCCTGGTGCATGTCCACCCCATGTCCGTCCCGATGCCCTCCGTCCACTGCTGGCCCCAGACCGGGGGTGGTGGGGCATCGGGGCGGGGGCCTCAAGCAGAGCCTTTGGTCTCCGCCTCTCCCAACCAGCAAAAAGGATGCCCGGTGTGCGTGCCCTAGGTGCTGTGAGCACAACGCTGTCCCCACGTGCCTCTTCCCGCAGGACGGAGCTGACCACCGAGAGCCCGCTGTGGGTCGGCGCCTGGTGGGTGGGCTTCCTGGGCACTGGAGTGGCCGCCTTCCTCATCGCCGTGCCCATTCTTGGCTACCCGCGGCAGCTGCCAGGTGGGTGCGTCCCGCAGAAGGACACCCCATGCCCTTCTCCTGCTGCCTGCCAGGAGCAGAGGGGCCGGGATCGTCGTCCTCTGGATGGGGGCTGCCATCCGGCAGGGCGGCCCGGCCGGTGTGCGCCCTCCACCCCTGCGGCCTCTGCCCGCTCGGGGACCACGGAAGAGGCTTGTTTCACCGGGGGATGGGCGCCCCTTTCGATACCTTCCGTCTCCCTCTGGTCCCAGGTTGGGCCCGTGGGCTCTCTCCCACCTCGCCATCCCTGCCACCCGTCACCATGGTGCATCTGTACGGGCCGTCTGTCTGGGCGCCCTCGTCCACCGGCTGGTCCCACACCCAGGAGGAGGGGCATCGGGGCCTTTGGTCTCTGCCCCTCACAGATGTTCACATCCTTCCAGGCTCCCAGCGCTATGTGGTCATGACAGCATCTGATACACACCAGTTAAAGGACAGCAGCCACAGGGTGACCAGCAACCCCGACTTCGGGAAAACCATCAGAGACCTGCCTCTGTAAGGACCTGGGGGGCCTCTTGTCTGTGTCTGTGTGTCCTGAAGACCCTTTAGGGTCCTACGCGTGCTGGGTCTTGACCCTAAGCTAGGAGAGTCCTGTGACCCTTCCAGGGCCACATGGGGAGCCCACAGCCCCTAAATCTCCTTCTGACCCAACCATCTTCAGGGCTTGGCCCCAAAACTTGGGCTAAGGGATTAAGGGGGAGCGGACAGAGCCTCCTGGCTTGGGGGCACCAAGGGCCTGGTGCGACGGAAGGCCCAGGGCCTCAGCCTCGTGGTGCCCACCCCTCACTTCCCGGGCCTGCGGGGGACCCAGAGACACGCACCCGGGGACCTGTCTGCGCTCCCGCACGGCAGGCTCTGGGGGCTGTGCCTGACGCCTCACGGTCACAGAGTGAATCCCTGACGCTCAGCGAGTTGCCCCACAGCCAGCTTGTCCACGGTCCCCAGGAAAGCAACTGACCACCCCGCCCAAGATCATTCCCCAGGAGTCACCCCTGCACCCCGTTCTCTGACCGTTTCACTGGGAGTCACCCACACGTGCCCACAGGGCTCCAAGGAGGGGACCGTCCGGCTGCCCGTCCTCGCTGCCCTGCAGCCGCCCCTCCTCTCGGGCAGTGACCTCTTGTTTATCTTGTACGTGACCTGGTCTTACTGTGCTGTCTTCACACACTGTTGGAACAAACAGAGCCTGGGCTGCTGGGGCCTCAGAGGGACAGCGTGGGGCTGGGGGCTCCTGGCCGGCCGGTGCCCCTCATCAGGGCATTCCATGGGGGGCTCTCCTGGCCAGGGGGAGGCGGCCCTCGGAGGGTCCCCTGCCCGAGTCCTCGGCCTCACCGAGCGCCCACCTGCCCCGCAACTTCCTGAGCCCGTGAGTGTCCACGTGGCAGGTAGAGGCTGTTAGTGGCGGGAATGAGCCCCCGCCGTCTGTCTTCAACACGGGGAGGGTGACGTGGGGTCAGGGAACCCCCCTGGCTGCCCGTTGCCTGCTTAGAGCCCCCAGAAGAGCCGCCCACTCAGGAGGCTGCCACCAAGGCCGGCAGAGCTGGCCCAGGGCCACAGTGGCCAGGGAGGCGGGGTCACCCAGGCAAGGCAGGCTCGCCCCGTGCAGCCGGGGCAGGGCCACCTGGGAGCACTGGCACCAAGGGCGTCAACAGCTTGGTCCCCAGTGGACCCGGGGGGACGCCCGAGATAAGGAGGTTTATGCCCAGGCTTGGTTCCCCAAACTGGTTGCTGATAGTGAAATAAATACCGGAACATGGGCCCTCTGTCAAGGTCATGACTAGTTCTCTGAGCAAATTCAACATGGGAGTTGCAGCCAAGCAACCTGCAGGCTGAGATTAAGAAATAAGGAAGTTCACATACTTCTGGGGAGAGTCACCTGCCCCTGAGCCCAGGCGAGCATCCCTGAAGCCTGGGCAAGTCTGGGCAGGACCGGGAAGGGACTGGCTGCACCTGGGCTTCCCCTCAACACACACGCACACCACACGCACGCACACCACACGCACGCACTCTGCTCCCAGAGAGCCCCACCAGGACGGCATTTCCTCTGCATCTTGTTTCCTTTGTGGATGTGGGACTTGGGCTGTTGACCAGAAAGAAACCTTTTCAAGTCCTTGAGTTTGAAAGTCAGTTTTGAAGGAATTGGGTCCCTGTTTGAAGCAGGATGGGGAAGGAGGCCGCTCTGCAGTTACCCTGAGAAGCCGCAGGGGCCGGGGGTGTGGGGGGACTTCCTTAGCGTCAGTTCCCTCCCAGGGCACGAAGGCTAACTGGCCGCCCTGCATGCTCCTTGGCAGAGTCCAGTTTACTGTTGGCCCGTGTCCTCAAAACGAAGAACACCGGAGCGTCAGGGTGTCTGTGCTGCTCTGACACGCGCAGGGAGGTGTCGGCATTGACGGCTGGCCGGGTGGAGGTCTCCCTCCTGGTGGAAGATGACCCGTAGGGTCGGTAGGGGCTGGTTCTCTGGGTGGAGGCCTTAGCTGCAGACACGGAGAATGTGAGCAAAGGCAGCCTTGTCGGAGCCGCTGTGATGGGGGTCGGGCCACAGTCGTTTGTCACCAGGCTTTGCCTGCTCATGGGTGCCCGAGATGGACCCAGGGCTCCAGGGGAAACTGTCCCCAGCCCACATCACTCACGAGTCCTGGACCTGCCATCCGGTGGCTGAGAGGGGCTGGGCCCGGGAAAGGCAGGCGGGGTGTAGAGCCGTGTGCACTGGGTTCAAGGGGGAACTCTCAGGCCAGGTCCAAGGCCCATTTCTCAGGCCCCTGGCATCACTACACCGGCCACTGCCCCCCAGGTGCACACCAAGAGAAGTCGGAGAGACAGCCAAGCCCACACGGGGTCTCCTTGGAGGGGCCTCTCGGTCCAAACCCTCAGGGATTTCTGTCCCTCCTTTTCACCAGCTGGCGACTGAGAAGTGGTCCCACCGCTCAGGCCCCGTTCCCCTCTCCTGGGGGCCACCCAGTCCTGGACTTGGTGACAGCCGCCTCCCCCGCAGCCTCTGGCTCCTGGCTCAGGCCCCTCTGCTGGTTCTCCCGGCTGCCCCTGGGGCAGATTCAACAGTGTCACAGTCACTCAGGGTCTCCTTCCCCACTGCAGCTGACCTCTGTGACGGCGGCTTTCACAACAAGCCACAGCCTCTGGATCCTGGTGCCAGCTCTCCCCCCGCCCCAGCCCAGCCCCACACCCACGCTCGGTTTCTCTGGAGTAAATGTGGGGTGCTCCCTGGCTCTCCCACACCCCACTCCACTCCCCTCTCAGCACCAGGCTCTTTGTGCTCTGTTGGGAAGGGCCAGGGCTCTGGCCCACTCTGACCCTCTGTCTCTTCTCTCTGGTCTCCATTCCCCTCCCACATCCAGCTCCATCTGGCTCCTCCTGAAGAACCCCACGTTCATCCTGCTCTGCCTCGCCGGGGCCACAGAGGCCACGCTCATCGCGGGCATGTCCACGTTTGGCCCCAAGTTCCTCGAGTCCCAGTTCAGCCTCAGTGCCTCGGAAGCTGCCACCTTGTTTGGTGAGAATGCTCCCTGAATCTTGTGGTGGTGGGGGTCCTCCGTTTTTTCACTGGTTCTCAGAGACTGAGGGGCCTTTGAAGGTCTCTTCTAGAAAGACGGGGCGCACATCCTGGCCGTGTGGTCCCCCCAGGCAGGGGCCCCGGAGCAGGTGTCTGGGCTCTTACACAACAGCTCTAATCACACTTACAAAGGCTGCCGCCGCGATGGGCAGGACAGTCCTTCCCGAGGGCAGTTTGGGAAGCGCTAAACACAGCCTGCTGACCCGTTCTCTCTGCCGCCCCCCTTGCCACCCAGAGCCTGGGCCTTACGCGTCATCCCTGGCTTGTGGCGGAGAGGGTTTGGGTGGCAGGTCCCACCATGCTCCCTCGGGCCTGGCGGTCCCCGTGAGCCAGGCAGTGGGTGTCCCGGGGTCTCCCTGAGGCTGGAGCCCTGGGCCTGCCTGACCGGAGGCGTTCAGGGGCCAAAGTGAGAGTCCCCCTCAGAAGCCCCCCTTCTGGCCCTGTCCACGGGTAGCACTGGGCGGGGGGGGCAGCCACAGCCTCACCGAGAACCTGCCAGGCAGGAGGTGTGCGTGGGTAGGTCCTGGCCGGGCGCCTCCCCCGAGGGAGGACGGTGTCAGACTGGGGCTCCCCGGTGACTAGTGCCCCAGACTCCCCTCCTTGCTGGCCTCTTGGCTGTGACCCCACCTGCAAGAGCCCCACCCCCGCCAGCTGCTTCCCTGCCCCACAGCGGCCGACAGCCCTCCTGGGACAGCGGTGTCCTCTGGGTCCCCCCCTCTGCCCCCAGAGCCGCTCTCCATCTGGGGAGACGGGCTCACCGCACCCAGGGTCTTTGAGATCTCCTCCAGCCTTGGAGAGCCCCCCTCCCATCTGCACCCCATCCCAGGGCAGAAGCCACATGCCTACGAAGCCCAGCTTGCTACCAAACGGCGGCCACCAGCTCCTCCAAACACCCCCTTGTGGTCAGACTCCGCAGAGGCCGTGTGGGCCAGGGGAGCGCGATTGTCCTTGGGTCTCCCCAGTGGGAGGGGCAGGGCCCAGGGACCTCTCCTCCTCCCTCTCCTGCTCTGCCCCTGCACCCTGGGCCTCTGAGCAGCTGGCCGGGCGGCCTCCCCAGGCTCCGAGGTCCCCTGTGAGCACCGGTCAGGGTCCCCACATTGAGAGCAGAGCCCGGTGCCGCCACGCAGATCAGGGCCATGGCTGTGGGCCTCTGTCTCCCGTCGCTGAAGCGGAGACCAGGCCCAGGGGCTGCTGGCCCCACCCCCGTGGCTCCGGGACGTCACCGAGCCCCTCCCTCCCCACAGGGTACCTGGTGGTGCCGGCAGGTGGTGGAGGCACGTTCCTGGGCGGCTTCTTTGTGAACAAGTGCAAGCTCCGGGGCTCAGGCATCGTCAGGTTCTGCCTGCTCTGCAGCCTGGCCAGCATGCTGGCCTTCCTCGTCTTCTTCACGCACTGCCCCAACGTGCCCATGGCGGGCGTGACCGCCAGCTACAACGGGAGGTAAGGGCCAGGTGGCACCTGGGCGAGGGGAGACCTCTGCACACCTGTTGGGGGCACCGGTGGTCCCTGGGGAGGACGGGGGGTGTCGGGCACTTGAGGTGAGGTCATCGGAGACGGTCGTAACGGTGAGGATGGTGTCCTCAGCGGCGACCGATGGCCAGTCACTCACACGCGGCACCTGAGCCCCAGTCCTCTGTAAAACGGGACAGTCCCAGCCCCACCTCCTCTCTACGAGTTGTCTTGGAAAGTGGGGCTCCCGTGCGTCACTGCGTTGGGAACGTGAGGGGAACAGCCCGCTGGGGGTGATTTGGAAATATCTGACGTAGACGCAGGCGAGCGACTGCTGGCCAGGAATTCCCCGTAGAGATGGCAGTGTGAGTGCCGAGGGCAAGGATGCCATCGTACCGTTACAGCCAAACTAGCCAAGAGTTGGTGCAGAGCGGAGGGCTTGGTGCCACGGAATAGGGAGGAGTCTAGTCCTTGGGCGCCTCCCAGATAGTGCGGAGCGGGAAAAGGAAGGAGCGGGACGAAACGATGTGTGCAGTGGGCTCCATCTGAGCGCGGAGGGAGAGTGCGTGTCTGTGAGAGTGTGGGCAAGCGATCTGTGGGACGTCCACGCGCCTGCACTGGAGGGCAGGGACCGGGGCCATGGGGACGCTTTGCACCTGGCACTCGAGCAGTGAGAGTGTGGGCAAGCGATCTGTGGGACGTCCACGCGCCTGCACTGTAGGGCAGGGACCGGGGCCATGGGGACACTTTGCACCTGGCACTCGAGCAGTTTTTGCACTTCGAGCCCTGTGAACGCACTGCCCACCCAAAACCAAGCCAGGTAGGGAGTGCGCCGTGCAGGGTTGGTTTGCTTCGCTCTGAGCACATGCAGCGATTCTAGGAGCCAAGGTGATGCAGGAAGCCCCGGTCCTCGGGTGGAACAAACCCAGCGAGTTTGGAAACCTGCAGACGTGGGCCCTCAGGGACCAGACCCCACGCTGGCCTGCGCCCCACCGTCGCTCTCTCCCACCCGCAGCCTCCTGCCCGAAGGCCACCTGGGGCTGACAGACGCCTGCAACGCCGCCTGCGGCTGCCAGCCAGAGCACTACAGCCCCGTGTGTGGCCCCGACGGCCTCATGTACTACTCACCCTGCCACGCGGGGTGCCCGGAGGCGGCCTCGCCTGGCCCCGGTGGCCAGAAGGTGAGTGTGCGTGGCTGCTGCCCAGGCGGTCGGTGGCGCGGACGCGGGGGCGGGGCGGCCTCCGCCCCTTCCTCCTGTAATCAGCGCTGTTGTTGCGCTCCCCAGGTGTACCGAGACTGTAGCTGTGTCCCTCAGAATTTTTCCTCTGGTTTTGGCCATGCCACGGCAGGGAAATGCACTTCAGCTTGTCACAGAAAGCCCCTCCTTCTGCTTTTCATATTCGTTGTAATTGCCTTTACATTCCTCAGCAGCATTCCTGCACTAACGGCAACTCTACGGTAAGCCCGGGCCGGTTCACTCCGGCCCAGAACCTTCCCTTTGCAGCTAAGGCGGAGCTCTGCAGACCCCTGCGGGGGACGTGCCGGGCCCCCGGAGAGCTGTGGAAGGAGAGCGCTAACTGCCTCCGTGAGGTCCTTGCCACCTGGGGATGCGGCCCGGGGCTCGGCCAGGACTCGGCCACTGGCGTGGGGTGTGACTTGGCCACGCTTCCCGGGCGTTGATGCGCCGGTTTTCCATTACAGGTGTGTCTGTGACCGGCAGCGATCCTTTGCACTAGGAATCCAGTGGATCGTGGTTAGAACTCTAGGTACTGTGCCGTGGGAGGGAGCCATGCACAGCTGTGGTGTGCATTCACTGCACAAGGGCACGCGTCAGGCTGGTGTGCATCCCAGCACGAGGCTGTGCCCACCTAGGGGAAGGGCTCCGTTCCCTAACAGTCCGCTAGAGGGACCCATGGCCATGTTTTTGCCCAGAGGGACCCATTTCCTCATTAACACACGGGCTCCACCAGTCGAAGACCGTGGGGAATCTCCCGGCATGGAGGCAAGCCCCCAGAGAAAGGAACATTAAGCCCCCTTTGCGCCCGCTGTGAACACCAGTGGCCGAAGCCACGTTCCTTAGAGCCCGCCTGGTCTGGGTCTCTGGACGCCCCCGCAGGCTGTCGGGGTACTGAATGTGCCTCTCTCCGCAGGGGGTATCCCGGGCCCCATCGCCTTCGGCTGGGTGATCGACAAGGCGTGCCTGCTCTGGCAGACGCAGTGCGGCCAGCAGGGCTCCTGCTTCGTGTACCAGAACTCAGCCATGAGCCAGTACCTGCTTATCGCAGGGCTGGCGTACAAGGTGAGTGGGGTGGCCTCGCCCCCAGGTGAGCTGGCGGCGGGAGGGAGTCCCAGAGTCTGCTCCAGAGGACCGAGAGCCTTTTGCAACTAGCTCGGGCACCTGGGCATGCCACTGAGATCTTCCCACTGGAACCCCGGGCATCATCCTGCAGCCTGGCTTCCAGAAGTGGGATCCTTCCCCCTTTCGAGCTGTTGTTGTTGGGGATCGTGATGCCGTGATGCCAGTGGTGGGAACAGTGGGACAGCAGGCCCAGGTCACAGGGGCTCACTCTCCAGGCCCCCTGCCCTCCAGGGCCCCTCACCATCCCGGCTTGGTGGTTTGCCCCCGGGCTCTGGTCAGCTAAGGCTTTGGAGAAATCAAAACTGCTCCCCCTGCAAGAGCCCGGGCAGGCCTGCTTGCTCTGGGCCGGGTCGCCTGGCTGGGTCCACAAGCGGCGCTTCTCCTTCTCCATCCTTAGTGGGTCTTGAGTTACATCCCGCTTCTTAGCCTGACCCTCTGCTTTCAAGCTGTTAATGGAAACTTCCTGCTGTATCTCTTGGCGTATGCTACGTGGGGTGAAGCATAGTATTTATATTTTGAGTTGCCCCCCGTTGGAGGAAAAGGCACACAACTTCCCAAATAAAATGAAATCCTAGGGCTGGTATATAAGAATGTCTTGGATTTCTTCTTTGGGTGGAGGGTGGACTCGGGAATGTCCCACTGGCAGAGCCTTTTCGGGAGGGGCCTCAGAGAGAGAGGATTCTCAGCCACGCTTGGGTTTATCTCCCCGCAGGTTAGCTTAAAAACAGCCAAGTGTGAGAAGGGATTTGCGCGGCTCTGGACAAACGGGTCAGTTCAAATAGACGCACCCCGCGCAGGGAGCCGGCCCTTGCTTTTCTTTTTCCCTGTGTTGTAGGGTCCCTCGGCCAGAGCAGCAGGCTGGACCCCGGGACGGCTGTCTGCCCAGATAGTCCCCCCGCGGCCTCGGCACAGGGGTAGGATCGGCTCCCAGAGTCAGTGCTAATTTTAGCGGGGGCGGGGGCAGCCGGGTGCACCCCCGAAGTGCTATCCCGCTCGCTCACGGGGCCACAGAGTGGAAACAGCCTCTCGTTCCTGTGGCTTCAGGCCCATCTGCCTGGGCGGTGCTACAGGAAACCCAGGGTTCCCACGCTGAGCGCATACACCCGTGCACAGAGGCTAGCACGCGCGCCCACACTGTTATCTTCCAGGCTGCACGTGATTCCCAGGGAGCTCAAGGTGGTGGCTGCGGTGGAGTGACCGCCGAAGCTGGCCACCTCTGACTTAGGTTCTGGGGTGGCCGTGACGAAAGACCCCACACCAGGTGGCTCCAACAAATTCATTTTTTCTCGTTCTGGAAAGCCAGACGTGCAAAATCAAGGTGTCTGCAGTGCCCGTCCCCCCTGGGGGCTCTGAGGGGACTCTGTCCCGTGCCCCTCCCGGCTCCTGGTGGCTCCTCCATCCTTGGGGCTCCTGGGCTTGTACACTCCTCACCCTGTCTCTGCCTCTGTCATCACGGGGCTGCTCCCGGTGTGTCACTGTGTTAAACCTTCCTCCCCTTTCTCTGTTTGGACACCTGTCACTGGATCTGGAGTCCACCCTAACCCAGAGTGATCTCAAGATCCCTAACTTAATTACATCTACAAAGACCCTATTTCCAAATCAAGGTCCCATTCACAGGTTCCGGGGGTCAGGACTTGGGCACACCTTTTGCGGGGACCCTGTTCAGCCCACGACAAGCACCTCCACTTCATCCAGTGCCTCTGTATTTAAGTCAAATCATACTTTTCATTCCCCCCTAACAATATCGGGGTCCAGGCTAGGGACTGGCTATGCAGAACGGATGGACCCTCTGGCCAGAGTAGGGTTGGTTCCCCAGGACCTCGTGAGAAAGCCGGGGCTGGGCGGGTGGCTCAAGAGAGGTCCAGCGGCTCCCTTCTCCCCAGGTCCTGGGCTTCATCTTCTTCACCACTGCCTGCTTCCTGTACAAGCCCCTGTCGGGGTCTTCGGACGGCCTGGAGGCTTCTCTGCCCAGCCAGTCCTCAGCCTCCGACAACCCCACGGACCTTCAGGAAACCCCCTCGGCCCTCCAGATCCAGAGCAACATCTGACAGCCCACCCGCCTGCCCAGGGGCACGGGCCTGCCACGGCACTTCCTAGGAACACTATCTAATTTCTCCCCGGAAGGGCTGACCCCTCCCTGATTGATCCCCGGCACTGAGGACCCTGCAAAAATCTGCCATTGGGTCTGGGGGGACTGAGCCTCAAAGGCACTGAGGAGAAGGAATGCAAGACGTCCGAATGGACGCCCCTGCCCCAGCCCCTCAGACCTCGCCAGAGAGAGTGGGGTGACCAGCTCCTGGCTCGGAAGGAGTGGCCCACTTCCCGCCGGATGCAGGGCTGCCTCTCTCTGGTCCGCTCACACTCTGGCCCTCTCCCACGGACTTAGCCAAATAGCATCCCCTGGGGCCTCAGGATCCCTCGGAAACACGAACAGCTGTGCTTCTAGAGCAACGTGTGCGATTCCTACGTAACTCCGTCAGTAGTTACGAAAAGTGCGAGGCCACCTGTGGACTTCGGGGAGATACTTCTGGCATCTCTCCTTTGAACGGCGGATGTGGAGCTGGTGGCTGCCCGGCGGTTTACAAGCTCTCTTCTCTCTGGAGACGTTAAGGCCGGTGATGCTGGCGCTGTTGGAGCTGCTCCGTGGAAGGGACAAAGCACCCACCCCCCGTGGGTGAGCTGGAGCTGGCGGTGCTTCTGCGCGGGTCCACACCATCCTGTGCGCGGCCTGGCCCTGACTTCCTGTGTTTCTCCTGACGCGGAGGAGGCCGGTGGGCTGCCGTCCCCGGGGCACATCCACGTGGACCCCTCTCCTGCGTGTGTTCTAAACCCGCTGTCACCTCCTGTCCTTGGGGCCGCACAGCGCTGCAGCTGGACGGGAGCGACTTGCATAAGGATGTATTTACGGACGCGTATTTTGCATAAACACCTATTTATAGAATTTGTTTTTTACCTGACGGTGTGCTAAGCACTTGTGAATTCTACCTGGAGGGCGTCGGGACTTGCGTGGAATGTCTATTGTTGGTAATCTCAGTTAAAACTGTGGGTATGTAAATATATTTTAATATTTAAAGCATATATTCCTGCCCCGTGTGTTTTATTTCTACAAATCTGCAAAGTTCGGCAGCTTTGCAGGTCCTCCAAGTGGGCTTTTGTGAGTTTGTTTCGCCGCGGACTGCCCGGGGTGAGCGCTCGCTTGGCTGGGTTCCCCCGGTGGGTGTCCCCCCACCCTTCGAAATGACCCCTCCGCAGTCGTGACCCAAGAGTCTCCTCCATTCAGGACCCGGCACCCAGGTTCGTGGCGGGGGGGGGCTGGGTCCTCAGCCAGTGTCCCACTTCCCGCCACTGTCATGGCGTGCTGGGATTCGGTCGGGGTGGCCAGCGCTGCGGTCAGCACACACGTGCGTGAACACGTGTACGCACGCAGGTGAGAGCCGGCACTGGGTTACTCTTTCCCTAAATGTCCAAATGTGGCAGAGCCGTGACCAGCCTGGGTCGCGACCCTGTCTGCTTCCTCTCCTGAGGGCCGGAGGATAGCGATGGCGGCTCTCAAGCGACGCTTCTTGGAAGAAGCAGAAGAGAAGGGATCTGGCTCGTGGCTGCTATCAGAAGGTGGCTTCCCCGTCTGGGGCCTCATCGCACAGGGCGCGTCAGGCGCTTCTGCCTCCCACTCTGGGAGGGTTTGTGAAGTCCCCGGAGTCCAGGGGTGTGGACGGAATGGGCTGCTTAATTGGATCTGGGTGGGGGTCCCCCAGCACCAGCTCTGGCTGTGAGCTCCAAGCCGGCCCCCAGCCCCATGCCTCCCAGATGGGTACTAGGGAGCCCAGAGGATCTGCAGTTGCGGCCGCAGGCACCGGGGGCAGCACAGACGCGTCCTAGGCACAGGAATCCAGGCCCACCGGCCCACCTGCCCACACGGACCCCAGTCCCTTCCCCAGCCAGCGTCCCCTGCCCCGCAGATGCAGGACAAAACAAAATGGGGGTCTCTCCCTTCCACTCCCCTGGGAGACGTTTCTGAGATGTGAGCTGGACACCAATCCTTCCTCAAATCCTGGCCCTCTATTTGCTGGGAACTGGGCAGGGCCTGGGTTTAAGCCAGGAACAAACAGGCTCGAGCATTAGCTGAGCATCTGGCCCACGTACCTGCCCCGCACCAGGCCCGCGAGAGCCCCACCAGCCGGGCCTGGAGTACACCCCCTCGGGGGGCGGGACCCCGGGCACCTGGCAGAGCCCATGCTTCTGCATTCCTTTACTCCTGTCTTTGCCCTGGACGGGGTGTGTCTGTGGTATGCGCACCCGCTGAGCTGGGTGGGAACTTACTAAAAATGACATTTAAGAAAAAACAGCTTTAGTGAAATAAATGACATGCGTGTAATTCACCCATCTGAGGTGAACAGCGTAGTGGGCAGGTTGGGATGTTTCAAAGAGCAGATGCAAAACAGCCCCTCCTTGCTGAGAGCGCACATCAATGTTTCAGTGACACAAACAAGCAGAATTTGAAATGAAAGGCAGAGAAGCCCCCAAGAATCGGAATCGGACATTACAGCATCAGAGCATCAAACACTCCCAGGGAGCTCTGGGCTGTCACTCGAGTCCCCGTGGTAATTAAGCATCACGTGTCAGGCTGGTGGGCTGGGGAGCAGAGATGAAGGGGGAGATGCAGCCTGGGGGATGGGCGGGGGGGGGAGATGCAGCCTGGGGGATGGGCGGGGGGGGGGAGATGCAGCCTGGGGGATGGGCCGGGGGGGGGGAGATGCAGCCTGGGGGTTGGGGGGAGGGGCACAGGCAGACTGGAAGCCAGGCCCTCCGAGCCACAGAGCCTCTGGGAACAAAGGTTCGGCCCTCCGCGGGGACCTCTCTGATGGGGAGACCACTGCCCGAGACAGAAGCCCAGCTGGGAGGCTTTCCAAGCCCACCTCCTCCTGTGAGCCAGGGCCGGGAGGAGGAACCGGCGGATTTTCGGGGTGGAAGGAGGAGCCACATCTCCAGCACCTCCATCCGGAGCGAAAACCAGTAGCCAGAGGATGCTTTTACGACAAAGACAGGTCACACGCTCCCTCCGAGAGGTCCAGGCCGCGCCCTCCGGCCACACCCGACTCCTCGTCCTTGTCTGACAGGCTCCTTGCGGCTCCGCACACGCACCAGGCCCATTGCTGCCCCAGCACCTTTGCACGGGCAGCTCCACCTTCCTAGACATCCCCACGGCTCCCCCTCAGTCTTGGATCAAACGTCTCCTTCGCCATGAGGCCCAACCTGATGGCCTCGGGGAAATGGCAGCCCACACCCCGCTCTGGCACCCCTGCTCCCCGACCATAACTGTTTCCAAGGTGCCCAACACCTCCCAACCGTGGCGTCAGCAGTAGCTGTGCCGTCTGTTGCCGGGATGCGAGTGCCCTAATGGCGGGGATCTCGTTTGCTCCCCTGCAGCAGTGTCTGCGCACAGCCGGTGCTCAGCAGTGATTGTGGGACAATGAGTGGGGCCCAGGAGGCTGTGGCTATCGCTGCCCGATGGCCAGGACTCTGGAGAAGCAGCTGCAGGGAGACAGGCCGGCATTGGTGGCTCTCCCAATGGGGCGGCGGCACCGCACACCCCACCGGCCGGCCAGCTGGCCTGAGTCCCGCCCGTGCAGGAGGTAGATGTGGCAGCTCCCCAGGAGGGATATGGCACAAATATCAGATGCCAGTTCCTGAAGTGCCACCAGAGGACGGAGCAAGACCCATTGAAAAGGTGGAGATTACCCAACGTCCTTCCCCAGGGAACCGTGGGGGGAGTCATCGCTACAACAGTTGAGCCTACAAGGCACAGGTGTGAACTGACCCAGAAATTAGCCCAGATACAAGTGAGCAAACTGCAGGTTGGGGTGCGGTTTCATCCTGGGGTGGAGTCCCAGGGGAACCAGAAATACCCGGATCCAGTGGCTGGAACAGGACCCTCCCCTCCCCCTCCCCCTCCCCCAGAGATTCCCCCACCTGAGCAGCCAGGTTAGGCCTGGGGGCGCCTGGGGGGGTCACGTTCTCACAGGTTGTGGCCATGCTGCCGGAGCCCCCAGGCAAGGGGACGTTTCACAGGACACCTCCCCCGGGGGTGGGGTGGGGTCTTCTGAGACCCAGGTCCCAGCCCATCCTTCCCACAGTTCCCCGCCTCCAATTTGGGGAGGACCCCCCTTCAGGGGGCCGGTGGGATGCTACATGAGTTTGCAGGACTCTGGGGCATCTGCTGAAATCTGGGGCCTCACCCCATCGAATGACAGTGTGTGGGCACACATGTGGGCGTGTGCAAGCGTGACCACGTACACACAGACACTCGCTCACTTCTAAAGTGCTATCCCATGAAGTGAGTTCCAAACCTGGTCCCGGAGTTGGGTCTGAACCCGGCCTCTGGCACGTACACGCGGTCTGACCTTGGGAGAGTTATGGCGACCCCCTGCCTCAGTGCTCTCAGCTGTAAGTGGGACCCACACGGGGACCCACCTCATAAGGCGAGGTGAGGATGGATCAACTCTGTGCAGAGCCCCGAGGACGCTCCTGGACACAGAGTGCTCGGCTGCCATCATCCTGGTCGGTCCAGGACCCTTTGTGTCCCTCGTGGACCGAGGCTGGGGGTCGGTGGTCCCTGAAGGACCAGTCGTGCTGGGGGGCACTTTGAGGCACTTGCTCCCCATGCCGGCTCCTGGGGGCACACGGATGAGCTGGAGAGCAATCGCCCTGAACGACAGTTCGCACTTAGACTTATTTGAATCGTCAGCACGTTAGTCAAACACACGCCATAGCCGTTTGGTGACTGTTATGTGTAGAATCCATTTTATTCTCAGCTGGCTGCCACGGTAATTACATTCTGTGGTGTTTAATTCAGAACGTGATCATTTATGCCAAGTCACGTTGGGTTGGGCCTCCGATGTCCCCCTGGCTCTCGTGGAGGCTCCCGGGGCAGGCTTGGCTCTGGGCCAGGACGGGGCCGGCAGAGAGCGGTGACGGTGAACTCAACAACTTCCTCCTTACCTGAGCAGCTGCAGGTGGCGTGTGCACACCTCACCCCACCTCCACGCCTGCGAGGCGGGGCTGGCAGCTCAGCATGCATTTAAGAGGCCTGGGCGGATCTGTGGGCTCAGTTCTGTTGGTCCTGGGAGTTTGACTTGACCTTTCCGTGCCTCGGTTTCCCCACTTCCGAAACGGGGATGAGACCACGGTATCAATTTCACTGGGGCCCGCGAGGACTCGAGTTCCCAGATTATGGTAAATGCAGTAAAAGTGTTTTTAAAATAATTACAATAGTCATCATCCTTGCTGCTCAGACAGGGACACTGAGGCAGGGAGAGCCGATCAGCCCGCATTCTCCCGAGAAACAGAGCCCAGAGGGTGCGTATAAACACACAAATATGAAGGCATTCCGAGGAGCTGGCTCTCGCCGCAGAGGCCGCGAAGTCCCACGTCTGCCGTCTGCAGGCTGGAGGCCCAGAGCCGGTGGTCAAGTTCAGTCTGAGTCCGAAGGCCTGAGGACCAGGGGAGCTGATGCTGTGAGTCCCAGTCACACCACGTGGGTGCCCCGTGGCCAGTCGGGTTGACACAGAACATAAATCATCACACACACTCACGCGCCAGGACTCGCTGCCTATCCTGAGAACTCAGGTATCCCCAGGACATCTGTCCACTGTGCCGGCCTTTCTCGGGCTTCGGGGCCCCACCACCTCCACCAGAACCTTGTGGGAACCTGCTTTTAAAGGCAGAATCCACTGCCCGCACACGCGCCGGTTTAGCATCGCCGGGGAGGGTCTTTGCCCCCAGCATTTGAAGAGCACTGCAGGCAGCGGGGGTGCTCATCATCAAGTTCAGGCCACCCCCCAGCCCCACCCACACAGTCCCCGAGCACGCAGGCAATCCCGGAGGCCGTACTGTCAGCACCCCCGGGAGCCACTCACTTCCCCGAGAGCAGTGCCGAGCCCTCCACGATTAATCACGGCTACCCAGGCCATCACCACGCCTGGAGCCCCTCATTAGGAGCCTAATTAGTCCCACGGCCTCCGTTTCTCGCCCCAAAGGCCCCATCGAGGGTCTGGTTTGCACGTAATGACCGTGTCTTCACGACAAGCACCACAGGAACGGCAAGTGCCTCGGGTATTTATCTCCCACCTTCACCAGGAAAGCTCTGAGGGCAGCACGCGTGAGCCACCTGCAGCCCTGCATCGCCGGCCAGGACAGGGCTAGCAGGTGGTCAGAGCACGGGACACGAGGTCAGGTTTCGGGTGACCACCCTCCTGTCTCAGCAAGGATGGGATGGCTGGAGGAGGGATGAGCTGCTGAGGGGTGAGGAGGAAAGGGAGGAGGGAGGGGAAGGGGACATGGGGGCTGGGGGAGGGGTGGGAACGGGGGTGCCGTGCAGGTGGGTGGGGGGGATGGGGTGGGGGCCTCCCCAGCCTGGCTCCCCAGGGATGGTCCACGGGGGCCACTTTGCACTCAACCCTTTCTACTCTCTGTCTGCGTGGCAGGGCAGGAAGTCTCGCTTTGTCTTAAGGAGGAGTGAACTTGGGAAGCTGCCAGACCCATCGTGGGCCTTACGCATCGCTCGCCTCCAGCTGGATCTTCACCAAGGCCACGGGGAAAGTCCCATCCACACGCCGACGCCCGGCTTTTCTCTGGAGGGTGAACTGCCTGCTTGCCTTCTCCTTGGGAAGGAAATGCACTGGTTTCCAATATGCCCAGAGACAGAGGCGCAAGATGCAGACAATGACCGTGGAGGAAGCTGGGGTTCTCGTCCCGGGAAACCCCAGGTACGAAGGCTTAAACTGAAGGCTTTACAACGAACTTGTGGATAAGCTGCTGTGTTCTACGGAAGTAACAGAGCTCAAGCTTCCTGAGCAGTCCTGGCAGCTTAGCAGGGGGAGGAGGACTCCTTGCAAGGAGGGCTGCTCCAGGCTTCTTCCTCCAGGAAAGCCCCTCCCCCCGTCCCCCTCCCCCCCGTCCCCCCTCCCTCCCCCTCCTCCCCCTCCCCCCCCCTCCACCTCCTCCCCCCTCCCCCCCCCTCCCCCCTCCTCCCCCCTCCTCCTCCCCCCCCCTCCTCCTCCCCCCCCCCCTCCCCCCCCTCCCTCCTCCCCCCTCCCCCCCCTCCTCCTCCTCCCCCCCCCCCCCCCCCCCCCCCTCCTCCTCCTCCCCCTCCTCCTCCTCCCCCTCCCCCTCTTCCCCCTCCCTCCTCCAAGCTGCAGTGGTGGGACTAGTCAATGCAGCAGCTGGGCCTTCTCTTTCCGGCCACCTTTTTTTTTTTGCGGTACGCGGGCCTCTCACTGTTGTGGCCTCTCCTGTTGTGGAGCACAGGCTCCGGACGCACAGGCTCAGCGGCCATGGCTCACGGGCCCAGCCGCTCCGCGGCATGTGGGATCTTCCCGGACCGGGGCACGAACCCGTGTCCCCTGCATTGGCAGGCGGACTCTCAACCACTGCGCCACCAGGGAAGCCCTCCCACGGCTCTTATTTTAAAGGCAAAGGAGGGACTTCCCTGATGGCGCAGTGGTTGAGAGTCCGCCTGCCGATGCAGGGGACACGGGTTAAAGCCCTGGTCCGGGAAGATCCCACATGCCGCAGAGCAACTAAGCCCGTGCACCACAACTACTGAGCCTACACACCACAACTACTGAAGCCCGCGCTCCTAGAGCCCGTGCTCCACAATGAGAGAAGCCACCGCAATGAAGAGTAGCCTCCGGGCTTCCCTGGTGGCGCAGTGGTTGGGAGTCCACCTGCCGATGCAGGGGGCGCAGGTTCGTGCCCCGGTCCGGGAGAATCCCACGTGCTGCAGAGCGGCTGGGCCCGTGAGCCATGGCCGCTGGGCAAGAGTAGCCTCCGCCTGCCGCAACTAGAGAAAGCCCGTGCGCAGCAACGAAGACCCAACGCAGCCAAATATAAATAAATGCATAAAATAAATTGTTTTTAAAAAGGCAAAGGAGATCTGCAGAGAAGGCGACGGCCCCCTCCCGGCCCCCCTAAACCTGGATGACAAAGCCGGGAACCCACTGCCGACAGGGCGGGAAGGAAGCGGACTCCAGCTGCTCGGGAATGTTCAGACTAGGAAGGTGCCAGGTGGAGCTTCTGAAATATTTTGAAAGAAGGATTGCTAGGGCCCTAGAACTATGTTTTCTCAAAACCTTGTTTCTCTTAAGTAGCTGGCTGTGTAGGCAAATCAGTCTGAGACAGCGACGTGCTGCCACAGAGCTACTCATTAGCTGTCACGGGAAGGAGCAAATTACCTTCATTCGGCTCCCGTCAGACCGAAGCATCCCAGGAACTAATGTCTTCATTACCCAGCCTTGACATTTCCAGAGAGGACGGGCATCTACGCGTGCGTGGCACCGTCATCATTCTCCAACTGATTACAGAAACGTGAGGGCTTGGGCTTTCTCTCCATGCCACGCTGCCATGTCTCCATCCTCACACATGAAGGATTCGGCAGTCATGAGGATCTGGAACCAGCCCGCGATGTCCGAAGGGCCTGTGGAGGGCTCGGCGTGTCCATTTCTGCTCAAGCACCCACAGTCATGACGCTTGAGTGCAGAAGATGGAAACGCAAGTCAAACCAGCTTGAGAAAAAGCGGGGTGGGCAGGGCAAGCTTCAGGCATGGCAGGATCAAGGGTTCGAGCAACGTCATCAGGGCTCTGGGCCTCTTTCCGTCCCCAGCTCTGCTGGAACCAGCCTAGCAACCAGTGACAGGGGCCTCCCCTTCCCAACAAGCAGGAAGGATTCTGGGCATCCACCTAGTGTCCCTGGGGCAGTGGGAACGGGGACTCTGATTACCAGGCATGGGGAGGAGAGGACCGGCCCTCACATAAGGCCATGCAGGGTGGACTCTCAGGAACAGAGACCCCTGGGACCCAGCAGGGGGGCCGGCCTGGGGCGGGGGGCGCTGTGGGTCTGGACAAGCAAAACCAACAGATGTCCCCTCCTGAGTCGGCGCCAGCTGTCACCAGCAAAGCAGTGCCATTTGGCCTGTTGAGGAGACTAACAAAGGAGCAACAGATTTCCCGTCCAGAGGACAAGACTGTTCAACCAAAATGGCATTTGAAGAAAAGATTATAGAAACCAGACTCTGAGATTCAAGGGCTGTGATGCTTGTCGACTGCAAGATTATTCACTTGGAGGCTTCCAGCAGCCTCGGCCCTTTTTAAAAGAAAAAGAGGATGACATGTCATCTCTCTTAGCCATCAAAACCATGATACATGGGTGTGTGTTTAATATACGGTCTACGGTTATGTGTGTGTGTGTGTAGGGGGAGGGGAGGGAGGGAGCAGATTCAAGGAGACGGTGCATGTAAAGAACAATGCAGGCAGCAGATTCCAGCTCCGATGGCGGCCACGAGGCAGTGTATGTGCACAGGCGAGCACGCGTGTATTTATGGACCCGACAGAGGGTGTGATTTCGGCAGGTTGCGTCGGTTCTGCATGCATAATCTGATTGTATTTTAATTGCTCACTTACACTAGAACACATTTCCCTCAGACATGTTAATGCTCTTTTCTCCCCCCATGATATTTTTAAAAACCAGATTGCAGAGCGGTACTGCCCCGCCGAAAGAGATTTCCGAGGGGAGAACAGGCAGTCCTTCGTGCGCGGGCATTGCGCTCCCCCAGAATTACACACACGGGGGACAGGCTGTGTGTCTGCAGAGCCTTCAGCCCTGCCCCAGGAAAGGGCTCTCCCAGGACTGGGCCCCAGAGAAGGTCCGCCCTTGCCCTCGCTGGCTGGGTCGTGCTCCGAGTGCCCACAGGGATGCCCACGGGCAGAGTGACGGTGTATCACTCCTGCCCCTGGGGAAGGGGGGTTCGTGCACACCCTGCGTTCACCCACCGAGAGATTGCGGTCCCCCAGCCTATGGTTCTTGGTTACGGCAGCCCTGGACCCTGACGGGGCCCAAAGAGGGACTCCTCAGCCACCCACGATCAGCAGGTCCAGAGGAAACCCCTCTGAGCCCCCTGGGCCGGGTGCTGGCCAGCTCTGCCCACCACACCCCTCCGCTGGTGGGTGTATCTGGGAAGTGTCTGCACTTCGGTCTGTCTCAGCCAAGGGGCCCTTCAAGTCTTCCAGCTCTTCAGAGGTTTTGATTCATTTTAACAGCACAGCATCACCCTCGGCATCCTGTTGTCACCCCGATGTCCAGGGTGCCCCTCGCGTGCCCTGAGCAAGGTAGCCTGGCAATCGCTTAAGGGCTGCTGTCTAAGCTCCAGGTCCGGAAGCAGACCCCGTGCAAGCGGGGCACCCCAATCCCACAGGGAACCTGGAGGGTCTTTTACAGCTCAGAGTGTACCCTGTCTCAAGGGCCACGGCACCAGCGGGTCATGGGATGAAATCTGCCCCGGGGAGTGAAAACCCGAGACACTTCCGGCTGGTGCTCTGGGCTTGGGGCACCTCCAGGGGCAGAACTTTGAAGGTCTCAGCCGAGATTCTAAAGTTCTGGTCCTGGTCCCCAAACTGTGAGTTTGTAATGAGACCTGGCAAAGGGGCCTTTGCACATGTGGTTATGGTGGAGAGCTCATCGTGGATTATGGGTGGGCCTGTCCCGTCCTGGATTCTTGAGAGCTGAGAACTTGTCCGGACGCCGAGGGATGGAAGCACGAGAGGTTTGCGAAGTGCTGCGCTGGCTCAGCGTGGAGGCCTCAGGGGCAGGGCAGCCCCGCTGAGAGCCAGCAGGACGGGACCTCCATCTGATAGCCCCAAGGACCAGGGTGAGCCGAAGCGATTCTCTCCACAGCCCCCGTCAGGGGCCCAGCAGGTGACGCCTGGGCCAGCCCACTGCACTCCTGACCCGAGAGCCGAGACAGGACAGCAGCCGCCGTGGGCCACGGGGTGTGGTCCCTTCAGGGAGCCCTCACCACAGCTGCCCCTGCCCAGCCTCTGCTGCTGGATCAGATCCCCCTGAGAGGAGACCGGGCCCTGTCCCCTCCACCCCCAGACCTCCAGGCCTCCTCGTCCCATAGGTGAATAAATGATGGAGGCATCTGGTGAGTTCACAGATGACCCTCTCAGGTCACTTTGGGGGCAAGTGGCCAAGTCTAACCAGCTGGAGGGCACAAAGGGCTCATTGTTCCAAAATGCCTGCAGGAACAGCCGGGGCCGGTCCAGGGCCTCAAACCACGTCCTCGGGAGCTGCAGGCTCCACTTCACTCCAGAAAGGGTGTGAGGGAGGCTGGGTTCCCAGGGAGGCAGGAGTCCAGCACCAGTCAGTGGTGCTGGCATCTCTCCCGTAGCTTCTGTCTTGCGGTCCCGCCACCGTGAGCACTGGGCCAGGTAGTGGAAGCCAGAGGAGGACCCAGGCCTGACAGGAGGGGCGCCCCCTCTCCGCACACCTGCTGGCCAGAGCTCATTCCCATGACACACCCACCTGCAGGGTGAAGGGGAGAAGGGATGCTTGGCCCCGCCCCGCCTCGTCAACCCTCACGAGAGTCCCAAACTTGCCATGGGGACTGCACCCCGGAGTGGCAGCCTGCTTCCGGATGCCTCTGCGGGATCCCCTCCTCCCTCCAGGGCTCCCGTCATGGAGCAGGGGCCGCCCCCGGCAAGCGGGTCACCTGGTCTCAGCCCTTATGGCATTCACTCGTTTCCAAGGGTGGCCCTTGAATGGGCCATCGAAGCTCCACGGCAGGAATGACTAAGGGTGCATGGCTCAGGTTTTATTTCGGAACTTATATGAAGTCATTAGGAAATGGGAAAGATGATTTTCTATTTAAATATTTCTAGGCAACTAGAACTCCTGATTATAGACAAAGGGCACAGGCTTCGGATCTCTGGAGGATGAGCTGGAAGCACCAGAGTCGTGTTTATGCAAATGCCATCCCCCCTCCAGGAGAAGAGAACGTCAAAGGCAGAGGAGAGGGATGCTGACACACAGCTGCCCCTCCCGCCTCAACCAGAGGCACCGCCTGGCAAAGCCCCCGGAGGAAAGCCAGGGGCACCAGGGTGTGCGACGGGGTCCCAGCAGCTGCCAGGAGACTCGCATTAGCTGAATGTGACTCTTTCAGCTTGAGTCTCAAGTGTGTCCACAAGCAGCTCTGGGAAATTTAACCAGAAATTGGTAAATTTATAAGAGGCATAAACTCTCAGCTTCCCCTGGTGAGAGCTGACAAAATACTGCTTTTCTTTGCAAATTGAACAGATGGAATTGTTGGTCCTTCTGCATTGGATGTGCTGTCGTCTTTTGCCCAAGAGCAAATCTCTAAAAGAAAATGCCTTTCCTGGGCCAGTAATTAGGGACCCTCCTTGCAGCCTGACCTAGGTGTGGAGGGGGAGGGGAATGAGGGGGGAAGGTGGTGGCCTCACGTGGGCGGGATTATTCCATCAGTTTCAAACCTGGTCCCCGGAAGTCAGGGTGCAACTTCAAAGAAAATTCTCAAAAGCGTCTTTTGTGTTGATCAGCCTGAAATGAATGCCACGGCAAAGCCTTCCCAACAGCAATTTTTAGGAAACTGGGCTGCATCAAAACATGTTTTGGAGATCGGATTTTCTCTTTTTCCTTAGAAGATGATCTAACATACCCTGTTTCCTCCAAAACATCATCTTTCCCGACACATCTCTCTGCTGAAGTCTTCCATGCCCCAGGCGGGGTCCACGGTTGCCAGGCCCCACCGAGCCCTTCTCTGCCGGGAGTACCAGTGGCCGGCGCTCTTACAAGTGCTTCTGCTCCATAAGTCCGGAAAAGTGCACCGCGAGATGCTTTAGATTACTTAGGAGAAGGGGCCGTGCTTTGGCGGGAGGGTGAAACGACAATTGTGACAGTGAGGTCCCCATGGCCTGACTTCTGCCCCGCCCCCCCGGGCCATCTCCCTGCCTGCTTCAGAGGGTGGCGCCCCAGAGGGACCAGCCCTGACCTGCAGCCTGGAACACAGCCTTCCTCATGCATCCTCCACCCTGCTGAAAAAGAGGGAAGGGGGCAGGGCACAACCTTTAAAAGAATGGCATAGCCCGAGGACATGACGTAAGCTAATTAGAACCAAATAGGTCCAAGATGAAGGAGGAGTCCACCTCCACTAGACCTTAAGCCTCAGCATACGTTCTTTGTAACAAGTCAGCTAAATGACACACCTGCAGGCGTCTTGACAGTTCCAAGGCTGACCATAAGGGTCAAAAAGTAGGTGGTGGTCCCATTCCTGGAAATCCCTGCCCCTTCCCCAAATTAGCTGGAATATTCCTCCCACTCATTAGCCTATGAAATTACCCACCCCTATAAAAACTGACAACCCCAGACCCTGGTGATTTTCTCACCTTCTGAGATGGCCCACACTCTCTCTGTGGAGTGTGTTTCTCTCTAAATAAATCTGCTTCTTACCTATCACTGTGTCTCTCACTGAATTCTTTCTGCGATGAGACATCAAGAACCTGAGCTTCACTAAGTCTTGAAACCAGGTGTGTGATCTCAGTTAAAAGACCACGGAGGGGCTTCCCTGGTGGCGCGGTGGTTGAGAGTCCGCCTGCCGATGCAGGGGACACGGGATCGTGCCCCGGTCCCGGAAGATCCCACATGCCGCGGAGCGGCTGGGCCCGTGAGCCATGGCCGCTGAGCCTGCGCGTCCGGAGCCTGTGCTCCGCCACGGGAGAGGCCACAGCAGTGAGAGGCCCGCGTACCACAAAAAAAAAAAAAAAAAAGACCATGAGGGATAGGCAGGGTGGGAGGGAAGGAGACGCAAGAGGGAAGAGATATGGGGACATATGTGTATGCATAACTGATTCACTTTGTTATAAAGCAGAAACTAACACACCACTGTAAAGCAATTATACTCCAATAAAGATGTAAAAAAAAAAAAAATGACCGTGGGTTTTGGCCGGGTTCGAGTCCCCACATGGGGGTTCAAGTCCCAGTCTGAGGTACATGGCCTCACTGCCACTCACGGGAATGAACCCCCACGCCCACACTCGCTGGGGGGGGTCCCAGGAGCTGAGCCCCTCCTCTTCCCCGTCCAGCCTCTCCAGCTCCGGACAGGGTGAGCCCACCGGCGATAAAGCCAGAGTCTATAGAGCAGTGACCTCCACGTGGTGTGTAGCTGTGCGCCCATCACAGGGTGCTCGTAGCAACCTCGTGACTTGGGGTCTACTGAGGCTTGGTCAGTTTATTTACCAAGGTCAGGGCAGGTGGACCCAGGACTGCCAGCCGCCTCCTAGGCAGCCGGACGCGCTCCCCGCAGCCACACCCTCCCCCTCTTCTTGCTCTTCCTTGCTAGCGCAGCTCGCTTTTCCAGAAAGCTGGCCAAGGGCCAAGGCGCGAGCAGGGAGCCAGAGGGACGAGGACGTGAGAACCGAGGCTGGAAGGACGTCCACGCCCCGCCCCCCACCGCCCGCTAACACTTACACACGTGTTGCTGCTCTATTTTTAAAACCCTCCTTGGAATGCTGTGCATTCTGACATGTGCAATCCCATGCCGTGGGTGGGAAATCAACAGCTAAACTCTGCAAATTACACATATTACAAATCCTTAGTGTCTCTAAGTAAACGTACACTACTCCCCACCCACCTGTAGCCTCATGGGAAATCTAGCAATAATATTCGTGACAATAAAATGTGTGTTCGCCACTAAGTCACTGAGCTTGCGGTCCTTTGTTATGCAACAGGAGGTAAACAGACAACTGATACAGGTATTGCTGTGAACTTGTTTTTTTTTAATTTAGGAAGAAGCCTTCTTGTTAGCAAGAGTCGCCCAGCGGTGGAGTGGGGACCAGAGGAAAGAGAGGGACATTGCCTTAAGGACACACTTCTGAGGGGGAGGGGCCCCTCGACACTGGGACTCCAAGGACTAAATTCTTGTAGCCAGGGAAGCAAAGCCCTCATCTCGCTGTCCATTGTCTTACCCTTTACACTAGCTCAGCAAAAGTCCATTGAGCCCGCAGTGTATACAGTAGCCTCACAGGGGCCTGGGAGAAGTCAGCAAACCAAACAAACCGGGACCCCCGCCATGGCGGGGTGTGGGGGGGTCTTCCTAAACAGACTGCTGGGCCCAGGGCAGCCAAGACCCCACCCTGCCTACAGCATGCCGGGAACCCAGGAATCTAGAGCCACTCAGGTGCCTGCCGCCCCCTCAGGTGACATGCCTACTTCTCCAAGAAACACAGGCCCCTCATTTACGGATCTTAGCCCTTGCCGACGCGCAGCGTTTGGAGTGGCAGGGGCAGGGCAAGCAGGGCCCCAGGTTCTCCCGCGCAGGGCTCAGGGGGTCAAGGGTGTGATCCGGTCACTGAAGGACACAGCGGACTGGCCCCGCCCTCCCCGAGCACCCCACCGAAGATTTCTCTAAAGGGTCTCAGCAGTTCAAGAAGCTCTCATGCCTGGGGAAATCGCAGGAGAAAGGGAAAACAGCTTGGAGTCGAAGGGTCCGGCTGCCGGGCCGTCCGGGCTCCCCGGTTCACAGGAGAAGGATTCAAAGTGGCCGGGGACCCCAGACAAGGGCCTGCCGCCCACACGGTACAGCAAAGCCTTCCAGGTGACATTTCCTGTTTGGTTTCAAGCAAAGGCCTTGTCATAATATTTGTGCTACGTTGCCTTTTATGACTTTTTAAGCTCCTAGGCTGGCTGGAAAAGAAAGCTTTGAAAAGAAGTCAGCTTAGCGGAAAGGTCAGGGGTGTGAAAACCAAACATGAGCTTCAGCAGCCCAGCCAGAGCGCGACAGCCCAGCCAGAGCGCGACAGCCCAGCCAGAGCGCGCTTCCACTGCAGGCGTCCTGAGCGGCGACAGCTACTGCCTGGCAAAGGACAGGTCCCAGCGGCCACGGGCTGCTGCCTTCCCCTTCGGGGGCTCCCGAGAGAGGCAACGGATGGCACCGTCCATGGTGAGACCCTGGCGTTCCCCTGGGTGCAGGGATGAGCCTCCATGGGCCCGACACAGTCTGGCACATCACTCCTGTGACAAGGACACTCAGCTCCCAATCCCAGGACCTGCTCGCTGAACTGGCGGCCTGTCTTCCAGAGAGCAAACCCGGGCTAATCTGGTGGATTGAAAGCAACTCTTGTTGCCCTGGGCACGTCGCTCTCACCCTCCGAAGTCCCCACACGATCCACACGAGAGCGTTCACGCCACAGGTGTCCGCTGAGCGCCTGCTGTTTGCAGGGCTGACGGCAGCATCCATTCACCTGCATCACCTGCGTGCCCATTTCACAGACGACTAAATCGAGGCACAGAGAGCTGAAACACTTGCCCAAATATTGAGAAGCAGGTTGAAACCACTTCTGTCGCCTCAGAGCTCACTGTGCTGACCTCCAGCAAAGGGACGTTTGTGTTTCCTGTGAAGGCTACATTCTTAAGCACGTATTTTATGTGCTAAGACTCCGTGGTGAGAACATCAGGGCTCAGTGGAGCAGGCAAGCCCAGAGCCAGTTGGGAACAGAAAAGTAAGTACTGAGCCTGAACTTCTCCCTTGGCCGTGCCTGGGGTCTGGGCAGGGCTCCCTGGCCTCGCCCCCTTTCCTCAGCACCTCTCTCCCCTCCACCCACTGCAGTCTCTGATTCCCAGTCCACCAGGTGCAGCCAGCCAGGTCCACGGCTGGGCCCCCGAGCGTGACATCTGATGACCGCGCCTAGGTGGTGATGACAGTCCTGGACCGTACCCCCTGCACCCACAGTGGCACAGGGCCACCCAGAGGGTGCCAGGAGCAGGAGCCCAGCCCGCTCGGGGGACCAGTGCTGCTTTGTTCTCTGCTTTCTGCTCCCCATTCAGCTCCCCCCACCCGCCACTTAAGTGTGCCAGAGCTCCCCCGGGCACCGAGCTCCTGGCGCCCCGTGGGCACCCCAGGAAGGAGGGGCAGCCCAGCCATCCCAGCAGGAAGCCTCTTCCTTGGGACCCCCACCCCCTCACCTCCTCTCCCCCGCCTAGCGAGCTGGAGGCGACCCGGGGGGCAGTTCCCTTGGGGAGGTGGGGCATAAGAAGCTGGGAAGACCTGGGCCCGGAGGCCGAGCTGCCTGAGGAGGGTGCCTGGAAAGAGCCGACACTCCCTGAGCACCCCGCGGGAATCCCAGGTCCCTGGGGCGCTCCCCCGAGCCCGGATGGGCCCTGCGAGGGCGCGGGGGCGACCAGCCAGCCCTGCCCCCTTACGGGGCGGAGACAGTGGCTGGGGCCGCCTCCTCTCCCCTCCAGCGCCCCCCACGGCTGGGCGCGCCAGTTGCCGCCGGCTCAGGGGAGGCGCGGAGCCCGGGAGGGTGCTGGCGCGGCTGGAGGTGCGCGGAGCGGGGTGCGCGGAGAGCGCGAGCGAGGAGAGAGCGCTCCGGACAGCCAGGCGTGCGCTCCGCTCGGCGCCACAGGCTCGCCCCGCGCAGCCCGAGCCCCAGCCGGCCAGGCGCTCTCAGCTGGAGCCGGCGCTGCCGCCCCGGGGCCCGAGGAACCGTGGGCTCTGGTATTCGGAGGAAGCCGGGAAAGCGCGCAGCCCCCGGTGAGTGCAAGCCCCGAGCGCTCTAGGCTGGCACGGACCAGGGGTCGGCGCTTCCCTGCTGGACGGCGCGCCCCCTCTGCCTTTCACGCCCACCCCTCGGGCTCCCTCTGCTCTGTCCCTGCCTGAGACGCGCCCACCACGCCCGGCGCGCGGAACATGCACCTCAACAGCTCGGCGCCCGGCCCACGGGTCTCCCAGGCTGGAGACCCGTTCTTGCTACCGCCATCGGGGCTGGAGGCGGCGCTCCTGGCCCCGGGCTTCGGCAACGGCTCCGGCAACCTGTCGGAGCCCGTCCCAGCGGCGCCCAGCAGCGACCTGGACGTGAACACGGACATTTACTCCAAGGTGCTGGTGACCATCGTGTACCTGGCGCTCTTTGTGGTGGGCACGGTGGGCAACTCTGTGACGGTGTTCACGCTGGCGCGCAAGAAGTCCCTGCAGAACCTGCAGAGCACGGTGCACTACCACCTGGGCAGCCTGGCGCTGTCTGACCTGCTGATCCTCCTGCTGGCCATGCCCGTGGAGCTGTACAACTTCATCTGGGTGCACCACCCCTGGGCCTTCGGCGATGCTGTGTGCCGCGGCTACTACTTCCTGCGCGACGCCTGCACCTATGCCACGGCCCTCAACGTGGCCAGCCTGAGTGTGGAACGCTACCTGGCCATCTGCCACCCCTTCAAAGCCAAGACCCTCATGTCCCGCAGCCGCACCAAGAAGTTCATCAGTGCTATCTGGCTGGCCTCTGGCCTGCTGGCCGTGCCCATGCTCTTCACCATGGGCCAGCAGAACCGCAGCGCCGACGGCCAGCACCCCGGTGGCCTGGTGTGCACGCCCATCGTGGGCGCCGCCAAGGTCAAGATCGCCATCCAGGTGAGCAGCCTCTTCAGGGGAGCAGGAGTCGGAGGGCACCAGGCCAGCGTCTCCCCTGGGGGCAAGGGTCCAAGGCACACCCTCAGGGAAGCCACAGCGCGTCTCTTTCCCTCACCCCAACAGTAATTTCTGGTCTGTGTACCCTCTGGGTACAGGAAGTTGGAGAAGTGTCCCAAAGGAAGTTTACTCCTGGGAAGCTGGGAAGGGGTGGGGGGGTGCGGCAGGAGGGGTGGGGCTTGAGAGCAGCCTGACCCCCACTTCTTCCCACCTTTCGCTCCAGGGCTGCCAGGTCTCAGCCCCCCTTATCTCATCCCCTCCTTCCATCAAAGGGGGCTGGAACCCTAGATCAGTGACCTCTCTAGGGGAGGGGCGTCCGTGGATGGGCCTCAGCCGTCTCCGTATTCCCTGAGATGTAGGGTAAACTTGTGTGTGCTGGTGCCGGCCTCTTTCGGGAGAGAGTCCCTTCCATCAGCTTCTCAAAAGGCCCTGTGGTCCGTCTCCTCTGTAGCAGAACCGCCCCCGCCAGGACTGCTCCCCCTGTGCCTCCTGGCCTGATGCTGTCTTGGGCCAGTTCCTTAATTTAGCCTCAGTTTTCCCATCTGTGAAATGGGGCAATCACAGCCCCCACCTCTGAAGGTGGAAATTCAAGGGAGAAGGTGTGGGAAGTGCTTGTTTGGCTCCTGGCGTGTAGAAGCTCTCGGAAGCACTCTTACTGCTGGTGGTGGTGTCGACGCTGTTTCTATTGGAAAATCCTAAGGTACTAGGTGTGGTGGCAGGCGGGGGGCCCATGTAAGGTGGATAACACTGGAGCCGGGTGACCGATGGTCCTCTGAGGGTCAGGGCGAAGTGCGCGGGAACCCAGGGGCCAGCCCTCCCCGGGGAATTGGCTTGGACGAGGCAGCCTGGCCGGGAAGGGGTATTCCGACCCTGGGGAGAGGCTTCTCAGGCAGGGACATTCCAGGCAGGGCCCTGAAATGGAAGGAGGAGGGCGTCCATGGGAGCAAGTCCTGGCAGAGACACCGCTTTCAACGGCATCGTGGCCTGAGAATGTGGGTAGCCATGAAGGCAGGTGGGGGGGCGTCCTCCATCTCAGGGTGGGATGGGAAAGGAGGAGCTGGGCTGAGTGGGGGTGGGGTGGGCGCTCTGGGCTGTCCCGTCTGGCTGTCGTTTCACGCCTGAGCCATCCGCAGCTTCCCAGCAGAATTGTTGTTGCCTCTGAGTATGACGGGTGTGCCAGGGTAGGACAGCTGGCGTGCTGGGGGGCAAGAGATGCCGTCTGCGTGTCCATCCCTGGGCTGCGGCTGACCCTCCACAAGCCACCACCAAGATGGAGCCGGTGGGCAGAATTAAGCTTCGGGCCCCCCGTCGCCTGTGCGGAAGACGTGCGGCTCCGGGTGTCCCTGCATGGAGCGGCCCCGGCAGCCACGTGTGGCGGGGGGATGAGTCAGAGGCCGCTGCCTCTCTACTGATGCCTCTCCTGTGCCAGAAACAGTGGCAAGCAGGGCGTATGCAGTGAACAGTGGGAATGACCTTCCGGCTTCCTTTGAGGTCTCGATGGGCTGTGCCCAGGGTTGGGGGGTTGGGGGACAGCAGCCATGACACCTGCCTATGAAGGTTGGACGTGTCAGGCTCAGGTCAGCAGCTCGGGGTCAGCAGTGCCCACTGCCCTCCAAGGGGATGCTCCCCTCGGACCCCTGCCCGCTCTGGCCCCTGTGGCTCAGCCAGGAGCAGCCGGCGTTCAGATCATCCAGAAAAAACAGCAGCAGAGGGAGCACGGCCTCCCCCTAAAGCATCCTCACTCTCTCTCGGTCATGGAACCGGACACCTCAGTGACATGGCCTCGCCTCCCAAAGGGCCACTCCCAGGAATCCTCTTGGTCAGAGGCTGTGATGCTGACGTGGGCCGGGGCGCGTCCTGCTCATTCGTGCACTGGACAGGTGTCTGTTGAGCACGTGCTGCGGAAGGACCGCTCTTGTGCCCGCAGCTGCGGCACTGCCGAGAGCTTACTCAATACTTGCTGGCGTCCTGGCGCCCTCAGAGATCAGAGTTTCCATTTTCTTTTAAAGGCCTTGGCCGTGTGCTTGGGAGAGACTGACGGGCCGGTTGTAAAGGTGCCCTTCCCTCTGATGCTGACGGCTCCCGCGAGGCTCCGTGGGCTCCTGCATGCGGGCTGCTTCCTGTACCTGAAAGAACGTTCCTCACGGGGGAGCTCAGCCCTGGCGCTGCTCCCCGCTGCGTCTCTTCTGCACCGCCATCCGCCATCCCAGGAGAGGTTTCCCCGGGGGATTTTACGTTCCCCACACGGGCTTCTGGGCCACCTGGCAGATCTGGGCCAACGTCCACAGTTTTTAAACCGTGACATCTGTCCAGAGAGGGGCTGGGTGCCTGCCTCCGTGCGTCTGCCTCTCATGGACCACGTTTGGACGTGTGGCGATGTTGGCCAATCAAATGGCCCTACTTTCCAAAACGGGGGCCCCTCCCAGCCCAACTGTAGCCCACAAGGCCTGTCAGCCCTCCACATCTGTGAGCTTCCGTCCTGGACACTTGCAAACAGAGGTCGTGTTTAGAAACGAGGTGGTTCAGTGATTAGATTTCTGAGCCGCTTGGAATTGTCATTGCTGGCCACAGCTGGGCATTTTCTGGGCGTGTAGCCGGGGGCTGGGGGTGGACAGGGGGCAAGAGGAGCTTACGGTGAGGACAGGGCCTTGCAGGCCAGCGAAGGCCCCAGACCCTGGGCCTCAGGTCAGTGGGGGAGTCTGGGAGGAGGAGGCCTCAGGGCCTGCCACGTTGCCCGAGGACGGTCCGGCGCCTCCCTGGACCCCAGAGGGAACTGGATTCAATCCTCCTAAACAGACTGCTGGGCCCAGGGCCGACTTCTGGAGTGGAAGACAGCACGTGCCAGGGATTGTGGGGTCTCCCTGTTGGGAAGCGCTGTCCCTGCTCACTCAGGCATCTCCCAGGGCAGGCAGTGGTCCCCACACAGGTGGGCTGACCCTGGCCGTGTCCGGTCCACTGCGTTTCAGGCCTGGCCTCGTGCTCTGACCTCAGCGTGATGAGGTCCTGCCATCACAGGCTCTGTGTCGCAGCTGCGGGTCCGGTGGGGCCCGTGTCCATCCATCCTGTGAGAGTGTACTGGGCACTGACCGGGCAGCTGGCCGGGAGGGCAGCGACCCGAGGAGGCCTTAGTGGCAGAGGCCTGGGGGCTGAGCGTGTGCTCGACTGTGGTCGCTCATGCCCTCCTGTCCCCGTCACTGGCTGTCTCCAGAGCTCAGTTACTAGAAGGGGATCCTTTCCCTCCAAAGTACAGAGTCATCTGTGCCTCTGGGGGGGGCAGGATCTGGGGGGCCACACCTGCAGTGGGTGGGCACGTGAGCTCAGAGTCCAGACCCCGGGCCACAGCCAGAGACGCCCCAGGAATAGGGTCACCTCCAGCCCGCGATGCTGATGGGCACCTGCAGGCAGAGTGCCCAGCGCCCTGGTCCAGGATTTGTGCTTAATACTGCCCAGTGGAGCTTAGAGCCCCATAGTGCCCAGTGCCCAGTGCCCAGTGGTGGCCTTGTGCAGTCACCAGCAAGTGTCCTTGGGGCAGCGTGTAAATCCGGTCCTCGTGAGGCTCAGCCGGGAGGTAGATGTCCTCCTCCTGGGAGCACAATGCTCTGTGAGGGCCGACAGAGGACCCCTAGGAGGCTCCCAGGTCGCAGCGGCCCCTTTGCACGTGGCCGCGCCCCGGGAAGGGTGAATTAGTGACCACAGGGCATCTGCACCCCCCACCCAGCGAGGCCGCCCTAAGGCAGCCTCTCCTGGCGTCACCGGCAGGAGCCCACCAGGCCTGCGTCGGCGCGGCTGAGCTCTCGGTCGTCACTTCGTGGTTGCCGTCTTCCAGGCCCCGTGGCCCCAACAGCAGCTGCGCGGTGGGGGGGGGGGGGCCGGGGGGGGGCGGCCTCCTCATCTGCCTCCACATTCAGTGCCGCCGGCTGCAGTGCTCCTCGCTGGGCTTGGGCCCGGCTGCAGCAGGGGGGCTGGCCCTGGGCGGGGCTCGTGCAGGGGGGGCTCGTGTCTGTGGGCGCACGGGCCCGGCGGTGTCCTGAGCGCCAAGGCCATTAAAGTCTGACGTGATTCCGCGGAGGCAGAGGCAGCCGAGACCCGTCTCCACAAAGTGGAAGAAAATTGGTTCCAGTAAAATCAGGGCATCGATCATTTTCTCTGTCTCTGTCCTGTGCCACCAGCTGCGCCCGGTGCCCTCCTCCCCCATCCAGCCACCTGTTGGCGCCCCATTCGTGGATCCGCTGCTGCTTCCCCTGTAGCCGACTCGGCCTCTGACGCTGCTACTCATGGCTGAAGTTTGGCGAGTCACAGGCCCCCGAGAGTAACGTTATATTGGGGAAACGGGCAGACGCCAGAGTGAGCACCCCCAAGACGGGGGCCATCGTGGGCCTCCTGCTGTACATGCACTGAGGACACGGCACCCCTGCCCAGAAAGCGGACCCTCCACGTATCCCTTTGTCCCCGAAATTGAGGGATGTTCTAAAAGCAGCTGCCCTGTGCTCACAAGGTGCCCAGATCATGAAAGCCCAAGACAGGCCGAGGGGCTATTCTGGATTAAAGGGGATTAAAGACACAGCCCCTGAGCACAAGGCATGGTTTCCCATCAGACCCTGGTCCAGAAAGGATGTTGCTGAGACAGTGGCTGGATGAGGTCCGTGGTTCGCTCGTGTGTTGTACTGACGTGCGACGGGACTCCTCGATCTGGCAAACTCCTGCTGCGCTTCTGCACGAGGACAGGGTCTGTCCCGAGGCTCCGCGGCAGTGAGGAGGGCAGGGACCCCCGTGAGCGGCCGCCCCAGGGGACGCCCTCAAGCTTAGGGCCGGCAGCCCGTCCCCCGCGTCTGGAGTCTCAGCCGCTGGAGGACCGGGGCTCTGGCCGTGAGCCTTGGTGCCAGTACAGGGTGCTCTCCCACGGGCAGCAGCAGGACAGTGAGGCCGGGCCAGGTGGCGCTGGAGGCCTCCGTTCCCTCCAGCAGGGGAGCAGCGAACTTCCCGTCTGGTTATCGAGCGTCTGTTTCGAGGGGAGAGGAGTCACAAGCCTTTTGTTCTTTTTTTCTGTTAGAGTGAAAGATACATAACATAAAGCTTTACCACCCATCTCCAGAGCTCTCCCATTGTTCCCCAGGGAGACGGTGTCCCCACCGGACCCCAGCTGCCCCACCCCTCCCACCCTGACTGTCCTTCTAGGGTTTGGCTGCACCAGGCCTTCGTCGGACGGGATTTCAAGCCTTTCTTTGGTCTGTAAGATGCAGTGGTCAGGAGTGCATGCCCCGTGCCGGGGGACGGAAGCCAGCCTCAACAGGCCCCCGACTGTACGACTCCGATCACGTGACCTGGGCACAGGCGGGGGCGGGGGTGGTGTCGGGTCGGCAGTGGGTGGTGAATGTGCTGCGGGCGCGTGTATCAAAACTTATGGAACTTAGATAAAGGAGTGATTTCGGTGAACGTACACCGTGTCTCCATGAGTCAGTCAGAGATGAAAGATCAGGGTCCAAGGCCTCGTCCTGTGAAGGCTGTTTGGGTGCCGGGTCCTCCCTCGGGGGTGGGGTGCCTTTGGGCAGGAAAGAACCAAAGGGTCCTAGGAACGTTCCTGGGGAGCTCGAAGGCCCCAGGCAGCCGCTCGCCCTGCGCCCACTCCATCACCGCCGGGAACCGGGCAGGTGCTCGGCACCTGGGGGTGGGGGGGAGCGGTGGTGCCAAGCTGTGGCGGCTGCCTGGTCCCCAAGACCCCCGCTCCGACCCGGCAACGCCCTGGCATCAGACCTGGCCCCTGCCGTCCCTGGTGAAAGCCTGGCCCCGAGAGGAAGGGGAAACTGAGGCCCAGAGAGGGTGGGGGTGTCCAAGCCAGGCCCAGCACCGGCCCCGGGCTGCTGCTCCCGCAAGGGGCCCAGGTGGAGCCACCCACCTGCTGCGATCCCTGCCCCCTTTGGGGACTTCACACACGTGCACCTGTGGGAGCAGCTTCATGCCCCGGGGCTGGTGCAGGAGGGCGAGGGTGGCCAGGCCAGTGCGCCCAAGAGCTCGGAAAGGGGCCCTTTGGGGCTTCTCGCCTGTGGCAGCCCAGGACCCGAGGTCAGATCCCAGCTTCTCCGCGGGCCAGCTGCAGGGCCTGGGCAAGCGATGTGACCGTCTGTGCCTCAGCTTCCTCACCTGCCGGCTGGTCCAGGAGCCGAGGAAGGGCTCAGGGGCCCACACACAACAAAACGCGGCGTCAGGAGAGACGGGCCCTCTGATACGCCGTTTTAGGGTAACAAGAGCCCGTCTCCTCCCTAGAAAGCTCTGCGTGCCGGAGCTGGGAGCTGATCCTGTGGTCCGTGCTCAGTCCCGCTCTGGGGGCCTGCATGCACGTGTCGGGTCCTACAGGAAGCCCCTGGGTCTGGCATTGTTCCCATACCTGTAGGCTCAGGGGCCACCCTCAGCATCCGTCCAGCTCCTCCGAGAAGCATTCACTGCCTGAGGGCCTGAGCCAGGTCTCCGCAGCACCATGTGCACGAGGAATCCCCTTCTGTCACTTGTGATGACAGCCGCCTCCCTCACCCGCTTCCACTCCTACTCAATGAGCATTGTGTGTGAGGCACCACGGGTCCCACAGGGAGCAAAACTGGCAAAGGTTTCCACCCCGTGAAGAACACATCCCGGTGGAGAAGACAGACCATTAGCAAAATAAATAATGGTAGATACAAATGGTAGATAGTAAGGAGGGCAGCAGAGAAAAGGTGAACAGGAGAGGCCTCACAGCGGCAGGTAAGGGCAGGTGTGACAGCATCTGGGGAGGAAGGTTCCAGGAGAGGGAGCAACAGGTACAGGACTGTGGCCGCCGGCACCTGCCGCGGCGACGTGGCCAAGCAGGCAAGCCCAGGGCAGGACCAGACGTAACAGGTGATCACGTAGAGCACGCAGTATCCCTTATCCGGGAAAAGTGGGCCCCACGGGAGACTCTGAGCAAGGAGCCATGTGACATGCATTTCAGGGGACCATTCTGTCTGCCTTGTTGAGAACTCAGCGGGGGTCAGGGAGGACGGTTAGGAAGCTGCTGTGGCGTTCTGAGTGCGCGATCACCGAGACCCGGCTGGTTACGGGGAAGGTGGAAAAATGATAAGATACCAGATCCAGGCTTTTCTGTTTTCTTAGGTTTAAGTTTACATCCAGTAACAATCATTTTCCTTTTGTTTACATCTATGCGTTTTGACAAATACATGGAGCCCTGTAACCACCACCACCAAAGATAGAGCCCGGTCCTGTCGCCCGTGGAGTCTCTGCACACCCCCATCCCCTCACCCACCCCGCCCCACCCCTCCAACGGCCTTGGGCCTGACTCCGACGCCAGGTACATGGAACCTCTGAGTCTGGCTTCCTTTGATTACGTAATGCCTTAAGATTCATCCACGTTGTCACCTGTGTCAATAGCGTGGAGTATGATTCCATCGTACAGATGTTCCACCGTTTGTTCACCCATTCACTGGTCGAAAGACATTTGGGTCGTTTCCAGTTTTGAGCAGTTATGAATAAAGCCGCTGCAAATATTCACGTACAGGACAGTGTGTGAACACATGCTTTCATTTCTCTCGAGTTAACACTTAGGAGGCAGATTTCTGGGTCATACGAGAAGTGTATCTAACTTTATAGGAAATTACCAGACCTTTCCAAAAGTGGATTTGCCATTTCGAATGTCCCCCAGCAACGTGGAAGGACAGTTCTCTGCATCCCGGCCAGCACCTGGTGTCGTCAGTGTCTGGTTTGGTTTCTTTGTTTTCATTTATCCGTTCCAGGAGGAGAGTCGTGGTATCTTGTTGAGGTTTTAATTTGCATTTCCTTAACGGCTCAGGACATTAAGTATCTTTTCAGGTGCTTACTTGAAATCTGTATATCTCCTTTGGCGAAGTGTCTGTTCCCGTTGTTTGCCTATTTTTAAAATCGGGTTGTTTTCTTATTGTTGACTTTTGAGAGTTTTTAAAATATATTCTGCATCTAAGTCCTTTGCCAGATATGTGATTTGCAAATATTTTCTCCCCTTCTGTGGCTTATCTTTGTATTTGCTAACATTGCATGTCACAGAGCAAAAAGTAGGAATGTTGACAAAACCCAACTTACTTATGGATCATGCTTTTGGTATTGTACCTAATCCAAGGTCACTAAGTTTTTTTCTCTCTTCTCTTCTGGAATCTTTATAGTTCTATGTTTTATACTTAAGTTTATGATCCATTCTGAGTTAATTTTTCTATAGGGTATGAGATGTAGGTACCTTATTTGCATACACATATCCATGACCAATACCGCTTGTGAAGAGATGATCTTTTCTCCTTTGGAGTTTTTTTGCACCTTAATTAAAAAATCACCTGACCTCATGTGTGGGGTTCTATCCAGACTGTCATCTGTTCCTTTAATCTATGTGTCTGTACTGCCCCCAGCCCCACGGTCTTGACCACTGTAGCTTTATAGGAAGTCTTTCAAGTAGCACGAGTCCTCCAACTTTGTTCTTTTCCAAAATTGTTTTGGCTACTCCAGTTCCTTTGCTCTCTACATAAATTTTAGAATCAGATTTTCAGTATCTGCAAAAAAGCCTGCAGGGATTTTGACTGGGATTGTGTTAATCTGTAGATCACGTGGGGAGACTTGACATCCTAACACAGAGCCTCTTCCAATGCATGATTACACCACATCTCTCCATGTATTTAGGTCTTCTTTGATTTTTCCAACAGCAGTAGTTTTCGGCACAGAGATCCTACACGTGTTTTGTTACATTTGTATCTAAATATTTATGTTTTGGGTATTATTATATATGTACTTAAAATTTTTTTCTATTTCCAATTTTTCATGGCCGGTATATATAAATGTGATTGATTTTTAGTTATTGACGTTGTATCTTGCAACCGTGATAATAATAATGATAATTACTACTAATAATAACTTATTGATTCTAGAAATTCCTTTGTAGGTTCCCTGGGATTTTCTGTGTAGACAGCGATGTTGTCTGTGAATAGAGAAAGTTTCATTTCATCCCTTCCAGTTCTTTAATTTCCTTTTCTTGCCTTACTGGCCTAGCTACAACTTCTAGTATGATATTTAATAGGGGTGGAAGAGAAGACTTCCTTGCCTTGTTACCGGGCTTAGAGAGAAAGTCTTTACAATTAAGGATGAGGGTTTTAGCTCAAGTCTTTAGGAGATGTTTTTTATCAGGTGAAGAAAGTTCCCTTCTGTGCCTCGTTTGCTAAGAGTTTCTATCATGAATGGACGCTGAATTTTGTCCAGGGCTTTTTCTGCATCTGTTGGTGTGATCGTATGGCTTTTCTTCATTACTCAGCTAATATGGTGAATGATATTTATTTTTTATTGTGGTAAAATATACATAACATAAAATTTACCATTCTCAGACGCACAGTTCAGTGACATTAAGTACATTCGCATTGTTGTTCAATCATCACCGTTATCCGTCTCCAGAATTTTCTTCATCTTCCCAAACAGCAACCCTTTAAACAACTGCTCCCCATTCACCCATCCTCCAGCCCCTGGAAACTACCACTTTCCTTTCCGTCCCGGTGAATTTGAGTATACTAGGTACCTCATTTCGGTGGAAAACGTTGATTAATTTAATGTTGAACCAGTCTCACAGTCCTAGGACAAACTCCACTTGGTCATGTATTATCCTTTTTATATGTTGCAGGATTTGACTTGCTAATATTTTATTGAGAATTTTGGGTCTATGTTCATGAGAGATATCGGTCTATAATTTTTCTTTTCTTGTAATGTCTTTATCTGGTTTTGGTATCAAGATAATTCTGGCCTCATGAAATGAGTTGGAAAGTGTTGGCACCTCTTCTGTTTTCTGAAAGAGAGTGAGTGGAATTGGTATTATTTCTTCTTTAAAGGTTTGGTAGACTACTCCAGTGAAACCATCTGGGTCTGAAGTTTTGTGGGAACGTTTCTAATTCAGTTCCTTTAATAGGGATGTTCAGGTTATGTATTTATTCCTGAGTAAGTTTTGGCAACTTGTATCTTTCAAGGAATTGGTCCATTTTAACTAAGTTGGCATAGGGTCGTTTGTAGTATTCATTTATCATCCTTATGATGTCTGTGGGGTCTGTGATGACATCTCCTTTTTCATTCCTAGTATTGGTAATCTGTGTCTTCTCTCTTTTTTCCTTGGTCAGAGTATGGCTAGGAGTTTATCAATATTATTGTTTTTTGTAAAGAACAAGCTATTGATTGCATTGATTTTTTAAATTGTCTTTCCGCTCCTATCTGCATTTCATTTCTCTGCTTGCTTTGGGTTTAATTTCTTCTTATTTTCCTAGATTTCTTAAGGTGGAAGCTTAGACAATTAATTCAAGAACTGGGATTTCTTTCAATTATTTTTTTTTCAATTCTTTTATAATATAAACATGTGATGCTAAAAACTTGCTCCTAAATACTGCTTTAGTAGCATCGCAAAACCCTTGAAATGCCGTCTTCTAATTCAGCTCAAAATATTTTCTTATTTCTCTTTAGAAAGAGCTTCCTTTTTAGAAGTGTGTTGTTTAACCTCCATATGTTTGGCGATTTTCCAGCTAACATGTTGTTATTGATTTCTCATTTAATTCCGTACGTTCAGAGAACATACTTGCATGATATCAGTTCTTTAACGGTGTTTGTGTTTGTACTGTGGTCCCAGATAATGGTCTGTGTTGGTGGGTGATACATGCACGCTTGCAGAATATGTATTCTGCTCTTGTCGGGTGTGTTATTCCATAAGGGTCAATGTGGTTGACAATGTTGTATTATTTAGTTCTAAAGTTTCCATCGGTCCTTTTAACATGGTTTCTTTTTCTCGTTTAAGAACTTTAATCTTTTCAGTCATTTCAGGAGGGTTGCCTTTACCTCAAGGAGCATGGCTGTGATACCTTCTGTCAAGTCTTTGGTAATCCCATCATCTGAGTCTTCTCGAGGGTGGCATGTATGAATTGCCTTTTCCTTGAGAGTTAACCATATTTCTCCGGTTCTTTCAATGTCAAGTGATTTTGGATCACTTCCCAAACATTTTCAATACCGTTGTGGTATTTGGGGTTATGTTAAAATCCTCTGGAGAAGGTTGATGTTTTTCGTTGATTCTTTTCTTTAGCCATCAGCCCAGTTAGAACTGAAGTTCTGTCTTACTCTCTGTTGGTGGTGGTTCCAATGTCAGTTCTGTGTTCAGGTTCTTGACTGTGCTATCCTGTTCTTCCCCATATGTGCACCATTCAGGGTGTAGTCTTAGATCTTGGAGGTGGTTTATATCACAGTTCAGGTTTCGGAAGCTCTACTCTGGTTCTTTGGGTGTGTCCGTGCGTGTGCAGGTCGATGGTAACCCCAGGATTGGGGTCAGTTAATGCACAGAATTAGGGGGTCCCCTTTTCCAGCTCTCATCGGCTGAGATTTCCTCCCCACATGCTCCACTTTCTTAATCCTCAGGCTGGGAAGCCAGAGTATCCGGTTTAGGTCCTCTACTGACTTTTTTTTTTGCGGTACGCGGGCCTCTCACTGTTGTGGCCTCTCCCGTTGCGGAGCACAGGCTCCGGACGCGCAGGCTCAGCGGCCATGGCTCACGGGCCCAGCCGCTCCGCGGCATGTGGGATCCTCCCGGACCGGGGCACGAACCCGCGTCCCCTGCATCGGCAGGCGGACTCCCAACCACTGTGCCACCAGGGGAGTCCTCTACTGACTTTCTGAGGTCTACCTCTCTGAATCTGTTCTTGTAATGGCTGCTCACGGGCTATCAACACGCACCCTTAAGTTATCAAAGTTTGGTGAGCGTTCATATCGTACCCCTTCACACCTGACACTCTCACGCTCACTGTTCACCCGGAGGTCTGTTTTCGTGGACTTCCTTTTTTCTTATTAGTGGGTCATGTTGTCTGATTTCTTTGCATACCTAGTAATTTTTTACTTACACTGGACATTGTAGATGACACGTTGAAGACTCTGGATTCTGCTTTCTTCCTTTGAAGAGTGTTGGCTCTTGTTTTAGCCGGCCGTTCAGATAATCAGTTGCAGACTGATTATCGTGAACTTGTGGAGGCTTGGCTTACACCTCATTAGCGCAGCTCTGGGGAAAGCCCAGCCCTCCTCTCCTGGGAGGATTCAAGTCTGGGCTCAGTCTCCACTGGTGATATTGTCCTTTGCTTTTAGGCTTAGTTAGGGTGGGTCTAGACTTGGCCTTCCTCTAGGGCATGGTCCTTACTACTGAGGTGTGGACTTGCTGGCATCTGAGCGGGACACTCGGTGCGTTAGGGAGGGCACTCCTCTCCCCTCCAGCTCTGCCAGAATGCCAGCCGCCCTCCCATAAGCCCTTCAAGGTTTCAGTCTGTGCACACACCCCAGCCAGCCCAGACCCATAGGAAGGCCCCCCACAGGCTTCCGAGGAGCCTACCGTGGGCACGCATGTCCCCCTCTTCAGCAGATTGAAGCCCCTCCTGCAGCCCCAAGCTCCGGTTTCCACCTCCTCAGCTGGAGTAGCCATGCTCCGCCCAGACCCCAGCTCCTAAAGCCACAACCAGAAAAGTGTCCCCAGGAAGAGAACTGGGTGACAGTGGGGCCCACCTTGTGATTTCCCTGCTCTCAGGGGCCAGTCATGCACTGTGGCTTGTCCTGTGTCTGAAAACAATCGCCTGATAAATTGTGTACAATTGTATAGTTTATGACAGGAGAGCTTGTGCAGTACCCCACGTGGAAGTCGTCTGTGGATTTTAAACACTGCCTACTTTCAAAAATAGCTGAGGCAGCTTATGATAAAAGACCTGGTTCAAAGGGATTATTAAAATAACGTTGCGAAAGAATACGTAAAGAGAAACACAGTTACCCTAGAAGCATAAAGTTGAAGACAGCCACCGCATTTGAGTAAATCTTGTACCGAGGCTTGTGAAAAGGTGCAACATTATTTGGACTTAAACATTTTTAGCTCTTTGTCGGTTAAAACGTGGATTTATTGTAAATTTCAGTAACTCTCTCTGGACATATTTAAAGGGTAAGAGCATTCTTCAGTGAGTAATTCAAAAAGGATTCCTCTGTTTAAAAAAACACACCACTTCCAACCTCCTGAAGTTCAGAGGATCCTGGGGTTGTTTGGGAATCATCCCTGTTGAGGAGTTATGAAGCTGTGACTGCTCACAGCAGGCCGTGGGATACTCTGGTCCAGAGCATAACTTCCCAGTTGTCTGGCAGGACCCCAAGCCTCCAGCTCCCGAGGGTCAGGAGGGAGTGAAAGTACATCTGGGTCGTGTCACTTGGGAGCCCCGTCTGTAGAGCCATCCAGGACATGCTGGTCCGGAGCCAAAATCAAAGCCTCACTCATCTGTGAACCGGTCCCTTTTGGGCTCTGTGCCCGACAGGACGTGCATGGTCAGAAGCACCGTGCAGGGTCACTGTTTATTGCCCGGGCATGGGGGAGAAGCAGTTACTTCTGTGCTGACCTGTCTCCCGGGCGCTCCTGATCTGGGCTCACCGGCCGCTCCCATTGCTGCCAGCCCCTCCTGGGGATCCTTCAGAAGAAGGTGCACCGGGTGGGGGCACGGATCTCTCCATCCCAGGAACCCTGTTGGACCCGTAGTCTGGAGACCCCACTCTGGACTGTCCTCAGTGTGGGGAGCCCCGTGACATCACCCCTTTGTTCTCCCCACCCCAGGGATGGGCCTGGGGGAGGCAGGGCCAAGCTGTGGCAAAGCACCCTCCGGCGGTCTCCCACTGGTCTGCCCGTCTCCCGGGGACAGCCGGTCAGGAGCACAGGCACCAGCGTCCAGGGCAGGAGGCAGGACGGAGAACCCCACAAGCAAGGGGGTCAGGCAGCTGAGCTGTGGCGGGTCCTGTGCCGACGCCTGCGGTGATGCCCATGTGGCTTTTGCAGGAGGCAGGAGGGAGAGCGGCCGGCCCGAAGGCCCCTCTGTCCCCACAGGCTGGCACGACGCCTGGGCACCAGATTCCGCCCAGTGCCAAGGCTCATTCTGCTGAGGTGGACCTGAGCCCCAGCCGGGGACATCTGCTCTGCCGGGGGCTGCACGGGGTTTGAGGAGGAGGGGACATGTGAGGGCAGTGGCCGCACGCAGGCCCGGGGCTTGGGGGGCGCCGATCTCACGGGGGCCCTGAGGACAGTGGGCTCTTTGCGCGCTCAGAGGCCCAGAAGATGGGAAAAAACACCAGCCGGCCACGGCGAGCTGGCGGCGAACAGACAGCGTATCCCAGCCAAGGGAGGCTTTTCTAGAACAGCAAGGCGCCTCTGAGGCCCCCACCCTGTCAAACACGCCTGCAGACTCTCGAGGTGGATAATTGCAAGGCACTAAGACAGGGTTAACACCAGTTAAACTTCCTGCAATTCATTTTCCTGACAGCTTGTTTTAAGAGATGCCCGTCTCATGTATTAAAAATACCTACTTTAGTGTCGGATCTGGAGAGCAGCTAGAAGACGCTCAGAAAGTTTCCAGTTAAAACCACCAGGGACGGATCTTCATGTTTTGAAAAAGCTCTAACGCCAAACACCTTTTGTGCTTCTGTCTGTCACGGAGACCATGGGAAACTCCTTGGTCTCGGGGGGCTGATTGTCCTGGGGCCACAGCAGCAAAGACCAGCAACAGACCAGGCCTCTCAGAACAATAGGAATCTATTCTGGCACAGATCTGGAGGCCAGATTCCAAAATCAGGGCGTGGGCGGGGCCAGGCGCCCTCCGGGGGCTCCAGGGGAGGGTCCTTCCTGCCTCTTCCAGCTTCTGAGGCCCAGGCGACCCTGGGCTTGTGGCCGCGTCCCCCCCCCACCCCCCCCCACCCCCCCCCACCCCCCCCCCACCCCCCCCACCCCCCCCACCCCCCCACCCCCCCCACCCCCCCACCCCCCCACCCCCCCACCCCCCCACCCCCCCCACCCCCTCCACCCCCCCACCCCCCCCACCCCCCCACCCCCCCACCCCCCCACCCCCCCACCCCCCCCACCCCCCCACCCCCCACCCCCCCCCACCCCCCCACCCCCCCCCCCCCCCTCCACCCCCCCCACCCCCCCACCCCCCCCCACCCCCCCCCACCCCCCAGCCCCCTCCACCCCCCCCACCCCCCCCCACCCCCTCCACCCCCCTCCACCCCCCCCACCCCCACCACCCCCCCACCCCCCCACCCCCCTCCACCCCCCCACCCCCCCACCCCCCCCCCCACCCCCGTCTCTGCCTCAGTCTTCACGTGGCTTCTCCCCTGTGTCTGTGTCTCTCCTCTCTGGCTCTTCCTAAGGACACTTGTCATTGGATTTAGGGCCCCCCCCCACTCCAGGATGACCTCATCTTGAGATCTTTAATTGCATCCACAGAGACACTTTTTCCAAACAAGGTCACGTTCACTGGTTCTGGGGGTTAGGACTGGACGTATGTTTTGGGGGCCACCAGTAGCTCCACTAGACCACACTCCAAGGGCAGAGACAGAATGCGGGACAGGGACAGCTCTTGCGGAGAGAGGGCTGGCCCCTGTGGGCTGCCTGCCCGCATCATCTCAGCCCCCGGCCAGCACGGGGCCCCTTGGTAAATGCAGGAGCAGGAGAGGGCTGAACACAGACCTCACAGGCCGCCGTTGAGAGAGCCCCGGACAGTCCCAGGACAGCCAAGACGGGGCCTTGGGTGTCTTCATCAGAGGAGATGCCCTCTGGCCTCCCTGCACGGACACAGCCCTGGTAGAGCTGGGGTCTGGGGGAGGAAGAGGGGCACAGGCCAGGCAGGCCGAGAACCGCCTTTCATACATATTCTCATTTGACCCCCGTGGTGACCCTGTGAGGCTGGGACTATGGACCCATCTTACCACCCAGATGAAGAGGTGCCTCAGGCAGCATGCCAGCAGCGTCCTCCTGTCCCCTCTCCCAGATCCCTCCACCTTCTCTGTCCCGCCAGGGCCTGGACACACAGAGCCCAGCAGTCCGGATCGCTGGCCCTGCCCCAGCCAGGTGAGGCCCGTGGGAGGTGCAGGAGGAGTAGAGGGAGACGGCAGGTGAGCTCGCGGCCTGTGTTGCCCCATCTCCTCCCTGCTGTGCGGTGGGCGCCGTCTCCCACTGCGGCCGTGGGTTCCGTCACTGGCCCTCGGGCCTGGGGTGGAAAGGGCTTCCCTTGGGGAGTCTCAGGATCCTGCACTAGGCCTGGCCAGTTGTCCTACCTGCCCAACCTTGTCAGGTAGACCCACCTGTTCACGCCTTGTCAGGTAGACCCACCTGTTCACACCTTGTCAGGTAGACCCACCTGTTCACACCTTGTCAGTTACCCCTTGGCTGAAGCTCTTCACGTTGCCTACTGGAGTGTGCTGGCTGCTCCCTGCCGGGGCCTGTCCGACACCGTGTTGAGCCAAACTTGAGCTCCGGTGGACTTGATGAGCACACGCGAGCCTGCTGTGGTGGGACAGGTGCCTCTGACAGCTGAGCGGATCAAATGGGGAGAACCAGCCACGGCAAGAAGGGTGTGGTGAGGTCTGGGGCTCCAGGGTCCATCTTTTCTGCTCCGAGCTTGAAACCTTTAGCAGCCCTGTGGGGTCCCTGAGCCTGGGTCAGGGTCTGCAAAGGCATCTCCGAGTGGCCATGTGAAGGCCGAGGGGACGTGTGTGTAGAACAGGGCTGGGTTTCCACCTGGGCCCCAGCAGGTGAGGTGGCTCTGCTGTTTGGGGCAGCCTGGGCACAGGCATGGACACTGGGACCCCGTCAGGAGGCTGCGCTGGCCCAAGGGTGAGCCGGAAAGGGGGCGGCGGCAGTGAGGCCAGGCTGCGGGCAGTTCCCCGGCGCCCTCCAGCCCAGCGCGTGGGCACCCTCCCAACCCACTGGGCTCCCTGGCCTGGGCACAGGGGGGCTCCTGGTGGCTCTGCCTCAAGCCCCCAAATCCCTGCTCCGTCCCCTGGGGACCCGGTGGTTCTCAAAAGAGCAAAAGCTCCCCTCCCTGTCCTGCCCCTGACAGGGATTGAAGGGAGCTGCCAGACAGCGACCCGGGGGCTGGGGTCACCGGCAGCCCAAGGGGCAGTGCCTGGTTGACATTTATAGCATTTAGAGCTAATTCCAGCCCTTTCTGGGGGGCCTCCTGCTGAGTTTTAACGGACTCCTTCCCTGACCTTTTTAACTAACTCGCAAAAGAGATGGGACACCCCTGGGTCGACTTCCCCCCACCCTCCCAGAAACTGTGAGCTGGGGTCACGGTGCAGGAACTATAGTCGAAACCCAAGTACCAACGTGCCAGAACTCAGACAGAAACGGATCTCCAGGGAGGCTCTGGTCTCCAGGAGCCGACAGCTCAGGCCACAGCTGCCTGGGAACTCCCACTTCTATTGCCAATAAATTAAATTTGCTTTTGTTTCTCCTGCTCTGGAGAAATGACTGCTGTCAGAGCGTGGAGCCCAGGAGGGAGGGCTCTTGATGAGGGACCCCCCCAGAGGGTCTGGGGCTGCACAGGCCCCTCATGACCCCTTTCTCTGCACTCTGTGCCCCCCTGCCCGGGAGACGGAGCCGGCATCCCTGGTCACCCGCACGTGGGTCCCGGGAGACTCTGACTCTCCCATGCGGTGTGGCCCCTGGAACACAGAAACACTTCACAAATGTCAGGGGCTTTGTCAGTTTACAGACTTGGGGGTCAAGTAGTTCCATCTCCACAAATAATGGGGGCGCCCACAGTGCCAAGCCGGGATGTCTGCTTGTCCCTTGCTACCAAAGGAAGTGACAGATGCTGAACGATGCTCGTGACCGTCGTGCATCTCTGCCAGCGTTGGGTGTCACACCGTCACCTTCGGGGTTGCTTTGGAAACCAGATGCCATGCGTGCATCCGACCCTCTGAGTCCATTCGGGAAACCGGCTCCGTTAACGGGGCTGGAGGCTCAGGCGCTGGTATTTGTCAGGAGTGCCTGGCAGGATGGAGAGGGTTTTGGTGTCACCTGTGTTCATTGCTCCCAAAGGCTACAGTGCTCCTGGAGTTGCCGGAGACACCGTCTAGTGCATCGGGAAGCGTTATCTCGTGAAGCCAGGTCAGGTCACATCGAGCCCCCAACGGGAGCTCGTGCAAGCCCCCTCGGCCCAGGGTCAGACACGGGGCCTCTGTGCACACATGGCCCCACAGACTTGTCACCGTGGGCTCCTCTCTCTGCAGCTACCTGTGCCGTCTGCCCTCCCAGCACAGCTCCTGAGCCCGTGGGCACAGCCCCTGAATCTCCATGTATCAGGGAGCAGCAAGGGTTGGGAGGGAGTGGGGATCACAGGGAGGTCCCAGCCCGGAGTTTACCATGAACAGGTGGGTCCAAGTGCCGGAGCGCAGCAAGGCGTGAGCAGCTTGCCTCTGCCCCTGAAAATAAGCAAAGCTGTCGCCGCCTAGGACCGTGGCTTCCTTCCCTGTGACAGGGCCCGTCAAGCAGGCAGGTGTGGAGCCGACTTCTGCCCTCCACAAGGCTGCTGGCTTTCAGCACAAGTGGCTCTGGGCGTCCCTGCGGATGGCCGCTGGGCAGTGGCTCTGAGCCCCTGGCTGGCGACAAAGCAACTACAGTAGGCAGCACAGATGGGACAGCTGGGCGTGGATTTCCGCAAGGACGTGTGTCCAGGGTGGCTGGAGGAAGCACCTCCAGCCGGAAGAGATGGACCCTGGGCCAGTCGTAATCTCTAGCCGAAAGCTTTTGCGGCAGATGGCCCCTGGACCCTGGGAACCCAGGCGAACATCCAGGGCGGGCCTCGGTCTGCAAGAGCTTCCTGGGGCCAGCAGGGACCTGAGGCACTGCCCAGGGCGGGGGGCGGGGCTGCCCAAGAAGCTGCCCCCGAGTTTCTTCTCAGTGCCGCCCGTCCTGCCCGGGAGTCTGAGGGGAGATGTTGTCTCAGACTGGCCAGTCTGATTCCTGGGCGAGGGCCGGCAAAGCAGACCAGGTGACAGAGCATCTGTATTCTGTGCCCTGGGCCCCCCAGTGCTGTGACCGATGTAGGGCCAGCCCAGCTGCCAGCTCCTGGCGCTGCTCACCCCTTGTCACAGCAGACAGTGCCAGGCCCGGCACGACCGCAGGAGTGCCCAAAGCCCATGGCCTGGCCAAAACAGGGCCAGTCGGCTCTTTGCACCCCTCCTAGGGCTCCCTGTGAAGACAAGGAAGAGTGAGATTGATCTGAGAGCAGTATCAGGCTTCCTAAAGCAAGGAGGGCTTCCTGGAGGAGGGGCCGAGGGGCTTTCAAGTCTGGGGAAGGGGGTGGTTTGCTGTCCCCAGGTTCCCTGAGCATCTGAGCTTTGGCCCGGTAGGACGGAGGCTTGGACTCCTTGGCCCTGATGTTCTCACCTCCCCCCAACCTGCTCAGCTGGGCCCCGGGTTGCCCCCTCCAGGAAGCCCTCCATCCCTCCACCCCACAACTCCCGTAGCCATCCTTGGGCTCCACTTCCTCCTTGAGGAGCGTGGGCAGAGCAAGCGAGGCAGCTCTGACTCCCCGGCATCTGGCTTGGTCGGCAAGCTGCCAAGTTTCGGGGGGGCGGGTGGGAGGGGGCAGACGGACAGCTCAATGCAAGAGTGAGCAAAGCTTCCATTTGACCGAAGCTTTGCTCCTGCGAGTTTTTATGTTTGGTTCTAAGAACTGAAGAGGGCTCGTTTCTCAACATCCCCTCTGCAAAGCTGTTTCTGTTTCAGTGAATTGAAGGCGTTTGTGGTTTTAATTGCCGACCAGTCCCTGGGCCCGTTTCCCTCTGGCTGGACCAGGGCTCTGCAGAAGGTAGTGTGTGCACAGTGGAAGTTTATTTCTACGTGCACGTCTTGCTCAAAAAGAGAAAACAGCTTCCCTGGTGGCACAGTGGTTGAGAGTCCGCCTGCCAATGCAGGGGACACGGGTTCGTGCCCCGGTCCGGGAAGATCCCACATGCCGTGGAGCGGCTAGGCCCGTGAGCCATGGCTGCTGAGCCTGTGCGTCCAGAGCCTGTGCTCCGCAACAGGAGAGGCCACAACAGTGAGAGGCCCGCGTTCCGGAAAAAAAAAAAAAAAAAAAAAAAAAAGAGAAAACAAAAAAGGAACATCCGTGAAGGGCGGGCAGGCTGACTGGGAGGCTGGGCTTCTCTGCCGAGCAGATTGCAAGGCGGTCTGTCTGGGGACAAACACCTGCTCCTCGTTCAGAATAGAGGGGCGTCCACCAGGCCCACCTGGACGGGCCAGCAGGTGCTCGGCCGGGCGCTGCACCACAGCCCCGCTCAGCAGGGCCCGGGGTTCAGGATGGAGATGCCTTTCGGCAGGGAAGGGTCTTGGGTGGATTTTATCCTGAGGGAACCTGCGGTGCCGAGTTGGAGAGGGGCCCCCGAGGCACCTGCTGACCCCGCCCCTCCCGACAACGGTCAGAGAGATACTGTCCTACTGTCTGGCCCTCGTCCATCCACGCCTGGGGGCTCCTGGCTGGCAGGTAGTCGATGCTGAGAGTCCTCGGTGCCTAGACGCATACTCGGCCGCCTTTCTCAGCCTGCAGCCCATGGATTCGCCCAGGTCAGCTTCTCTGCTCTGCCTGCAGCCCCCGGGAGGGCCCGGGGAGGGTGGGGAGAGCAGCTGTCTGGGGCAGCAGGGGTGGCAGGTGAGGGGCTCTGGAGAAGTCCAACCTCAGCCCCTCCCACTGGCGCCCCGGAACGGGAGCTGCCCAGAGGTTGTCCTGCCCGGAGGTGGGGCTGGGCTGTCACCCTCACATCGGGCATGTCTGGGCCAGGAGTGACTCAGGTCACACAGGCCTGTACCAGGGCCCGCACCTGCAGCCTGTCACAGCGCAGGGGACCTGCGGGACACCGGAAGACCGCCCCGGCCCAGCGGAGGACACGTGCTGTCCACCCGGGGCTTGCACCTCTGTCCAAGGTCCCCGCCCAGGCACAGCCACGAGCAGCAGAGTTCAGCGGGTCTGTGACACATGCCAGCGGCCAGGGTGGAGTTCGGGGTGATGAGTCAGGAGACGGGCGGCCATGCGTCGGCGCGGGTGGGGCAGGCATGCCGATAGCAGTGAGTCGGGGGTGGGGGCAGCTGTGGTGATGTCCTCGGGGGTACCACGCAGGCACGTTGGCCCCAGAGGACCAGGCACCCCAGCTTGCCCATCCGCGGACCTCGAGCATCCAGCCCTCCATGCCCTGGTCCCATGGATGCAAGGACAAGCATGGCACGTGCGTCCCGGGCTGCCGTGAATATTCCAGGAGCCTCAGCCCTCGGCCCCGGCAAGCACCCGCGAGGCCTCAGATGTCAGCCCTGGGCCTCAGCTAGGCGGTTGAACTCTCACGCCTCGGTTTCCTCGTCCGTAGGGTGGAGACAGAGCCCACCCCGCCTGGGCCTCCGGCCCCTGGCGCAAGGCAGCGGAACCCACGGCGGGGGAGTTTGTGGGGGAGGAGAGGTCTTCTGAACGACAGGGAAGCGTGCCAGAGCCCGAGGGCTCACCCGGGGCGTCACCCCCGCTGTGGCCAGGGGTGAGGGCAGCTGACTCCACGCAGGGACAGCCCATGATCCCTCTGTGGGACCAGGTTCAGCCCAGTTTGGCCGTGCATGGGGGAAGGGCGGCCGCAGGAGCTTAGCCCCTGTGGCCCTGAGAAGGGTGACCAATCCCCGTGTGCTCGGGACTGAGGACTTCCTGGGCTGTGGGACTTCCGTGCTAAAGCCAGGAGTCGGGAGCAGGCAAACCAGGACTGGGCCTCCCCCAAGTGCCGGAGGGAAGTGGCCCCTGCTGCCCACCTGAGAGCTTGTTGAGCAGGGCAGAGGCATGGCCAGGAAGGTTAGGGTTTAGGTCTAGCTGGTGGAGGAACACTGTCCTGGACGGGCTTGAGGCTTGGGTGGCGAATGCTGAAACCCCTTGGACTGGCCCAACATCAGGCCCCCGCCCTTGGGCTGCAGACAAGGGCTCCCGGCGACGCTGCGCCCTGGTGGGAGGGCACCGCCTGCCCGGACCCCACTGCTCCCCACCCCCAGTGGCCTCTGCCGGGTGCTGTGGCTCCATCAGAGCGCTGCCCTCCTCCCAGGGGCTCAGGGGCCTCTGCTCCCCCAACAGTGGGTATCTTTCCAGGAGGTCCGGGTCCTAAGCTTGGCTGGCCCAGGCAGGCTCCAGGCGGGCACAGGGGGTCAGTCAGTGGGGGCAGCGGCAGGCAGGATGCAGCTGGTGAGGGTGAGGCTCAGGGCATGGGGGACAGAACAGCAGCGCCCCCTTGCTCCCTGGCATCCAGCTGGAGGACTTGGGGGCCGCCACCTACAAGGGCAGGAGGGGCTGACCTCTCCCACAGCTCTGTCAGAGGCCGCTGGTCCCCCTCAGGGGCCCCTGGAGCCACCGGCCCAGACACATCTCGTCTTGTACCATCTGCCTCCGGGCTAGGGCCTGGAGTCAGGAAAGGAGCCCCTCAGCCAGGGGGACGTCACAGACGGAGGGTCATCAGAGGAACAAAGCGCGGGGGGCATGTGCTAAGGCAGGGTCACCTGTTCCCACAGACGCACCTGGCAGCCCCTTGCTAAGTGCTTAATCCTCTAATTTTGTGCCCATTTTATTTATCTATTTTAAATTATTTATTTATTTATTTTAATAATTTTTTTTAAAAAAAAATAAATATTTTTTAATTTTTGGCTGCATTGGGTCTTCGTTGCTGCACACAGGCTTTCTTTCGTGGCGGCGAGCAGGGGCTACTCTTCACTGCAGTGCGCGGGCTTCTCATTGCGGGGGCTTCTCTTGTTGCGGAGCATGGGCTCTAGGTGCGTGGGCTTCAGTAGTTGCAGCGCACAGGCTTAGTTGCTCCGCGGCATGTGGCGTCTTCCTGGGTTAAGGTGGATTCTTAACCACTGCTCCACCCAGGGAAGTCCCTTGTGCCCATTTTAAATGAAATTGGTTGTGTCCTGAGGAAGATGACCACATGGGTGGGGACACGCAAGGAAGGCTGTGGGAACTAGAGACCAAGGGGACACAGTCACTGTTTCCAAACATCTGAAGCGTGTCCAGAATTCTACCCAGAAGCCAATTTGTATTTTTCACCATCTCCATAGTTCTGCCTTTTCCAGAATGTCCTACAAAGAGTTGGAATCACACAGTCTGTAGCCTTTTCAGGTTGGCTTCTTTTACTTAGTAAAATGCTTTTAACTGTCTTCCATGTCTTTTCATGGTTCAATAACGCCTTTCTTTCTAGTACTGAATAATATTCCGCTGTCTGGATGCAACATGGTTTATTTACTCACCTGCTGAAGGACATCTTGTTTGCTTCCAAGTTTTGGCCACTACGAATACAGCTGCTACACACATCCCTGTTCAGGTTTTCGCGTGGATATTAGTTATCAGCTCCTGTGGGTAGATACCAAGGAGCACAACTGCTGGATGGTCTGGTAACAGTGTGTTTAGTTTTATAAGACGCTGCCAAACCATCTTCCAGAGTGGCTGCTGCGTGTTGCATCCCCCCAGCAATGAATGAACGTTTCATGTTGCTCCACGTCCTTACCAGCATTTGGTGTTGTCAGGTTTTATTTTAGCCATTCCGATTGTATCTCGTGGTTTTGATCTGCATTTTTCCCCTAATGACTTAGGATGTGGAGCATCTTGATTTTATATGCTTATTGTGTCATCTGTGTATCTTCTTTTTTTTTATGATTTGCACTCTTTTTATTATTTTTAATTAACTTACAAAGTATTAATTTTATTTATTAAAAAAATTTTTTAAACATCTTTATTGGGGTATAATTGCTTCACAACTGTGTGTTAGCTTCTGCTTTATAACAAAGTGAATCAGTTATACATATACACATGTTCCCATATCTCTTCCCTCTTGCGTCTCCCTCCCTCCCATCCTCCCCATCCCACCCCTCCAGGCGGTCACAGAGCACCGAGCCGATATCCCTGTGCCATGCGGCTGCTTCCCGCTAGCTATCTACCTTACGTTTGGTAGTGTGTATATGTCCATGCCTCTCTCTCGCCCTGTCACAGCTCACCCTTCCCCCTCCCCATGTGTATCTTCTTTGATGAGGTATCTGTTCAGATCTTTTGCCCATTTTTAAATTGGGATGTTTGTTTTCTTGAGTTAAGAGAGTTCTTTGTATGTTTTGGAGGGTTTTTTCCTTTTTATATATATATATTTTTAATTCTTTTTTAAAACATTTATTTATTTATGTATTTTTGGCTACATTGGGTCTTCGTTGCTGCGTGCGGGCTTTCTCTAGTTGTGGCCAGCGGGGCTACTCTTCGTTGCGGTGCGCGGGCTTCTCGTTGCGGTGGCTTCTCGTGTTGCGAAGCACGGGCTCTAGGCGCAAGGGCTTCAGTTAGGGTGTGGTGCACAGGCTTAGTTGCTCCGCGGCATACGGGATCTTCCCAGACCAGGGCTCGAACCCGTGTTCCCTGCATTGGCAGATGGATTCTTAACCACTGCGCCACCAGGGAAGCCCACTCCTATTTTTTTGTTGTGGTAAAATCCACATAAAATTTACCACCTTAATCATCTTTAAGAGCTCAGCTCAATGCAACTGCGTGTATTTACACTGTTGTGCGACGGCCGCCCCGTCCACATCTCCAGAACCTTTCATCTTGCAGCACTGACACTCTGCCCATTAAACACTCACTCCCCACCCGCCCCCAGCACCTGGCAACCACTGTTGTGCTTTTTGTCTCTGAATTTGACTACACTAGGGACCTCAAACAAGTAGAATCAGAGTCTCTGTCCTTTTGTGACCGCTGGCTTATTTCACTGAGCATAACGTCTTTGAGGTTCATTCACGTTGTAGCAGATGACAGAATACCCTTCCTCTTTAAGGCTAAACACTGTTCCATTGTGTGGATTCGCCACAGTGTGTTTATCTGTTCATTTGTGGATGGATACCTGGTTGCTGCCACCTCTCAGCTGTTGTGAATAATGCTGCTGTGTCACATGGGTGTGCAACTATCTCTTTGAGACCCTGCTTTCAGTTCTTTGGGGGATATACCCAGAAGTGGAGTTCCTGGGTCAATTTTTAAATTTTTTTTTGAGGAACTGCTAAACTCATTTCCACAGCGGCTGTACCATTTTACTTTCCCGTCAACAGTGCGTGAAGGTTCCAATTTCTCCACATCCTCACCAACACTTGTTATTTTCTGTTTTTCTTTTTTTAATAGTAGCCATCCCAGTCAGTGTAAGATGATACCTCTTTGTGGTTTTGATTTGCCACTTTCCTGACTGGTCATGGCGAGCATCTTTTCAAGGGTTCATTGGCCATTTGTATACCTTCTTTGGAAGGTCTATTCAAATCCTTTGCCCTCTTTTTTTTTCTTTTCCTGCGGTACAAGGGCCTCTCACTGTTGTGGCCTCTCCCGTTGCGGAGCACAGGCTCCGGACGCGCAGGCTCAGCGGCAATGGCTCACGGGCCCAGCCGCTCCGCGGCATGTGGGATCTTCCCGGACCGGGGCACGAACCCGTGTCCCCTGCATCAGCAGGTGGACTCTCACCCACTGCGCCACCAGGGAAGCCCCGCCCATTTTTAAGTTGGGTTCTTTATTGTTTGGTTGTTGAGATTTAGGAATTCTCTGTGTATTCTGGATATGATTCCCTTACCAGACATGAAATAACAAATCCTTCATCAGATACGTGTTTTGAAAATATTTCCTCCCAATCTGTAGCTTGTCATATTCTCTTAACGGTGTCTTTGCAGAGCAGAAGTTTTCATTGTAATAAATACAACTTAGTTTTTTTCTTTCATGGATCACGCCTTTGTTGTTACATCCAAAAACACGTTGCCAAACTCAAGCTCACCTAGATTTTTCTCCATGTGAAGTTCAGAATCAATGTCCACAAAATAACTTGTGGAGATTTTGACTGGGGTTGAGTTGAGTCTATAGATGAAGTTGAAGACAATTGAAATCTTAACAGTATTGAGTCTTCCTATCCATGAACATGGACTCTCTCTCCATTGATTTAAATATTCTTCGAGTTTTTCATTAGAGTTCTGTGATTTTCCATCTATAGATCCTGTACGTACTTTGTTAGATTTATACCTAATGTGTTTCGTTTTGGTGCTAGCGGCAAGCGGAAGCCAGGCAGGTGGCCTAGATGCACGTCTCCACCCTGCACTTGCTCTCGGGGTGACGGGAACCTCCCCTTGCCTCAGTTTCCCCATCTGGATTGCGGTGAGGACGCAGTGAGCTTTCATCTGTAGGTCACTGAGAGCCGCACCTGGTGGGGAGCCCCTGTGTCAGGATTTGGAAATAAAGGCCACCGGCCCTCTGCTCTTCACGCAGGACATTTCCAAACTTCCTTCAACGACTGGCTTTAGCAGTTAGTTTAAACAGGAAGTCTGCCTTGGCCCCAACCCAAACCCACTTTGCTTTGGTTCAAGAGGAATATCTTTGATGTCCGAGTTCCTGGGCCTTTGACCCACTGGGCGCACATGCGTGTTTTTACCCCACAAGCAGGAGGGGGCACAGGGCCCATCACCAGGTGGGTCAGCCGCGGGCCGGCCGGGCCATGCAGCTGCCACAGAAGGCCAGGCGTCTCCCCCGGGGGTGGACCCCAGGCTCCCTCCAACTGTCCAGCTCACAGACCGGCTGCTGCAGCTTTCCTCGGGTGCCCGTGGCCATGGGGAACAGAACCCTGGAGCTCCCCGCCCCGTGTTGGGTGATGGACGGGGAGCCAGGTGTGCGCGTGTCCCGGGGGGCCCGCAGCTTCGTCCCACTGCCACCACCCGGCCAAGGTCAGGGGAGCCCTGGGTCTAGACCAGAGCCCCACGTGGCCACCTTTGGTTTAGGAGAAGCAGGTCGATCAACAGGACGAGAGCAGCCCTACTCCTCCCCGTTCCCCAGTGAGCATCTCTCCTCCTGCCGGTGGGGATCACTGTGGGGCAGCCACGGCCTGCGGACCCTGCTGACATCTGGGTGAAAGGGGCCTCTGGCAGCCTTTTCACGTCCCTGCGAGATGCCTGGGATCCCAGGCGGTCTGTGTCCTGAGAGCCACACGCATGGGTATCACGCAGTCATGAATATTCATGCAAGCAATTGACTTGCAAATCCCAAGTAATTTACATGTCATCAACAGTGTGTGGTTGTCTTTTCGGGATAAGAGCTGTCAGAGAAAATGAATCTTGATTACCAGTCGTAACAGGGAAACAGCCTCTGTGTCTGCACCCACGTCTCTGCATCCTCGCAAGGCCGCCTGGAGACACCTTTGTGCGACGCTCCAGGGCATAAACATTAGCTCCAGGGCATAAACATTAGCGAGAATAAGGAGAGAAAGAAGCGGCGGGTTCCAGCGTGAGCTGCGGGCTGACATGCTCGCCCACACTCCTCTCTGTGGGCTGTGAGCACTGTCGCAGGGACGGTGGTGTCCCTCGGTCAGGGACACTCAGGGCTCCACGTGGAGTCAGTCTGTGTCCATTCCAATGTTCCGGACTGGGAGAAGGTCTAGAAATCGTGGCTGCAGTTGAGTGGCTTGGGGCCTCTCACCCGGTGATGTGCTGGGTCAGCTCGCGGAGGGCACGGCGCAGTGGTCCGGCCTTTGAGAGCGAGGGGCCCCCACCCTCTGGTGGCCACGGTTGACTTGGGTCTCAGGTGATAAGGAAGGTTCTGAGCTGGGTGAGCAGACCTCACGTGAGGGGTCCGTGACGAAGGTGTGATTAATGTTTGGTCCCCGTCAAGCCCTGTGACAGCCCTGACGTGGTTGCTTGCAGCGTCACTAATGATAGTTCGAGAGCCAACTCTGATCCCCGTGGCCACCCCTGGGGCTCGGGGCTCTCCCGACTGGCCCCGTTTACAGATGAGGAGACTGACACTCAGGTGGGGAAGCCGCTTGTTCTGCCTCTTATCCTGGGACTCACCGCCCCTCCCAGCGTCCTGTCCTCAGGGCTTAGTTCCTTGACAAAACTCTGGTTCATTTCTGAGGTCTGGTGGGTGACAGGACAAAAGAAGAGGATGCCTTCCCAGGAGCGCACCCTGTGGCCCCTGCCCACTGGGAAATCTTGGTGCATCTGGATTCTTCGTGGGGTACAGAGAAGGCCATTATTGGTTCTGGAGGCTATGGCCCCAAAAGCAGGCTGCCCTGGGGTCCGTGCTGCTCCTATAGTGTCTTCCAGAGGGTCTGCTTGCCCACTGTTCATATAGGGGGGCTTCATTTTTTAGCGCAACTTTGCTCATGGCTCCTTTTAAATGAATGACTCATCCTTGACCTTGTGCAGACGCTGACGCATCCTGTTTTGGGGATGACCAGGGGGTCCAGAGGCTGCACCTCTGTCTCCCCCACTGACCAGAGATGGGACCAGGGGAGTGCAGGCGCCGTGAGCTGTGGGGTGGATGCCACCTGGAAACGGTTCTGCGTGGCTTCTCATAAGAACTCCAAGCTGCCCTGTGTGCGGTGCGGTGTCCAGCGTGAATCCCGGGGAGCTTTCGGTGTAAAATACACACCCGTGATTCCAGAGAGCTTGGATGAAGGGAAAATATATAGGATCTCACTAACGCTTTTTATACTGGTTGCATGTTGAAATAATATTTTGAATGTATGGAGTTAAATAAAATTTATTAATGAAATTCTTTTCACCTGTTTCTACTTTTTTTAATGTAGGCCCTAGAAAACTGTAAATCATTTACGGCTGGCACAAACGGCACTATTCTGTCAGGCTGTACAGCCGCAGACACTGCCTCCTGGGAAAGGAAGCTGCCTGTCCGTGCACACAAAGCTCCCGTGTGTGCTTGGGGCCGTTCGCCAGAGCCTCCCCCAGGTTAGGGGCCCCCCATGTGGAGACAGCTCATCCCTTCCTTTGCCAGCTGTTCTGGACTGAATGTTTGTGTCCCCCCAAATTCATGTTTTGAAGCACTACCCCCAAAGTCATGGTATTAAGGGATGGGGCATTTGTGGGGTGATGAGGTCATGAGGGTGCAGCCCCCATGATGAATTAGCGCCCTTATAAGAAGAGGCCAGAGAGCCCCTCGCCCTCTTTCTGCAACATGAGGACACGGAAGGCAGCCTCACCTGAGACCGTCCACTCCGGCACCTGGTCTCAGCCTTCCAGCCTCCAGAGCTGTGAGAAATAGATTCTGCCATTTATGAGCTGCTCAGTTGAGGGTACTGTGTTAGGGCAGCCTGGGCGGGCGGTCGTTCATTTGTTCGTTCACACGGTCAGTGTGTGGGTGGCTGGAGGGCACCAGGCAGCCGCAGGGCGGGGTGGCAGCAACTAAGAGACACACACACATCATCACAAGTGCCCAGGGGAACCGCTCTCCCTCGGCCTCTCCACCGTCCCCGGCTCTGCCACTGCCCACCTGGCCTGCTGGGGGCGTGAGGACAGCCTGGCGTTCCGAACAGCCCTGGGCCCAGGCCAGCCCCACTCACAGTCATGCAAATTGCCGTAATTGCAGGTGGGAGATGGGGCCACAGGAGAGGCTGAAAGCCTGTCTGCTCCGCGCACAGGCGCCGGGTTCAGCTGCATCGCACGTCTGCATCAAAAACCTAACGTCAGTGTCTTGACTCACGCCCAGTCTAACAAATGAACCGATTGTGCCTTTGGGACAAGCACACGTTAGGAGGGAGACTGAGTTCCTTGCGTGGGTGGGAGAGGACGCAGAGGAAGTGGCCCCTGACAAGATGCTTTCTGCAGGGAGCAACCCCTACGGGGTGGGCGGCCCCCAGCCTCCTCCACGCGGCTAAGGACAGGTTGGTGGCCACGCCCCAGGTGCCACCCTCCCATCGCTCCCTGGGGGCAGGTAACCCCGGGAGCCGTCTCCATCCACTCAGGCTGCTCCCAAGGACCAGGCTGGGGGCTTCTAACAACACGTGTGTTTCTCACAGCCCTGGGGCTGGACAACCAGGATGCAGGCGCTGGTACTGTGTCCTCTCCCTCTCCTCACGTTGGGGGGTGAGCAGGGGCCTCCCTGGGCCTCTGACCCCATTACGGGGCTCCACCCTCACGACCTCATCACCTCCAGGAGGCCCCACCCCCTAATACATCACCTGAGGGGGTAGGATTCGACAGGTGAATTTTGTAGGACACACTTTCTGTCCACAGCGGTGTCGCCCCTCTGTGTAATGTGAGGTTGGAGCGAGGGTGAGAAACGTGACACACAAAATAAATACACAGGTGAGGGGGGCACCAGGGACGTAGGCTGTGAGGCTGGGCCTGCAGACCCCACTCAGGGGGCGGGTGGCAGATGGCAAAGCAGTGGCCAGAGAGCCGGGGCTCTGGCCGACCCCTGTTTCTGGCTGAGAGCTTTCTTCAAAGCACGTAGTCTGAACATCAAATTTGGATTCCGGGTTCAAGCACCCTTTTCGTTAGAGTCTAATTTTCAGAGCCAGGTAATTATCGTCTAAATCTGCTAATTTTCATCCCTCAACAGAAACCAGTGTGCCGTGATTATAATAAGCCTGGGTGTTGGCCGAGGGGAAGTTTGTTCAGAAACACGTCCCCTTGGTGGTGGCATGGACTGGGGGCCGCAGGGTCTGCTCGGAATCAGGGGCGCAGCAGCTGGACAGCATGGAACCTGATGGCCTTCTCAGTGGCGACTTGGAGGGAGGCCAAGGCCTCGAGCTGTCATGAGGCATTTCCCTCGTTGAAGAGACCACCCGGGCTCTGCGTGAGCCAGTGTCACCCAACCATACTCAGGTCCACTCGCCCACGCGCAGCAAAGCCAATCTGCCGACACCTGGTTGTGATGAAGGACAATGCAGCGTTTATTGTTGGCCCCAAACACGGAGTCCCGGGCAGCTAGCGCTGAAAAAGCCCAAACTCCCCAATGGGTTTCAGGGGAGCACTTTTTTGTTTTGCGGTACGTGGGCCTCCCACTGCCGTGGCCCCTTCCGCCGCGGAGCACAGTCTCCGGACACCCAGGCTCAGTGGCCATGGTTCACGGGCCCAGCCGCTCCGCGACATGTGGGATCTTCCCGGACCGGGGCACGAACCCGCGTCCCCCGCATCGGCAGGTGGATTCCCAACCACTGCGCCACCAGGGAAGTCCCAGGGGAGCATTTTTAAAGGCCCAGTTGGGTGGCGGGGGGCAGTGGGGGGCGTCGCAAGGTATGTGATCAGCTGGTGCACAATTAATTCTCTGATTGGCTGACGGTGAGGTGACAGGGTGGGTCCACATTATCAATGCTCAGACTCCAGGAGGCCTGGGGGCTACACGATCGTGGTCATCAAGTACTTAACATCTGCCGTTTGGTGGGGGCTTTAGCATCTGTGAAACAACTCAGGAAGCGTGCATCAGATACTGAGTACTTCAGAGAGGAGCTACAGCAGAGGACGTGGGGGAGGAGTCTGTCCCGGGAAGGACCCAGAGGCCCTGCTCGGTTACACCAAGAGCAAAACAGGGCCAGACACAGGAGACAGGTGTGCACACACGCAGCTCACACACACGTGCACACATAGACACAAACACACATGCACAGTAAGTGGGACCAAGGTTTGGGGGCTTGAGGGAAGACCACTCAGACACCGTCAAAGCACAGACCCCTTAAAGGATGCCGGTCACTCGTCTCACTTGAGTTTGATTCAGCAGCCGGCTCTCCTCTTTCAAGCTTTAATTACACGCTGCTGGGTTTTCAAGAAATCAGACCCACAGGTCAGATTCTCTGATGAGCCTCTCTTCATGGGAAATAAAAGTAAAAGACACTGCGCCCACCCCCACCATGCTTCTTACCCTACTCTGCAGTGTGGCGAGAGGGGTGGGACATCACAGGTGGTGCCCAGTAACCGTTATAAAACCAGTCCCCACCTGGCCAGCTGTCTGCTGGCAACCTGTCCCTAGAACCAGAGTCTATAAAGAGATAAGAAAAAACAGTACCCAAATTCTGGGGTCCGATAGCCCAGTCAGCCACACAAATGACCCTGCCCGCCGCTCCCACTGCATCCCCCTGCCTTCACAGGACTCGTTGTCAGTGCTTGGGGCAGGGGTGCAGGGGGGGGATTATATTTTATTTAAGCAAGGTTTCCCTCCAAGGAGAAAATGCAGTGGTGGGACAGATAAATTAAAAACACAGCATTTTGTAAGGCAGTGTCTCAGCTAACCTCTGCTGCGTAACAAAAGAGCCCCAAACTTATTGGCTTAAAACACTAGCTGTTTATTTGCTTGTGATCCGTTGGATGGCAAGTTGAGCTGGCTCAGCCGGTCTCAGCTGGGGTCACTCGTGTGGCTTCGGTCATCTTGTGGCTGCACGGGGCCTGGATGGGTCTGAGACAGCCTCATTCATCTGTCTGGAGGCTGGTGCTGGCTCTCACCTGGGCCTCTGTCCCAGGGTGAGAGGCAAATCAGGGTTTCTTCACATGGTGGCCGCCACATTCTGAGAGAGCCAGCAAGAGAGTGTGAGGCCTGGCTGGGAAGGCACAGGCCGACACGGCCGCTGCATTTCGCTGGTCAGAGCCGGCCCAGTCGAGGGGTGGGCCACAGACCCTACGTCTCTATGTGAGGAGTGGCCAAGTCACATTGCAAGAGGTGGGCGTCCAAGGTGGGAGCCACTCTCGGCCGTCCTAAGGGCCATCTGCCACGGGCCACAGGGTGGCAAGTTCATGACACAGTCTGGTCCAGGAGAGCTTGCAAGGAGCTGCCTCACCATCTGGGATGACGAGGGGAGTCTAGGTGCCACCACACGGCCCCTGGGGGGTCCCGGTGATTGTGAGGCTGCGGGCAGGCACAGCACTGCCCCTGGGCAAGCATCCGCTTGGTGGTGTGGGGGCCTGTGGCGGCCAGTCCAGAGACACCTGGACATACGGGGCTAGAGCCGTGCCTGGGCCTCAGGGGAAAGTAGCCACAGTGACCGGCTGTCTCCCCGCCCAAGGGGTGACCTTGAAGTTGTGTCTCCAATCATAGGACTGCTCAGGCCCGGCGTCGCTGTGGGTTTTGCCCTGTAGCTCTGCGTTGGTGAGAATTTGCGGTTAGTCCATGGGGACGACGACAGACTGACTAGAAGAGGCAGAGACCTCACAGCGCTGACCCTTACGCAACCGACCGCATCAGTGCCCTCAAGTGGCGGGCTTGCCTACCAGCTCAGCCCAGGCCCAGCCCAGTACAGGGACCAGGCCCATACAGGGAGGGAGGCCAAGGCCCGGGAGTGCCTCGAGTGGCCTCCCTGGCCGGGGAAGGGCCGGTGTTAATTGAAGGGGGGAGGGCACAAGGTTGCCCTGAATGAGCCCCAGTAAGTGCACCTGGAACAGTTCCAGAAGCTGCAGTTAGCGCCCAGGTCGACGGCGGGAGGCATGGGCCGGCAACGCCAGGAGCAGAGGACGGGGGACCCCGGCCTGTGGGGGCTCGTGCACCCACCTCAAGGGCAAGGCGATACCCCGAGCTCCTACCCCTCCTCCACGTCTCCCCACGTGCCTGCAGGTTGCAGGTACCCAGGCTTGGCTGGGAGTGGGGCTCCAAGATGCCCCTACACTGCAGTTTACCCTGCGATTCTACCGCGGGGGAAAACCCCAATTCACGAACTCAGTGAGTCATTCTGGGGGAGGAGGGGCCCCGGCAGCTCAGGGCGCCTCCCGGAAGATGGACTTGGTGGAAGACTCGGGAAAGCATCTCTGCTCAGGGCACTTCCATGGGAAAGAGACTCAAATTGTTGGAGGAAAAGTGTAAGAAGGAACCTCTGACCTGGGAGGTCAGCAGCAGCAAAGACACCTGCTCAGAAGGAGACGTGCTCTGCCTTGGAGCCTCCTGCACCTCCAAGTGCACGGCTCCAGGGGCCCTGAGAGGCTGAGGGTGTAGCGGGACCTCTCAGCATCACCCTCGCTGCCCCCATGTCCACCCACTCCGGGGCCTGCCTCAGCCCCCCAGTGCCTCCCAAACTTCCATGTGTCCATCCCCACAGGCACCGCCCTAACACAGACGCATCACCTCCCTCCTGGGCCTGGGCCCCTCTCTGGGCCCTCTGTCCCCAGGCCCTACCCACCCTGCCCGCAGAACTCTCCCGAAATGCAAACACAGCTGCGCCCGCAGTCCCCTGCTTCACCCCTAACCCCTTCACCCGTGCCCCTTCACCCCTCCCCCTCTTCCATGACCAGGAGGAAATGGCCCACTGTCTGGGATCTGACGCCGCCCGGCCCCCCGGGCTCCCGAGATCTCACGTGCTCCCCTCCTTCTCAGGCCCATGGGTGCCCCTCACCCCTCAGGTCTCCGTATGGAGGTCCCTCCTCCAGAAAATGGCCCTTTCCCCCCCGGGCTGGGCCTCGTGCTCACCTCCATGCCACGTCTGTCCACCTGTCCTCCGCGCTCACCTCAGTCTATGTGCAGGGTGCCTCGCCTACAGCAGGTGCTCAATAAGTGCTTGTGACGTTTAGGCAAGGTGGGCTTGGGTGCACGGTGCATTCAGAGGATGGAGGACGGAGCGTGAAGCACAGGCTGGTGGGCCTGCGGTGGGGAGGGGAGGGGGTGGGGAGGCTGCGGGTAAACAGAAGGGAGGGCGCTGGAACATTCCAGAAGAGACGCAGAGCCTGTCCCTGTTCAGGTCCGCGGCTCCTGGGCCGGGAGGAAGCCGGCTGCCCGGGGCCTGTCTCCAGGTAATTGCCTGAGTCACAGGAGGCCTGAGCAGGACAGCCTCGTTTCCTGAAATTGCATCCGAGGAAAAGGGCTGAGGAGCCTTGAGTGGAGCCTCTTGGCGTCCCTGCAAGCCGCTGGCCTGGCTCTCAAGAGAGGGAGGCTTCCCTGGGTGCCAATCAGCGCCCCCTCCTCCCCTCCCCGCCAGCCCTCGAGCTCAGACGTCAACAGTGCTCCAGGCACCCAGGGCCTGCGTCAGGCAGGGGTCCTTCTGCAGGGGTGCGGGCAGGGCAGGAACTGGGCTGGGGCCAGCCTGGGCTGTCCTCAGTCTCCTGGCCTTCAAGCTGGACCAGCCACCCCCATCTTCACAGGCAGGACACAGTCCCAGCGTGAGAAGGGGACGTGCCCAGGGGGCGCGGCAAGACCCCAGCCTGGGCTGCTCTGCCCTTCACTCCAGTTCTAGAAACAGAAGCCACCCCACAGGCCCACCTCTCACACACGTGTGGAGAGCAGTGAGTCTCGTGTGCCCCAGGCCGTTCACACGGTGCGAAGGCCAGGGCTGTTCGCTGTTGCAGAGGGGCGCCGTGCAGCCGTGCAGGAGGACAGCGTAGTGGAGCACCGTGTGGTCACGCAGCCTCGTGGAGGCCTGTGGTCTCTCGGGGACGGAGGAAGAACGGCCTTTAACAGATACGGTCGTCGGGGGAAGGAGCTTTGGAGTGGCGCTGGGCAGCTGGCCGGCGCCCACTGGCGTTCCCTCTTCCTTTACTGATTGACTTTTGTCCTGGAGAGGAGCACAGCTGGGCCCGCCGGCACTGGTGGGGACCAAGTGGGGGTGGGGCGCAGGACCCCACCATCATTTCTAAGGCGCCCCACTCCTAATCACAGCCATTTGGGGTGGAAGCCCCAGGAGGCCTGGCTGAAGGAGCAAAAGTGTCACTTCCCGGGGCTAAGCCCAGAGCACAAGGTCCCCTCCACGCCCAGGGGCTGGTCAGCTTGAGAGAAAAACTAGATCCAAACGCTGGTCCAGTGGGGCCTGGGGGGACGTGGGTGGCCGCTCCCAGCCCCCCTCCCTCACACCGGCCGCTCGGCTCCAGGTCTACCGTAATCAGATTCCCCGCAAGCAGGGACGGAACGCTTATTCCATTGAAAGGAGCCGAGACACTGGGTACAGGGCCGGATGTCCACGGGGAACGCAGTTAGCGCTCTGCCAGTGGACGGTAGTTCAAAATCGGGAACAGGATATGTGCTGAGCTGCCCACACAATCACATGGCAAGACAACACTGAAAATCGTGGGATTGGAGATTCAATCCCACAGTTGAATCACAGAATTGGAGATTCAGCTGCCAGCGAACACGCAGTAGGGCCGCTTCCCCGCCCACCCCTAGAGGCGGAGGACAGGCCCCGGGCCTGGAGCACCACTCCTTCCTAAGCGCTTTCTGGAATGCACGTGACACCAGCTTGGACCCGGTCCTGCAGGACTCACTCCCAGGCACGGCTGGGGGGTTCGCACAGTTCCCCGGAAATCCACTCCCAACGTCCGCCAGCCCCCAGGGGCTCTTGATTAAGACCGGGGCCCCAGGTCTTCCTGGCGTGGAGCAGAGAACGTTCTTCGATGCTTGACTTCCTTCAAGGGTGCACGCAGGACACTCTGTGCGGAACCGGCCCCGCTTTTACTCCTGAATCAAGGTGGCCCTACACGGCAGGAAGGCACACACAGAAGGCTTGGCAACCGACCCTGGGGGCTCATGTTCGGACGGAGAGCCACCCTGCAAGACAGAATTTGTCACGAGCGAGTACATGGTCATCGTCGTGGTGTGAGGTGCCGGTGGGGCTGAGAGCTGGGCTGCACCCGCTGGGGGCTGTGGTTTCACGGTAGGTGACAGGTGACCGCTAAGGTGCCTCCCTGCCCACATTCCGTGAGACACAGAGGCGGGGGCCGGGCCCGGGGTCAGACTTGCAGCCCCTGCCCTGTGCCTGTCCTTGTCAAGGATTTTTACAGCCCCGTCGGTTGCTAATTAGCAGATGTCCCACTGATTTGAATGTTCTCATGGGCTTTTTAGCCAACAGATATCTGAAAACACGGCAAACAGGACTTCAGTCTACAGATGGTCTCGATGCAGTTTTGAGATGGGATGGCACGGCCGGAACGCGACTCACCACCCCGGCTTCCACACCCAGGGTGATTAACGAGCCCCCCACCAACTCACAGCCAAGGCCAGGCCCCCAGCACCTGCCCTGTGTGCTGCTGAGGGCAGGGTCCCATCCTGTCTCTCCTCGAGGACGGCGACCCTGGTACAGGTGGAGGGACAGGCGCAGTGGGAGGGCCATTTCCCTAATCCGATTGAGGGTCTCCTGGCAGCCGGGCTGGTGCCAGCGCTGCAGCACAGCCGGGACCAGGCAGGATGTGGCTGCAGGGCGGGGGGGGGGGGGGTCCTCTGTGGCTGCGGCACTCCAGGAGGGCGAAGACTCCCACGTACAGGGCTGCCGGCTGCACGGGCAGTGGGGACTCGGTGGGGGCCTCTTGCAGAGGTCACAGGCTGCTCACCTGCCCTTCATCAGTGGACAGGAGGGGTCTGAGGACAAGGAGGAGTATCCCTGATGATCGCTGCCCCCAGCTGGCTTGGGGGTCCCACTCCCCAGTCCCTCCCCACCCAGTCTTGCCAACCACAGCTGCTCCCAGGCCGGCACGCCTCTCCACCGGGGCAGCCCCTCCGCAGCGATGGGCTCTGTCCATGGTCCTGAACCCTAAGGCTCCCTGGGGCACGAGCATTGTCTCCACTCTAAGTCGCTGGTGACTCTGGTCAGTCTTCTCCCAGAAACTCCAAACCTGAAGAGGAGCACGGGGACCAGCGTGGAGCGGAAGGGAGATCAAAGAAAGGAGAGGGCTTCCCTGGTGGCGCAGTGGTTGGGACTCCACCTGCCGATGCAGGGGACACGGGTTCGTGCCCCGGTCCGGGAAGATCCCACATGCTGCGGAGCGGCTGGACCCGTGAGCCGTGGCTGCTGAGCCTGCGCGTCCGGAGCCTGTGCTCTGCAACGGGAGAGGCCCGCGTACCACAAAAAAAAAAAAAAAAGAAAGAAAAAGAAAAGAAAGGAGAGAGTAATGGACAGATGTTCAGTCCTGAGAGATCACCATGGAGTTGTGGCCTTTGGACTAGAAGTTGTTGTCAAATTTTTGCAGTTACCCAAAGTGTCCTCTCTGGGAAGCTGGGGGTGAGGCATGCATCCACCGAAGTGAGGTCCTCCGACACTTGCCCATGACCAGGGGGTTCTCCGTTCGTCCGCTCTCTGCTCTCTGCGTGTCACAGGCCCCAGGACACGGAAGCGAGCACTGGTCTGTGGGTCAGACTGTGTCTGGGCTTTTTCTTCTATAAAGTGAGAGCACCAATAGCTTCTATGTGCATATTCCACAAGGTGACACATGCAAGTCACTGAACATGGGTCTGGCTCATGGAAAGCACTCTGTTAAGAGTTAGCTAAAGGGGGGCTTCCCTGGTGGCACAGTGGTTGAGTCCGCCTCCCAATGCAGGGGACATGGGTTCGAGCCCTGGTCCAGGAAGATCCCACACGCCGCGGAGCAGCTAAGCCCGTGTGCCACAACTACTGAGCCTGCGAGCCACAACTGCTGAGCCCGCGAGCCACAACTACTGAGCCCACGTGCCACAACTACTGAAGCCTGCGCACCTAGAGCCCATGCTCCACAGCAAGAGAAGCCGCCGCAATGAGAAGCCTGTGCGCCACAACTAGAGAAAGCCCATGCGCAGCAACGAAGACCCAATGCAGCCAAAAATAAATAAATGAAATAAATTTGTTTAAAAAAAAAAAAAGAGTTAGCTAAAGAGTGTGTATCAACCAGAAAGTGGAAGTCCTTTATATGGAGCCAAAATCTGGTACTAGAGCCACCCAATGGGTGGGACTGCATTGTGAGGGGCTGGGACTAGTGGCCCGAGTGGCCAAGCTAAGCCCGGAGCTGCGCACGGTCCGTGGAGCCCCCTCCCCTGCCCGAGGTGGCCTTTCGGGCCCTAAGATGACTCACTCGGTGCCTCATGCAGGCAGTTCTGGGGGAGGCTTAGGGTCCCTCCCCTAAAGGCACACACTGGGCTTCCCCCCAGACACTCAGGGCTCTGACCCACAGAGCAGCGGGCCCTCGACGCTCGTCTGTCTTCTTTCCCAGACGCGTGTCTGCCGTGGACCGCGTGTGCCCTCCTGGGTGGGATCCCAGCAGTGTCCGGAGGGTCTGGGTGCTCGTGAGATGAGGGATGTTGGAGGGCAGAGTTTCTCGGACAACGTCAGCCCGGGAGATTCTGGGCTGTGTCACCTTGAAGGACAGTTTCTGCCCTCCCAGCCCTGGTGTCCCGCCTATGAAGCAAGGGTGGATGCACTGAGATCTGGTGCCCTCCACCTCCAACACCCCCATCCCAGGGCGGCAAGGTGGGGTGTGTTGTTCTCGTGTCACTGTGGGAGCAGGGGCCCGGGCACCTGTCACGGGACACACATTCATTCCACTCAGGTGCTTTAAGGTCAAGAGGGCGTGCCCAGAGCCCCCCAGCTCCCCGCCCTTGCCCTGAGTCGGCCTGGGTCAGCCTCTGTTAGGCTTCTCTCCAGGGAGCAATCCTGGGCGTAGAGACGGCTCCTTACTTTACGGAGGCAGCAGCTGCTTGTGTTTGCTCTTTTCACTAAACCATGACCTTGGCCCTCCCTGTCGGTCATTCTCAGCGTCTACAGCACCCCGTGGTGTTGCTGCGTCATAACTTATCAACCAGCCCGAGTGGGTGGGCATTGAACTTGTTCTGGGTTTTTGCTTTTCGAGCAGGGCTGTGCTGAGTGACAGAGACAAACAGGGACTCTGGAGTGACTTGCATCATTGTCCTGCCCTTGGTGGTGGCCGAGGGGGAGGGGACTTTCAGCATTTGCTGGGTGAGGAGGTTAGGAGGAGGCGGTCCCTAAAGCCTGGGCCTGGCTGGACTGGTCATCTGCTGGGGGTGGCCCCTGCCAGGCCAGTGAGGCCATCTACATTGGAGGGTTTGACAGGAAGCCCCTTCTCTCTGCCTCTCCCCTCAGAAGCAGTTGTACAAGCTGCTGAGTTTTGCAAACACCCTGAGAGATATTTTTTTTTTTGGCTGTGGTGGGTCTTTGTTGCTGCACGCAGGCTTTTCTCGAGTTGTGGCGAGTGGGGGGGTCTACTCTTTGTTGCGGTGCGCGGGCTTCTCAGTGTGGTGGCTTCTCTGGTTGCGGAGCACGGGCTCTAGGCACCGGGCTTCAGTAGTTGTGCCACGTGGGCTTCAGTAGTTGTGGCTCATGGGCTTCAGTAGTTGTGGCACGTGGGCTCAGTATTTGTGGCTCGTGGGCTGTAGAGCGCAGGCTCAATACTTGTGGCATGTGGGCTTAGTTGCTCCGCGGCATATGGGATCTTCCCGGACCAGGGCTCGAACCTGTGTCCTCTGAATTGGCAGGCGGATTATTAACCACTGCGCCACCAGGGAAGCCCCTGAGCGGTATTTTGCACCTTCCCACTCACCGCAGGCTGGTGTTGAGCCTTGAAGCCCCGGAGTCCAGGGGCTGTCTCTTTACCTAAACACAGTGGGATCAGCGAGAAACAGGCCGGTACAAGACAAGCTGTTGCCCCTCAGAGGAAGGGTAGACGGGACAACAGCCTTGAAGGAGGAGGCAGAGGCATGAGGACCCCGTGACTGCGGGCCAGGCTATGCGCGTTCCGTTGGTGCCCCGCACCTGTTTGCAGGCAGGTCGGGGGCAGCCCTTCCTCCCAGACAGACCTGTGTCCTGTTCCACTTTCTTTTTACTGCTTAACCATTTCACTCTCTGTCCCTCACAAAATTACAAATGCTCTCCTTTCACCTGTGAGGGCCCATTCTTAGGCAGGTCCCCCACACAAGGTGGGAGAACAGAACCAATGGGCACAAAAGCAGTTTCCTGCTCAGCAGGCCCCCCACAAAGGTGGGGTCTCTCTTCTGAACAGCAGACCTGGAGCTGGTTGTCATAGGACAAACGTGATTGGTGGAGAGGTGAACGTGTGGCCTGTGTGTGTCCAATGAGGGCTCACCCGGGCCTCTCGGAATGTGCCCACTGGCCAGGAATGGAGTGGGGTGGGTGTTTCCAGGGGAGCGGACGGAGGTCCTGGGAAGGGACGGTGGAAGCAGCAGGCCCTGAGCATCCAGCCCCCAGCTCTGCAGCCCGTCACCCACCTCCTCCCACTGGTTCAGGCGCTGCCTTTACCACAGGCCACGTTGGCCTCACCGGGAACTGCTCCTGGCCTCTCTCCTGCTCCCCTGATTTATTCGCGCCAAACTCTTCTCCTACAATCTCTTTTGAGTGCCCTCCCATAGTGGGTGAGGCCTCCCGTCCCCTACTGACCTGTCACCTTCCTTTCCAGAACTTTCCTGGCTACTCTTAGATTATCTTTTTTTCCATCTGAGTTTGAGAGACAGGCCGTCTATCCCCAGGTGCTCTCACATTTTATTGGGACCAATGCATAGACGAGGCGCATCCCTCCACGTCCGCATGTCTCTGTCTGGAAGGGCCCCGGTTGCCCCTCCTTCCCCTCTGTCCTTCCTGTGGCTACACTTGCAGTGGTTCCTGGACATCTTGCACAGGGCTTAGCCTACTCCCTTCTCTTTGCTTGTTGCCAGGAGTGGGCTGCTCCCCTGTTCCCAGAAGTTGGGGTGGAGTACAGGAAAGGGGTACAGGCTGAGCTCCCATCCGTGCTGTGAGCCTCGGCAAGAGAAGGCGACCCCGAGAGCCAGGCGTTGCCCTGGTACCCCACAATCCAGGTTCAGTCTCAGTCTCCAGGCTGGAGGGGCGGGGGAGGCCGAGAGAAGACACGCCCCTCCGGAAGCCCACGCCGGCCTCGAGCCTCGTCCCCAGGCCTCTGTTGGGGGGCGCCTGCAGTGCCGGGGCCCCTCTCCCCACTCCAGAACCTCAGGATCAGGGCCTGGACTTCTCCCAACTGGGGGATCCGCTGGGGGCCTGGGCCCTGGTCCACCGCTCGCGGCCCCCAGAGGTGGCTGTTTTTGCTGTGCTCATCGAAGTATGGTATTTCAAATGTTTTGACATTTAAAATCTGTGTTGAATACATTTGTTTTGTTTACATTTTGCCCGGCTGTGGTGACTCACGGGAATTGGTTTGTCTCCTGGGCCCAGGCCCGGCCTCCCCCTGCACCCCAGCCCAGCCCCCGGCCCAGAGCTACCCCTCGGCCGCACCAGCCCATCACCGTCCTGAGGGAGGACCTCCAGACCGCCACTTGAGCTCAGTGGACGCAGGAGAGAAGGGTGCCCGGGACAGGCCACTCCCAAGCACCCAGCGGGTGACTAGTGATGGGCGCAAGGGCTGGCAAGTGTGGAAAGGACGCCTGCCGAGGGCCCACGCGGCCCCTGTCTGACGTGTTTGTCCTCTAGTTTAGGAGAGTCTTTTTCAAAAGGAGCCAGAGGTGACCTCAGCCACCATCTGGATGCCTACAGTCCTCCCAAGCGGCACCCGGAGCACTGTGGGGCGGGCAGGACTCGCGGAGGCATTGGCCAACGCCCCGAAGAGAGGGCCGTGTGAGCTGCCCTGCTCGGGACAGAGGTCTGACATCCAGGAGGCCCAGGAGGCGAACCCATCGGCGTTCTAGAGCCTCCAGCACCTCTTGGCTTCCTGCTGGCCGCTGCCGCATTAGGAGGACAGAGCTGGACGGTCCTTACCCTGCTGAGACAGTCCTTGTCTACCATCGAGGAGACCTCCACGCGGGACCCTCGGCTCTGCTCTCAGGGCTGTGCGCAAACCCAAGTTAGGAGGTGGAGGGGGCAGCCTGGAGCCCGGGGCACCCCCTGCAGACCCCGGGAACCAGGTGGGGCCAGTGCAGGTGTCTCTCCAGGGGTAGCCGTTTGCTCTTTGACTCTGAAGTTCACGTGAGCGTTCAGGGCGGCGGCGGTCGGGTAGGGGGCATGGAGAAGAGGCACCGCCCCCTCACGAGGGCTCGCGAGCTCACGCCTAGAAGCTCGGGCGTCGGGACGTGGCGTGAGGACCAGCGTGCTCGAAAGCCAGCGGCAAACACGGTTTTACACCAGAGGCTTGTTACTCCAGGGCCCTGGGAGGCGATGCGGATTCAGGACCAGCTCAGTGGGAGGCCCGTTCCCCATCGCTGGTCAGGGCCACACACGTGCACTGGCGGGTTTGCGTCCCTGTCAGCAACGCCAGTGGCAGCTCAGGGAGGCCACAGCTTCTCGGGCTGAGCAGGTGCCCGTGAAGGCGGGTCTCAGCCTGGTGTCGCTGAGGAGCTGGGCTCCAGCTCAAGTCCAGGTCCAGCCGCTCTGAGCTGGTGACTTTGGCAAAGGCCCTCGGCACCCGGAGACTCAGTTTCCCCAGAGGCAGAGAAACGTGGAAGGTGGAGGTGCCAACGAGAAGCGCTTTTCAACGCGCTGAGAGGAAGTGGGGAGGGGGGCGGGTCTCCCCTTCGTGTCCTAACGTGAGCTGTACGTGTGCAGGACGAGGGACGCTGGGTGAGCCATCCTGGAGAGAAGTCAGGAGGGACCGCTTCCTTGTCCAGACCCGGGAACGCAGAGACCCAGCCCCTCACCGCAGCCGGGGTGCCCCAGGGTTTTACTCCACACTGTGTACAGGCTGAGGGCTCCCCAAGCTGACGGAGAGTCTGCAAACCTCCCCCAGGAAGCCAGGGCTGTGGGAGCAGGCAGAGAGTCAGTCTGGGAACGGACAGACCGAGCGCCGCCCACGCTCCAACCCCTACACCTGGGCCGGTGGGCGGGGCGGGTGCCAGGGCGCGTCCCCTGCCCCAGCCTCACGGGCCGCCCCTCTCCACCTCTCGCAGATCAACACGTTCATGTCTTTCGTGCTCCCCATGGTGGCCATCTCCGTCCTGAACACCATCATTGCCAACAAGCTGACCGTGATGGTCCGCCAGGCGGCCGAGCAGGGCCAGGTGCGCACAGTTGGGGACCAGCATAGCTCGTTCAGCATGTCCATCGAGCCCGGCCGGGTCCAGGCCCTGCGCCACGGCGTCCGGGTCTTACGTACGTAACTGCTGGGCCCTGCGAGGGGTGGGCGGCGGGCGGCCACCAGGGGCCAGCAAAGCAGCGAGCTGGGTACCACAAACAGAAGGTTTAGAGACCCTGGGAACGGAGCGCGTCCGGGCCAAGGCTCAGAATGCCGGCTCTCCCTGGGGTCGGGGCTTCTCTTGACTCCCTCACTCATCCATCCGTATATCCACCGATTCAGCAAGCCTCCTGGCACCGGCTGAGTCGGACAGTTTGCTCACAAAGCCAGGGCCACAGAGTTGGGGTCCCCATGCGTGCCGGGCAGTCAGGTGCCAGCTGGAGAGGCCGGAGGTGCAGTCCCTCTGCACAGATTCTAGTAGGGAATCCTGAAGGATCGTGTGGGGTGGGCCCTACGTTTCTGTGGGTGGTGAGGGTCCATCCTCCCTCTGTGTGTCCCCGGGCATGGCCTGGGCCTGCAGGTGCATTATGAGGAGGGGTCCTCAAAACAACCTGCCCCTCCGTGCTCTCCTGAGGCAGCCCCGGCCCCCCCGGTCCCCCAGAGTGCCTACCCTGTGCTTCCCACCACCCCAGGATCCACGCCCCATCTCCCCCCTGCCCCGGGCTGCCTGCCCCTCACCTTTGCAGGTCTTGGAAGGAAAAGGTCCCTGCAGCTCTGTCCAAAAGGAACGTGATGCAGGCCCCACATGGGATGTTAGATGGTCCAGTAACCACCTTTTTAAACAGTCAAAAGAGACAGGTAAAATTCACTTGGATCGTTTATTGCTCCAGTATTTCCAAAACAGCATGACGTCTGCATCCGTCCACAGCACATGATTGACGGGAGAGTGACTCGGGTGTGCTTCGCACCCGGGCCGGCTCAGCCCCCACAGCCGCGGGTCAGGTGACCGGGGCGGCAGTGTTTGCTTCTGCCGCGTGCGGGCGGGCTTTCTGGAGCAGCCCGGTGCCACCAACCCCTGCCGCCAGCAGGCAGCGCCTCCGTCGGGACCTCCCCGGCCCAGGGTCTCCGCAAGCCCCCCAGAGGGCAGCAGCCCTGGAGAGGGGATCCCAAAGCCAGGACCTCCCACAGATCCCCCCACATCCCCAAGAAGATGACGCACCTCTCGGGGAACACCCTTCTCTCTGCCCCGGGACAGCACACTCGGCCCGAAGTTTTCCCGAGTGGTTGGGTGCTTTCTTTCGCATCATGGTGAAATATACAGAGCATGAAACTCACCGTCTTGCCCGTTTCTAAGTGCACAACTGAGCGGCAGTGTAGATGCCCATGTTGCTGTGCGGCTGTCACCGCCAACCCTCCCACCGTGTAAGACTGAAACTCTTCCCGTGAAACACCAAGTCCCCACCCCCTCCCCCAGCCCCCAACAACCACCTTCTACTTTCTGTCTCTGTGAATTTGACTCCTCCAGGGACCGCCTTTAGGTGGAATCGCACAGTATTGGGGTTATTTGTGACTGCTTTATTCATATGGTGTGATGTCTTCACGGTTCATCTATGTTGTAGCCTGTGTCAGAACGTCCTCGCTTTTTTTTTTTTTTTTTAATTATTTATTTATTTTTGGCTGTGTTGGGTCTTCGTTGCTGCACGCGGGCTTTTCTCTAGTTGCGGTGAGTGGGGGCTACTCTTCGTTGTGGTGTGCGGGCTTCTCATTGCGGTGGCTTCTCTCATTGTGGAGCACGGGCTCTAGGCACGCAGGCTTTAGTAGTTGCGGCACGCGGGCTCAGTAGTTGTGGCTCACGGGCTCTAGAGCGCAGGCTCAGTAGTTGTGGCACACGAGCTTAGTTGCTCCGCGGCATGTGGGATCTTCCCGGACTAGGGATTGAACCCACGTCCCCTGCATTGGCAGGTGGATTCTCAACCACTGTGCCACCGGGGAAGCCCCGTCCTCGCTTTTGAGGGCTGAATATTCTGTTGCACGGATGGACCACGTTTGGTTTATCGTCATCCATTGATTTCAGCCACTCTGAATAGTGGTGCTGCTATGAGCTACTGGCATCTGTTTGAACTCCTGCTTCCGGTTCTTTGGGGGCATAAACCCAGGAGTAGAATTTTAATTTATTGAATTAAAAAATATTTTTAAACAGCCAAAGTGTTTTCTAAAGTGGCTGTACCATTTTACATTCCCACCGACAGTGTACAAATGTTCCAGTTTCTCCACATCCTCCCCCAAATGACTCTTTTCTGTGTTTCTTTCATAGGAGCTATCCTGTTGGGTGTGACGTGGTACCCTCTTGTAGTTTTGATTTGCATTCCGCCAGTGATCGGTGATGTTAAGCATCTCTTCGTGTGCTTATTGGCCATTGGTATCTCTTCTTCGGAGAAATGTCTATTCAAGTCCTCTGCCTGCTTTTGTATTGGGCTGTTTGATTTTTGTTGTTGAGTTTTCTATATGCCCAGGATATTAATCCCTTATCAGATATGTGATGGAAATATTTTCTCCCATTCTGAAGGTTGCCTTTTCGCTCTGTCAATTGTGACCTTTAATACAGAGTTATTTATTTTTCTATAGTCCAAATTATTTATTTTTTCCCTTGTCTTTTCAAATTCAATGTTGTGAAATTTTTGTCCTATATTTTCTTCTAAGAATTTTGTACCTTAGCTTTTATGTTTAGATCTTTGATCCATTTTGAGTTAATTTTTGCAGATGGTGTGAGGTAAGGGGACAGCTTCATTCTTTTGCATGTGGGGATCCAGTTTTCCCAGAACATTCGTTGAAAAGACAGCCCTTTTCCCTTTGATCTTGGCGCCCTGTAGAAAGTCATTTGACTCTATATGGGAGGGCTTATTTCTGGGTCCTCTGTTCTAGTCCATGGGTCTATACGTCTGTCCTCATGCCATTACCACTCTGTTTGGATGACTGTAGCTTTGTGGTAGGTTTTGAAGTCAGGAAGGGTGAGTCCTCCAGCTTTGTTCTTCTTTCTCGAGACTGTCTTGTCTGTCCAGCATCCCTTGAGATTCCCAATGAATTCTTCTATTTCTGCAAAAAATGTCATCAGGATTTCCATAGACAGTCCACTGAATCTCTAGATCACTTTGGGCAGCGTTGTCATCTTAACACTATTAGCTGTTTCAGTCCACGAACACGGGACACCTCCCTCCACCTCCCTGAGGCCCATATCCCTCCATGTCTCAGGTGCCGTGGTCATCGCCTTCGTGGTCTGCTGGCTGCCCTACCATGTGCGACGCCTCATGTTCAGCTACATTTCGGACGAGCAGTGGACCCCGTGAGTATGGGAGTCTGGGGCTGAAGGGGTGAGGCTTGGGCTGGGGGCATGCTTCCCAAAACAGTTGAGTGTAGGGGTTGGGGGCGCTGAGAGGGGCAGCTCAGGGTGGGCGGGTCAGCATCCCCCGACAGGCCCTCAGGTGTGGCTGTGATAGGGCAGGGAAGGCAGAGTCCATAGAGGGACAGACACCCTGGAAGCTGCTTCGTAGAAGGAAAGCAAGTCCTAAAACAGTCAGTACAAGACGGGTTTGGGGGCGTCTGGAGAGCGACAGGAAGGGCTGGCGCTGCTGGCTGTGGGAGGAGTGATGGCGACTGTCGGGGCCCCCAGACCACCCCCAGCCTGGAGGAGTTGCCAGGAGGACCCCTGGAACTCCGAGAGCATCACACCCGCACTGCGACGTATGGACGCCGGCCTCGCCAGCTGGCCTCCCCGCAACGGTAGCCTCAGCCCCGCTGCGTGAGCTCCTCTGCATAGCGGGGCTGCCAGGTCCCAGGGTTGTGGGCTCTTCCAAGTGTCGGGGAGCCACTAGGGAGGGAAAATCTAGAAAGGATGAAGAGAAGGTACAGGGCGTGGAACACAGCCCAAAGTAAAGGGGTTCTGAAACTCAGGGCCGCCTGGTAGTGAAGTGAGCTGCAAGATGAGGGGGTGAGATCCCTGTGCACGGAGGCAAGCAAGTCGAGGTGAGGTGCACAGCTGTCTGGGAGGTGCAGAGGGGGTTCCTGGCCTGGCTGTTCTGTTGAGGCCAGGCCCTGGCCACGTCCTGCAGCCCTGAGGGGGGGCTGGGTTTCTGCACAAGGAAGGGCAGGCCAGCTGGGCTGCAGGGAGAGGTGGAGACTGCGGCCAAGGGGGACTGCACAGCTGGCCTCGGGTGGGCGGCCGCAGCTCAGCTCGGCAGTTCAGCTGACCGGTGCCAGGCGGGAGTGTGCTCAGAACTTCCAACCTCTCAAGAGAAACCAGAGCCCTGGAATTTATTGTGAAATATCCCCACTTCAAAAGATGTCCAAGTAGTCTGCAATGACTGTCCCAGGCCCCTGCGTCAGCCACGGGCTGCCCCGTGCGGGCTGTGTCTGGCCCGCCAGCCTGAGCGTCCTCTCCCACCCCAGGTTCCTGTATGACTTCTACCACTACTTCTACATGCTGACCAACGCCCTCTTCTACGTCAGCTCCACCATCAACCCCGTGCTGTACAACCTCGTCTCCGCCAACTTCCGCCAGATCTTCCTGTCCACGCTGGCCTGCCTGTGTCCCCTGTGGGGGTACAGGAGGAGGAGGCCGGCCTTCTCAAGGAAGGCCAGCAGCATGTCCGGAAGCCACAACTTCTCCAGCAATGTCACCCGGGAGACGCTGTACTAGGCCCGGGCGGGGCCAGGCGGGGGGCCGGGAGGGGTCACAGAGGGGCTGCCACTCGGCCTCCACGCCTGTCCGCCCAGCGCCTGAGAGCTGGACGGGGGTCGGCCCTGCTCCGTGGCATCCGAGGCCCAGGACCCAGCACCCACACCCAGAGGCTGCACTTCCTTTCGGCTTCTCCTCTCTCACCCTCCCCCGCACCCCTTCTCTTTCAAAGCCAGAAAGAGAGACAGATCCTCTCCCAGATCCAAAATGGGCCTTTAATGAGGAGAAATTAGTGTTGGGTGAAAGGCGGTCTTTTTGTTCTCAGACTAATGGATGTTGAGGGAGAAAGACATGAAGGGGTAGGTTGGGGCCGGAGGGTGGTGACCCCGAGAGCTGGCGCTGGGAGGAGCCCGGTTGGCAGGACCACCGCTGTCCTGGCACTGCCGAGAGGGCCTCCGGGCAGCTCAGGACCGGGTCAGCCCCTTGTGCAGCAGGCATCCGACCCACCACCTTTCCAAGGGCGAATCCCAGGAAGATTTGATGTCACAAGAGGTCAATGAAGGGATCAGCCTGGCATCGCCCAGCCCTGGCAGCACCCCCCCGCCGCCTGTCCTCCCCAGGCCAAGGTGGCAAAGCTCTGCAGGGACACCACAGGGCAGCTCAGCCTCGCAGTTCTCCATCCTGGCTCTGTGGACACAAGGCCAGGTCAGTGGGTCCCAGGATAGGCACGTCCTCACACGCTCTCCCTCCCGCTGTCCAGCTGAGCTCCTGCGGCCCAGCTCCCAGCTGCTTCAGGGTGGACGCCGCAAGGCAGAGGGGAGCCGGCCAGCACTCCGAAAGAGGCCAGCGCTGAGGTCCGGGCCACAGGTATGGAGGAGGGGCCCTGGGTACAGGCGGCCCACTGGCTGGCAGCCAGGCGGGGGCCCAGACTCGTTTGTCACGGCCAGCAGGCAGGCCTGGCCCCAGCTCGGGCGCCCAGAAAGGCAGGCGCCTCCTTGGACTCTGGGATCCGGTCTCCAGACAGGATGGCCCGGCCCCAGGAAGGTGCCCTGAGCCAGGGGAAGGCGGGTCCCAGGGGAGCTGCCCCGGACCAGCCGGGACCACGAGTGGCCAGGGGCCCAGAAGCGAAGCGCAGGCCTTTTAAAGCAGGTCCTCCCTGGGCCTGCGAGCACATCTGCCCAGAAGGGAGACAGTCAGACAGACAGGCAGGCAGACCGCCTGCCTGGGCGGCACTGACTCAGGATCAGGTGACCTGCTCCTGGTCTGGAGTTAGCCGGGACTCGGTCTCCCCACGCTCCAAAACAACGAGTCAGATACTACGATATCCACGGCCACTTCAGATCTGGGCTCTGCTATGAATCGGGGTATTATATACTTGAGCCCCACAAAATCCTCCCCCAAGCTGTTCACCAAGAACAGGCCTGGGGGCAGGCCCACAGCTAGTCCCCAGGCCAGGCAGCCCTCCTGTGACCCAGTGGCCACCGGTGCAGGGGACGAGGCCAGCCTGGAGCTTCCACACGGGCATCTGCTCTGGGCAGGGGACACGGGAGTCCAGCAGAGGAGCCCGAGGTCAGTGCAGCCCCCAGCCCTGCTCAGCGAGTGGGCATCAGAGTTCAGCAAAGACTGAGTCTGGGCTCCGGCGTCGGCTTTAGAAGGAGGACCTGGACTCTTTGCGACAGGTCCTCAGACCCTCCCTGGGCCCCAGACACACCATGATTCCCCTGAGCCCTGGGTTCCCCATCTGAGAAGTGGGCGTGGTCATCCCACCCTCTCGGCCAGGGCTGGATGTGAGGCCCTGGAGGACCCAGCCCAGAGCGGACAGAAGGGACGGTCCCCTGAGGTGGGGGCAGAGTGGACGTGGGATGAGATGCCCACTGCCCAGACCCTGCTGCGGGCAGACGGGCAGGGTCTGCCGCGGAGCCCGAGTCCACTTTACTGTCTGTCTGCCCACTTCACGTTGGTGGGGCCCCGTGTCCGTGCCCTGCCAGACACTCCCCCTGACCTCCCCAGCTCCCGGCCCGTCACCGTGGAGCCCCAGAGGCTAGCTCTGTGTGCCGCGTGTGTCTGCTCTCAGAGCCAAGTGCCCGCGTGGCTGGGCACAGTGATGGTGAAACCCTGTGGTGTGCGCTGACCCCCACCACCCCACGTGTCCTGCAGTGACAGGTACATCCTCCGACTCCCTCAATAAGGGAATAAAGGAGGCTGTGGACCCGTGACGCACTCCCACGCGGAAGGGCCGGCGGGCCGCCTGTAGCTGCTGGCTCACTCGCTCATTCATGAGAAGGTCACTGACACGGCAGATGGCCCCCGACTGGGCCCTTTTACTGAAAACACATGCGCTTGGTCTCTGAGATCCCGGAGTCGGGAGACCTGGGTCCACAGTGGCTGTGTGGTGACGCCCTGTCCCTCAGGGTCCTGATCTGTGGCCTGGGCACGGGTGAGGCCCAACAAAGTGCAGTGTGGGGTCCTGTGACTGTTTGCCCCTGGTCTCCACGGCCCTTCCGACCAGCTCAGGGAACGGAGGGAAAAACCAGCTCCTCCCTGGGGGCCAGGGAGGGGCACTCAGTCAGTCTTCAGACACAGCCGCCCTGTCTGGAGCCTCCCGGCAGCAGCGGGACCTTCTGCAGCGGGGTGCCCCCCGCCTCCCCTTTCCTCTTCCCCTGCTCTGCCTTTATCTCACCGCAGCAGGATCCCCGGAGGCCCCCAGCCTGGGGGACGAGAAGGAAAGCATCTTTCCAGATTGCAGGCACACTGTCCTCCCCCTTGAGTCTCCTCGGCAGTCTTCCCCACGCTCCCCTTCATTCATTCATTTACCTGCCAGGTGCCCCTCGAGGCCTGGCTGCCCCAAAGCCACCCCATTCTGATTGGCGCAGGGCTGCTCAAGGCCTCTGGGCTTTTGACTCACCCACGTTACCAGCAGGGAAGTCTCAGAACTCCCACCGACTCTGAGGGTAAAGGAGTCACTGGCAAAAGCTCCAGTAGGGGCAATGACATTTTACAAGAATAGCCAAAGGAATGAAACTCCAACAGTGAAGTTCAGGCCAGTCACGGAGAGAGACATTTGGGGACAATGGCAGACTGTCCCAAACCCTAGCTGCACCTCAATGCCACTGTCCCATGGGGCCAGAGCTCTGGACGAGCCCCTGCCCACCTCCTGCAGGTTTGCTGAGTTCCAGCACAGGGACAGGAGAGGAATCCACTCTCCTATAGGGAGACACCTCTGGCCCCATCGCTGTCGCTAGGCAACAGGAGGAGGGCTTGGGAGAGAATTCCATACATTTCAAAATACATTTGAAGAAAGAAAAAAACCAGCCAGTGGCTGGCTGCAGGGACCTGAGAACGGGATAGCTGCCCCCCATCCAACTCCCCCCCCACCCCCTCCTGCCTCCTACTTGCCCCCCACTGCTTCCCGCGATTAGGATTTGAATTCCAATTTTTATCAGAACACCACAGAAACCCCACCCAGGCTGAACTGATGAAGGAGAGAATGGGACAAGGGGAAGGCTCGGAGCCAGCTGGGCAAGGAGGAGAGGCAGGACGAGGGGCCACGAGAGGCTGCCCCTCCAGCCGGGAGGGTCCCCCCAGCGCACACGCGTGCACCCGCACCATGCACACACGTGCTCGCACACATGCCCAATCTGCACTTCTGCCGCGGGGTGCCTCCCGCCCCCAGGCCTCATTCCTCGGCTCTGAGGGTACCAGTTCTCAGCCTGCGGTCCAGCTTGGTGGTGGGGGTGGCTACTGCCTGGCCGCTGCCCTCCTGACCATCTGGGCCCCGATCCCACCTCCCCTCCTCCTGCTCTCGGAACCCCCGGGGACCCCAGCGAAGCTCTAAGGAAACTTCGAGGGAGTCGCCTGCCACAGCCAAGGACGCCCCGGGAGGAAGTGGGAGCGCGCGTCCAGCCAGCTCCCAGCACCTGCACGGGGCTCCAGTGCGGCCACAGCTGCAGAACTTCCGGCTCGCCTACATGTCTACCTACCCACCTCTTCACTCCTCAAGGAACGTGAGCTCAGCCTCCAGGGAGAGAATTGGACCCGGATGGGGCGGGAGTGAGGCCCGAGAGGTGGGCTGGGCTGGACCCGGTCCCCCCACCCGGAGCCCCCGCCTGTCTAGCTTGCTGTGCGCACATTAACTTTCAAGATGCAAAACGTTTATCTTTTATGATAAAAGCAGTTCATTCTCTCCTGAAAAACTGAAGCAACATGAAAGGACAAAGTACAGAGTGACGTCTCTGCTTAGCGCCCCCTGGAGGTAATCAGGCTGGCCGACGGGCGAGCACAGCGCCCGGGGCTGTGGGCATTGCCAGCCGCTGCCGGCGAAAGTGCCGGTCCTTGAATGGAGCGCACGCTGCCACGTGCACACGCGCGCACACATATACGCACACGCACACACATACACACGCGCACACGCGCGCACATACATATACACACTGCACACACGCGCACACGTACAAACACTGCACACGCGCACATGTATACACGCACATGCATGCACACGCGCGCACATACATGCACACACATGCGTGCACATACATACACACGTGCGCACACACGTGCGGCTGCAGCCATGTCAGTGCACACAGCGCTCCCCCCTTCCTTTGTGTGCACCCAAAAAGCCATCTTTTAGACACAAAGTTAAAATAAATTTCTGACATTCAGATGTTTCCAAAAGCAAATTTTCCTGTGCAGGTGAGAGGTCCCCGAGTGTCCAAGCAGAGGACATGCCATGTCCCAACAGGCCTCAGCTGACCCCATGGGAGCCCAGAGACGGGGATGGCCCTTCAAGGGTGTCTTGGGGGGTTGGGACGGGGAGCCCTTTGTACCCCTCCCCCCTTTCCTTATCGGGCTGTCACTGGATGCAGCCCGGGGGAGGCTGAGGGGACAGCAAAGAGGGCAGGGACAGGAAGGGGGAAACGGCAGGGAAGGGACACGAAACACCCGGCTGCCCTCTCTCGGGTTGTGTGACCTGGCAGGAGTCGCCGGGCCCCTCCGTGCCTTGGTTTCCGTGTCTGCTCCACAGGGAGCGGGGTGGTTCCTTTAACTGATGAGGGAGCTGAGGCTCAGAGTGGGTCTCTGCCAACGTCACCTGGGGTCCGCAGCAAGGCAGAGGACACTCAGGTCTCCCAGCTCCGGCCTGGCCCTCCCTGCACCGGGACCCCCTCTCCCCACCCTGCCTCTGGCCGCAGGTCCACAGCCCCGGGCAGCTGCTCCGCCCTCATCAGTCCACCTGCCCCACACCAGGGATCACTCCCCCGTCCCCATTCCTCCAAACGCGCTGTTCCTGGACAACTAATGAGCACACAGATCACAACCTCTGCCACCCAGGGTTATCTGAGGAGCCTGATGGAGACGTGAAAACCTCATTTCAAAACCACCTGTGCCACCCTTGGTGCCTCAGCAGGAGCAGGGAGGGGGTGCCCGAGAAACCATCAAACTGCCCTCCCCCACCCTCCCAGGTACTTGGGGCATCCCCGCCCCCGCAGGCCCATGGTAGCTCTAATCCAGCGAGGCTGCTTGGAGGAAGCAGCAAGGGGGGCAGCCCTGGCTACACTCCCCCAGAGCCCACCGAGTGGCTGGAGATTCCCGTGGACAGATGTACCTGAGCCCCTCCTGAGTGCCAGGCCCGGGCTGTTTGGGGACCCAGTGGTGGTGCAGCAGGGCAGGGGGGGCACAGATGAGAATGAGGAAAACAGACAAGGAGGTGAGAATCGTGGGGTGGGCTCTCAGGGAGCAGACAGACAGAGTGGCTGGGAGGGGCACGCTCCCTCGGGGGCTGGGAGGGTGACACCTGTGTGGCCAGAGCAGGAGAGCCAAGGGTAGAAAGGGGACAGGTGGGCAGGGCTGGACGGCAGGGCTGGCTTTATTCTGAGCTCCTTGAGGACACGCGGGTGGGGGCGGCATTACAGACATTACAGGAGTCGGCCCAGCCCAGCGGTGGGACCCTGGTGTCCACAGAGAGCCGGGCCAGCAGGGCAGCCGGCACTGCAGGCTGTCAGTCCACTTCTCTTGGGCCCAGATCACCCTTAATCACTCAGTTCCTTCTACCGGCTGTCAGGCTCCTCCCTCATCATTCGTCTGCATTAGAAAGGGACGCTTCCAGAAGGACCTCAGGAGACAGAGCCCCGCCTCCTGTCTGATGGCGCAGACCCCTACCTGAGCTGACCCCAAGGCTGAAGGGGCCTGGAGCTGCCCACACGGTCCCCTCACATCCGACGACAGTCCCCTGGGGTTCCCACCGGTCCCCACAGCCCAGCCCACCGGTCTGCACCTGTTTCCATCACTCGACACATTTAATGAGCACCTACTGTATCCACCCAGCTGGGAGGGAGCAGCTCGTCGGGGGTTCAGGGTGGGAGGCCTCCTTGGCCTCAGTTCAGGCCCCTCTCAGTGCAGCACCACCCCCCAACACCAGGCTGTCTGGCTCTTGGACCCCCTGCACTGGGGCTCCAGTAGGGAGCCTGGGAAGCTGCATTTACCCAGAAGTTATGGGGTCCGGCCTGGGATGGACTGGCCCCTTTCGAGCTTCCCAGCAGCGCCAGAAGATGCCCCTGCACTGTCCCTAGTTTACTGATGGGAGAAGGGCCTGGGGAAAGACCTGTGTCCCTGAGCAGCTTGTCCCCCAGCCCCTGCCCACTGCTGGTGTGGGAATCCAGCCTCAGTGGGGATGAGTAGGGAAGGAATTTTAAGGCCCACCTTCCACCCTGGGGTCCTGATCCCCTTTCCTCCACCCCAACCCCAGCCAGGGCAGCCCTGGCCTCAGCCCTTGGGGCCCCAAGAAGCCAGAGAGGCAGATTCTTACATGGCGAGGTGGCATCCGTGACCAGGAGGGTGAATGTGTTCACTAGAGCACGTGTGGTCAACGGGTGTGTCTTCTTGGCTCTAGAAGAGGTGTGATCACATCTCTCGGCAGATGACCAGAGCTGCTGGCGCTCCTGAAAAGAAAAGGCAAACCTGCCTGGCTCCCACCCACACAGGAGGCACTCATCTCGGCTGCCCAGATGCCCTGCCTGCCGCCTCCCGCGCAGAGGGAGGTGCCAGCCGGCTGAGCGGGTATGTAACCGCTTTTCCATCCGTCCAGAAAGCCAGCCCCACACATAATTCAAGGACAGCCTTGCTGCTGGGCCCCGAAAACACCAGGCTGAGCTCGGGGTTCTGTAAAGGCAAGTGCCTGTCGGTGACTTTGACTGACTTTCCACTGATTACCTGCCGGGGAGCCCAAAATAACTCCCCAAAGTGCAAGCCTCAGGGTGAGCCCTGACCGAGACCTGACTCTACATCTCGTCTTTTCATTGTTTTTTATTTTATTTTTATTTTTTAAAACATTTTTTTATTTCTTTAATGTGTCTATTTTATTTATTTATTTCTGGCTGCGTTGGGTCTTCGTTGCTGCACGCAGGCTTTCTCTAGTTGCGGTGAGCTGGGGCTACTCTTCATTGCGGTGCGCGGGCTTCTCACTGCGGAGGCTTCTCTTGTTGTGGAGCACGGGCTCTAGGCGCGTGGGCTTCAGTAGTTGTGGCACGCGGGCTTAGTTGCTCCGCGGCATGTGAGATCTTCCCACACCAGGGCTCAAACTCGTGTCCCCTGCATTGGCAGGCGGATTCTTACCACTGTGCCACCAGGAAGCCCCATTGTTTGCTTTTTAAAATATACCTTTTTCATACATATAGATACCATTTCTCAAATAGATGATATACACACACCGTGCAGCACAAAAAGAGGTGCAAAGCTGATGCCAAGAAACATCACCATCCCGTACCTCCCCCACCGCCCCTCTGGTCCTCTCCAGAGGCAGCCCCCGCAGGGAAGTGGGTGACCAGGTGGTCCTTCTTGAACACCCAGCCCGCCGCCTCTGACTGCAGCTATGGATCCTTCCATGTCAGGCTCACATACGGATCTGCCTAGCCCCTGGAGCCACGTCACGGGCAGAGGGACTTGGCAGAGGTGATTAAGCTCGGGGGAGAGCCTCCTGGGTTCCCAGGTGGGCCCACTGTGGTCGCGTGAGCCCAGCCTGGACAAACGGGCAGCGGCTCCATCCTGGAGCCTCCCGGTTGGAGCTCAGTGGGTGACACTGTGATTTCAGCCTGCGGACCAAGCAGAGGGCCCAGCTGAGCCCTGCAGCGTCTGCCCCGCAGAATGTGAAGGAGTAGGCTGTGCTGCCTGGCGCTGCTGCTCTGTGGTCGTTTGTTGCGGCTGCCGCTGGGGCGTCAGGGAATTGATAGTGTCCCGCTGTGGGCTTCACCGCAGCGCACTTACCAGCTCCCAGTGCGTGCAAACCTACATTCTGTTCGGTCTTTTCCTGTTAAGAAACTTTTGCAGTAAGTATCGTTGCACGCTGTCTGGTGCACATGCCGTGCAGGTCAACCTGCTCGTGAGCCCTGAGTTAACCCTCTCCTGTGGGCCCTGCAGAGGCTGCGTCTACACATGGCCACAATCCCAGCAGCCCCGGGGCCCTCCCCGCAGGGGCCGTCTGATTCTGGGTACCGTGTGGCTGTCACCTGCTTCATCCTGAGCCGGTGGTATCCTGGATCTGAGTCGGGGGCCGTGAGGGAGGCGGGGCAGGGGCTCTGGCTCCCTGTCTGCAAGGAGGGGACAGATCCGTGCTCCCAAACGAGCAAGGCCCTGCTCTCCACGATGCTCCGAAAGCTGCTCCTGACGGCTGGAGGGCAGGACCGGCCTGGGACAGCACAGTCAGCGACGAGGGGACAGCAGGGGCAGGACACGGCCACGCGCTCCTGCCCAGTTAGGCCCCCAGCTGGGACCCCTTCCTTCCGCTGCTGGTGCCAGGGCCGCCGGTGCTCACCTGCTCGGGTGGCCACCCCTGCGAGCCTTTCCTGGAAAGGACCTTCGTGACCCCCAGGGTCCAGCTGTGACACAGGCTCAGCCCAGGGGTCACCGGAAAGTTTGCGCTCAGATAGGCTGAATATTCTGGTCTGTTTCTTACTCAAGCCTGGAAGAAAGGGTCTGCTTTGCAGGAAAATGCCCCAGGCGATTTCATGACACATGGAGACTCCTCCAGCAGCTACAACAGGACCCTGGGTCCTGGCACTGAGCAGGTTGTGTCAAAAGCACAGAGGAAATAGTTTGGTCCGAACTCCTGGCTTGGCCTGTGTGTCCATCGTGCTGTGAGGTTGGATTCCTTCATTCCTGCCCGATTTGGTCCCTGGTGGAGCCTCAAACCCCACAGAGGCAGCCGTTCCCAAATCCACGAGCAGGTAGAGAAAGGAAAGAGAAGGCTGTGGGAAAGCAAGTGTCGATTCTTATAGGAAACAGTTCTCAGTGGCCGAGAGTCGGGGTGGTTGGGAAAACACTGATACACAGAGAGATTATTAGCACCCCTTGCCATCACACTGCAGTGAGGGGGGCAAATTGTGCCAACCTGGACGGTACAATTCTGAGGGAGAGACAGTCCTCAGATATGCACAAAGATAAGCCCTGCAACAGACGGGAAGAAACCCCCCCACCAGCACCATGTGGCCTCCAGGTGATGGGGCCGCTTGCAAGTGGCAGACCGCCCCCCCGCCGCCACCCTGTTCTGCTTTTCTCCACTGTGGGTGCCTTGATTTGTTCTCTTATCAACTATTCCCATCTCTCAAACATGAGGAATCATGCAGTGTTCACACCTCAGTGCCTGACACATAGATAGTGGGCGCCCAGCAAATGTCTGTGGGATGGTAATGGATGAGTAGATGAGTGGGTGGATGGGTGGATGGGTGTGTAGATGGATGGATGGTTGGATGGATGGAAGGATAGATGGAGGGATGTGTGGATGGATGGTGGATAGGTGGATGGATGTATAGATGGATGGATGGCTGGATGGATGGATGGATGGGAGGATGGATGGATAGATGGATGGATGGATGGATGGATGGATGGATGGGAGGATGGATGGATGGATGGATGGTGGATGGATGGATGGGAGGATGGATGGATGGATGGATGGATGGATAGATGGATGGTGGATGGATGGATGGGAGGATGGATAGATGGATGGATGGATGGATGGGAGGATGGATGGATGGATGGATGGACGGATGGGAGAATGGATGGATAGATGGATGGTGGATGGATGGATGGGAGGATGGATGGATGGATGGATGGGAGGATGGATGGATGGATGGATGGATGGATGGGAGGATGGATGGATGGATGGATGGATGGATGGATGGATGGATAGATGGATGGTGGATGGATGGATGGGAGGATGGATGGATGGATGGATGGATGGGAGGATGGATGGATGGATGGATGGACGGATGGGAGGATGGATAGATGGATGGATGGACGGATGGGAGGATGGATGGATGGATGGATGGATGGTGGATGGATGGATGGGAGGATGGATGGATGGATGGATGGATGGATGGATGGGAGGATGGATGGATGGATGGATGGATGGATGGGAGAATGGATGAATGGATGGACAGTAAAGGAAGGAGACATGCACTACAGGAAGATGCCATGTTCTTCTTGTTGATCATTTTGTCCCTCTGTCTGCCAAGAGGCAACATGAGGAAACTCCTTGCCTGTGGAGCCAAAATAGCTGCTAAAACAAGGCTAATGCCTGTTGAACTTTGCCTAGGAAATTTCTATTGGGAAATGAAGATTCTGACAGGTTCAGCATCTCAGTTGTGGAAACAGACTGCACAGCTGTGCCCACCCAGAGGACTAGAAGGGATTTGGTGCCTGGGTGCACACCTCACAGTTGGAACTTTCTGCTGGCTGCTTCTGGTGGGGTGGGCAATGACTGTGGCCACAGGACATGAGTCACAGGCCGAGTCCCAGGCCCCGTGCAGAACCCTGTGACAGGGACCCCAAACGGGCCCAGCCTGGAGGCTGGAGACCCAAACACTCCCTACCACCCCTCTGCCTGCGGCTTCTAGATGGTTCCTCCCCCACTCATGGGCTTCCCATGGGCGGAGGCTCGCTCCCACCAGCCACCCTGGCATGGTGAGTGTGTGCACCTCGGGGCCGTGATGGGGGAGAGGGAGGGGTGGCCTGGGAGGGAGAGGTGTGTGTGCCTCAGAGCTGACAGCTATTCCTGTGAACGCAAAGGTCCTGAGCACCGGGCATGGGCTCCCGCTGGCCCCCTCCAGGTCCCCACCTTGGTCAGCCCCATCTCTGATCTGTTCCCTTCTCACTCTGGACAGAAGCCTGGGTCCAGATGGCTGCCAGAGGGTCCCCTGCCCAGTCCCCAGATAGCTGTGGGGTCCCCCGTCCTGCCACTCCCCCCCGTCCACTCCACCCTGGCCACCAGCTGCTACCCATTTCTCAAACATGACACGCCTGCTGCAGCCCCAGCTTTGGCTGTGTTGACCCGCAGCGCCCGGCACTCCCCCTGAGTCCCAGGATGCAGCCCAGGACAAGCATGCCAAGTGTCCTTGGGAGGTGATCCCGGGAGCAGGTCAGGCGTCAACGAGCATGTCTGTGGGTCATGGGGGCTCCGTCCCACCAGGGACTCCTTGGGGACAGTGCAGAAACTCCAAGAGGTCCCACCAAGGGGCGGGAGAGCTGGTGCCCACCACCAAGGCCCCCAGGCAGCAGCCACAGGGCACCAGAAGAAGCCTGGGGCAGAGGGTGGCGCATCTGGGGGCGTTCCTCACTCAGAGTTCTGCGCACGGGGACCCAGCCCACCCCCAGGCCTCTCCAGGTAAGAGCAGTGCCTGGCCCACCGTCGGCTCTCAGCAAATGTTTGACAAGTGAGGCAAGTCTATATGGGCTGAAATGGAGGAATTTTTGTGAGGAGCTGCTGAGTTAACAACAAAGTGACGTGCCAGCAGCAGGCAGAGCGGGCTGCCGTCTGGGCTTTGCTTTTTAACTAGGGGATTACAGATGGAAAACCAAGCTTCTGGGCAGAGGGCCTGCGTGGCTTTTCCACATAGACCTTTTGTAGCCAGAATGTTCTTTACCTTGTAGGGATCACTGGTTTGGTTTTTATAATAATCATCTTCATCAACATAGAGACAGTGTTTATATTCGATTTTTTTTTATGATGAAAAATGTCAGACCGGGCTTCCCTGGTGGCGCAGTGGTTGAGAGTCCGCCTGCCGATGCAGGGGACGCGGGTTCATGCCCCGGTCTGGGAGGATCCCACATGCCGCGGAGCGGCTGGGCCCGTGAGCCGTGGCCGCTGAGCCTGCGCGTCCGGAGCCTGTCCTCCGCAACGGGAGAGGCCACAACAGTGAGAGGCCCGCGTAACGCATAAAAAAAAAAAAAAAAAATGTCAGACCTACAGAAAAGCTGAGAGAGTATACAGTGGGCACCTGGCCGCCCACCAGCGAGATTCAACAAGCGCGAAGGAGAAAATTCTACGTTTCCTTTTAAGTTTGCCAGGAGGTCAGAGATTAGGACACAGCCAGGACAGCAGGAGGGAAACCTGGGCCTGGGAAGGGGTGGGGGAAGTGGGGATGGAGTGGGGGTGGAATGGGGGTGAATGGGGGTGTGACGGGGTGGGCGGCAGCCCCCCAGCATCCCAACCAGAGGACCAGGTGAGGAGGCGGGAGGGGTGGGGCAGCTCCCCATCCACTGGGACCACCACCAGTTCTGGGCAGCAGGTGAACCCCAGGGGGGTTTCCTCCCCTCTATGGCTTCTCTGGGGAAGCTCCCGACCAGGAAATGGAAGCGCCTCCCCTGCAGCCCCCAGGGGGCCTCGGCGGGAGGGTGAGTCTGTGACTTTGTGAGTCGGTTGTGATGTGTCAGATTCTCAGGAAAATATGATAAATGCTGTGATCTTTCCCCAGAGGTGTCAGCGTCTCGTGTGTGCATGCTGTCATGAGGAGGGAAGGGGCCAGGCATCCTCACGCCCCGGGAACTTTGGGAACAGGGAGGGGATCCAGAGGGTAACAGAGCGCCGAGGCCATGAGCGCAGCTGGCCAGGGATGGGCTTCTTCTCCGGGGACCCCCCCCCCAGCCCCGGTACACCCAGGGAACTAGAAGAGGCTCCTTTGGGCTTTGGACCCAGAGACCATTGTGGAAGCTTCCGTCTCCAGGGTCCGACTGCCGTGGCTCCACTGAGACATGGGCCCTGCCTGCCAAGCCTCCCTGGGTGAAATGCCCAGCAGCTTCACCGAGGCCTCAGACAACTGCACAGCTGGCCTTGCTTCTAGGGATCCCTGACCAGAAAGTAGATTCTCCTTAATTATCTGGACATTTGAGACAAAGGCCACGCCCCCATTCCCAGCATCTCCCCGGCAAGGACTGCCATCCAGATGAGCAGGGCTGGGACCAGACTGGCTCCAGCGCCCAACAGACAGGAAACAGCCCACGTCACAGTGGAGGGGACAGGCACACAGCCCTCCGCCCTGCCTGGGACCCAGGGGACCCAGCACAGCGCTTGGCCTTGACTGCTGCCCAGTTCTCAGACCCTGAGCCTCAGGTGGAGTCTGTGAAGGGTCTTTAACAGGTGGCACGGCCCAGCTTGGACAGATCAATGCCAAGAGGCACTGGGCCCTGAGCCCACCACTCGCCTCAGTCCCAGGAAGGGCCAACACCGCATCTGTTCTGACTTAACCCAGGTCCGCATGAGCGGCCGCCCTGCCCCAGCCTCACGCGGAGCTCAGAGATTAACCAAGGAGGAGCACGTGGCCCAGGCCCCACGTGGGCGTCCTCGATGAAGCCAGGCAAGGGACCCAGGACCCCATGACAGAGCTGGAGCCCAGGCGGGGGCGCTCTCAGACGGGGGCTGCATAGGAGGGCTTGTCGGGTCCCATCCTGGGGTCCCACCCTGGGCTACCCCGAGCCATCCCACTTCCCCGGCCCCACGAGCCAGCATGAAGGCAGCCGGGAGACAGTCTCACAGGGTGCAGTGGGGTCCAGCAGCCATGTCCCTTCCTAGCAGCCCTTCAGGCTTCCTCAAGGGCTGCCTTTCCACCCCCTGAGGCCCATCCAGCTGGTGACGATCAGTGCAACACACCCCTTCCCAGCATGTGGCCCTGGACTGGAGGAACAGAGCTGGAGAGCAGGGGACCCCACCTGCCCCAGCGCCCCCGTTCCCTGTCAGCTCTGTGAGCCAGCCACGGTCCCTTCTGCTGCTCGCCACTCCAGACCCCCCAACACAGAAATGAGGGAGAACACTCAGGAAGGAAGGAAGGCCCTCCAGCCGAGGCCAGGTGCGAGCTCCCACGCTGAGGATTTTCAAAGCCACGACTGCCATCTTTGTGAACTTATGGTCAGAACCTGCCCTCTGGGGCCATCCTGTGCTGGACTCCTCGGATGCGCAAGCCCATCCTGGGCAAGAGAGTCACGGCCAGGACCCCCAGTGAGCCAGATAATGTGTGACTGTTTCAGGACAGGTCCCGCCAGACGCTCTGTCCCAGGACAGACCACACTCACGGCCAGGACCGTGATGGCTCCTCGGGGGGGACAGGGGCCCAGCATCGCACGGTGGGTTCTGGTGCTGCCAGGAGCCATGGGAGTCCTCAGCTGCACCCAGGCCAGGTCTCGGGGGTCCTCCCCCTCCTATGTAAAACCAAGGGGCGGGTGGGTCTTCATGACTGCGTTTCCTCCAACCAATGCTGAAACCAGGACCTGCCTCTACGTGAGTTCCCAGGGTTCTGGAGTGACCCCGACCCCAGTAGGCCCCCCACCCCATCTTTGGGACTATAACTGGTCCAAGTGGTCTTGTCAGAGATATCCCAATGCTCACGGGAGACCCCTGGTGACCCCATGAGATCCTTTTGAGGGGTCAGCCCTGAAAGCTCTTTTCATTTCCCCTCTGCCTTCCCCAGCACCACCTCACGCTGACCACCTCCATCTGTGGACTTAACATGAAATGGAAGTGATTTCATTTTACAAAGCAGGTTTGGGGAATTATTTTAATCAGAAAGCCTTGCTCTGGAATACCTAGAAAGGCCAGGATTTGGGAATCGATCATGTATGAAATTATACAATGCTAGTTTTCAAAACAAAACTCACTGTTGCGGTAGGTTTCCTTCACGTATCTTTTTTCCTCTCCATCTCTATATATTTTTAAATTTTTTAACTTGAAATAATTTCAAGCTCAAGTTGTATGACTCATACAAGAGCATCTTGGCCCACCCCTCCCCCACCTCCAGATGCACCAGGTCGCCGCGTCTGCCTGAGTTTGCTTTTCAACCCCTGTCTCTCTATGGATCCTCTTCTGGACCATCTGAGATCATTGCCTTGGTGGATTTTATTTTTTTTTAACAGACGTAAAAAGAGAGTTGGTGCGAGACAGTTTGGATGGCACAGAGGGTACAGAGCGGAGGGTCAGGAGGTGACAGCCTCTCCCAGTGGCACCTGGCTGTGTGTCAGGCTCCATTCTGAGCGTGCTCACCGCAGCCTGGGATGCTGGTGAGCCAGGCCCTTCTCGGGTCCCTCCTGTCACACACACACCCCATGCCCCAGGGGCGTCTATTCCAGAGTTTCCTCCTAGTTCTTCCAGTGTCCTACGGTCTGAGCGTTAGTGTCCCCCCAGATTCTAGTGTTGAAACCCTAATTCCCAAAGCGATGCCTTAGGAGGTGGGTGATGAGGTCATGAGGGTGTAGCCCCCACAATGGGATTAGTGCCCTTGTAAATGGGACCCCAGAGAGCTCCCTCACCTCGTGAGGACACAGGGAGAAGACCTTCGTCTATAGCTGGGAAGAGGCCTCACCAGGACCCGACGGTGCCGGCTCCCTGATCTCAGGCCTCCAGCCTCCAAGACCAAGAGAAATAAACGTCTGTTGTGGATAAGCCCCACAAGCGTGCGGTCTCTGTTACAGCAGCCCGAGCTATAAGACACGGGGTGAGCACAAGAACCTTAAATCTGCTGACATCTTTATTTCTTGATTTTTCAACATACACTCGCTCTGAAAGATGGTAGACTTGGGGCATTTATGCTCCTTGCTGACTCCTCTCCCACCCCGCAATTTCCCTAGGTTAGAGGGTTACTCTCTGTCTTGGAGAGGACACCTTTGTAACTTTCAAGAACACAGTGAAACCTGTTTCTTAGCCATCTGCTCCACGCGCCCCAACCTTGTGGTGTGAGCTCTCCTTCCCCGCTGGTCACAGTGTCCCTTCACACGTCTGATCGGAGACTTTGACCTTCCGCTCCACGACACGGTCAAGACTTCCTCTCTGGTTGACGGTGCTTCTAGCCAGGTAATGCTCATTAACGGCACTTAAGTGTTATGATGATAGAGACGTTGTTTTCCAGGAGCCCCCGGGGCTGCGCTGGGCCAAGGGAAGGGAATGAAACGGTGCTGCTGCATCCCCCCGGCACCTGCGCCCACACTCCCTTCGGGGGTCGCGTCTGTCTTGTGAACCCACATCCTTTCCAATGCTGTCGTGTCAGGGAGGCCCCGAGCCTGGCAGCACCTTGGCCTCACGCTTGAAGAAGGCACGGGCTGGCCCGGCTCTGGCCCCGCATCACTCTCCTTGTGAACCTTGCGGGTCCGAGGCGGCTGTCGTCACTCTGGCTCTTAGTCTCTAGGGATCATGCCTGTTTCTCTCTAAGCTCCTGGCTTTTCTCCTTGCCCCCAGGTCCTGAGACAACACGAGGAGGGGCCCTTTTGCTTCAGTCCTGCTGGGCAACTGTGAGCCCAGTGGTCACTTCTTTGTCCCCCTGCATTGTGTTCATATTTGGGCTGCAGTTTGTACCCACCTGAGGCCCATACTGACGATCCTCAAAGCCCACGCCTTCCCTCCTCAGAGCGGACAGAAACAACGCCGAGGCCCAGATGCTGTGGACCCCGACTTCAGAAAGTGCGAGGCGGAAGGGATTTTAATTCAGGATGATTTCTCTTGCCTGTGAAAAGAATCGCTCCTTTTACAAAGACAGTGTTAGCCATTCTCCACGTTGACCCAAAGAATCATTTCCTTTTCTCCTTTCTGCTCAAGAAAGCAGAGCTGGCCTTTGGCAGCTGAATTAATGGGGAAAGAGTCCATCTTTGTAAACACATCCCGCCTGGCTCGTCCCGCTGAAACCGCCTTGAGAGCTGAGATGATTGGTCACCCACGCACAGGCTCCACACATCTCACGACTGTCACATCGTCGTCCTGCGGTGTCTCTGAAGTCCTAATTGTCCCAGGGCTCCAGGAGAGCCAAGGAGATGAGAGTAACAGTGGAAAATGATGCATGACTCGCCATCAGCTGACTGCATAAAAGCCTCATTAAGAAAAACAGAACGGGGCTTGGGGGAAGCAGGAGTTGGCTGAGTCATCTTGGGGACAGGGGTCTTCAGAGCTGACACCGGTAAGAGGCCAGCCTCTGGAGATCAAGGGTCTGCTCCTTGCCCCCCGCCCCGCCCCGGAGGTAAGGCCACACCACACGGAGAATCTGAGAACAAGGCCCATTGTGCACGGTCACAACCCAGAGCTGCCTTCCCTCCTGTGTGTGGCAGGGCCCCCTCCCCACACCTCGAACCACCTCCACAGCCCTCAGAGGTGGTCCCCTCCCCCGGAAGGGCACCACTGCAAAGGCGTCCCCAGGCTCCCTGGGGCCACAGGAGGAGGCGGGGAGGGAAGGGAAAAATGAGTGCTGTCCTGTGGCACCCCACCCTCAGGGGAGGTGAGAGGGTGGGGTTTGGTGCTCCGGGGCACATGAGCAGAGCACTCAGCCTGGCCCCCCACCTTGTATAGGGGACCACTTACCCAGCCTGCCTCAGTTTCCCCACCACAAAGGAGATCGTGACAGCCACTGCCCGGGAGACCCTCCTCTCATTTCCCATCGGCTCAGTCCCTGCTGTCACAGGTGAGGCCAGCGGCTCCCACAGCTGAACAAAGACCTTCCAGCAGGGCCCCGCTCTGATGACAGAGGGCTGTGACCCAGGGCTTGGACGGCCACACTTGCCAGGACAGGCAGGAAACGAGAGGTCACCTCCCCCAAGAGACTGGAAAATAAAAAGACGATAAAAAGCAGCTCAGCCCGGCCCCCACCGCCTTCGAGGCCACTGGAGGGGAGCGTGGGAGGAGGTCAGACGGCATCTCCCACCTCGGTCCCCCCGAGGCCCCTGGAGGGGAGCTGCGTGCACGTGCGCACGTGTGGGGAGACGCTGCACTGCCGACAAGTCCCAGGTGATGCCGAGGCCGCCGGCAAGAGGCCGACCGAGCAGCCTGGGTCTATCGGAACTCGCTCCCTCCTTCCCCAGACCCAGGGACTTGAGGTGCACACCCGGCAGGATTCCACGCGGCTTTCCATCGCACAAACGCACCGAGAATCCCTCCGTCAAGGCAGGAGGCTGTGCGCCCCTCCCGGGGGGCCCTCTGCTGTAGCACCAGTGCCCCACAGCCATCAGAGCCTGCATCTCTCAGCTCCTCTACACATCCTAACGAGCCCCCGCGGTGACGGGGCCGCCCTGTCCCTCTCTCTGCAGCTCGCTTCAGCGGGAGCCGGACGGAACACCATGGACCTGGCGGCCCTCACGTTTCAACACAAACCAAGCTGCTGACCGGAAGGTAATTCAGTCAAAAGCCGTGAGGAGTCACAGGTAAAATACAGGGCACCCAGTTAACTTTGATCTTTAAATAAACGGTGGATAATTTTGGATATAAGTCTATCCTATGTGACATTTGGGGCATACTTACACTGCAAAATTATTTATTGTTTAACTGAAATTCAAATTTAACTGAGCATCCTCTATTTTTACATGTTATATCTGGCAACCCCAAAAGGAAGCTGAGCACCCTACCAGTCAGGAGTGACCAGCAGCTGAGCCTTCCCCCGGGGGCTCCCCACCTCCCCTGGGCCCCATGGGTGACATGGTGGGGATAGTAACAGTACGAGGGCCGGGGCTGAGCACAGAACCTCCCCCAGCGGGTGGGACAAATGGCCCTGCGGTCATCATGGAGATTCCTCAAGTGCCCGGCCTGAAGAATTGGACTTCTTTTTCAAAACACCCTAACGGGCTTCCCTGGTGGCACAGTGGTTAAGAATCCTCCTGCCAATGCAGGGGACATGGGTTCGAGCCCTGGTCCGGGAAGATCCCACATTCCACGGAGCAACTAAGCCCATGCGCCACAACTACTGAGGCCTGTGTGCCTAGAGCCCGTGCCCCGCAACAAGAGAAGCCACCGCAATGAGAAGCCCGCGCACCACAACAAAGAGTAGCCCCCGCTCGCCACAACCAGAGAAAAGCCCGCGCGCAGCAACGAAGACCCAACGCAACGAAATTAATTAATTAACTAATTAAATTAAAAAAAAAAACACCCTAACTGGCACCCTTGGGGTGGGCCTGGTCCCAGAGAACAGGAAATGCCTTCACTAGGCTCCTGCCTGCAGGTTTCTGAGACAGGAGCCCTGGTTTGGGTCCAAACAGTGGGTGGGAAACTCCCCCTAGAGGTGTGATGTGGGGCTGCAAGCTGAGGCTGGTTCCTCACCTTCCAGGCCCCTCAGACCCGGGCACCGAGGTGACAGAGCTGTCTTCCCGGTCCAGAGGTTGGAACGAGGCCTGAGGACGGCCGTGGGCGAGCAGGACCCCCGGCCAGCGCCCAGTTCTTCCACCCCCATTAGTGTACCCTCCCAGGTCTCCGCGTGGGCACCAGACGGAAGCAGAGGTGCCCCTCTTGTCTGGGAGTCAGGAGAGGCCCCTGGGGCGGCAACCTTGGACCTGAGAGCTGAAGTCTGGGCAGGAGAGAGACAGGCAAAGGTAGGGGAGGTATCTGTGGCCCCAGGGGGCTGGAGGGTGGCTTGCAAGAAGGAGCCCAGGTAAGAGCACATGGGGACCAGAGCAGAGCAGGCCTGGTGGGCTGGGAGAGACAGGGGTCACAGCTGGGTGGCTTCTGGAGGTCAGTTCCTGGCCCTGTCCTTGGCCATGGGACCGTGGTGAGGTTGCTTACGTACAAGCGTGGTGGCACATGCGCAGGCAGGGCTGTGGGTGGTGAGTGGTTAATTCACGACCTGAGCTCAGTGCAGAGCCCAGGTTCCTGTTGAGCCTGCATCTCCGTGTGGAGCCCTGGGGTTCTGCTCTCCTCGGGTCCCCTCAGCCCGGCGCCCGCCCGCTGGTTCTTCACAGCCCTCTTCTTTTCCGGACAAGGAATATGACATCTTTTCTCGATAAGTAGACAATTTCACAGTGCATACAAATATCAAGTCATTATGCTGTACACCTGAAACCTAATAGAATGTTTTACGTCAGTCATTCCTCATAAAAAGTAATTAAATTTATCATTTGTTAATGATTGCAAATAGCATGTCGCAGGTTAGATTTTTTTCATTTAATTTTTTGAATGGGCAGCTCACTTCATGTGGTTCAAAAAGCCCCGTGTACAAAAGGACACACGGGAAAGGGTCTCCCCGCACCCCTGCCCCATCTGCTCAGTACCTCCGCCCTCCAGGAGCCGCTATTATTTGTCTCTTACCTCCCATGATAGATACATAAATAGGTAGAGAGATAGATAGATTGATTGATAGATGATAGATAGATACATAGATACATAGATAGATAGATGATAGGTAGAAAACAGATGGATAGATAGATGGATAGATGATAGATAGATACATACATAGATAGAAAATGGATAGATAGATGGATAGATGATAGATAGATAGAAAATAGATGGATAGATACATAGATAGATAGATGACAGATAGATGGATACACAGACAGACAGGTAAATAGATGGAAAGGTAGATAGATAGATACATACATACATACATACATGGATAGATAGATAGATGGAAAGGTAGAAAAGATAGATGGATAGATGCATAGATAGATAGATACACAGACAGATAGATAAATAGATGGAAAGGTAGATAAATAGATAGGTAGAAATAGATGGATAGATAGATGAAAGATAGATGGATACACAGATAGATAAATAGATGGAAAGGTAGATAGATAGATGGATAGACAGGTAGATAGATGGAAAGGTAGAAAAGACAGATGATGGATAGATAAACGATAGATGGATAGACAAATAGATGGAAAGGTAGATAAATGGTGGGCTGATTTCTTTTCAAAGTTTGTTTTTTAATACGAAGCACTCTTTGTTCTGCGTACATTATCTGTGGGCTCTATTGGTATTTCTCTCCCAGTACTTAGTGCCTTTAGGCTTCCTCCTTACCACACATATGCACACACTCACACACACCTCCCCCACGTACCTCGTGTCGACTTCCCCTCTCGCCACCAGCCTCTCCCAGCGCTCCCTCCCTCAGCCCGTGTGTAGCCCCCAGGGTGTGCCCACCCACCCTCCCTCATCTTACACGGGAAGGGCAGTGAAGCCACACAGCCCCTCACACACACGGGCACAGGGACTTTGGCATGACGCTTGTCACGTGACCCTACTTGCTCTGTGCAGGTGGAATACGCGGTCGGATGGAGAGGGGAATTCAACATCATTTTCTTTAACTTATTTATTTTTTTTGTTGAAGTATAGTTGATGTACAATATTACATGTTATAGGTGTACAATATAGTGATTTACAATTTTTAAAGTTTATACTCCATTTATAGTTTTTATAAAATATTGGCTATATTCCCCGTGTTGTACAACATATCCTTGTAGTTTATTTTATATCTAATAGTTCGTACCTCCTAATTCCCTGCCCCTATATTGCCCCTCCTCCCTTCCCTCTCCCCACTGGTAACCACTAGTTTGTTCTCTATATCTGTGAGTCTGCTTCTTTTTTGTTATATTCACTAGTTTGTTTAATTTTTTAGATTCCACATATAAGTGATAACATACAGTATTTGTCTTTCTCTGTCTGACTTATTTCACTTAGCAGAATACCCTCCAGGTCCATCCACGTTGCTGCAAATAGCAAAATTTCATTCTTTTTTGTAGCTGAGTAGTATTCCAGTGTGTGTGTGTGTGTGTGTGTGTGTGTGTGTGTGTGTACACAACATCTTCTTTATGCATTCATCTGTTGATGGACACAGGTAGCTTCCATATCTTGGCAATTGTCAATAATGCTGCTATGAACACTGGGGTGCACGTACCTTTTTGAATTAGTGTTTTTGTTTCTGTTTTTCAGATATATACCCAGGAGTGGGATTCCTGGGTCATATGGTAGTTCTATTTTCAGTTGTTTTTTTTTTGTTTGTTTGTTTTTTGCGGTACGCGGGCCTCTCACTGTTGTGGCCTCTCCCGTTGCGGAGGACAGGCTCCGGACGCGCAGGCTCAGCGGCAATGGCTCACGGGCCCAGCCGCTCCGCGGCATGTGGGATCTTCCCGGACCGGGGCACGAACCCGTGTCCCCTGCATCGGCAGGCAGACTCTCAACCACTGCGCCACCAGGGAAGCCCTATTTTCAGTTTTTTGAGAAACCTCCATACTGTTGTCCACAACAGCTAGACCAATTTACATCTCCACCTACAGAGTACGAAGGTTCCTTTTTCTCCACATCCTCGACAACATTTGTTATTTGTGTTCTTTTTTGATGGTAGCCATTTTGACAGGTGTGAAGTGATATCTCATTGCGGTTTTGATTTGCATTTCCCAGACGATTAGCAATGTTGAGCATCTTTTCATGTGCCTGTTGGCCATCTGCATTTTTCTCTTTGGAAAAATGTCTATTCAGTTCTTCTGCCCATTTTTTAATCTGATTGCCAGGGACGCATTCCAGGATATGCCTAGAATGAAGGGAACCAGGTGTCTGTGGACCACAGCAGCTGGCCAAACACGGTTCAGGTGCAGTGGCCACCAAAGAGGACCAAGACACAGCCTGGCCCTCAGAACCTCCAGTGCAGTGGGGAAAGTAATCAGGCACAGCTGACTCCAGGCAGGGCCGAAGAGACTGCAGGAGAGGGGCACAAACCAGCCAAGGCAGTCGGTGGGGTGGGGGGTGGGGTGGGGGCGGTTCCTGGGGGAGGAGGCTCTCCAGATTGAAGAAGGCACGGATGGGGTAGGGGATGAGCAGGTACCACGACGTGTCCCGAAACAGTAGGGAGATAAATGGTGAGGGCCACTGTCTGTTAGCACTTCCTGTGTGACAGATCCCGTGTTAAGTGGCTTTGGGCCCTGCTTCATTCCCACCTCGCATAAACCCCCTGAGGGGAGCCCCACCTGTGCGTCAGAGAGAGGAGAGGAACACAGGCCCAGCTGGAATCACAACGTCCAGCCACATCGTGGCTCCCAGCACAGCTGGTGGCCCTGGGCCATTGTGGAATCCTCTATGGGCCATGTCTCCCCACTTTGTGGGGACCGGCATCGCCAGCATCGCCCTTCACGGATGGGAAGCCAAGACTCAGGCTCTGAGTCCCCGGGCTGTCCCAGGGAGTGAGGCTGGCCGAGTGACTCCAAATGTTTGCTAAGAAGCCCGAGCGTGTGCCCGGGTCCCCAAGCAGAAACCAGCCCCCATCAGCACCCCCGGGGTAGGCGCCGTCGTCGCTCCCATTGCACGGAAGAGGGCACTGCGGCCTGGAGAGGTTCAGCGCCTTGCCGGCTCACATAGCTGGCAGGCCGCAGAGCCGGAAGGGGACCCGGAAGCCTGACGAAGAGTCTACACTCAGCGGGAGGCGAAGAGCGTTCCTCGCCTGGAGCACCCTCCCCGGGCACCGCGGTGGACTTGACCCGGTGGGGAGGGGCGGGGAGAAGCCCGAGGTGGGCGGGGATGGGGCGGGGTGGAGCAGGCGGCCTCGATTGGGTGCTGCTTTGAGCTCGTCACGGGACTGCCCCCAGGCCGGCGCCCCGCTTGGCCCCGCCCTCGGGCCAGACTCCGCCCAGACCCAGGCCCCGCCCCTCCGCGGCCAGGGTTAACCCCCACTTGCCGACCACTCTAGAGGCCCGGGTCGGGGAGGATGGGCCGGGACGCCCCTGCCCCGGTGCGCAGGAGCCCTCTGCAGCGCTCAGGCCAGGGGCAATGGAAGCTCTTGGAGCCCACACTCGCAGGCACTGTAGGTTGCCTGTTGCTTTTCTTCTTAGCTTTTTTACTGGGGTGTAACTTGAAATTCCACCATTTAAAGCGCACAGTTCAGCGGGGTTTACCCCGAGCTGTGCAGATATCGCCACAACCTAATTTAGGGCGATTCCATCCCTCTCCCCAAACGCACTCCTTCCAGTGATCCGCACTCTGACGGCGCTGCGCCGCGGGACCGGGCCGCCAGGGGGCGCCGCGACCCAGCCCTCAGCTGCGCCTGCGCAGGCGCCGCGCGCGAGCCCGAGAGCGAACCCACCGAGCGCGCGCCCGCCCCGTGGAGTGCGCCTGCGCGGAGCCCGTGGCCGCGCCAGCTCCCGCAGGGGGCTCGTCGCTGGGCGGCCGGGCTATGGGGGAGGCTGAGGTGGGCGGCGGCGGCGCGGCGGGCGACAAGGGACCGGGGGAAGCGGCCACCAGCCCTGCCGAGGAGACGGTGGTGTGGAGCCCCGAGGTGGAGGTGTGCCTCTTCCACGCCATGCTGGGCCACAAGCCCGTCGGTGAGCGGAGCGCCGCGCACCCGCGTGGGGGCGGGGCGGCGGGCAACGGCCGGGGCGCGCGCGGGGCGGACGGGGCGGGGCCACCTGTGTCTGCACCCCCGCCGACCCTGCCCCCACCTGCGCACCCCACCCCCTCCCTCAGCCCCCGCTCCTGCGCCCAGCCACCCAGGCCCCTCTTTACTCCTTCCTCGCTGACCCCTGACCTTTCCTCTCCCCCCGCACCCCTGCTCCCCTAACCCCCACCCCCTCCAACCACTGGCCCCTCTCGCCCCCTTGCCCCCCACCTCTCATCTCCACCCTACCTGCTGGCCCGCCCCTCCCCACAAGCTGACCCCTTCCTTCTGCAGGTGTGAACCGGCACTTCCACATGATCTGTATCCGAGACAAGTTCAGCCAGAACATCGGGCGGCAGGTCCCATCCAAGGTCATCTGGGACCACCTGAGCACCATGTATGACATGCAGGCACTGGTGAGCAGGACCCCACCCTCCCCAGTCCTCCCAGGGCCAGAGCCCCTCGCTCCCCAGACAGAGCTGGTGGCAGGGAGCCCCCTCCATGCCTCCTCCCTGGGTCCTTGCCGGGCCCTGGCCTCAGGGACCTTGACGTCTGGGATGTCCCACAGGGGACCAGTTGTTGAACAAGATAGCTCTGAGTAGTTTTACGAAAAACACAAGCCTAATGACGGTAGCTAGTTATCGCATTGAACTACCTTAGGTGGGGGGTTGGGGGGTGGTCGGTTAAGATCTTGCCAGGAGATAACTAGGGAGCTGAAGCTCATGGGAGGGGGCTCTTAGGCCATTGTCAGTCTTGTGGAAAGTCCCCGAGTGCTACAGGCAGGGAGGTGACCGGGTCTGAGTCATATTAAGATGAATATGGTGGTTTCTGTGAGAACCAGGCAGGCAGGGGCCCAGGCCTCATGGAACCCCCAGCTGGCCGTGTCTGAGGGGGAAAAGGTTAACTAGGTAACCAGGACGGCAGAAAAGACAGGTGGGCATTCCCGGCAGAGGAATGGCAGGTGTCAAGGCCCTGTGGCAGCAGGCATTGGTGCATCGGGGAACGCAGAGGAGGCCGGGGTGTCTGGAGAATGAGTGGGAGTGGGGATGTCAGGTGACCAGCAGGGTGGGAGACCGTGCTGGGGTTAGGCAAGGCTCTGCCTCTCCTCGGGGCTTGGGGCTGCCCCAGCCCCCCAGCTGAGACCTGCTGCACATCTGTGAGGTGGAGAGCGAAACCCGGGCCTTCTTGTGTCCATAAACCGCGCTGCCATTCGCTCCCTGTTGGTCTTGGGCAAGTCGTTTGCGCCTCGTCATCCTCGCATAGAAAGGGGAACTGACAGCTAGGCCCTGGAACTGACCTCCTGGCCCACAGTCAGTACCCTGGAAACTCGAGGACAAGCCGCTAAACTAAAGTGGGCCCTGCAGAGGGGCTGAGCCCATGAGCTGGGGCCCCGCTCCCCGAGAATTCCTGTGTTCAGAGGCTTCACAGGGCTCCCATGCTTGTCACGTTGGAGGTCACCTGACCCCCAGGAACTTCCTGCACCCCGACTCCAGGCTGGGGGCCAGGAGCTAGACACAGAGATGAGTGTGGCAGGGCCACTGTCCTGGGGGGCCCTGGTGCGGTAGGAGAGACAGTTGGCTCTCAGGCACCGGCCCTGGCTCCAAGGTCCTGTGGCCGTGACGCCCAGCACAGGGCCCACGTGACACTGTGGGTGGCCACCCAGGGGTCTCAGCTCAGGACAGGTGGCCCTTCCCCCCCCCCCCCCGCTTCCTTAGACCCCAGCACCGCTATGGAGCTGATGCCTCGGTCCCCTGGGGCCTCGTAAATATGAGTCTGTGGACCGCACCCCACAAGGTGACCATGAGCCCAGGAGCCCTCGGGGTTTGCAAAGCTCCCGGATACTGGTTGGCACATTTACATGCTGACCACCTGGCTTGTCAGCACAGCTCCCAAGTTGGGGACTGGAGGCCCTGTCTCCTGAACCCCCTCCCAACCTGGAGACCCTTCCCACCAGCTCACCTTTCTCTTCGTCTGGTGGTCTGTGTTTTCGGGGCCTCTCTCCCTCTGGCATATGTGTGACCTCCCTCCATTTTGCTTTGCTTACCTGGTTTCCACGGGGGTGGCTCTCCCTGCCTCCCTGGCTCCTTCCCCCCGGACACGGGACCCAGGCACCATGGCCTTTGCTCACGGCTGTCGCGGGCCCTGAAGGCACTCTCCTGGAGGGGGAGCCCATGCAGCCAGGCCACGCCGGCATGACAGCACTGTCTGACTCTGCCCCCGGAGGCGTGCCAGCCAGCGGAGCGGCCCCGGCATCATCTCAGGTGACACTAAACCCTTATTCCCATCGTGATGCCTGCCTGTGGCCCGCACTGTAGTTTTGCCTTGTCTGGGTCTCCGTGACAAGCCAGCCCCTGTAGACTGCACAAGAGAAAGAAGAAAGGTCTCAGCCCTGCGCCTGCCCACTGCAGCCCCCAAGACGGTCACATGTGTTCATCGGTCACTCCTGAGTTGTCTCTTACATATCTTTAGTCACATTTTCTTTTAAATGTGACTTTTAAAATCAAGTTTTCTTCTTTGTTTCTTAAAAAATCCCAAAATGCCCTGTTTGCCGTCAGCATGAGTCTGAGATTCTTCCCTTCCCAAATCCAGAGAGGAACTTCGTCCTTCCAGAAGAAATCATTCAAGAAGTCCGAGAAGGTGAGACTCGGGCGAGAGCAGATTTGGGAACTAGGAGAGGCCGAGGGTGGTGGTGTCAGGGTGAAGGTCAGGAGCCTCGGGGAGTGAGCGTCACTGGCAGGGGGATGCTGGGTCCTCTTGGAGGGGGAGGTCTGGGGGCCCCCGGGATGGGGGGAGGACATCCTGAAGGACATATGCGCCTCCCGAGCCAGGAGGAGCCCCTGGCCTGAGCCGCTGCGGGTCGGGTGGGGCTGTGGCGCCCACCGCCCCGGGCTCTAGGTCACCGTTGGCCGTCTCCCCCCAGGAAAAGTGGTCATTGAGGAGGACACGAACGAGGAAATGAAGGAAGACGTGGACCCCCACAATGTGGCCGATGATGGTAAGTATGGAGCTCGCCCGCCCCTCCTGGGGCCCCAGGGGCACAGCACCCCAGCCTGGCCAGGCCTCCCCGTCACGGGCAGCCAGGGCCTGGCGTCTGGCTCAGCAGCTGAGAAGGCCACTTCAGGCAGAGCCTCCCACGCTGGGACGTCACGCACGGGGCCGGCACGGGGTGGGGAAGGGGGCACAGGGCAGCCTGGCCCCGGGCCCGGTCAGTGGTCACGGGGTGCAGGAGGGTGTCCGACTGAAGTGGAATGGGTGGCGGCCGTCTCAGTGCAGGGCGAACCCCGAGGAGCAAAGACGGGCATGGCTGGGCCTCGCTCCCCCAAGGGGCAGGCCACATGGGCACCCCCAGTTCGGGAGGAGCCTTCTGGGGTCAGTGTCATGTATGTAGGTGTGGACTTCTTAAACTGAACAGGAAGACGAAATAAAATTTTGGATATTCTGTTTTCAGCCAAATGATTTTGTCTCCCAGTTTTTTCATCTTCAGGAAGCTTGGGGAAAGCAACAGAAAAGTCCAGCAAAGACAAAGACAAGAGCAACTCAGACTTGGGGTCCAAAGAGGGGCCGGACAAGCGGAAGCGCAGCCGGGTCACCGACAAAGTCCTGACCGCCAACAGCAACCCCTCCAGCCCCAGCGCGGCCAAGCGGCGCCGGACGTAGACGCTCACAGCAGGCGGGCACCATGGTCACCGGGCAGTCGGCGGGTCAGATGCCACTGGGCCTGCTGCCTGCCCTCAGGTGCCAGAGGCTCCCGCGGTGCCACTCAGATCGCCTGGGCTCAGATGGCCCCTGACGACCGGAACAGGACCCGTTCAGATGCTGAGACCCGAGAGGTGTGAGCCCAGGCCACGATCACCCCGGACACTCGTGGCTCCGTGACGACGGCTGAGCTGCGCCCGTGGCTAAGCATGGGCCTGCAAACCAGTCTGCGTGGGCAGAGAGCGGGGCATAGCCAGCAATAACACACCGACCCCCTCTGTGCTCTGAGGAGCCCCAGTCTTCCCGTTCGTCCATCTGTCCATCTGTCTACCGCTGTCAACCGACTGCGGCCTCAGGAGAGCGTCAGGCCGCGGGCGCCGGCCCCTCCACCACCCGAGAGACTGAGAACTGGGTGTTTTGCCTCACTCACTCGTACTGTAACGATGTATATAATTTGGTTGGTGTTTCGCTATTTAATTTTTAAGGAGCCTATTTTACTAGGGTTTTATATGAAAAAAAATACTGCAGAAGTTAAACCTGTGTTGTATTTTTTCTGAGACGTTTTGTTTTAAGGTAACAGACTACTGAGATAATTTTTGCTCAGTTTTTATATGCCGATACAGAGAATTTGTAGCGGTTATTTTTGTATTCTCAAGTAACTTGCAACAGACCAAATGAGCATGTGGAGGGAGGTAGGACGTGGGGCTGACCCGCCGCAACCTGGGCCCCAGGCTGACCGAGGTACGCTTGTGTTTGACTGAGGGACATTAAAACACAAAAAAGCAACCTGGAGTTGTGTGATTTTGATACCAAAGTAAGTTAACTTCTCCTACAATAGGAAGTTGTATTTTTTCAAGATTTATAACTGAAGCTAACTTTGATGTACTGGATCACTTGATACAATGAATATGCAACCTAGTAACAACGGGTTCCAGTGGCTACTTTGTTGCATGTAAGCAACCCTTCAAATGCAAAATGTCAGGAGAGCAAACCAGCGGGAACTGGTGCCTCCTTCCCAAGAACAAACGAACGTGAAGGCGAGAATTCTGGCTGAGCTTGTGTTGAGAGGCACAGCCGGGCCTCCCGAGTGACGGCGAAGGTGCTCGCCCTCATCTTGACAAACCACAAGGACATTGAATGCCACCTGTCCCCCAGCACCAGGAGCACGAGGGCAGAACAGGCTGAGCCCACGAGGCCAGGCCATGAACTCCATGGGCTGAGGCCACCTGGCGCGGGGTCGGAGGCCGGCACTCGCTTCCCCGGCAGGGCTGACGTTGTCCGGCAGTGTCTCGTGTCAGGTTGAGTGTCTTGGGTCGGGTCTGCCGACCCTGAGCAGCCCTGGCCTTCCAGCCCGACTTTCCTGTGTGGGCAGCTGGGGCAGAAGCTTGCACCCCACGGTCAGACCTGCTGCATGGGGGGCCCCCGTGGGGTAAGTCTCCAGCAGAAGATCACAGCCTCGGCGGTAACCTCCTGCCACGGGTCGGGGGGGGGGGGGGATCTAGGTGGAGCCCAGGCGCAGTTGGGTGTGACTGGCACTTGTAAAGTGGAAGCTGGGCAACACCTGAGGACAAGCCTTGTGTGTGGCCGCAGGCAGCTGTGGGAAGGCTGTGCTCTGAGGGCCGCAGGCTGGGGCCACGGCCCTGTCCCCGCTGCGTGCTTGTCTGTTCTCTGGGGCAGAGCGGGGGAGCCTGCCCACCCACGTGCTCTCAGAACTGCCCAACCCTGGAGGGCACCCCAGCACCCATCAGCGCCTCCATCAGAGGCTGGAAGTCACAGCCAGGGTCTCCAAGGCCAGCTGCAAGTCAGCTAAGGTGAAGGCCAGGCCCGTGGCCGCAGCCTGCGGTGGGCCAGCCCCACCCGATGCCTGGCAGCTCTTCTATCACCTGCTCCTCGGGACACCTGCCCAGGCCATCGGTGGCAGACGATTTGCAGAAATGCCCAGAGCTCCATACCTTTGGCGGAGTCACCACTGTCCTTTTAGAAAGTCATCCAGGCAAGATGGTACCCAGAGAGGTAACAGGTTGGTGAGCCTGCAAGGAATTGGCACCAGCACCAAAAAAGGTCTTTAGCTGTGCCCGTGGCCAAGATTGGCAGGTTCTGTTCAGCTCTGGGTCGTGCCCGGCCGCACAGCTTGAGGACTGTCACGTCCCCTGAGGCCTGGTAGATGACTTGCAGGGCTGGGGGAGGTCAGCATCCCCGGGGGCTGGGCTGGGCCTCAGTCTGTGTTGAACAGCCCCGAGGGTGATCCCCGGTCATTTCTGCCTCCAGGTGTTTGGGTCTTTGCCTGGTGCCCCCTCGTAAGTGCAAGCAGCCCCTGTGCCTTCTTATAACCATTATAATGCAGCGAGGGGGACAGGAGGGCAGACCCACGAGGACACTGCACTATGGGACTCTCTACTGGAGAGAGACTTTCCTGCTGGCCTTGAAGAAGCAAACTACCCAGTTGTGAACTTTTGGAGGGGACACAGGGATCTCTGCCCTACTGCTCAGGAAGATGGGTTCTACCAACCATCTGAGGGGGCTTGAAAGCAGTTCAGTCCCCAAAGGAAATCTGATGAGACTGCTGCCCCAGCCGACACCCGGAGGGCATCCTGGGGGGACACCTGGGGGACAACTTCCAGGGGGTGTCCTCCTGGAGGCATCCTTGCGGGGGGACATCCTCCACGCATTCGTACAGGGTGGGGGACATCTGCTGTGGACAACCTCCAGGGGGCCACCCTTCGGGGGACATCCTGCCTCAGGTCATCCTGAGGGGGCACCATGGTGGAGAGAGGTATCCTCCAGGGGGAATGTTCTGGAGGGGAAGGGACATTCTGGGGGGTGCTCTGGGGGACAGAGACCCTCTGGAAACATCCTCAGAGGAGAGGGCATCCTGGGCTACATTCTTCTGAGGAGGACGTGGGGGCGGGGCTTCTTCCAGGGGATGGTTCTGGACTTCTAGGATGTAAGCATCCTCCAAGGAAAAGATCTCCAGGGTGGGGATCTCAGGGTGGAGGGGAACATTCCCGGACAGTGGAAGAGAGACTTTTCAGGTTGGTGGGCTGGGGAGGCAAGCATCCTCCAGGGAAACATCTTTGGGAGGGACGTTTTCCCAGGGGAAAGGGGTATTCTGGGAGGATCCTGAGGGGGTGTCCTCGGGGAGCATCCTCCAGGGGGCCTCTCCAGGGAGAAATCACCAAGGTGGGCATGTGGGGGGCAACCTCATGGGGGAAGGGGGTGAGCGTCCTCCAGAGGAGCTTTCTCGGGGTGATGGGCCTCCTCCAGGGGGACATCCTTCAGGAGTCCTCCTGGGGATGGGCCTCCTCCGGGCGGGGCGGACGGAGTCGCCAGCCCCGGGCCCGCCCCCTGGCACGCCCCCCGGCACGCCCCCGGCACGCCCCCGGCACGCCCCCGCGCTTCCTTCCTCTATCACTTTCGCTTCCGCCGGAGCGGGTCCTGCCGACGCTGGAGTATGGAGGACCCGGACTGCGACTCGACCTGGGAGGAGGACGAGGAGGAGGACGGCGAGGGCCCGAGGGCCGGAGCCGACGAGGATGGCGAGGCCGGCGCTCCGCGGGACGTGGAGGCCGAGGCGGACGCGCGGCCCAGCGCGTTCCAGGTGCCGCCCCCGCGCGCTGGGGAGCCGGCGCCCCTGGGGAGGCCGCGTTGGAATAGGGGGCAAGGCCCGGCTCCTGGAAAATCGTTGCTCCCCCGACCCCGGGGCCGAGTGTGGAGGCCCCTCCCGGAGACCCGGCTTGGGGCCCGGCTCCCCATCTCCAACGGTTGCCCTCTTCCCGGCCCTGTCCTCCTCCCCCATCGTGATCCCCAGGGCACCCTGAGATCCGCCCCCGCACCAGGGCACCTTGCAGGGAATCCAGGGCCACCCTCAGACCCCTGTCCCCAGGGCCAGATCTGCGTAAGGACACCTCTTCAAGGGGGTGGCCCCGCACATCCTGGACTCCCCAGCCTCTGTCCTACCCCAGCCTCAGGCCCTGGCTCTGTCCTCTAAAGAGGCCCCAGCCCTCAGTGCTGGCCACCTCCACTGCTCCTCTCGGCCTCCTGGAGCTCCCTCCTCCACCCGGCGCCCCTCGGGGGTCACCTCACCCTGCCCCACTGTCCAGGACTCCAGCTTCCCTCAGGCCCCAGAGCCCCCAGCCTGCCCCACCCCCACTGATCCTCACTGGGCACAGCACCCACCCACTCTGGCTGGGGCTGACCTCACTTCGTCTTGGAGGTGGCCTTAGAGGCTACATGTGTGTGGTGTGCCTGTGCCAGGGTGGCCGGCTGTGCCCACCGGTTACTCGTTGTCACCACTGGTTACTTGTCATAACCATGGTTACTCATCATAACCATGGTTACTCATTACCAGAGATTACTTGCTAGCACTCGCCGGGTGTTACGTTCCCAGAGTGGGTGCAGCTGGGGTTCTGGGTAAGAGGGAAGGCCCCAAGTGGTAGCTGTCACCATGTGTCCCCCTCACTGTGGGATGAGGGCGTCCTGGCACCATGTCTAGGGAGTCTTGAATTCCAGCCTGTGTGGTGTCGGGGATGGATTCTGCCTGTAGCAGATGAGAGCTCTGGTTTTCAGGTTTCTCTCTGTGTCTTGGACTGGTCAGTCAGCGAGAGGGACCCCAAGGGGCTCCTGGGCCTGGCTGGAAGGCCGGCGGCCTCGGCACTTCTCTAGTGTTTCAGGGAGGTAGGCTGGGCAGTGGTCAGGGTCACAGGTCACAGGAGTCACAGGGCAGGAATCTGGCTCTTTCCCCAGGCAGATGCCCACCGGGCATGGTGCAGCATAGGTGAGAGGACACTGTCACCACCGTAGCTCCATGGGCAGACAAATGGAAACTGATTGAGGGACGGGGCCAGCCTCTGCTGAGTTTCAGTTTCATCCGCTGTCCATTGGCCACACTGGCATCTGGCTAAGAAGCCCACCATGGGAAGCATCTGGGGCCCCTCCTGGCAAGGCCACTGCCCTTAGGGACACAGCCCCTTAGGTGACAACTTAGAGCACAGCGCAAGGAGGAAGTGCTGGGAAAGGCGGAGTTCCCAGGGCGAGGTCCTGGGGTGTGATCCAAGCAGGGTAGCCAGCAAACATGGGAGGAGAAAGTGAAACTAGAGTTAGGGGGGCTCCACCCCAAGAATGCACATTGGCCTGGGGTTCCTGAGGGCTGGAGCGAGCAGCAGGGGCCAGCCTCACTCCAGCTACTCCGACCCCCTCTGATTTTGCTGACAGCTAGCCCAGGTCCTTGCTGCCGTCACCAGGATGGGGGCTCCGTGGGGTGGGTCCTGCTTGCTGGCTGCCTTGAGGAGTGGGGAGGGTCTCCTTGGGGGTGGGTCTCATCCAATCTCCTCTCTTCCCAACTGAAGGTGACCGGGTCCCGAAACTGGCGAGCAGCGCGGGACACACGCAGGTACCGGCACCACTACCCGGTAGGTAGCTGCCTGCAGCGCCCTTGCCCCCTGCAGCCCACCCAGGACCAAATCCTCCTCCCGGAGAAGGCCAGCTGGACAGTGTCCCACCAGCCCTTCTCAGACAATGTCCCACGTCCTGCCAGACACCCCAGCTGGGCCTGCTGCTTCTTCCCCTAATCATGGGGTGACAGCACGGCGCCCTAACTCCCATCTCAGTGCCCTTACCTTTAAAACACGTGACGGCGCCAGCCAGCAGCTCGTCCACAGGAGGCCCGGCACCGCTAGCCCGTCTCACGGCCTCCTTTCCCTCAGCCCCGGCTGTCTGCACCCAAGAGTCTCGGGTGATCCCTGGGCTGTCTTTGGGGTGCAGATGAAGGGGACCTCCCAGCCCTGGCCCGCGTTGGTGGGGGGAAGGTCGTCGCTGGTGGTTAGAGGTGGCTGCTGTCCCCCAAGTGTGGAGGCTCGTCCTCACCTTCGGGGTGGAGGGCGCAGGCTTGGCACTCAGGGTCTTCACCAGCCTTCCGGATGCCTGGAGGTTCAGGGGCCAGGAGCAGACACCTGCTCCCTCCCACCCATCCCGGGAACGCTTCGGCGTCAGGGGCCCTTGGGGGCGGCCCGTTTTGGTGATGCCCTGTCTGGCACCTCTCTCCCACCCATCCCGGAACGCTTCAGCGTCAGGGGCCCTTGGGGGCGGCCCGTTTGGTGATGCCCTGTCTGGCACCTCTCTCCCACCCATCCCGGGAGCGCTTCGGCGTCAGGGGCCCTTGGGGGCGGCCCGTTTTGGTGATGCCCTGTCTGGCACCTCTCTCCCACCCATCCCGGGAGCGCTTCGGCGTCAGGGGCCCTTGGGGGCGGCCCGTTTGGTGATGCCCTGTCTGGCACCTCCCTCCCACCCATCCCGGGAACGCTTCGGCGTCAGGGGCCCTTGGGGGCGGCCCGTTTGGTGATGCCCTGTCTGGCACCTCTCTCCCACCCATCCCGGGAGCGCTTCGGCGTCAGGGGCCCTTGGGGGCGGCCCGTTTTGGTGATGCCCTGTCTGGCACCTCTCTCCCACCCATCCCGGGAGCGCTTCGGCGTCAGGGGCCCTTGGGGGCGGCCCGTTTGGTGATGCCCTGTCTGGCACCTCCCTCCCACCCATCCCGGGAACGCTTCGGCGTCAGGAGCCCTTGGGGGCGGCCCGTTTGGTGATGCCCTGTCTGGCACCTCTCTCTGGCTTCTCAGGATTTGGTGGAAGGAGATGCCAGTGGTGACATGCCCAACCTGAGTTTCTACAAGAACGAGATTCGGTTCCTGCCTAACGGTGTGTACCTGCTCAGCTGCTGACAGCTCCAGCCTCGGGGGGCCCCCTTCTCCCCTCTGTCTGTCTGGTCTGCTGGGACCTGGTTTGGACACGTGGCTTTCGGGTAGCCCCACGGGGCCCCCTGGAAGCTGCCGAGGGGCTGCCAGGTCCCCAACCCTTGGCCTGGATCCACTGGCCAACATGCTCCGAAGGGCCAGGCAAGAAATGCTGGTGGCTTTGCAGGCCGCACCGTCTCTGGCCGACTACCCGACTCTCCCTCTATAGTGGGAAAGCAGCATATGTAAACTAACAGGACAGAACAGTTTTCACGGTTTTAAATGGTTGGGGAGGATTTAAGATATAATAACATTTTGTGACATGTGAAAATCATATGAGATTCAGTGTCCATAGTGAGGTTTCCTTGGAACCCACCCGTGCTTTTGCACTTATGCGTTGTCTGTGGCTGCTTTCCTGCCACAGCACAGGCCGGTGGGCTCAGCTGTTCCCCTCCTGGCCCTTCGCAGAAACGGGCTGCCTTGCGGGAGACCAGGCTGCAGGGTGGGGCTCAGCTGCAGGTTCTGTTTGAGGGCAGAATTCCGGCCAGCAGCCTGTGCTTTGTGGGCTACGGCGAGGCCCCCACTGCTGCCAAGACAGGAGCAGGTTTGGGACCACTTGTCCTTCCCGGATGGGGCCTGCCCACTCAGGTCTGCTCTCCATCAGCAATAAGGGTCCGCTTTCCAGGTGGCAGCGTGGCAGTCGGCCAAAGTGGGGTTAAAATCACACGAGATGCTCACAGCCTGAAGCTGCCAGGCCCCGAGGTCCTCACGAAAGGAGCGGAGGGCAGTGGGGGAAGGGGCTTTCGGGAGCCCTGGCTGACTTGTCCCCTTGGGGCTCCCAGGCTGTTTCATTGAAGACATTCTTCAGAACTGGAAGGAAGAGTACGGCCTCCTGGAGGATAATCACTCCTACATCCAGTGGTGAGTGGGCAGGGCGAGGCCGAGCTTGCAGGGCGGGGCTCCGGAGGAGAGGCTTGAGGCCGGCCCCGGCCCCCCCCCCCCCCGCAGGCTGTAGCCTGGCTCCGCCTCTCCCAGGCACAGCACTGCCCTCAGGGCCCAGTGCCCGGCACTGCTGGCGGGGCAGGGACAGGGGAGACCGGGTCCTGCAGTCTGGGTTCTCCAGCTGTAAACAGCCTCTGCCACTGGGAGCTGACACCGCTCCTGGGGACAGGAAGAGCAGCAAACCAGCGGACCAGAGACCCCATGAGCCTGTCCCGAGCCTGTCCACGGAGCCCCTGTGCCGCGGGGGCGGGTTCTCACAGTGCCTTGAGGTGCGCCCGGATGCTGCCCCACAAACGCAGTGTCCTTTAAGGACAGCTTGCAGGGGGCCAACCTGGGGCGCAGGGTTCCCCGGGGAATAATTCCACAGCATTAATGATGGGAGGAACAGAAGAATGTGAAAATGAAAAGGGATGGAGGGCTTCCCGGGGGGCGGCTGGCAGGTGCCCTTGCTGCTGAGTGGGCAAGCTGGGACTTCTGTAGGTGGGTCTGCCCTGGGCCCTTGTCCTGGGCACCCTCCCTGGAGCTCTCCCACCCTTGCCCCTTGGCTTTACTGACTGGTGAGAACCTGTGGCACGTGTGGTCCAGCCAGCCCCCGGAGGCAAGCGGAGAGCCGCCCCAGGCTGCCCAGCCAACGCGTGCCAAGTGGCTGGTGGCCCACGTCTGCCACTGACGGGGCCTGTGCCATCTCTTCCTTCACAGGCTGTTTCCCCTGCGGGAGCCAGGAGTGAACTGTCACGCCAAGCCCCTCACGCTCCAAGAGGTCGAGGTGAGCTCTAAAGGCCAGGGGAGGGGCCTGGCTGGCCACAGGGGTTCACGTGCCCCTTCAGCAGCTGCTGGCGGTACAGGAGCTAGAGGAGCCCCTCCCCCCAGCCGTGTAATTATCTTCCCTCCCAAGTGGTCCTCGCCTCTGCCCTCAGTGCTCCTTGCAGGCTTCCAGAGAAATCCGACGGTGAGGATCGCTCACATCCAGGGGTCCAGGGCAGGGGCCACGAGCAGAGTCAGAGTGCCCGGGCTCTGCCTTGGTCAGCCCTGGTTTGGGCTGGATTGGGGATGCCCTGGATGATCGGGAGGGGGCTCCAGGAGCCAAGGAGCCCGCGAGAGAGGCCAAGCAGGTGCACCGAGGAGACAGGGTGGGTGCTTGCTGCCCCGTGTCCAGCCCTGGAGTCCCTTAGGTCCCCTCTCAGGTCAGGGAGTTCCTCCTGGGGCTACAGCAGCGCCTCAGGCCTCAGAGAGACCCTGCGACAGCTCAGAGTGAAGAGAGCATCCCTGGGCTTCTGCACCCTGACGCTTCACCCTAAGGGTCTGAGCCGAAGCCCCGGGGTGAATCGGGGACCGAGGGCGGCGTGCGGCCCCACACTGCACTGGCGCCACCCTGAGCTCCCTGCTGCTCTCGGGGGGCGTTTTGCAGGCGTTTAAAAGCTCCACGGAGGCCAGGAAGCGGTTGGTCCAGGCCTACGAGCTCATGCTGGGCTTCTTCGGCATCCAGCTCAAGGACCGAGACACGGGCCGCGTGTGCCGAGCGCAGAACTACCAGAAGCGCTTCCAGAACCTCAGCTGGTGAGGGTGCCGCTCAGCCCGGGCCCAGCAGCTCGGGGGGCCGCACAGCTGGACTCAGGCTGGGGACGAGGCCTGCGGGGCCGGTGCCTGAGGCTCTGGGCATCCTCCTTGCCTGCAGAGCGGGGGTGGACCCCACCTGATAGGGGTGTGAGCACTAAAGAAAACCGCGTGAGTCCACAAGCTTCTTGGCTGTGCCCTCCTGCCCACGTGGGCATGGGTCAGGTTGTCAGGGGAGCTCCATCACCATCACAGCGTCCCTGAGCCTCGCACCCACTGGGGGTGGCAGGCACGCTCCCCTCTCCTGCCTTGGGAAACGCTGGGCTTGGGGGAGGCACAGAGCATGACTCTGCTCATGGTACAGCCACCCTCGCCCATCCTCTGGAGGGTCCCCACCTGGTCCTCTTCCAGCTGAGGTGGCGGTGGGTGTTCCACGGGACCAAGGGGACAGTCACCCTTCTAGAGGAGGCGTCGCAACCCCTCACCTACGTGATCCGGGCGCACGGCCGTCTTCTCAGGGACCGGGGCCCTGCAGGGGGAGCAGGTGGGGACAGAGACTGGCCTGTGGGCCGGAGTGTCTCTGCCGGTGGACATCAGGCTCTTGGGGTGGCGGGGGAGGGAAGGGTGGGCTTTGGCCGAGCGCCGCCCAGCCCCGTGTAGCCCTGCCAGCGCCCCCTGTCCCCTCCAGGCACAGCCACAACAACCTCCGCATCACCCGCATCCTGAAGTCTCTGGGGGAGCTGGGCCTGGAGCACTACCAGGCCCCCCTGGCCCGCTTCTTCCTGGAGGAGACGCTGGTGCGCCGGCAGCTGCCGGGTGTGCGTCAGAGCGCCCTGGATTACTTCGTGTTCGCTGTGCGGTGCCGGCACCAGCGCCGTGAGCTGCTGTACTTCGCCTGGGAGCACTTCCGGCCCCGCTGCAGGTTCGTCTGGGGGCCCCACGACAAGCTGCAGAAGTTCAGGCCGTGCTCTCCTCCCTGCTCGCCCCGGCCGGCCCGCCCAAGGCAGGCCAACAGGGAGGAGAGCCCTGGGGAGCCCCTCCTTGAGGCCGCAGCCCAGGGGCAGACCTGCGGGCCAGGGAGGGATGAAGAGGGGGACCCGGTGGCCAAGGGTCCCCAGCCTCCCGGCACAGAGCCCCAGGAAGCTGGAGCCTCGGAGAAGGACCAGGGAGATGAGGCCGGCGACGAGCAGGGGCCAGAGTCTCCAAACCCCAAGGAGAGGAAGAAGAGGAAGTTGGAGGCGAATCTGCGGGCACGGGCCCCAGGGGAGCCGGGCCCGAGCGCCTCGGAGGTGGAGAAGATCGCCCTGAACTTGGAGGGCTGTGCCCTCAGCCAGGGCAGCCTCGGGGCGGAGACCCAGGAAGTGGGCAGCCAAGCCCCGGAGGAGGCCGAGCAGCCCCGCCCCCAGCCCCTGGAGGCCAAGGTGGCTGACGACGTGAGGAAACGCAGGAAGACGGACCAGGGTGCCAGGGATGGCACTGGGGTGGCAGCAGGTGATGGCACCGTGACGCTGGCCACCGCCCAGCCCCCTGCCCCGTCACGGTGCCCAGCGGCTGAAGAGGGTGAAAATGGGGTCAAAGAAGAAGTAGATGGCCCGGCGGGGCCGGAGCAGGGTGCCCCCGGGAGCCCAGCCACTGCAGGACCCGAGGTGGATGAGAGGGCAGAGCCCACAGAGGCAGGACCCTCTGTCCAGCCCGGAGAGCCTTAGGGAAGGAGACGCCCGGGGCCCTGCCCTTCCCGGCCCAGCCGCAGGCCTGGGAGCCATTTTGCCAGCTGTTCTCCCCGCCCAGCTCTGCGGGCCTCTCCCTGCAGCCACTACTGCAACTGCTGGAAGGGCAGGTCCCGCCCTTGGGGAAGGTCAAGGCTTCAGCATCCTTCTTACCTTGACCTCACTTCCCGCCTCTTTCGTCCTCTGTGCCGCTGCCCGGCCCCCACCTTTGTAACCTGGCTCCTCATGGGCTGGGGGGTGGGAGGGGGGCTCATTTTCTTAGTCTGGTGCAGAGGCCTTTTCTGAATAAACTCATCTGACTTTTGAGTGTTTGGGCGTGGACGGTGGCCCTGTGGGTGGCCGGCGCAGGGGAGGGGCTGGCTTCATGAGTGATGCTGGCTGGACGCCCTCTGGGTGCACGTGGCCTGGCTGTGGTACCACTTTGCCCGTGGGAGTGCCTGGGGTGCAGCAGTGGTGCAGACCTCCTGGGCACCCTGACCCCAGAGCCGCTGGGGCTGGGCAGCTGGTCCCTCGGCTCCCCTCTGTCCCCTCCCTGGCGGCCACAGCTGCCCCTCACCCCATCGGTCCTCCACGCAGGGACCGGCCTGGGAACGGAGTGACTCCCCTCAGCAGCCCCCACCCCGCAGGGCATGCTCCCCCTCAACCTGGCTTTGTCCCCTGTGCCAGGACCGCTCCCTTCCTTTCTACATCAGCACCAAGGACGAGGAGAATCGGAAGTGATGGAGGTCACACCTGGTGGGGGCGGGGGAGGGGGAGGGAGTTAGGGGCCGGGACCTGGGTCCCCTTTTCATGCTCTCCCCACAGCTCTTGTCCTGTGGGGAGGGGGATGGACAAACTGAAGTCACTCGCTGGGGTGGGGGTGGGACATAGTGTCATCAGGTCCTCGTCCAGACCGTTATCGGGCTCAGGTTCAGGTGGAGAAGCTTGGGGCGTGAAGTGAGAAGTGGACCCCATCGGAGCAATCCTTGGAGGCCGGATGCCTGTGCCCAGCAGTGGGGCCTGGGAACGGGAGGGCAGGCAGCTCGGGCCCACCTGACCCGCAAGCTTCTGGGAGAGTGACGGCCCAGAACAGGTGGGCAGTGACACCGGACTGACCGGTGGACGTGAGGCCAGCCTTGTGGCCTCTCCCCAGGCCACCGTGGCTATCTGGGTTCGAGGCAGGGGCCGCTGTCCAGGGGGAGGGTGTTTCCTGGCAGCAGGTGGGAGGGTCTGCACAGAGCTTGGAGTGAGCTTGTAAGGGGAGAGGGGTGTTCCAGGCACTTCCCAGCCAGGCTTCCTCTGAGTCTGACCCAGCAGCGCAGGAAGGAGAGGGCTCCGGGCGGGAGGTGCCTTGGAGGTAGGGGTGGGGTGAAGCTGCTTGCCCTACACCCAGCCCCACACTGCATCTCTGAGGATGTCCTAAGATGACTCTGACTTGGCTGGAAGGCTGGAACTCTGGGGATCCTCTTGGCCCTTCCTGATAGAATCCACCCTCCCTTTGGAGGGTGTGGCCAAGCCTGACGAGCAGCCCACAGCTGAACCCAACGGGGAAGGGAGGTTTTAACTGTTTCGGTTAGCTGCATGCTCCCTCCTGGGCTAATTCCCGTCATCTCAAAAGTTCTGAGCTCTCACCTGCAGAAATGAAGCTCATCCTAAAGCAGCGTTTCCCAGGGAATTCTAAAGCCTCAGACACCTGAGGCGGGGCTGGGATTCCGGGCATTCAGTGGGCTCTGTAGGTGACCTGGATGTTTGAGTGTCCCTGGGGGGGTGTCATCGAGTCCTCCCGGCCGCAGGCGCTGCCCTTTACCCGCCGCCCCCATGCGCTCCCGGGCTGAAGCAGAGCGTGCCCCAATCTGGCAACCGCGGAGCTGCCAAGGCTCGTGAGAAACGGGAAGGGCCCATGCCAGCCTCAGGGCTCCTGTTCGTCAGGCTTTCGCTCGGGCCTCAGGACCACGGTGGGCCTTCCTTCCTCTCTGCAGGGCCCCCGCTTGGCTCTCGGGGGGCAGTGCCGGGTGAGAGTCCGGCCTTTGCCACGGCTGGTTCACATGGATGGACCACTCAGTACAGTTAGTTTGGGGAGGGGCCCTGGGGGCGGCGTTCCAGCCTAGCAGGCATGGCCCTAGAGTCTATCCTGCCCACGGCAGGGCCCCGGAGTGGGAACCGGGGCCGTGGTGGGCCCTGTCTCGCCCCTGGCACAGGCGTGCTACCCTCTCTGGGCGTCTTCCTGGGCCTTGGGCAGCCTGGGTCCCTCTCCGGACCCTGGGGAGGAGTATGGGACTCACCCACCCCGCTGACAGGACTGCCCCTTCTCCAAAGGAGCCCTTCAACGTGGGATTCTCCCTCTCCACACCCTGGTCGAGGACCAAGGGGAGAAAAGAGCCTCTTTCTTGCTTGCTACAAGGTGTATGTGTGTAACTCACCAGTCCCAGGATAATTTTAACTCAGAGGCTGGCCAAAAAAATGCCACTGGGTTTCTTTTCTTCCCCGACTGTCTCGGCAGGGAGGCGCGGGGCAGCGCAGAAGCCCCCGCCCACCCAGGTGGGCCCAGCTGAATGGGGGGCTTGTGTGAGGGCCAGTGGGGCGGGAACTGGCGTCCAGCCCACCAGCAGCCCCGCCCGCCGAGCCGAGCTCAGGCCGCTGCCACCCCGCCGGCTCCGCTCAGAGCGTGTGTGCAGCCATGGCCGGAGCCCCCGCTCTGGCCCTGCTCCTGCTTGGGCAGCTGCTGGCCGCCACCGTGACCGTGACCGGGGCGCAGGTGAGCGCGGGACCCCAGTGCACTGGGTTCGCCTTGGAAGGCGGTTGGGGTGGGGGTCCGTGGCTCTGAGGTCTGCGTTGAGCAGCACAGCCAGGGAATGAGCTCCCCGCCTCGCCCCCAGGGGCAGCGAGGGAGCCGGGGAGCCCGGGGCCCCGGGGACGGCGGGCACAGTCCTGCCGCCCCATAGCTTCCTCGCCATCTCCCGGCTAGCCTCCATGGACGCCGGGACACCTCGGAGATGCGCGCAGGGCCTGCCCCTCCTCACCAGGCAGGGTCCGGTGCCAGCGCTGTGTCTCGACCAGAGAGATACAATGTGGCCTTTGTTGCTTGCGGGGCTCAGCCCCGACGCAGCCCCTCCCACCCAGGCGAGGTGGCAGGGGACACTGCCAAGGCCCTGGACAGGCCCTAGCTCTCCTCCAACCAGGGGGGACCCCCCCCTGCCAGCGGGAGAGGGTGGGGATGCAGCTGCCTGATGACATTTCTCCATTTCAGAAAGTGGGACCTCGAGGCCCCCCCGGCCCCCGAGGACCACCTGGGAAGCCAGGCAAGGACGGCATTGATGTGAGTGTGTGGGCGGGGATGGCCGGGGAGCTTCTGCGGGGTTCTCGCTCCCGCCCCAACCTCCCTGAGCCCCAGGCCTGATGGAGAGAAAGCTAACTGCACCTCCCAGGGCTGGGGCAATGAGCCAGCGCCCCTGTGGGGAGTGAAACGGGACAAAGACGATCCTTGTTCCTTCTTCGGGCGGACCCCCCGGGGACTGCCTCCCCAGGACAGGCGGGGATGGCTCCATGGTGCTCTTGGGGCTGGACGTGTGGGCACTGGGTGTGTGTCTCTGGGTCCCCAGAGGGGTCTGCACTCCTCTTTTCTGGGGATAAAGGCTGTCCCTCTGGGTGGGTCTCGTTGGCGGCTACTAGAGGCTGGAGCCAGCCTTGGACGGGGCTGGGGGCTGGCTCTGCCCCGGAAGTGACATCTTCCAAGGGTACCCCCGCCTAAGCGTGGCCGAAGCTGTATGGGAGGCAGACGAGAGCCTGAAGGCTGCCGCCAGGACCCGGCGGGCTGAGAGCCCCCGACTCAGCCACGTCCGTGAGAGTCAGGGCCCTCCAGGCCTCTCCTCACCAGTATTGTTCCCTGGGTAGAACCTGCCTCCTTCTGAGTCCCCAGGGCCCTGCCTGGCCCTCGATGGTCCTGAGTCTCCCTCCCGCCACCCCACCCGCAGGGCCGTCACTCAGTGTGGCTGTATTGGGCCCTGGACCCAGGTGGCCTCCCCTCCCGGTGGGGCTGGGCACTTGGCGCCCCAGGGCTCCCCAGTCATTCCCTCTGTGGACGTTTCCACTTAAAGCCTGGCCTGAAAGCCTCGGGTAGAAGATTTCAGAGCCAGTGGCCGTCAGGGTGGAGAGGGTGCCAGGATGCCTTCCCGGTCCTCTGTGTGTCTGGAGGCTGCCACCTCCGACCGGGTTTCTGGAGTTTCTCAGGCAGGCGGAGAGGTGGGGCTTCATGACGCCTCCCACCGTTTCTGGGGTGTCCCTGTGCCCTCAAAGTGGGCTCAAATCCCCAGTCTGTCCAGATCACCCCTCTCCCCACCACCTGCCTCTGCACCTGGCCCTAGAGGGGAGGTGCCTACAGGTGTGGATGATGGGGTGAGGGGTTCCATCCTGCCTCCTGGGGCCTCCTCTGGGGCCCAGCTCTGCTCCCCTGGGCAGAGCTTCCAGAGGACACTTGGTCACGTGTGGGCGTCTCCCTCTCTGCAGGGAGAAGTTGGTCCTCCAGGGCTGCCTGGGCCCTTGGTGAGTGTCCTGGCTGTGGGGTGTGTGGGGGGTGGGGGGAAGAGGCCTCCTTCTAGTCTGGAGGGGACGGGTGGGCCTAGAGCAGGGGGGTCATTGACACCCCTTCCCACCATGCTGGGCCCTGGGTTGCCAAAGGGCGGCCTTGGAGCAGGGGCAGAACGGGGAGAGGTGGGAGGGGCGGGTGGGACTCAGTGAGTCTCCCGGGCAGGGGCTGGCTTTGAATCTTGCTCGGGCAAGTGCCGGCAGGTCAGGGAAGAGGTCCATACAGACCTGCACATCCAGCCCGTCCGAGGTCCCACAAGTGAGCCGTCCCGGAGCTGTTCAGGCCCTGCACTTGAGGGTTCTGGGCTCACAGAGGGGCCCACAGAGGGGCCCACTGGCCCTTAGCTGGGGAGGCCAAAGCGTCTGGGTGAGTGTCCTACAGATGTGACCGAAGGAGGGTAGAGGGGCAGCTGGAGGGGGAAGCCCTCCTGGGGCCAGCAAGGGGTGGGCAGGGCAGCAGGGAGGGCTGGGGCTCTGGTGGAGAGGGGCCCATCTAGGGCTGCTAGGTTGTGCCCCGCTGGAGGACACTTTTCTCCTTGGTGAAAGCCAAGGCTCTGGCTGGAGCTTCGCTCACGCCTCTGCCCTTTCCCTCCACAGGGACCGAAAGGGGCCCCGGGGAAGCCAGGGAAACCAGGAGAAGCCGGGATGCCGGGACTGCCTGGTGTGGATGTGAGTGTGCCGGCCCCTCCTTCTCCTCCCACGAGCCCCCCACTCCCCTCCCAGCCTGGACGGGTTCCATCCCAGCGCCCAGGAGTCAGATTTAATTGCTGTTTTCCAACTGGGCCAACTCAAGCAGGAAAGCCAGGCCCAAGAGTGTCTCCGGATGTCCCCCGGCAGGGTCCCTTGGCCTTCATCCCATGCCCGTTAGTGTCTGGCCCCGTCTGCCAGACGCCAGCGCCAGCGCACAGGCGAGGTGAAAGTCCCGCGAGCTCTGGCTTCTCTGGGAACAAAGGCCTATTATCCAGACCCCTCCGAGCCCCAGGGTGCCTGCGTCAGGGGCCCCTCAGGAGCTTAAGGCCTGGCCCCAGGGGCTTTGCACGCACCGGAGGGGATGTCAGAGGGGAACTCTCCTGCCCGTTGGGCTTGCCCACTCCGGCAGGTGCTTCAGCCGCTGGCTTCCCAGCAGGTGGGCGGTGGGTGGGGCCAGAGGGGAAGGTGCCCGACCCGGGGGTCTTTCTGGCCTCTATCGACTGGCTTTAGTTAGGGCGGGGCCCACGCCTGCTTCTTCCCCGAGAGGGCACGTCCTTCCCATGTGACCCCTCCATCCCTCCTTCCACCTCCCTCCCCAGGGTCTGACCGGGCACGATGGACCCCCTGGACCCAAGGGCGCCCCCGGAGAACGGGTAAGGCAGGCACCGCATCCAGTGGCTTCAGCTCAGGGGCGAGGTCCCAGCCAGGGGCAGCCAGGCTGAGCACCACCTGTCCACAGGGTGTGGGTTCTGAGGGCAGCTGCTGTGACTGCACTGGCTGGGCCCCACCCCTGCCGTGGGGTGGAAGGGGGCTGGAGGGCATGAGATCACAGGGTGATGAGTGTCCCCCCGCCCCCTCTGGTCAGAGCTGTCCCAGCCCTCAGACCGTGCTACGGGGGCTGGTATGGTTGGGGCGTGAGCGGCCCCACATGCCCTCCTCCTCCTCTGGTGAGCTGCTGCCCCTCTCTCTGTGCCCACCCTAGGGGCCCACGGTCACCCAGCCTGTCCCCCGAGTCTGACCATTGTTCACCAAAACCCCCTTTCTGACCAACCAACTCCTCTCGTGGCTCCAAGTGCAAAGCTGAGACCAAAAACTCCCTCTCTGTCCCCCCTTCGAGAAGTGACTGTCCCCCAGCCCTGGGGTGCAGAGGGCAGGGGGGCTGTGATGGGGGGGAGGGAGCCAGGACGCAGCCCTGCCTTTGGGAACTGGGCTGTAGGAGTGTTCTGAGTGGGAAACAAGGAAGAGAGTGGCTGCCTGCAGCCTCAGGTCCTTTGATGTTTCCAAGGACGTTGGGGGAGTGGGGGAAAGTGGGGGAAGGGAGGAGGGGGGACTAGCTCCAGGCTTTCTGCAGGGAGCCTGGGGCACAGGAGGGGAAGGGCCTCCTGAACAAGGGCCTCATCCTTGGGATGCAAGGCAGCAAGAGGACCAGGAGGGTGCTGGGCGGACGGGCAGGCCACCAGCTGCTGGAGGTTTGGGGCTTCCTACTGTGAACCAAGGAGGCCGGAGGGCTTCCTGGAGGAGCCGGGCACCAGGCTATGCTGTGTGGCTCAGGTCACACCTGGCATGTGCCTTCCTGGTGGCCTGCAGTACGAGGCTTTTCCTCAGGACTGCTGGTAAAGGACCAGTCCCAGGCCCCTGGGACATCAGAGGTCCCCCCCACCCACTGTCGGTCTTCTATAAAACAAGAACCCCCTCCTCGGGGGAGATGGACTTGGGAGGGAAGGGAACAGGTTTGCAAACATAGGCGACGGTGCCTGGGCCCAGCCCACCCCTGATGCCCCCTTTCATTCCGCAGGGAAGTCTGGGACCCCCAGGGCCACCTGGGCTGGGGGTGAGTACTGTCTTCTCCTCCTGGTGGGAGTTTGAGGGGCCCCAAAATGCCACGTCTGCTGCCCCTCTGCAGCTTCTCCTGGGGGCTGGTCCCTGTGCTGGGGTCCTAGGTGCTATCTGGGCTGTGCCCTCTCATCCCCAGCAACTCACCTGACCAGCTCAGGGGGATGGGGTGGGTGGTGGGCAACCTCCTCCCGTCCCAAGCAAGTTCTGACCCCATGCTTGGCATTGCAGGGCAAAGGCCTCCCTGGATCTCCTGTGAGTACTGATAACCCTCATGCTCCCCCCCCACCCCCGAGCATGCCCGCCACACCCCGAGCCAACATGGCCACCAGGTCCCAGACCAGGACTGGGGTGGGGGGTGGGGGGAGAGGGCAGGCTGGCCCTGTGTAGGGATATGGGAGCCCGGTCTGGACTCCCCTGGGGATCCTCAGAGCTCCTTGGGTGCAGACCCCCATCTCTCACTTCTTACCTCCCCCAGGGAGAGGCAGGGGTGAGCGGCGTCCCAGGCGGAATTGGCCTCCGGGGCCCCCCGGTGAGTAGCTGCCAGGACTCCACAAATGCAACCATGGGGGGGCCTCCCCGCTTTCCTTCCCTTTTCCCTCCCTCGTCACCGCCTCCCTGTGCCCCTCCTCTCCCTCCCCCTTGCCCTCTTTCTTTTTTAAAATTTATTTATTTTATTTATTTGTTTCTGGCTGCATTGGGTCTTCGTTGCTGCGCGCGGTCTTTCTCTAGTTGCGGGGAGTGGGGGCTACTCTTTGTTGCAGTGCGCGGGCTTCTGACTACGGTGGCTTCTCTTGTTGCAGAGCACGGGCTCTAGGCGCACAGGCCCAGTAGTTGTGGCGCACAGGCTTTGTTGCTCCGTGGCATGTGGGATCTTCCCGGACCAGGGTTTGAACCCGTGTCCCCTGCATTGGCAGGCGGATTCTTAACCACTGCGCCACCAGGGAAGCCCCCCCTCGCCCTCTTTCTTGGTGGGCCTTCGTGGCTGACACCCAGGACAGGGCAGTGCAGACCTCAGGACGCACGGGGCTCGGGCGGGCCAGCACGGCAGCACTGGGGGTGCCCCCATAGGGGCATCTTCAGAGGGGAGGCTTCTCTCTGGAAGTCGCTGGGCCCCTCACTCAGGTCGGGGCTGGCCCTGCTCCGTCTAAGCCATCATCCCCCCACAGGGACCCTCTGGACTTCCAGGCCTCCCTGGCCCCCCGGGACCTCCCGGCCCCCCTGTGAGTACTGGGCGGGGTTCTAGAGCCTCTCAGGAGGAGTCCCAGGCATGATGACTGCTTGGTGGGCTTGCCTCCCCTGTCCCCAGGGTGCCCGTCCTCAGGCCCCCCATGCCCCCAGCCCCAGCACCCATGCACGTGGAGAGTCCTGGCCACACCCCAGACATCAGCCAAGTCCAGGCCGGAGCCGTGAGCCTCAGCTGACCCAGGGCTAGTGAGGCTCGGGCCTGGTGGCCACCCCGCCCCAAGGACAGGTGGTTTCTGTCATTGTCACATGCCCTGCAAGGGGGGGGGGAACCAGCAGTACCTGGCACTGGCCACGGGGGGGTGAAGGGCCCCTGAGTCCCCTAGAGGTCTTGAGTGGGCGGGGGGAGGGAAGGGGGGGCCACGTCAAAGCTGGCGTCTCTCTGTTCCAGGGTCGCCCAGGGGTCCTTCCCGAAGGCGCTACTGACCTTCAGGTGGGCACGTGGAGTCTTTGTGAAGCCCTTTGTCGGGGTGCCTGTCTTGGTGGGAGGGGCCCGTCTGGAGAGCACAGGAAGGCAGGGACGGGGGCCCCTAGGGACGGGGTCAGTGCCGGCAGCACCAGCTCTGGGTACGGTCCCCCCGAGCTGCCCCTCCCCGCCCTCACCGGTCTACCCTGGCATGCGCGGCAGCACGAATTGAAGTCAATTTAAGCAAAATCACGTGTCGACCCGCCCCGCCCCTCGGCACAGAGAGCTTGGCTGCGCTGGGGGCGCGGCCCATCACAAAAGCCCAGAGTCTGGGGCCCGCTTTTGGTTGTTGAGCTGTGTCTCTCTCGTCAGAAGAAAAACAGTGACTTTGGAGGCCTGGGGCTTGTGGGCTTCGTTTGCACAGCTGTTCGTGGGCCAGGCCAGCACCTGGCCTCGGAGGAGGAGCGGCTGGAAGTTATTAAAGGGAGAGCCCGGCCCAGCCCGCTTGCCCACTGGGGCTCCTGCTGCCCTTCTCTCCCCAACCCGTGTCCTGAGTGCTTGACGGCTGGTGTTCTGAGGGAGGGTTTGGGGGTCTTCTGGAAAGAGGAGGACGGCTGGGGGAGGTGGGTGGCACTGGCTCTGTGCCACAGCAGCTGTGGAATGATCCAGACACCCCCATGCCGCCCCTGGGCTCGCCAAGCCCCCAGGTGTGGAGCATCCGGCCTGTGCCCGAGGACCACGTGTCCCTCCCTGAGGCACCTCTGGCACCGAGGGGACCCCCGAGCAGAGCTGGCTGCAGAGCCCGGCGCGTGATAAAGGCCCCTTTGTGAAGCCGGCAGCCATCAGGCTGAATAGCTGCTTTGAACCTGCAATGGGGCTGAGACATCGGAGCCGGCTATGAGGGGCCGGCGGCCGTACTCTGGCTCTGCAGCCCCTCACCGCGCCCCACGGTGGCCCTGAATGAGGCCCTGTCTGGGCTCCCCAGGAGGCCCCCGTGTGGCCCAAGCTCCCCTTCACCCACCCCAAATGGCTCATCTCCGGGCCCCTGGGTTCTGACCTCAGCTCTGCCCCAGGTTTACCGGGAGGGGTCTGACCATTCTGTTTCCCAACAGTGCCCGGCCATCTGCCCGCCAGGCCCACCGGGGCCCCCAGGAATGCCAGGGTTCAAGGTGAGCGGCCACTGAGGGTTGACTCAGACCCCAGCTCACCTTCACACCCCTAGGAGGCAGCGGGGCCCCCGTGTGGGCGGAGGTCCGGGGGGAGGTGGGCGTCCAGAAAGCCTGCCCTGGTTGCAGGATTGTTGCGGGAAGCAAGGTGGGCTGGCCCCCGCCCTGCTGGGGGACCTTGCTCTGTCCCTGTCCCCCTTCACCTCGGTGACCCGCTGGGGACTGGGGGGCGGGCATTGAGAGAGGGCGAGGGGGAAGGCTGGCCTCAGGCCCCCAGCCCCCTTCCCTGGCCCAGCCCTTCTCCCAACCGGGCCTCTGTTTCCCCAGCTGGGCTGGTGGGCCAGGCAGGCCTTAACTGGCTCAGGGCCGCTTGTGGGGTCTGCTACCGTCCACCCGCCGCTGTCTTTCAGGGACCCACCGGCTACAAAGGGGAGCAAGGAGAAGTCGGCAAGGATGGCGAGAAGGTGAAGGCGCTGGCGGCTGGGTGGCGCCCCGGGGGTGGCTGGGAGGCACAGGCGCTTAGGGGCGTGGGGGCTGGGTCTCTGGCAGGGCTGGGGGTGTGTGAGGACGTGCTGGCTGCATCTCGGTGCCCTCTGACGGAGCAGCTTCTGTGCACGCCTCCCCTCGGGGCCTGGCTCTTAGAGGTGGGTGATTTGGGGCAGGGTCTCTGGACAGAGCCCGCAACACCTGGCCTCACACGGAAGCTCCCTGAGCTTGGGCGGGCCCGCTGCGGGCTGGAGAAGGTGGGCCTCAGCCCGAAGCGGCCCCCAGTAGTCCCTGCCACTGCCCTGGAGGGCATCTGTGCATCTTCACCCACAGGCTGCCGGCGAGGCTGGGTGCCCTCTAGCGCGGTGCGAGCCGCCAGACTGCCGTGTGAGCAGCAGGGGGGCTGGCCGCCGCCAGGAGGAGGTGTCTGGGGAGGGCGGGCGAGGACACGGGGCCACCTCTCTGGGCCTTGGGGGCTCAGCTGTGAAGTGGGGCGACGCCCCGCATGGCAAGGGCTCTGGCAGCGGGGTGGGGCAGTGGGCTCGGAGAGGTCGGGGAGAGCTCGGGGCTGACGCCACCCACCTCTCCTGCAGGGTGACCCCGGCCCCCCCGGGCCCCCTGGCATCCCAGGCACCGTGGGGCTGCAGGTGAGTAAGGGGAGGTGTTTGACAGGTGAGGATGTGGGGTGGGGACAGTCCACCAACTCCCAGGATGGGAATCGGGTGCGGGTCCTGAGGCAGGGTTTGGGGGAATATACCAGAGCCCTTCAGCAGCTCCCGGGAGGTGTGCGGTCCCGGGGGCTGCCGGCCCAGGCCCTGCAGCTCCAGCTCTCTCCCTGCAGGGTCCACGGGGCCTACAAGGATTTCCAGGGCCACTCGGACCCCCCGGGGACCGGGTAAGTCCACCAGCCCCCCGCCGCCTGGCCCTTGAGGGGCTGTGGGCCAGCCCGAGGTCAAGAGGTGGCTGGGGGGCCACCTCCAGACGTTAGATGGGCCCCTTGAGCATGGGTCCTCACCAGTGGCCACAGGTGGCCTGTGTGACCGCAGCCCTCTGGGCCTCCACTCACTGGATGTTTCCCAAAACTGGGGCCTGTGAAGGCTTTTGTGGCTTGGGCCCAAAGGGAATGGGAGAGGCAAACAGGGGACAGCAGGGGAGGCCTTGGCAAATGTGGGAGGGGGAGGGGCTTGGGGACCACTGGGGGATGACGGGGGAGGGGCCTGCTGGGGGGCTTGGGTGGGGGGCTCCCGGCGGGCCTCTCCAGATGGAGCCGGGTGCTCTGGGGGATGCTGCCCAGGCTTCAGAGGAGACGCTCAGGTGCCCCTTCTCCTCCACAGGGTCCCATCGGATTCCGAGGGCCCCCCGGGATCCCAGGAGCCCCTGGGAAAGTGGTACGTGTGTCTGGGGGTGGGGGGTGGTCCCGTGCAGGCCCAGGCTCTCTTCTCTCTTGCTCACTCTGACGCCTCCCCCGGCCCCACTGGGCTCCCCATCCCGTGGGCACACCTGGGGGGAATCACATGTGGCACACCTGGGCAGGTACCAGTGGACACACCTGGGGGGAGGGGGCGAGTCCAGAGTCAGCCTGTCCTTCGTGGGAGATTTGCGTTCTCTCTTTCCAGACATGAGGTGAGGTGTGGTGAGTGTCCCTCTGGCCTCTGTGACCCTCAGCATCGCCACCCTGCTCTCCCACCTTCTTGAGTTAACTCTCTCCCTGTCCCCCCTTGTCATTGCAGGGTGACAGAGGCGAGAGGGGCCCAGAGGGGTTGCGCGGCCCCAAGGGCGACCTCGTAAGTGAGAGAGCCTATGTTCTCTGGGTCCTTCCTTGGGAGAACCTGATCCACAGGGCGGGTGGGTGGTGGTGGGGGACGGACGGTAAGTCCAGGGAGGCGAGGGGCAGCTGCCCTCTCCTGCGGGTGGGGGGGAGCCGCTGGACAGTGCCAAGCTGGGCCTGGGGGTCCCAGCCCTCCCCCTGCCCAGGCGGCTCCCCCAGGAGTCCCCCGGCCTCGTTGCCCCCGTGGCTCCTTGAAGCTACTGTCACCTCGGCGACTCCTCTCCAGAGCAGCAGGGCAGGGTCCGGAGGACCACACTTCTGAGTGCGCACGCTGGCCACTGACATCCGTCACGAGGCCCCGGGCAGTGGGGCCTGACCTTGGGCCAAGGATGCCCAGCTGTGAGATGCAGTAACAGAGAAAACGACTCTCGGGTTAAGCAGAACATAAGTGAAGCCGAGAGGAAATTAAGCATCTCACGAAATGAAGTGACCGTCTCTGAACCAATCTCGTCTTCCCCCGGCCTGAGCCTAGCGGCCGGAGGTCCAGGAGGCGGCCGTGTGATGCCCCAGCATGCACAGGCGCCTCAGCTCCCGGGTGATGGGCCTTTTCCCCTGGGGGTCGGGCCTGGCCTACACAGCTGCCCCCTGGCCCACACAGCTGTCCCCTGGCCCAAGCTCAGTACCCGGAGTCTAGAAAGTGGTGTGCACGGCACGTCTAAGGCTCCCAGGCCTACCTCCCCCGCCCCCCTCCCCTGGACCTAGTGAGGTATCTGGAAGGAGCAGTCCCGATGGGTCTAACTGCGGTCCCTTGCCTGTCTTTCAGGGCAGGCCTGGTCCTAAAGGCATCCCTGGCATGTCTGGGCTGGTCGGAGAGCCGGTGAGTGCCCGTGGTTGCCAGCATAGGGGCAGAGGGGGCTCTGCCGGCCCCTTCCTCCCTGCCCTTTGCACCTGCTTCCCCGGGAGAGTCATTCTCCTCCCACGGCCCTGGGCTATACTTGGGCCAGCTGCGCGGGCCACTGGCCCTCCCTCGTTTCGCTCTGCTGTCGCCTTCTGGAAATGCCTAATTTGTGGGTGAAGGGCCCGCACACTTGCGTTTTGCCGGAGGCCACAGAATCTTTTGCCGTCTAGACCACACAGAGGTAGAGGGTCTCGGGCTGAGCTCATCTGCATTCCAGGGGCACGTGAGGGTGGTGGGGGACTGGGTGGCACACGTGAGGGGGCATTCTGAGGGTCCTGAGCACTGGCCCTCCCCACCTGTGCCCCCTCATCCCTGCTATGTACCCATGCCCAGCCCAGACCCCCACTTCCTCCTGGCCCCCTCCCCATCCTGGCCCTAGAGGATGGGCACCTGGGAGGCCACCTGGGGTAGCACAGCCTGGCAGTGGGAGGCTGAAGGAGGGGAGGGAGGGACCCCAGCTGCTCTCCTGGCACCTTCCCAGCACAAGGCTGTGTCTGAGATTCCAAAATTAGTCAAGCCTCTAGGATTCGGCAGGCCTGAGCCCAAATCCTGGCTCCCAAGCCTCAGTTTCCCCGTCTGTAAAGTGGGCACAGCAGAACTTCCCTGGGGCGCATGGAGTCTGGGCGGACGCGGGGCGCGGGGGGCAGCGTGTGGTCTGGGTGCGTCCTCACCGCCCTCGTCTGCAGGATCGGAGGACAGCACAGCTTACTACCTGCCCCCTGAGCCCAGGAGGGCAGACCTAGTGCAGGGGGCTGGGGAAGGGAGGGGCTGGTGGGCGTGATCTGGAGGGTGACCAGGCTGATTGCCCACTGGGCCTCACACCATCCGCTGTCCCCAGGGCATGCCGGGCAAGGATGGCCGGGACGGTGTGCTGGGACTCGATGGCGAGAAGGTTGGTACTGGCTGGCGCTCTGCAGGGGAGGAGGGGTCTGCAGGGAGTTCAGCCTCCAGGGCCTCAGCACCCCGTGTCCCCCCAAACTCCCACAGGGAGAAGCTGGTCGCAATGGTGCCCCGGGAGAGAAGGGTCCCAATGGGCTGCCGGTGAGTGCACGGGGCTCCTGCCGTGGCCCCAGGGACAATGCCAGTGGTCATCTCCCGTGGGTTCCTGAGTGGGGGCGCCTGCAGGGGGCTGTGCATCAAGGCCGGGGAGGCTGCAGGAGCCCCTCACCCTCGGGGGGTGCTCTGCCTCTGGTCTTGTATGCTGACCTCTGACCTCTGACCTGCAGGGTCTCCCTGGACGAGCAGGGTCCAAGGGTGAGAAAGGAGAACCGGTACGTGGCTTCTTTCTTCTGGGGAGGGGAGCGGGGAGGGGAGGGGAGGAGTCGGGGGGAGGGGGGAAAGGGGGAAGCGGGTAGGCCGCAGCCTGGATCCTGGGCAGAGGGATGTGGGCAGAGCTCACGCAGGGCTCACCCCTCCCCTGCAGGGCAGAGCTGGAGAGCTGGGCGAGGCTGGCCCCTCAGGAGAGCCCGGTGTCCCCGTGAGTATCTGCAGCCCTCACCCCCAACGCAAGTGTGCGCGGACTCCGCTGACACCCTCTGTCCCCCTCCCCGAGTGTAGGGAGACGTTGGTGTGCCCGGGGAGCGTGGCGAGGCTGGCCACAGGGGCTCAGCGGTGAGTCGGGGGAATGAAGCCTGGGGTGGGGGTGGGCCTGGAGCCACAGCCGAGTGGCCTCCTTTTCTGTGTGGGCTGCGGTGGCGTTCTGGGTGCATGAAGGGGCTGAGCCTGTGAAAGCTGGGACACGGTGGTGGCCAGGCTCGAGCTGTCCTGTCCTTGAGACCTCTGTGCTGAGGAAGCAAAGTCCCAGCATCCAGCCGGCCGAGGGAGCACCCACCTGGGGCCTGGGAGGTGTGGTGGAAGCACCCCGCCTCTCAGCCCCACCATAGACCAAGATAAGGAAGACATCGGCGTCGGTGCCCCGCACCAAGTCTGACTGACGCACGGGGCCCGAGGGCATGCCTGACCTCTGCGACCCCCAGCTGCCCCCCAGGATCCCTCCTACCTCTTTCCCCAGTAACTGGGCCAGATGGCTGGGGACCAGCTCCTGTGTCTGCCCAGCCCTTGCGGGGGAGGCGGAGCTGGACTCACACTCTCTGTCTTTCAGGGGGCTCTGGGCCCGCAAGGCCCCCCCGGAGCCCCTGGTGTCCGCGGTTTCCAGGTGGGTGAGGTCTGCGCCCAGGGAGCCCAGGTGGGCCAGCCGGGTTGGGGAGGGGCCTCCACCGGGCTCCCTGTGGGTGCTGACGTGCTGCGTCCTTGTCCGTAGGGCCGGAAGGGCAGCATGGGAGACCCTGGCCTGCCCGGCCCCCAAGGCCTCCGAGGCGGCATGGGCGACCGGGTAAGTGGCTGTCCTAGCAGGGGTGTCCTGCTCCTGCACCCTACCCACAGTCCCACGGGACACACAGCGGCGCCACGTCAGCGGCCCCCAGAGGCACCTCACACCGTGCGTGCGCAGCAGTCAGGCACTGTGGGTGTCCCTATTGTCCCATGATATTTGGGACACAGAGGGCCCCAGTCTGGGTGACCGGGGGCCCCGGGAGGAGGTTGTGGGCTGTGTCTGGGCTCCGGCCTAGCTGCGCTACACCAGGTCCCAGGGGAACCTCAGGTGCCTTCCTTGGCCGTCCGCCCGCCTGCTGGCAGTGACAGGACCCAGGAGCCGCCATCTCTGGTGCCCCTTCATCCCGGGCTTGGTGGGCCACAGAAACCACGGCCTGGGGCCGGGACAGTGGGGCCCTTCCTCAGCCTTCAGGCCAGAAATGCCAGGGGTCAGGGGCATGCCAAGGGCACAGGGCCTCCAAGAGGTAGAGAGAGAGGCCCTGGACACTGCGCCCGTCCCCGTGGGGGCCAGGGGCCGGTTCCTGTATCCCCCGCCACCCCGGTCACCCTCGCCTGCACTTTGAGGTCACAGGGAAGTTTCACTCTCTGGACCCTTTGGGCGGGTTCTTCCTCGCGCTGCTATCCGAGCCGATGGACAGTTTTTATTTTAGCATTTTAGGGGTGATTCTGGCAGTTCCCAGACATGCCCCTAATCCCGCAGTCCCCTGGGAAGGTGATCCATACGAGCTTCGGGCCCTGACTCGGCAGCTCGCGGCGGGAAGCTACCCTGGGGCCGTGCGAGTGAAAACGCCGCACAATCCAAACTTCTTCCGGTGGTGCCGAGCCCAGAGGCCTTGCTGTCCGGCAGCAGGGCCCGTGAAACAACAGCGCACCCCCGCGGGGCGAGGCTACGAGCCCCTAAAAGATGAGGGCTCTACAGGAGGATCCCAGCACACTTAGGGGCCAGGATGCCAAACGTCCGGGAAGGAGGCTGTTTCCACAGCAGCCCGGGTGCCCCCAGCTCGTCCTGGCTCCACAGCGGGTGCGGGTCGCCCAGGGATCCCTGTGCTTTCTTTAACGCTGAGCCTTTCTCTGCCCAGGGCTCGGGAGGAGCTGCAGGCCCAAAGGGCGACCAGGTGAGCGACCGGTGGTCAGGTCAGCTGTGGGCTGCCCGCTGTCTTCAGGGCTGGGGGGCGTCCTTCTCATCTCTCCCATCTCCCTCCCTCTCCCGCCACCCCCACCACCACCCGGCTGACAACTCTGGGCACCCAGCCGGACCCGGGACCAGTTGGCTCCTGGGTACGACGGGGGACGCCTGTGGCCTGGGCGGCTCCTCTGGGACCCTCAGAGTGGGGCGTGTTCCCTGCTGGCCATCTGGGTTCCAGGAGCAGATTAGAAAAGTGTTTGTTCTCCAGGCAGCACCTTCTCTCTGGGGGGGCCCAGGAGCAGTGGGGGGCGGTGGCGCAGCTCTGCTTCTGACGCCCCGGGAGCAGCAGGAGGACCTAGAAGAGGCTAAACCCACCTGAGGCTCTGCTTACTGTCTGCTTGGTGCCTCGGCCGGGGTCGGGGTCTCAGGCACCGGCTCCCCCCACGGTTGGAGGACGGCAGCGTGGACAGTTCTGCGACCTTGAGCTGTGTCGTTTCAGGGCATCGCGGGCGCCGATGGCCTTCCTGGGGATAAAGGAGAACTGGTGAGTATGACTACGTCGGCCTCACTTTTGACAACAGAACTCACCACATTCGGGGTGGGGGGCTGGGGTGGGCCGAGCTGAGGACCGAGGCGCAGGGGAGGTCCTGACTGCTGACCAGCCCCTAAGGCAGAAGGCGGCCCCAGGCCCAGCTCTGGGGTTTTCCACCCCCCTCCTGTGCTCCATCTGCAGCTCCAGCATGAATTAGCCAGAGTTGAGACTGAGCTACAGAAAACTCTGCTTCCACAGAGCTAAAACTCGGGTTGAGTTTAGAATCAAACCCCGATGGAGTTCGTCGACAGTCACACCTCGGGGCTGAATGAAACGGAACAGTCAGGGGGTTTGGGGATGAAGATCTTCGTGGCTCCCAGTGGCGAGGGTCTCCAGTTCTGTGACTGAGCCCTCCTCTGAGTCTAGAGGAGACGGGAAGGGCTCGGCCCCAGGGACCCTCATCTCCAGCACAGCCTTGTAGCCCAGAGCCAACTTTTCCCAGCTTGAGCTGAGACGGTCTCAGTCATGTGCACGGGTGTTGTTCATCTTGGTGAATTCCTAGATGACCTTGACACGCGGGACCCTGGGAACAGTCCCCCGACCTGCTCCATCCCTGCCTGCGAGGCGGGCAGTGCCCCTCACACTGTGCTCTCAGCGACTTACCACTCAGGCTGTCTGAGCTGAAAAGCCTGGCCCCTCCATCTCCCTCCGGCTTCGAGGGGGGCCACCAGCTGTGGCCTGGGCAGAGGGCGGCGGCATGGATGGATGAGTGGTCCTGGGCCGTCTGCTGTCTGGTTGGGGCCCAGTCCCTGTCCCCGTCCTGCCAGGCAGCCTCTTGAGGTCACAGCTGGAGAAGGGGGAGCCTTAGGCACAGAGAACCTCAGCTCCGCCGAATGTATAACAATAAAGACGCAGGAGGGAGGAGATATGGGGACATATGTCTATGTATAACTGATTCACTTGGTTATAAAGCAGAAACTAACACACCATTGTAAAGCAATTATACTCCAATAAAGATGTTAAAAAAGAGAAAGAATGGGAACAAAGTAAACGTGGATGAGAAAAAGGACTATACCGCTAAAACGCTCTTTAGGGAAAATAAGTTTAAAAACGTCAGTAGCTATAATACAATCTCAGCAATACAAAACGGAACCTAGAATAAGAGGAGTGGCCACTGTGGCCGCTGTGACGCCATCAAATGCAGCTTCACGGAATGACTTGCTTTCCTCTTCCGTCCCCAACTGATAACCGGCTAGACCGGTTCCTGGGGAAGTAATTCCCACCAACTAACGACACGCAAGTAATTAAAATGCACATCTTCCCTTCTGCTCTTTTGCAGGGTCCCAGTGGCCCTGTCGGACCCAAAGGAGAGGTGAGTGCCCGGTAGAGGCTGGCTCCTCGGGGCTCCCGGGCCAGCCCCGGGGCCCTGACGGCCGTGCAGATCTCAGAGGCCTGCTCTGGTCAGAAGTCAGGAAACTGTCGGCCCTTCTTCTCCCAGAGGGAGAAGCCCATGCCCTGACCCAGCCCTTCCTGCCGTTTCCCTCTAGTCCGGCAGTCGAGGGGAGCTGGGTCCCAAGGGCATCCAGGGCCCCAACGGCACCAGCGGCATAGACGGCGTCCCGGGCCACCCTGGCCCCATGGGCCTCCAGGGCGTGCGAGGAGTGCCTGGCATCACTGGGAAACCCGGAGTCCCGGTACGTGTCTCCTCTCCGGAGCCAGTGCTCACTGGTGTGGGGCGTTTCCTGGATTTAGAGCGAGTCTCTTCCAGATGATCAAGGTTACTTTGCAAAGTGGGATAGTGAGGGTGCCTCAAGGAGATGCCAGCGTGCCTCCCATACGATGATTGATTTTGGGGTGAATTCCAGGGCAAAGAAGCCAGCGAGCAGCACATCAGAGAGCTGTGTGTGGGGATGGTCAGCGGTGAGTGCCCTCTGTCCTGTCCCGCCCCGCCCCTGGAGCTGCAGCCCCTCCCACCCCCAGCCCCATCCTCGCCTTCACCCCATCCCCACGCAGCCTCACCCTCCACCACCTTCCAGCCAAGCCACGCTCCCGGCTGGCCTACCGCCCGCGGTCCTCGGGGTCTGCACTGGAGGGGGCCCCCTCCCCTCAGGGTTCACCGCGGTGCCTGGTGCACGGGGGATGTTCTAAATGTCTGCTCGATGAAGTGGTCCCAAGGGTCAAATAATCGTGCCCTTTCAGCTCTGACAGACCAAGTGGACATCTTTTGGCCGCTCCGATTCATGAGCTCTTTAAGGAGCTCTAGGGCTGTGATTCACTCTTTGGGTCACCGAGGACTGGACAGCACTTATCACGTACCCAAAGCGGTTAAAGCCCTTTTCAATCAATGAACAAACTTCCTTTGCAAGGCAGTATATTCGCGCTTTATATAACACACTTCTGATGAACAGATGTCTGATCTCTGTTTTCCAAAAGAGCAAATCGCACAGCTAGCCGCGCACTTGAGGAAGCCCTTAGCACCAGGGTCCATCGGTAGGCCGGGTCCCGCTGGCCCCCCCGGCCCCCCGGGGCCCCCAGGCTCCATTGGTCACCCCGGGGCTCGAGGGCCCCCTGGATACCGCGGTCCCACCGGAGAGCTGGGAGACCCCGGACCCAGAGGTGAGTGCAGTCCACCCACCACACGTCCACACGCCAGAGCCCCCAGCCAGTACCCCAGCCATGAAATCTTCCCCCCGCCACGCAGAGAGGCTCCCCTGCGGGGACAGGGTGGGGGAAGAGACCCAGAGGGGAAATGGGCCCAGAGTCATCTGGCCTTCAGCCAGGGTCCTTCCGGCCTTGCCGATCCATGTCTGACACACACGTCTGAGCTGCCTGGGGGGCCCCTCCCCTCGCCTCCCCTCCCCTCCCTCTGGGTCCACGGGCTCATCTAGAAAAGCCCTGGGAGATTGAGCCATTGCTAGAAGCCGCCTTGGGCAGAGCCCTTCATGCTTTCAGGCCCAGCTCGGTTAATTCCTTATTAAACCCACGGGTTGTGACAACGTTTTTCAAAATGTGATGGTTTTCGCAAATGCCGTTAGAATAACATTTGGGGGAGGAGGGTTGAGAAGAATGTGAGGGATGAACGCACAGGAGCCCCATCTGTACGTAACAGCACTTCCCTTCAGGAAAACTGGCATGTGTGACCATTTCTGTGGCAAAAGGCAAAAATTATACATCAAAAATCCATTTTAAGGACTGTAAAGAACTCAGGACGAGTTGAAACGAGGTGAGAACCTTGGTCGCACGCAGGGGTGCCATCGTAGGGATGCCTGGTGCCCAGACAGGGAGCTGTTGGCCACTAACCTTTTCCAACAAGGCCTTTAACACTTAGTTCATTTTAAATTCTAACCGTTTGCCCCTGCAGCCGGCCTGCCCCCAGGCAGCTAGCCTCACGGGCCCCATTCAGGATTTAAAGTTCGTGATTGCAATTTGTTCCAAACGTATTGACCAAATAATTTTCTGTTTCTGAAAAAGAGCTTAAGAAAAAAGTTTCCAAGGGAAACTTCCTTCTGTGAGCTCCTTTTGTCCTCTGTGAGGTTAAGTTAAAATACCTCAGCAGATGAAATGCTTCCAGAATTAGAGGTATCATTTCATTACTGTTAAGACTCTGGGAGATTGAATAGTTTCAACACTAGAGGGCAAACGTGTCAAATGCACCTTCTCACCCCGTCCCAAGTTTACCATCAGACATGTCTGAGTTCTGCCCGTCCCTGGGCCGTCTGTGCCAGTACAGTCTGCGGGGGGGATGGCTGTCCTCAAAGAAAGACCAAACAAGGTTTTCTCTAAATAGGGATCTGAATGCCTTTAAGACTTTTGAAAATAAAATTCAAAAATAGCATTGATCACTTTATGGGGTCTCAGAAAAACTGCCCAGAATTCAGGGGAGGCCACCACACGGCGCAGGGTCAGCGTGTTCCCTGGGGCGCCTGCCTCAGGGTGGGGATGACCGAAGGTTATTGTTTGAATTAAACGAGAATATATACTGTAGGTCTTCAGGCAGAAGCCACTGTCAGGGCTGGGCTTCCATCTCCCCCCGGGGACCCAGCAGATCGGGGACCTGCTCTGGAGGCCGGGAAAGCCCAGGCCCCACGGGAGGCCCCGACTGCCCGGCCCAGGGGCTCCTGATCCTTTGTAGAAGGTGTGTTACCCTCTGCGATGGGAAAAGTGACAAACACCAACGGAAAGGAAACTGGTGTCACTGCTTTTACCATCAGGCAGGACAGACAGCACCCGACAATGCTGCTGGCCTCACTGAGCGTCACTATGTTGACAAGAGGCTCAATTTTCCAAGAACCTCACTCAGGATAAGCTGTCTGCGGCCAGCATCACACAAAGACTGGCCGACGAGCGGGCCCTCGTGGCAGGGCCTCGGCTCACCTCCCAGAGACCAAAACCAGCTGCAGGTGGAGGAGGAGAGAACACAATTCAGGGGACGTTTTGAAACACCTTAGACAATTTGTCACAAATGTTGAACATGGGGATACAGGGCAAACACTCAGCTGTTTCACAGGCATAAATATTGTGAACAAACTAAAGGTCCAAAAGCGCAGCTCTGAGGCTGGCGAGTCACGCGGGTGGGTGCCTTCTGCCAAATCCATCCAGCCCGACACTTTGCTGTGTGTCCTTTTCTAAACGTTTTTGATTCGGTAGAAAGCTTAGGAAGCAGGCACCCTGCTTGTAAAAAGGCAGGATCACACACTCGCCGCAGCAGAAGTCTGTCTTTGAACCTCAATCAGGGCTTCTAAGCAAATGCGTATGTCACTTGCCCTTGACAGGAAACCAGGGGGACAGAGGAGACAAAGGCCCAGCTGGCGAGGGCCTGGACGGGCCTGACGGAGACCAAGGGCTCCAAGGTATGAGGCCGCTGTCACTGACGTTACTCAGGCACCTCTGGGTGCCGAGCACGTCTCCTCCTCTTCTGAGGGAACTTTTCTCCTGACGATGCACCCTTAGAGGCCAGGCTAGGGACTGTTTTAACGACCCTTTAATCAGATCGCCCTGTGTCTGTTTTAGTTCAGGAGTTTCAGTTAAATTCTATTCAACTAAAGCCATCGAGTATCTATTTCAGTTAAATTCGAACAGAATTTTTTCTTAAGTGACCCACACGTACCCTGGATGTTGGCACTTTTCATGCTGAGTATAAATACTTTGCCGAGAGGGAGGACGGCAGCCCCAGCCACGTTCCATCCGAGCCTTCTCGGGGGCTGCCCCGGGGCCGCCGCGTCCGCACACACGTGCCGGGAGCAAACACACACCTGTCGGCCCAGCTCCTTGCTCACTCCACCCCTCCCCGCACCCCCAGCTCCTGGTTTCTCCTCTGCCGTCCACCTGCCCAGGTGCCCACCACCTTGGGAGGGGGGGCTTTCTGTCTCACACCTAGTCCATTCCCACGCTTGCCACCAGCATCGTCAGCATCCCCCTCACTCACCCCAGACCCATTCCTCACATGGCGCCAGCTGGCTCTTCTCAAGTCCGAGCTGCCCTGCTTAGGACAGAACCCAGACTCCTGCACCCTGGCCTCTGCCCTCGTCCTTCTCCGGCCTGAGCGCGCCTCCCCTGGGCCCCTCCCAGAGTTAAGAAACGAGCCACAGAAACACAAGACTTGGGTTGGCTGAACGGACACACCACTGATGTCCTCTCTCTGTGTCTCCACTCACCTTCCTGGTGTGTCTCAAGGACCACAAGGCGTGCCCGGTGTTGGCAAAGATGGCCGCGACGGGGCCCACGGAGAGCCTGGGCTCCCTGGTGATCCTGGCCTTCCCGGTGCTGTTGGCGCTCAGGGGACCCCCGGCATTTGCGACACCTCCGCCTGCCAAGGAGCCGTGATGGGAGGGGGCGGGGAAAAATCAGGTCCCAGGAGCTCCTAAAACACAACTTCAGGAAGCGAGTGAGAAAGCGATGCCGACTGAAGCAGCCAGCTATGCCAGGACCCCGCGGGGAGCAGCAGTGTCCTGGCATCAGCGGTGGGAGACCGCCGTGCCGTCCAGCGAGGCCTGCCCCTCCTGTCCTCAGCGGCAGCGACTGGACACTTGGTCCCCGAGAGCATCCTTCATCGAGCTGCTGTCAAAGTGTTCTGTCTCTACGTGTATTTACAATGTCCGTTCGGCTGTAACGTCGTACCTCAGACCCAGGCCTATGTAACAAAATCATCAACCCAACGTTTCAGAGGGATCTAGGGTGTACATATAGAAAGTTTTGTACAATTTCACGAGGGAAAAAAATATTCAGCAACTTGTTTACATGGCATTGTGTAAAGGCTAAGATATCATTTCAATAAAATGATATATGAAATCTTCAGATTAATGACTGGCCACAGTATTACAAAAACAATAAAGAATTTAATGTACAGTATCCCTTCCATACAAAGGTCTCGTCTGATTTACCTGCCTCCTTTGTGTACAAACGTTTAACTCTCTCCCATTGACAGTATTTATTGAAAGTGACTGTACAGCACTAAAGTCTATTGGTATTATCTATTGTGATAAATAAAGCCACTCATTTGAAAAACTCAGTTCCAAACACTACAGTTTATTACACAGAAGGTAACGACTCTCAATATGAAAATGGGGGCATTGAAGCAATCTAATATCTAGCAAGTATTTCATTTATGGACAAAAGTACCTTTAAAGGAGATCTCTGGAAAATTTCTAGCAAAAAGGTTTCAAATAGGACTGATCTTGCGATACAGTTCTATGCAGCTAGAAATCATTACAAGGGGAAGCGACAGACAAATGAAATAAAATGTCTTACTTACAGTTAAGAACAATTTACCTTGTTCTAGTTGCTAAGGGGGCATATTTAAAATGTAAATAAAATAAATAAAAAGCAATGTACCTTCTAAGACTAAAGAAATTACAAAGGATGTTCATTTTTCAAGTTATCATGTTAAGAAAACATGATGGAATCAGACAGATAATTGAAAAATTACTTACTAATTGTCAAGATGTCTTCATCCCCAAATGGTCTAAGAGGACGTTAATCGGTAAGCATTTTGTTTTAGATAAATATTTTTACAAAATGTGCTTTCGAAGTCCCCATTGGAGTCCCATCAGCTGAATCGTGTCCCTTTAGAGTTAGACTATCAGAGCTGAGTTCCAGGGTCCTAGGAAATGTTTATGGGTCACGAAGGAACAGCCGTTTGCTTCCCAGACATCAGTGTTCGCATCCAGTCACTCGATCTCCAGAGCTGGGCTATTCTGCACTCTCCTGCGTGGGACACGTCACCAGGGAGTCTGGTCTGGTCAACTTTAGCCTTCTGCCAGTTTTACCGCAAAACACACTCTCAAATTCCTAAAGTTGAGAAATGACCATTAATGTACAATATACACAGACATGAAAACTGCTATCTTCAAAAACACAAATGGCTGAAATTAAGAGCGAAACTACCTCAAAATATATAGTTAAGGCGTCACTCACAAACGTATGTCACATCCTGTAAGGGGCTACAGATGATAAAAATGGGGATTCAAACATCTGTCTCAAATAGTTACCTTTACGTGTATTTTTATTTAGTTTTCCAATAGGTTCTCAAAATGCCTGACCATATTGTAAACCCTTCTGATATTTTTTTAAAAAGCAGCCGTATTTGTTTGTTATTTTCATTGTGGTGACACAGACATAAACTTTACCATCTTAACCATTTGTAAGTGTGCGATTCAGTGGCATTAAGTATGTTCACACTCTCGTGCAACCATCACCACCATCCATTTCCAGAACTTTCCACCACCACACAGACACTCTGTACCGTGACATGCCCCTCCGGCCACGGGCATTTGCTGTCCCCTGCCCCCGCCCCACTGACCGCTCAGTGTTAGGCGTGGCAACGGGGCCAGACCAAGAGCTAACTCCCCAGCACCCTGCTGGCCGCGGGTCAAGTTCATGACTCTGTGCCTCTAGACACTTTGTGAAAGGCCTCAATTTTAACGGCTGAGTCAGTCTCAAGCTCACGAAAAGAGAAGGCAGGTGCAAGCGAACCACCCGAAGCTCATCGGCCTCCAGGAAACAAAAGACACGGGTCTGCGACATGCGGAAGGTGGGATGTCCTGCAGGACGCAGTATTCACGTTACCGAACCCAGCTTGGGTCCGCTCGCCCACGTGCAGCATTACATGTCATGATTAGTTATGCTCTGTGACAACTTCAGCAGAGAAGTTTTTTCCATATAATGTTTTTTGTGTCATTTAATATACTACATAATCTTCAGTAGTTTAATATTTCTCTCTGAGATGCCTCAGGAGCCCTTTGGAAAACTCAAAGTCAGCTAGAGAAGGAAACTTACAACCTGTTGTCAAAAGCAGCTCAATATTCCAGGAAAACTTTGCTCTCTTAACAGAGAGAGAAAACCACTTCCAGTCTGCACCAGCTTACTTTTAATAGCGAAGTTCATTTAGTTAATTAAATTCAATCTAATATGAGCCAGTCTTGACCCCATGCAAAACTCTTTCCTTAAGGTTCCTTTTCCACAAACTTCCCATCACTTTCTGTATCCATATTAGTTTGTCCCTTATTTTTTCCCTAGCCAGAAACAACCAGCTCTGGGACAAAATTATTCTCCCTTTTTCCCTTTAACAAAGATATTTCCATTCTTTTTTGGCTACACCACACGACATGAGGGATCTTAGTTCCCTGACCAGGGATCAAACCCTTGCCCCCTGCAGTGGAAGCGCAGAGTCTTAACCACTGGACCGCTGGGGAAGCACCTAGCCCACTTTCTTTACACACTGAAATTCTTCCCTTATTACTTTTAGTAACTTAATTACATATGTATTACAATTTTTAATCCTTAAAAACTTTAATCTCTATTGAAAACCAAGAAGCAAGTAATTGAACTGTTCTTTATATCAGCACGTTTTCATTGGCAAACTTATGAGCACATTCTATAACCTCTAGAAGCATACATTCTCCTATAGTACAATTTTTCTCTTTAATGTGGTACAAGACATGTATCTAAGAAGCCCAAACATCTTTAGTTTTTTTCTCTCTCATAAGAAGACAAGAGAAGATAAACTTAGACTTCTCGAGCAATCAATGTTCCAGTATTTTACCTTAATGAAAAATGACTTAGACCTTTAACGAATTTCCGTCATATAACTTAATTTAGCAAAACTAAAGTTTCAAGTTACCAAAAATCTGGAAAAACTAATACACGACTATTCCTAAAGAGTTCACCTGAAAGCTTTTATCCCATTTATCTCTATTTTATTACTTATGACAATATTATATAAAGACATCCATCCATCCATCCATCCAGAGATCTCATAGCTTATATTTCAATACAAAACTTATTAGTTTATAAATGTGATCCCATTTTCCCTCTCTATTGTAAAACAGCCCTAACTGCATAATAGTAGCACGATTTAAGGATCCATTAAGAGGCCACTTTTTCCCTGAATCTATGGAGTATTATGGCTAGGCCATGTTACAAAGGAAAATCATTTTTTTACATTTTATTTGTTTGTGACTGAAAGTGGTCCAGTTCTGGAGAATGCACCCCAAGGGGCTGCATTCAGGAAATAAGCTTGAGTTTCCCATACCAGCACACTTACACACAAGACAAATGCGTGCGCGCGCGCGCACACACACACACACACACACACACACACACACACACGAAGAACAAAATCTAATTCCTGCAGGACAGAAACAAAGAGTGAAGTCCAACAATTCCCTCAAGTTCCCAAATGAGGGTTCCTGTTTTAATAACAAACAAAATGCAAATGAAAAGATAGGAAATCATGACCTCACATGTCGCGGCAACTCACCCAGCAAATGTAAAACTTTATAACAGTTGGAACAAGTTAAATTTACCTACTTGAGTTTAAAAAGGCTCTTTCACCTTTTCTCCTTTTGATTTGAAGTTCTACTAATTAACCCAGGCTGAAGTCTCAGGCAATGTGGGTTGTGTTTGCATTTCAAAGACATGGTAAGAGTTATGGCTTCAAGCTTTCTCCTAGAAATATTTTTGTTCTCTGAGGGTCAGAATTCTGAGAAAATATTTAAGCCAGCTTTCTCAAACTGCATAGGCAAAAAAGAACCAGGTTTGGAATTTCAAAAGAGTTTCATCTTAACCAATTTTCTCCAGAGTCTGAAGAAAGTTGTGGCCATGTGGTGTTAGAAAAAACATTTTTCTTTTTATAGGAGCACAGCTGAACATTTACCAGTTTGGTAAAATACACCCTAGACCACAAGATGGAACAGAGCTCTGATCACTCATTTCTTAATTATTCATGGCCGCTGTTGTCAGATATCAAGCAAACAAACAAACCGATGCAATGGAAAACAGTCCCTCAGGGTCGAAGTTCCCTAGTCCCAAAAAGGGAAATTCCCAACCGATGCCCCATCAGAGACAACCCTGGTGGTTAAGAATCCGCCTGCCAATGCAAGGGACACGGGTTCCAGCCCTGGTCTGGGAAGATCCCACAGGCCGCGGAGCAGCTAAGCCCATGTGCCACAACTACAGAGCCTGCGCTCTAGAGCCCGTGAGCCACAACTACTGAGCCCACGTGCCTAGAGCCCGAGCTCCTCAACAAGAGAAGCCACTGCAACGAGAAGCTCGCGCACCACAACGAAGAGCAGCCCCCGCTCGCCGCAACTAGAGAAAGCCACGTGCAGCAACGAAGACCCAATGCAGCCAAAAATAAATAAATAAATAGGTTTAAAAAAAAAAAAAAAGCCAAATGACCAAGCCTTAGTCCAAAAGGGAAAATCCCAACCAATATTCTGCTATAGAAGTCAATGTGATAGGGAAGAATACTCTGGTGTCACCACACGTGAGTTCCATTACTTACCAAAGACATCTCAACCTGCCAGTGCAAGTGCCTTGTTTTTTTTTATCACAAAAATCAAAAGCGCTGTGGGCCAAGGATGGCTGGTTGGTGGCAAGGTCTCGAGGCTGCTCCTGAGACAAAGGTGCTCAGGCAGCCGCTGGACAGGATCCATCTCAATCACCAACACTGTCAGTAAACCAAATCGGGTCCACTCGCCCACACGCAGTAAAGACAATCTACTGACGCCAGGTTGTGACGAAGGAAAGTGCAACGTTTATTGCAGGCACCAGACAAGGAGTTCAGATCTTTTGAGCGTTAACACTGATCACTAGACAAGTCTAAGTTCACCTCCTGTTTTCTTATGAGAGAGAAAAACAACTAAAGATGCTTGGGTTTATTAGACACACGTCTTGTACTACATTAAAGAGAAAAACTGTGATACAGGAAAACGTATGTTTTTAGACGTGTGCTCGTAAGTTTGCCAATCAAAACGTGCGGATATAAAGAAAAGTCCAATTACTTGCTTCTCGGTTTTCAGTAGAGATTAAAGTTTTTAAGGGTTAAAAATTGTAATACCTGTGTAATTAAACTACTAAAGGTAATAAGGGAAGCATTTCAGTAATGTAAAGAAAGTAGGATATACATTGTCAGCGAGAGAAGGTATAAAGAATGGAAATATCTTTGTTAAGGGAAAAAAGGGAGAATGATTTTGTCCCAGGGCTGGTTGTTTCTGGATAAGGAAAAAATAATGGACAAACTAATATGGATACAGAAAGTGATGAAAGCTTTGTAGAAAAGGAACCTTAAGGAAAGGGTTTTGCATGGGGTCAAGACTGGCTCATATTAGATTGAATTTAATTAAGTAAATGAACTTCGCTATTAAAAGTAAGCTGGTGCAGACTGGAAGTGGTTTTCTCTCTCTGTTAAGAGAGCAAAATTTTCCTGGAATATTGAGCTGCTTTTGACAACAGGTTGTAAGCTTCCTTCTCTAGCTGACTTTGAGTTTTCCAAAGGGCTCCTGAGGCATCTCAGAGAGAAATATTAAACTAATTAAGATTATGTAGTATATTAAATTACACAAAAAAAACATTATATGGAAAAAACTTCTCTGCTGAAGTTGTCACAGAGTATAACTAATCATGACATGTAATACTGTGCGTGGGCAAGCGGACCCAAGTTCAGTTCAGTAACAATTTTTGGCATCCCAGATGGGCTGGAAATCCCATCTGGGTCACCAAAAATTGTTACTGAACTGAATTTGGGTCCACTCACCCTCGCACAGTAAGGCCGATCTACTGACACTGGGTTGCAGTGAAAGAAAGTGCAGCATTTATTGCGGGTGCCAAACAAGAAGTTCAGGCCTTTTGAGCATTAGCTGCCCAGACTCCTTGTTTGGCACCCGCAGTAAACGCTGCACTTGTTTTCACCGCAACTGGTGTCAGCAAATTGGCTTTACCGTGTGCAGGCAAGTGGACCCAAATTTGGTTCAGTAACATTCAGCCTCAACAATAAACAAACAGCAAGGAAAAGAGGAAAGGGGAGCCATAACAGATTAAAAGGTATAAGAGCTATGAACCAAATGCAGTGTTTGGATACTGATTTAAGTAAGTCGACAGTAAGAAGACAGTTGTGAGCCAATCAGAGAAATCTGGACAGGGAGGGAGATTAAGGAAGATGATGATGACGTGGTTGTGCTTTTAAGCAGCCCTTTTCTTTTTAGAGATACATTTGTGAATGAAAATGGTATGACAGTTGGTAATGCTTTAAAATAATTCAGTGGCGGTGGGAGGCTGGGGATGTATAGGTGAAACAAAGCTATGCCTGAGGCTGAGTTATGGACACGGGCGTTCACTGTTCTAGTCTCTCCGTTTTTGTGCATGTATACATTTCTGTAAGTTTTTTTTTTTCAAAGCATAGCATTCTTACACAATTAAGTCTAAGTTTATATGTTTTTATTGTGGTAAAATATATGTAACATAAAATTTGCCATTTTTTACCATTTGTAAGTGTACAATTCAGTGGCTTAAGTACATTCACAATGTTGTATAAACATCACCATGATCTATTTGCAGCACTTTCTCATCTCCCCAAACTGAAACTCTGTCCCTGTTAAACATGTACCCTCCATCCATCCGCCTCCCCCAGTCTCTGGCACCCGTCATTCTACTTTTTGACTTTATGAATCTGATGACTCTAGGTACTTCATGTAAGTGGAATCATACAGTATTTGTCTCTTTGTGTCTGCCTTTTCCCGGTCAAAATCGTTTTAGAGGTCCATCCATATTGTGAGGCACGTGTCAGAACTTCATTCCTTTTCATGGCTGAATAGTAATCCATTGGCTGTACAGACATTCCGCTTATCCATTCGTCTGTTGATTGGATTGTTTCCACCTTTTGGTGACTGTGAATAATGTGGCTATGAACACTGGTATACAAATATCTGTTTAAGTCCCTGCTTTCTATTCTTTTGGGTAACTGTTTAACTTTTTTTTTTTTTTTTTTTTTTGCGGTACATGGGCCTCTCACTGTTGTGGCCTCTCCCGTGGCGGAGCACAGGCTCCGGACGCACAGGCTCAGCGGCCATGGCTTACGGGCCCAGCCGCTCTGCGGCACGTGGGATGTTCCCGGACCGGGGCACGAACCCGTGTCCTCTGCATCGGCAGGCAGACTCTCAACCACTGCGCCACCAGGGAAGCCCCTATGTTTAACTTTTTGAGGAACCACCAGCTGCACCATTTTACATTCCCACCAGCAGTCCCAAGGGTTGCAATTTCTCCACATCCTCACCGACACTTGTTATTTTGTTTTGTAATAGCCACAGCTAATGGGTGTGAACTGGTATCTCACACCCATTAAAGTGCTTTTGATTTGCATTTCCCTGATCATTAGTGATGTTGAGCATCTTTTCGTGTGCTTATTGGCCATTTGCTTATCTTCTGTGGAGAAACGTCTATTCAAGTCCTTTGCCCATTTTCGAATTGTGCTGTCTCTTTGTTGCTGGACTATAATAGGTTTCTATTTAATTTGTGTCCAGGAAGGGAAGCATAAGCGCTCTCTCTGCTGCCACTGCTCTGACTTTTGAGTCATCTGGAACGGCTGGAGCACTCCACCTGTCCACACGCTACGTGGCATCCCAGCCAAGGCCATCTGCCATTTGCAACAACTGCCTATGCTCAGAAGCTAGATCTGCACAGAAATACATTCTAATTTCCTTCCCAAAATTTAAAAGGTTTTCAACGGGTCTTAATGCAATGTAAGATGAACCATGGTTTGATATATTGGTTTCTATATTCTGACACCCAAAGCCCAACTATAAAATATTTGCCTATATTTGAGAAGGCAGAATTTACCTTTGAGAATACCTAAATAGAAGTCAGAAGGAAGAAAATAATCATCTCTCAGATGTAAGAAAGGACTTCAAGAGATTTTCTAAACAATCGTCATAAAATGAGGAGCCCTGGGCACCCGTCTTTATTTTGAAGAGTTCTGCCAGCAGTGGGGTTAAGGTGTAGCTCAATCTAGACTCTCACGAGGTCCCTGGGACTCAGTTCATGGGAACTTGGGGTGACCGTGAAAGAGGGAGACAAGTGGACACCTCCCGCCCTTGACTGCGTCAAAGGTAAGCTAGTAATCGTTGCTCTGCTCTCTCAATTAGCATCTATTTCAACGAAACTTAAGTGAAATAGCTGAGTTTTAAGGGATTTTTACAACTCATCAGACACCTTGAGATGACGTCTGGTCAAAGTTGGATATTCACATTAAATGTGTAAATAGGAGAAGGCCAATAATAAAAACTATTTTTAGTAGGAAAAAGAAAGATTGTTCCAATTACATGTCAAGAAATTATACCAGGAAGTTAGGAAGAGGAAGAAAATGGGTGTCATCTGTACAGAGAGACGAGAGAATTAAAGGAAAAGGGTTAATGAAACCAAGAGGGGTGACAAACCTCGGGGCCCAGGTGGGAGGGTGTGCCCCCGACACTCAGCCACACTGAGAGCCCCACAGAGATGGGACAAGGCCAGTCATGGTGGGAGATGCCACGGGGGCTCTGAGAACAACAGGTCTGACAGACAAGAGAGGACAGGAAAGGCCTGAACCACAATTCGTAACCTCAACCTAATAAACGTACAGAATTCGCCGAACCAAGAATGCACGTCCTTTCCAAATAAACACAGACTTTTAAAAAATTGACCACATAAGAGGTCACAATGGAAGTCTCAACACGTTTTTAAAAACTGCCATCTTCACTGATCAGAATGTGAGAAATAAATGTGAGAAACAGATAAAATGCTGTTCTTAAAAAGAACAGTCTTATCTACAAAACAGAAACAGACTCACAGACAGAGAACAGACTGGTGGTTGCCAAGGGGCTGGGGGTGGGGGATTGATGGAGTGGGAACTTGGGGTTAGCAGATGCAAACTATTATATACAGGATGGACAAACAAGGTCCTAACCCTATATAGGGTTACAGTTCCCTGTACAGCACAGGGAACTATATTCAGTATCCTGTGATAAACCATAATGGAAAAGAATATGAAAAAGAATGTGTGTATATATATACATGTGTGTATATATATATATATATATATATATATATATATATACACACACACACACACACACACATATATATATATATATATATATATATATAGAACTGAGTCACTTGGCTCTACACCATAAATTAACACATTGTAAATCAACTATACTTCAATAAAATAAATTTAAAATAAAAAGGACAGAATTCCTACTGCACAGGAAAGGGAGAAGTAACAGTACGGCTGCACCCGATAACTGGGGCTGGTGCGCAAGGACAAGTGGGTGCGGGCTGGCCGCCAGCCCAAGTTCAGGTGCAGGAGGGAAGACAAAGCAGGGGGGCAGCGCCACCGTCCTGCCCAACGACTGTGATGGTGACAGGACAGAGGAGAGGGAAGCACAGGGTGACAGACTGCCCCGCAGCCCCAGAGCCTGGCTAGGGTTCAAGGTCACGACCCCAAAATGTCACCTCACAACAACTGCGTCACCAGCGATCCTGGATTGGGGCTGGACCGGGGAAAATGGTGTAGAGGATGTTATTGGGACAAGAGGCAAAATTCGAATTAGATAAGAGTGTTACACCAATGTTAAGTGTCCTGATTTTGGCCATTGTATTCTGGTTATGTAAGATAATGTAATATTCTTTAAAATCACAGACTGAAGTGTTTGGGTATCAAGGCGCATGGTGCCCACAGTTTACCATCAAATGGTTTAGACTGCAAGAGACAGAACAAATGGGGCAAAATGTGAACAACTGGGGGTTCTGGGTAAACCTGGGTGGGCACACGAGGAGCTCTTAGCACTCATCTTGGAATTTTCCTGCAAGTTTAAAATTATATAAAAATTTTTAATTACCATAAATAAATACAACGAATCATCTAAATCCAGGGTTCTACAGGCACCTGTCTGGCCCGATCTCTTCAAAATCTCAGTGCCGTAACAGAAACTGTGGGGTAGGGAGGACTGCTATAGCTCAGAGACAGAAAAATGCCACTGACTGCAACACAGAAGCATTGCTGGGTGCTGGTTTGGAAAAAAATGCAGCCATAAAAGCCACCTTTAGAACATCTGGGGGACATGGGAATACGGACTGGGTAGTAGATGGTATAAGAGAATGACTATCGACCTTGTGAGGTGTGAAAACGGCACTGGCGTTACGTGGGAGACACAGGCGTAAATATTTAGAGGTGAAGGGTCATGATATGTCATTGTCTTTGAAATTGTGCTGTGCGTGTGTGTTAAACATGGTAAATGTTGACGGCTCAGACTAGGGGAGGGGAGGGCAGGTGTTCAGTGAACTCTGTGCTCATTAGAAAAATAAAACAAAGGGAACCATCTGCTTGCGGACTCGTTTACCTTCTCAACTTCTCCACCTGACGCCTCCTGGGCACTGAAAACCTAGCCCATTGGACACAGAACGTGGATTCCACCCCACCCCATCCTGCTTCTCCACACGTCTTCCCATCTCAGGAAACAGTGCCACCCGCCCAGCTGCTCCAGCCAGACACCCCACCGTGGACCCCAATTCCTCTGCCCAGCAGCCCTACATCCAGCACCGCGGGCCCTGGCCAGTCTCAGCAGAGCGGCTGCGGCCTCTGACCAGGGTCTGTGTCTCCACTCCCGCCCACCCCTAACCTCTCCTCCTGGAGTCCAGTCTCCCTGCTGCGCAGCAAGGAGAGCCATCTTTGCAGCATGTCAACCAGACCCCACACCGGGATGGAGGTGGTCCATTCACCCTCAACCTGTTAGCCGCTTCCCTCCAGCCCACGGGGTCTCTGTCTTATTCAAGGTGCCCCCAGTGTCTGGGACAGAATCCTGGTTAGAGTCGGAACAGACCTGTGGGATGAGATGTGTACTGAAATAATTTAGGAAAATCACTGAAGACTTTCGTGTATCACATCTTCCAAAATGTTCATGCAAGTAAGAGGGGGAAAGTCACTGAGGAAACAAGAAGGACACAAGGGTTTAAGCTGCCTACATTCTAATTCCCCCCAAATTGCTACTGACGTCACTTCGGCCTGTTTCTTGATGGGTCTTGTAATCCGACCCAGAAACAATCTACAAATTCAATGTAACTACATTTCAGAAATATTCAGGAAGCCTAATATACATAAAAATTAATGTCCATAAGTTTTTAACCTATTTAATCTTTGAGTATAGATAGTGACAGTTAAGTTTTTTTATTGTTGTAAACACCTTCATCATATTTGAATGAATCATATAAATAATAATTTACCACTATTAGGTACACAGAGCCAACCATTAAATCATTTTTTTAAATATAAAAGCTTTATTTTATTACAATAAACCAAGTCTATCGCTAAAAAATAATGTTAAAGAGTAACCACATTATAAATAACCATAAATGATCCAATCAGCACAAACTTGACGCAGGTATTGCTTTAAAAGGCAATTAAATATACAATGAAAACAAGGAACTTGACGAAATTACGAAACACACAAGATGGAAATGCACGTGGGCACAGAAAAGGGAAACGGAGAAGACAAACTCTTAGCACTCATCCCAAGGGGCCTCACTCCAGGCAGCCTGGGGCGCTCGGCCGGCCGCTCCCCCAGGATCTAGATACGGAAGGCCCTTTTTCAAAAGGTTCCACGTTTATAGTGCCAACCTCAGCTCGGTTCTCTGATCAGACCCGTGCTGCCATCAACGGCAGTGACTACACGACAGCAGGGACCAGCAGCAAACCCAGGCCGCTCTTCACTAAGGCCTCATCCCATGCGCCCTGATCCCCAGAGAAGTGAGGCCGGTACCTGGACCCAAGGTCCCACCAAGGCAGAGCACAGAAGCCAATGCAGGGAATGTTCTCTCATCTGAACCCCCAAGGAGGGGGCAGGTGGGACCCCACTCACACCCAGCATCCGCTCCCACCTGGAGGGCTTGCAGGGAATCAATGGCTCCTCGGCCCAGACAGACAGGGTCAAGGTCGAGCTGGCTGTCCTAAGGAATGGAGATGCTCGAGCCCCTGAGCGCCCCCCGATCCCCCAGGCCGCAGTGTTTCTCTTCTCTGCCTTCTGAACATGTTTGAAATCCAGATTATTTATTTGACATTTAATTGCCTCTTTTTTTTTCCTATTTGTGCTTTATCCCTTTCACAACATCTTCTGAGGGGGAAAAAAAAAATCATACCCTACAGGCAGGTCTCTGAAACCCCTTTAAGCCCCCAAACAAGGCACTGCACAGAGCAGGGGCCTGACTGCTAGCTGACCACAGATCCAGGCTGTGGTTAGTACCTTGATAAGTGATGAGCAGGGCATCATTCACGCTGGACTCAGCATCGGACATTTGGTTCCAGGAAACAAAGGACAGTTTGGGACATCTTAGAGGAAAAAGGAAAAATAACAACACTGATACATTTACAGGATTCTGAAAATCTCCTGGCCTAGGTACTAACCTTTTTAAGAGAATCTCCATGTCTTTCCTGAATATATTTCAGGAACGCTGTGGTCCACTGCAGCGTCGTTGCCTTATCGGTCTCGGCGTTGCAGAACGGGACTAAAAGATTCAACTCATCACAACAAATGCGGATTCTGCGCCTACAGTCAAAACCCAAAGTAATCACGTAGAGAAGCTGAAGCAGAACAAAGGAATAAAGCAGGTGTCTGTGTGTCTTGAGGAATCAGCTCGCGGCCTGGCCACTGAGAGCGTAGGAAGGGCAGGCCCTCACCTCGGGGCTCCCCTCTACAGCGGCCAGCCCACCCTCAGCTGCCCACTAAGCCCAGTCGCGCTCCCTGGAAAGTTTCCCGTTTACTTCTCCTGGGCCAGGAGCAAGGACCAGGTCCAAGTCTCTAGACCAAGGATGGACCCAAACCCCCTGAAACTGGAAGCAAAATTGTGTGTGTGTTTCTTCTGGGCAGGACATTCTTTCACTCACCTGCCCCCCAGGTGCCAAGGAAGTCACAGAAGCTAGGATTCACAGCTTTGATTCTCCAAGGGGCCCCGGTTCATAAAGGACCACAGACTACCAGCCTGTGAATATCCCCAAATCCAGTCCATTTAGGGATGATTTACATCCCACGTGGAGTCTTAGACCATTTTTAACATTTACGTATTACATTCAGATAATACGGCCCTTGTTCCTATTTCCCCACCTGTACACTCAGAACTCTAGAGCAACTTTGTAAGGTAACAACAACAGCAGGAATTCACCAGATGCTCTGCAACGGCAGGCACTGGGCCAGACACTACATTTCAGCTTGGTTAATTCTTGTGTCCCATCTACGCAGTAGGTGATATCCCTATTTTATAGACGAGAGACTCAGGTGGAGAGGTAAAGAATGTGTAGGAAGTTGTTAAACTAGGAAATGGCAGAGTAAGAATGAAAACTTTTACCGTCAACACGTAGTACGTATAAGGCTTTTTTTCAGATGGTAGGTATTCAGTAAATGTTTATTAAATAAATATAAACAATGCCCATTATAATTCACGGTGAGCTCGGTGATGCCCATCGCTCGGCGTGTATGTGCGGACACATCCTTAGGAAAGGTATCTAGCTGCCTAGCTTTAATATATCCCTTTAAATAAATAAATTTCCACTGCTCAACACTGTAGGTTCAAAGATGAATATCTGTCTTGCTCAATGCTCTATTTCCTGAGCCTAAAACAGAAACTGGTACAAAGCACTCAACAGATGACGAAGTTAGGGAACCATCCCGTACCCAGCTACAGATGACGAAGTTAGGGAACCATCCCGTACCCAGCTATAGATGACGAAGTTAGGGAACATCCCGTACCCAGCTACATATGACGAAGTTAGGGAACATCCCGTACCCAGCTATAGATGACGAAGTTAGGGAACATCCCGTACCCAGCTACAGATGACGAAGTTAGGGAACATCCCGTACCCAGCTATAGATGACGAAGTTAGGGAACATCCCGTACCCAGCTATAGATGACGAAGTTAGGGAACATCCCGTACCCAGCTATAGATGACGAAGTTAGGGAACATCCCGTACCCAGCTATAGATGACGAAGTTAGGGAACATCCCGTACCCAGCTATAGATGACGAAGTTAGGGAACATCCCGTACCCAGCTATAGATGACGAAGTTAGGGAACATCCCGTACCCAGCTATAGATGACGAAGTTAGGGAACATCCCGTACCCAGCTATAGATGACGAAGTTAGGGAACATCCCGTACCCAGCTATAGATGACGAAGTTAGGGAACATCCCGTACCCAGCTATAGATGACGAAGTTAGGGACCATCCCGTACCCAGCTATAGATGACGAAGTTAGGGAACATCCCGTACCCAGCTATAGATGACGAAGTTAGGGAACATCCCGTACCCAGCTATAGATGACGAAGTTAGGGAACATCCCGTACCCAGCTATAGATGACGAAGTTAGGGACCATCCCGTACCCAGCTATAGATGACGAAGTTAGGGACCATCCCGTACCCAGCTATAACAGAAAACTTAACCACCTTTTGCTTCTCCACAGAGCAGCACAAATAAAATCCACAGATAAACAACTTACATAAGCTGTACCTTCCTCCTTCCTCAACATCCTTAAAAGAGCCAAGCAAAACTGAGTAAGCCAGCGCACAGGCGGACCCCCTCCCAGGAAGGCTGCCCCGGCCGGCACCTGGGAACTTAGATTTCGGGGGGGTTCCCACTACCGTTGGCCACTGGCTTATGCTAAACACCAGCTTTCCTTCTGGGCGTCTGGGACTTGGCCGCGTGCCACGTAGGGAATGCCCCCGCCCCCCCACGACCAGCCCCCAGTAGGATCCAGGGCCCTGAGCCTCTAAGGAGCTTTGCTGTCCGGGAACACGTCACCAGTGCTGGGGGGTGACAGGCATCCTGAGTGGCTCCACTGAGAGGTGCTCTGGGGAGCTGGCGCCTGGGGCCCCTAGACCTCTCCCCATGCGCCTCTGCCGACTTTGCTGGGTTTTTTGTCCAAGATAAATCAAAGCCATGAGTCCTCCTAACGAATCACCAGACCTGGGGGTGGTCTCGGGTACCCCCATCCACCTAGCAAAGCAAGGTGACCACTGACTCTAGCCAGCTTTCCCTCCCTTGAACACAGAAATGGCTACACCATTGTTTTCTACAAAAAAGGTGCCTGTCACCAGCACCGACTGTCATCAACTTGGCGTCTAAGACAACCGTATGCCACCGACTCCACGCATTACCTTCTATCTCTTTCCATGCGGTTGTGCCTCTCCCTGCGCTGGGACCGGCCCCGCTGGGGCCCGCTCTGGGTCTGCTCCCCGAAGCTGGCCTGGGACGACTCCACCGACTGCCAAGCACCCTGCACTGCTGTGGCGCCTTCACCCACGTTCTGGAGCTCTCCAAGGGCTCTTCGTTCCAGGTTTGTGTCCAGCTGACGCAACCTACTCCGACTCCTCTTGTTTATTGCTTGTTTACACAGCGCTTCTTCTTTGCAAAAGAAGGGAAAAGTGGTATTTTAATCCTTCTGTTCTTCTAAACTGACCCTCGTGAATGCTGAATATATTTTTTGGTATTTTCGATCCAAGATAGAAACACCCCAGGTATTATGTAATCAATACAGCTTATACAGCAATACAGTCAAAAGTCCCCCTTTTAAATCAACAGGCATTTGAACTGTCATCTATGAATAAAAAAACCAAGAAGGTGTTTGATTTTTCTGATATTCAGAATGGGGGAAAAAAACTTGAAATATTTTCTCCAAGAGATTTTCTTGATATGCAATTATCCTAATATGACAACTGATATTCTAACTGCAATGCTCAGAAGAGGACAAAACCTAAGTGGTTTAGGATTAAACATGCCCTCACCTTACAAGTGAGATTCCCCCCACAAAAGGAGTAATCACATCATAGATTTGACCTGTGCTACAGAAATATGTTAAATTTCTATCAAAGTACAGCAGGCGTCTAATTAGTACCTGCGGTGACGTGCATTCCCGAGGTACCGTACAAAGCCAAACCCTCTACGGTGAAAGAATCACTTAACACACATTTCAGAACGGTGATAACTTTTCAGAAGACATAGAGAGGAATTCGCAAGTACTGGTAACACTCTTCAGCTGAGCAGTCAGTACAGGGACTATTCTGACATTAACCTTTATACCTTACAAATGTTAACGTAGACTTGTGCGAGCAATGTCATAAGAACAATGGAAAATTAATCACTGGCGTGGGAGAAAGGAGAGCCGCATCCGTACCCTGTCTTTATCAGCTCTCCAAGAGCTGAGTGTAAGCTGTGTTATTGTTGGATAGCTCGAAAAAGAATGTTTTCCAGGAAAAACGGATTGAGGGTTAACGTCAGGGGTAAGCAAAGTTTGCCTTCAGAAGTTTATTTCTAAAACTTTCTGTATCACCTTATGGCCTCTTGCTCCCAACTCAATCCTCTGCCCATCTGCAGATCGTCCTCTAAAGCTCTGAGCGGATTTCAGACTCCTGCCTCACTCATGAAGTATGAAATAAGAGGAAGAAAAAAAAAACCTGAAAGTGCTGTCAGTAACTTGAAGGTAACGAAAATGCACCTAAGTCTATCATTTTTCTGTTTAAGGAGGTTACCGTTAAGAAAAAGCAGCCCCTGAACTCAACGTTTCCAGGCCAAGTATAAACGTGATGTTCAAAATTCGCAAGGATGTTCAAAGTGAGGTGACTGGGCAGAGGGACGGAAGGATTCCTAAGATGCAAGCAGGCTTCCGAGATCGTTTCATTTGTTTATAAACCACCTCTCTCCCCTCTCCCACCCATGGCCAAAAAAAAAGGGGGGGCAAAGACAGCAGGCAGGAGGAGAAAGCACCTGCCAGCTTGTTTTATCGCTTACCTCCTACTTTAATCCAAACCTGCTCGGGCAAAGCTTTGTTTCTACTACCCAAAGTCTGTTTAGTGGATTCAATTTCTTGCTGATAGCAGAAAGAAAATGCTCTCGGCAATCCAATATCCTGATGCTTGGTAGCTTCAAGTACAGAACATGAGTTACTAGAGCTCTGGAAAAAAATAAAGCAACAGGAACTTTTATCAACAGGTGACGATCTCCTCTCTACGCACAAATAAAATGCACTTTAATAGAAGTAACGTCAAAGCTATTCACGTGAACTTGAAGAACTTTCGGTGCACTAAGGATGTTTAAATGTCCCCGAACCACATAAATACTCTCGAGTTTAAAACGTTATTGAGCTCAATGAAAGAAAAAAAGAATCCTTGGGGCCTAACTAAAATACAATTTATCCATGTAATACAAAAGAGCAAAGCTTCGCAAATCATTTTCCCTACCTGTGTTTGTGAAAGACTAGAATTTCCACTAGCAGAGCAACTGCTTGCAGTAAACAGAGGGTATGCAAATTGCAGAGCAGGAGCTGCAGCAGTTTTATTTTTCACTAATGTTGTACATTTGTTTTGTTGCTGGTGAAGAGGAACATTCACTAATTCGGATGGATGGCGAATAAGAGTGACCAAACTGCCAAGACAAAAGAAACCCAGAAACACATGAAGAGTATGTGGCAGGTAAGTTTCCTGAAACACCACAATCACTAACTATCACACTCTAATGGCTAACATTTGATTTTCTAGATGGGAACTTGAATCTGTTACCATGAATGCCCCCCACCATGGAAACCTCTACAATTATCAGCTAGTGTTGTAGGGGACAAGTTCAAACTTTCTTCCTCACGTTGGAAGGTGTGGCTGTGTGTCATCTTTTAGTTACACCTCCCTTCCCATCACACTTCTGACACCAAGCTCTGTTTTTTTGGCCATCCTCCAAAATCTGACGACTGTGGGCAAAATGGGGAAAACTACAGGGTGGGGACAGACAGGAAGCTGAGGAGACACCCTAGCAGACAGGCGACTCCTCTCCGATAGTTGTTGCTGCGAGATCGCTTATGGGCTGGCAGTCTGGCTGAAGGAGGAAGCTGCATTTTACACTCAAAACCTCACAACGTGACGTCTTTCCTCCCAGGGGATGCATCTGTGCAAGATGAGGTCAGCCTCAACCTGAGTCAACAGAGGGGGAAGCAGAGGTCTCTCCTGACATTTAGGTGAGTGATTTGGGGACAGAACCTTTGTTCCTCAGGAACATGTGTGCACTTATCTCAACTCCTCTCTCTTCCGCATGCAGACGCTGAGTGCACACTGCAGAGGTGATGCTGCGGGCTGTGTACTTAACATCTGCTTGCTGTGCTTCACAGAGCACACAAACTTTCAGCTCAGCCTCCAGACTCACTGAGGTCTGCTCGCTGTTAAGATGCAAGCTGCAGTGAGGCCGCTGGCCTCTGCAGAGGACCGTGGTCTATACCCGGACCCAGCCTGGTGCTTCCCTGCACAGGGCCCTGGTCTACACCCGGACCCAGGCTGGTGGCCTCTGCAGAGGACCCTGGTCTATACCCGGACCCAGCCTGGTGCTTCCCTGCACAGAACCCTGGTTTACACCCGGACCCCGGCTGGTGCCTCTCTGCGGAGGACCCTAGTTACACCCGGCCCGCTCCCTGGGGGATGCACCCACTTGTTGAGCGCCATGCCGGGCTCGGGGGGATCCGCGCCGCGCGGGGCTGGCGGGGACTCGGCTGGGATGCTGTTGAAGCGGTCCTCCAGGCGGACGCGCACGGCCGACTTGGCCCGCGCCTCGGGCGCGCCCTCCACGTTCTCCTTGCCGGCGCCGTCGGGCGCCTTGGGCCGGGGTGCGCCGGCGCCCGGGCCGTCGGCGCACGGCGTCTTCTCGGCGGCGGGGGGCGCGCCCGCCTCGCCCAGCAGCATCATGCGCAGCTCCTGGAAGTCGATGTGACCCAGGCACTGGTTGGCGCCCGCGAAGCCGCCCTCGGCCAGCGCAGGCGGGCACAGCATCGGGTACACGGGCGGCGCGCCCCCCGCCGCCGCGCCCCCGGCCGCCGCGAAGCCCCCCGCCGCCGCGCCCGGCGCCGTCGCCGCCAGGAAGGCCGAGTTGAGGCGCGTCTCGAGCTCGCCGTCGGCCGCCGCCGCCTCCATGTGCGAGTAGAGGATGTGCTGCAGCTGCGTGTACTCGATCTCGGTCATCTCCACAAGGCTCAGGTCGGTGGTCGTGAAACTCAGCCCCGCCTCGCCCAGCGCCGCGTCCGCGCCCTCGGGGCCCGCCGGCCCGCCCGCCTGAGGCGGCTCCGGCTGCCCGGGGCCCGACATGCCGGCGCCAACGGCGTAGGGTGCGCGGGCGGGCCGGCGGGGCCTGGCCTGGCCGGGCGGGGTCGCGGAAACCGCCGGCCGCAGCGCGCCTGCGCCGCCCGCCCGCAACGGTAGCCCCTCCCCGGCGCGGCCCCGCCCCCGCCCCGCGGCCCCGCCCCACGGCCCGGCCGCACCAACCGCCCGCCGCGCCCCCGCCGCGGCGCCCAGTCCCAAGCTACGCGCGCAGGTCTGGGGCGTGGGGTTCGGGCGGCGAGGCTGCGGCGCGCGGGGCCAGGCCGTCCAAGTCCAGTGCCTGAGGGGCCAGACCACCTGGGTCGAGTGTCCGCAGGGCCGGGCCGCCCGGATCCCCATGTCCAAGGGGCCAAACGCGCGAGTCCAGTGTCCGAGGGTCAGACACCTGGGTCGAGTGTCCGCGGGGCCTCCCAGGGCCTGGCCGGGTATCAGGGCGCATGCAAGAGGCGCCTCTCCAGGTAACGCTTCACCACGAGTCCACGTATCCACGGGGTGCCGCGCGGTCCCCCCCTTCTCGGGACACGAGGCCTACAGTAAGCCCGAACAGTAGACAGGTGAGACAGCGGCCCCAAATACAGGTGTGACAAGGCAGGCTCTGTACGTAGGTGAAAACTCAGTCAGATAAGTAAATACACGTGGTGCACGGTTCCTCCTAGAACCTGCAGGGCTCGTGTAATCAATGCCCTCGACAAACACTGGCCAATGATGAGCTAGAATGCACACGCCATGTGGGTTCATCCTTTTAAAGTGTGCTCTTCAGTGGTAGTGTATTCACATCCTATCACCACAGTCAGTTTTCGGACATTTTCATCACCCCAAGGAACCCCATACCCACTAGCACTCCCTACCCACTAACCTTCTTTCTGTCCCTGTGGGTTTGCCAACCCTGGGTACGTCCTATAAATGGTATCATAGAATAATTATTTTTGCGGGCTCAAAATAATTACTGTACCCACCTCTCACCCTTACCCCCGTCTCAACCAGTGGTGGTTTTCTGTATAGGAAGCACGTGGTTTAAAGAAAGGCCTGTGATTTCGGCACAGTTTTCTTCCATCAGGCTCTGAATTGCTCATCCTGTCAGAGCTCAGACATCTATGGAGTGCGATTCACTTCTTCTGCAGTATCTTTTCTTTGAACAATATAAGATCATCCTGTACTTCCCTGGAGGTCCAGTGGTTAAGACTCCGTGCTTCCGCTGCAGGGGGTGCAGGTTCAATCCCTGGTAGGGGAACGAAGGTCCCACATGCCACGTGGCACAGCCAAAAAACTTTAAAAAAAAAGTAAAAAAAAAAAAATATGTATTTGCTTTTCTTTTTGTCCACTTAATATGTCCCCAGTAGGAAAATGATGGACCACTTACTCAATAAAAGGTATCAGGTGTGGGGGGAAAAACAAGAGCACTTTTTCTCACACCTAACATAAAAATTAGTTTCAGATCATCGAAATACCTAAATTTAAAAAGAAAATTATATAACTACTAAATATATAGGATGATATCGATAAACTCTTTGAGAAGATTCTAAGCGTGACATCAACACAGACCATGATGTGCACAGGCTCGCCCGGGGCCTCTTGTTTAAAAGCAGATTCTAATTCGGCGGGCCTAGGTGGGACCTGGAATGCCACCTTTCTAAGGAGCCCCCAGCTGGCGTGTGTGCCACTGATCAGTTGACCCCACTTTGAGCAGCAAAATCACGGAGTATGGTGGAATTTACAATGTTTAAAAAAGAAAATAAAATCAAGATTATACGCGACTTGGTTTTTCGCTTATTGGAAATAAAGACCATTGGCACCTACGTTGTTTTTTGTGTTTCTTGATTTGGGCGGGCTCCTTGCAGATAACAGTTTTTGAGCCCTCTTTTATTTAGACATGAAACGTGAGAATGATCTGGCTTTAGTGGGACTTATTTTATAAATAAAATGTGAAGAAAATATAAAACACGTTTTTTTCAAACTCTAAACGTGGCTCCAAGTGGTTCTGGTCTAGCCCTCCAGGGGTAGGCCTTCTTAGCTGAGGACCCTAGCTGAAGAGTCAGGCAGAGCCCGGCGGAGCAGGTCAGGGTGGGAGAAAGGCCCCACCTGGTCTCCCCTGAGCTAAGAAGTACACATGCAAAACAATAAATAAATGAATAAGTAAACAGCATCATGGACCGATGCGAAGGGCTGGCTTTCGAGAACAGGAGGAGCTGCTCTGTGGACAGGCCATCGTGCAGGGGGAGACCCCCGGTGGGTGGCAAAGTCAGTTTAGTGGCTCCAGACTAACTGCTGGAGACCCAAGCACAGCATCCATGTGAGCCTCAAGGAATGCGGGCAAGCATTGGACGTGACACCGTTGTACAAATATATGGATTCGGTGAAACCAGCAGGGCTGGATAGCAAAATGTAGACATTACAGGAAAATAAAACTACAAAGCAATATTGGACATGAACAGATAGGCAGACATTCTTAACAAAAGCTTAGCAAATTGAATCCAACAAGATTTTTTAAAAAGAATAACTCATCGTAACCAAGTAGTGTTTTTTCCAGGGATGCAAGTTTTGTTTACCTTTGAAGATCAACCAATGTAAATTACTATGTTCATAGAGCAAAGTGAAAAGCCCTATGATTACCTCAAAAATGCACATGCACAGAAAAAGTGGCTGGCAAATCTAACATCCATCCCCAATCAAAATTCGGCAACCAAGCATAGAGGGCAAGTTCCTCAACCTGATAAAGGGCGTACATGAAATTACCACACTTCACATCATACTTAAATGGCAAAAGACAGAATGCTTTCCCTCTCGATGAGGAAAAAGGAAAGATGCCCACCGTCACCACTCTGTCGCCACTTCTGTTCAGCATTGTGCTGGAGGGTCTACTCGGCGTGACAGGGCAAGAGAAAGGAGCATGCAGGTGGGAGGACGAGAAGTGGAACTGTCTACTTCCTCCCTGGGCAGCACGATGACCTAGGGAGAAAATCCTACAGAACCTACCAAAGAGCCAGTGAGTTCAGCGAGGTCGGAGAACGTAACAACATACTAATACCAGTCATGTTCCTATACCCTAGCGGTGGGCATGCAGGCCCTACAATTAGAGAACAATAGCGCCTACAGTCACTCAAGCACGCACCGAGGTGTGAGTTTAACAGGATACGTATAGGACATGCATGTTGAATGGCACACAGCGTGGATTCACCGCCCTAAAAATCCCCCGTGCTCTGCCTACCCATCTCTCTGCCCCTTTGCCCCCTGGCCGCTGCCCATCCTCTCACTGTCTCCACGGTTCTGCCTTTTCCAGAGTGTCACAGAGGTGGCTTCATACAGCCTTTTCTGATTGGCTTCTTTCACGAGTTCAATGCATCTCGGGTTCCTCTGTGTCTTTTCATGGTTTGATAGCTCACTTCAGTTAGCGCTGAATCATATTCCATTGTCTGTGTGGGACACCGTTTATCTATCCGTCACCTGCCGAAGGACATCCTGGTTGCTTCCAAGTTTCAGCAACTATGAATACAGCTGCTGTAAACATCCATGTGCAGGCTTTTGTGTGGACGTGAGTCTGCAGCTCCTTTGGGTAAGTACCAAGGAGTGTGCTCCTGGAGCGTATGGTAAGCGGATGCTTAGTTTTGTAAGGAATAATCAAACCATCTTCCAAAGTGGCTGCGCCATATTCTGAATTCCCACTGGCATGAGCTAGAGCTCCCGTCACTCCACATCCTCAGCCCCATCTGCTGTTGTCAGCGTTGCATGCTTTGGGCCGTCTAAGAGGTGTGCTTGACGGCCTTCTGAAGACTCGGTTACTGTGCCAGCTAGGTGGCAACCCCGCGCGGGGCAGGGCGGGGGCGATGTCTCCCGGGACACGGTCTGGGCTCCGCAACCCACGTTGCTCTCGCTCCAGGATTGCTGGATCTGGAATCAAGGGGTGCGAATGGGGTGGCCCCTCTCCCTATTACCTCTCGTGATGCCCGCAGAGTCTGTGCTTCCTGTTCTGTGACTCTCGGTTCTAGAGGGCTCAGTCCCGAGGGGAAGAGAGCTTCCTCGCGGGGACGCAGTGAGGCTTCCTGGGGCCGTCGGTGGAGGCTGTGGCCCGGCCACTTGGGACTCTTCAGGCCCACAGCAGGGGTGGCAGAGCCCGACTCTCACGGGTGAGGAACTAGAGAACCCAGGTCCTCTTCATCCTCCAAGCCGGTGGACGGCCACAGAGATGCCCTCGGGCCTGACGGCTGAGGCTCAGACTGGGCAGGAGCAAAGGTTTGGGTCACCCACCCGGCCACGAACCCCCAGCAGCTGCTCGAGGGCCCAGGGAGCGTGGACGGGGTCACGGAGGAGGGTCTTTGCCGGTACCGGCGCCGCGGCTGCCACCAGGAGTGACGGCTGTGACAGCCGCGCCTCGTCCTGCTTTTGATGGAAACGTGCCTGCGTGTTTATCCACCACACGCTTTTGTTTTCTCCTCCTTGCTCGTCCCTGATCGCGTAGGATGCGACGAGAATGGCCGGCCTTATTCCCATGGTCTGCAGGACCGGGAAGCCCTCCCAGAAGCGACGGGAGGTCCAGTCCCCTCTCCTGGGGGCGGGGACAGTGGCGATGGGGATGTCGTGTTGGGCGGGAGGTGAGTTTGTGCCTGTCTTCCTTTGGGGATTTGGCCCAAAGGGCGGCTGTAAGCAAGGCATGGAGGCGCGCAGGGGGCCGAGATGGTGGGGGGGGGGTGGCTAGCCGGGCCCCTTTTCTTAGAAGCCCCTCTGCTGCGTGTTCGCGGTTGAGGGGATCAGCAGAGACAGTTCTGCACGAGATCTGGAGACCAGAAGAGAAGCGACAGCCGCACCGATTTTTCAACCCAGAGGTCGACCTGGGGTCACGCGCGGGGCTGTCGCCTTGTTGGGGGCAGTGTCCCCACTGGCCACGCCGCCTCCCGGGATCCCTCGGGCCAGGTGTGCCTCTAACCTTTATGACAAAGTGCGCCAGCTTCTCAGGCCGGATGTCCGCACCGTCCAGGCTGGAGGTAGAGAGAAACACGTGAGACAGGCTAGTCCATCCTCGTGGGGCCCGGCCTGGCCTCACCTCGCCCTCCACACCCTCCCGTCTGCCCGTCCTTCCCGTCCAGCTCTGGCCGCAGCAGCTCCCACAGCCGGGGCTAAGCCTGCAGACCAAGCCCTGATGCATCCCCCCATCCCTGTCTCCCTCTTCTCTCCCTCCTGCCCTCTCTGTCTCTCTCTGACCCAGATAACGAAGAGACGGTGAGACCCACGGCGCCGGCGTCTGCAAACCATTTGCTGCGCATCTTATTGCTGTGATTTGTGAGTTTTGTTCGCTCCTTAAGGAGTAAAAGAATCGGAGAAACCTTTGTTAGAGATGTGATTTCAATCAGCGGCTTAGGGGCATTCGATGAAATACCTTTGTGACCGATTTCTAAATATTTGGAAAAATTGTTCAGTATTTAATTTGGTGTTTAAGTGTTTGATATTGTGTTTAAATATCTCTAAAAATATTGTTTAACAGGTGAGAAATAGGACATTGAAGAAAATACGAGTTTCCTTCTGCTTGCTCGAAAGTTCCTCAGCTCTTAAAGTATTGATTAATCGCACACGTACAGAACGAAACACAAACCAAAGGAAAGTTTAAGGCAACTGCTTTTGAACTTCCAAGGAAATGAACGTGGGTTTGAACTCGCGGGGTCAAGAGATGAACACTCCAGTGACGAGGGGCAGGGCAGCTGGAGTCAGAGGCCAGCAGAGGCGGGGAAGGGCCAAGTCTTCAGTTAAAACCGCAAAATCACAACACGGTAAAAGCAGCAAGTGGTGGACCCGGTGCTGGAAAGAATCGGGTCCGAATGCCCAGCAGGGTGGAGGGATTCCAGGACTGGCCTAGAAAAAGGCACGATGCAGCAGGACGCCAGAGCCAGGGATGCACAGGGCCGTCCTGACGGGGGTGATAGCGCAGCCGAGAAAAGCAGCCCAGAGGGACCCGAGGCTGCTGCACGGGGCTCCTCCCCCTCCCTCTGCCCTCCTCCTCCCTCCCCACTCCTTGTTTTCTAAACAAAAGGAAAGTGTTCCTTTACTACTTGATTACACGGGTGGGGATCTTTTCTGAAAACCAAGAGCGCGCCACTCCAGATGAAAGGATGCACGTCGTCCAGGGAGAGAAGCGTGACCGCGGCCGGTTAGCCTTCCAGACGTGAGCTGCTTTCTTTTCGGTCCTGACACGTGTGTGCGTGTGTGCCAGTGTGTGCGCATGTGTGTGCGTATCTGTGTGCATGTGTGCGCGCAGGAGCTGGGGCTTATCCCTGGGAGCTGCCAGCCTAGCACTTGGTCTCCCTGTGCGTCTGGGTGTTGCTCACAGTCAAAGTCACAAGTGCAAACAGCCGTGCCTGCAGCGCTGCCATCGGACAGGACGCCCCCGTCCCCCAGATGCCTCCCTCGTGCTACCCCTTAGAGGCCCCCCACCCCACCCTGTCTGCAACCTGCCCCCTCCAGCATGTCCCTCAGGGGGTCCTGCGGCCAGTGGCCTTGGTCTGGGGCCTCTCTCACTGGATGCACTTCCCTCCTCCCCGTGGCTGGGCCACTATCCACCCCCGTGTTGACTGAAGGGCACCTGGGTGGTTTCCTGGTTTAGGCAACTGTGAATAAATCACTATAAGTACTTGGGTTCTCATCCCCTTGGGGTGATACTGCCCTCACTGAGGATGCGTGCTTTGGGGTGAATGTCTAGCGGGGGGTGGCCGGCTTGTGTGGAATTTAATGACAAGTCACTGATTGGAAACCCAGAGCTCTTCTCCAGGGCGGTGCCACCTTCCCTCCCCGCCACCCCGCATCCTCGCCAGCACTTGCTACAGTCAGTTTTCTGACCCTTTACATAAAGGGACACCCTGGGGTGATGTCCACAGTGGCTGAATTCCTCTTCTTTTTCTCTGGCAGACCCTGATACCCTGATTTGCTGCCTTGCAGCCAGAGGTGGCCGGGTGCCAACCTGACCAATGAGGTCAAACCAGACATTTGAAAGGGGAACAGAGGCTCTGTTGCTCCTGCTGGTTTCCTCCTATAACAGTGAGGTGATGACGTGATGGCTGCAGGGGCAGCCTTCTTGCAAACACAAGGACAAGAGTCATGAGCTGAGGATGCAGAGCACGGGGGACCCTCAGTGACATCACAAGCCACTCCAGCCACCAGGGCTGCCTGCCCCACCCTCGTGTGAAGCTCAAAGATGGAAAAAGTCTCTGTGCTTCCTTGGTGACCCCCCACCTGAACACCAGCAACATGGGTACAGGAAAATTGGGCCAGAAACACCATTAAGAACACTTGTCTCCAGATGGCCGCATTTGGGAGATCCTGATTTTCTTGGTACACCTCTCTCATTTCCCACATTCTGGGAACACACAGGACCCCACAAATCTCCAGGGAGCCCACATTCTCTGGAAAGTAGAAGTTAGAAACTTTTGAACAACGTGAAAAATGTAAATGATGCTTTTTTAAAAAAATAAATTTATATATTTTTATTTTTGGCTGCGCTGGGTCTCCGTTGCGCGCAGGCTTTCTCTAGTTGCGGCGAGCGGGGGCTACTCTGCGTTGCGGTGCGCAGGCTTCTCATGGTGGTGGCTCCTCTTGTTGCGGGGCACGGGCTCTAGAGCGCAGGCTCAGTAGTTGTGGCTCGCGGGCTTTGTTGCTCCGCAGCATGTGGGATCTTCCTGGACCAGTGCTCGAACCCGTATTCCCTGCATTGGCAGGCGGATTCTTCTGTTTTTTTTTTTTTTTTTTTTTTTTTTGCGGTACGCGGGTCTCTCACTGTTGTGGCCTCTCTCGTGGCGGAGCACAGGCTCCGGACGCGCAGGCCCAGCGGCCACGGCCCACGGGCCCAGCCGCTCCACAGCATGTGAGATCTTCCCGGACCAGGGCACGAACCCGTGTCCCCTGCATCGGCAGGCAGACTCTCAACCACTGCGCCACCAGGGAAGCCCGGCAGGCGGATTCTTAACCACTGAGCCACCAGGGAAGTCCTAAATGATGCTTTTGATGAATACTTGACACCTTTGGGAATTGCCCAGGTTATAAGAAGTGAAGAAAGGATACAAGAATGTATAGAATCCCAATTTTGTAAAAGAAAAATAGAGGGAAAAAAAGATTAAGGGAAAAGATACAGATGGCTGCCCGTGGTGACCACTGGGTGGAAAGTGTGGGTGGCGTTGGAGGGCCTCCCCTTTCCTAAATGTCTGATGGGAAGCAGGCGTCAGAGCCATCCCAAGCCAGGAGCTCCCATCCCCACCCTGAGGGGCCTGGGTTGGAGGCTGGGGCTCGTACCCTGGGGCACCTGCCTCCCCAATCCTTGCTCAGGCCCCTTCAAGGGCACAGCCAGATGGTCCCCGTCGCCGTGCCCTCACCCTGCTGTCTCCCTGGCCCTGGACCTGCTGGTGCGGGGGTGGGGAGGGTCCGGCCCCTGGGGTGTGATCCTCCCTTGGAGGCTGCTTTCATCCTCCCTGACAGTTGCCTCTGCGGAACTGGATGGGATACGGGGCCCCGCCAGGTACCGCGGCCCTCGAGGCCTCAAGCGGGAGGGAGTCCTCATGCCAGGTTTCCGGAGAGCCAAGCGCTGCACGGCGCACCTGATTGCGTGTGAGTGACTTTGGCTAAACGGGGTCACGGGTTGGAGCCGTCAGGGCTGGTCCTGGAGGAGAGCAGGGGTAGTTGGCAGGGTGAGGGCGGAGCAGCGGATGCCACGGAAGTATTCTGTGGAGCAGATAAAGCAGGGCTTGGGGACGATGCAAACATCCCAGCTGTACTCAAGGGACTGAGGATTTTAAAACTTGCGCGTATTTTCCCCGACGTTTTGGGGAAACTGCTTGGACAGCAGCCTGCAGGCCAGAGGGACTCACGCGTTTTGGAGCCGGGCACCGTGCCCAGCCCTGCTCGCGTCTATCCTGCAGGATTCGGGATTTCCTCTTTGGCAGGACCTAGCCATAGGGCGGTCTTCCCCAAGGTCAGGCTAGCGCTGTGGGCTTTCCGTAGACGAGCGGCCACCCTCCTGGCCTCGCCTGGCCCGATGCCTTTCTGAGGCGGCAGTGATGGCGGCGTCCCCTCGCGGGACCCCCGCTTTGTGGCACTCGCCCCTGGTTTGTCCTGCACTCGGCCGGGAAACCAGACGTTAGGTTACTGACTCTCCAGCCCACAGGGGTAGAGCCTGTCCTGCCCGAGGGATGTTTTCTGCGTGTCTCGGCTCACGGCGGGAGATGGGTGCACAAACTTGTTGAGAAGCTAAATGCTGGCACAAGGGCCACCAGGATGGGGCCAGTCACTGGTGGCCCTGAAGTTCAAGGGCAAGGCCGACACCTTTGTCTTTTCCTCCCAGCCGCGGCCGCTTCCCTGACCTGAAGGCTCCGCATCTGCTGGTACAGCCCCTGCCACTTATTCCACCCGGCAAGGCACCTGGGCCACCAGCTCCGCCTCACCACACGCTCGTGACCAGCCCGGTGCTCCTTTAAGGCCCGAGTCAGCAGCCGGGGACTTTTGGGTGCCTGCCGACCCTGCCGGTACCGCCTGCCCCACGTCTCTGTCATCCCGACCGTGCGCTTCTCTGTCCTTCCCTTGGTGGCCTCGGGCTTCCTGCTCGACATGGGGTCCTGTGCTGGAGCCATCCCGGGAACGGGGTGCATCCGGCAGGGGTCTTCAGGCCAAAGGGCACCGCGGCCCACACCACGCCGACTGCCAAGAAGCGGGAGCTGAGGCATCCCTCTCCAGACCCGACTTTCCAACGCGATGCCACACGAGACAGAAAACCTTCTGTAGATGTTTATTCTACTTCAAGTAACAAAGCTATGAAGTTCCATGTTTTAATGTACAGTGATATAATGCTTTGCAATATAAAATACAATTTACAGAAATTTCTATCAAGTAAGCCTAAAGAAACACACTTGATTTTTTACATTTGTTGTATTTAAATTAGAAAAATTTTTTTGTTTTACACGTAAAAAAACCTTCACATCTCGTTAGATGTTGGAACTCGTCGCCACTTTAACGTAACCTACTGACAGGGTCTCTAACACCGATCACTCCAAATTGCTAAGTTCTCGGTGTTCTCATAACTTAAACGTTTGTGCTAGAAAGTGAAAAATCTGTAGTGACGTACAATGGAACAGACTCCAAAGAACAAATGAAATTCTCTAATTTTATATTTGCAAAAGTAAGTTTATGAAAATATAAAAAAATTATCAAAGTTTATTTGTACAGTCAAATAAATTAGCAAGTTTTTTCTCTTTCGCACTTCAGAAGTACTTGGAAAATACATGACGAGAAGCAGTATACTGTGTCTCACAGTGAAAAGCTTTCTAGTTTGTAGTTCTTAAGCTAATATCACTATTTTCATCTCAGGCTTTACACAAATATTGTTCCATTTCAATGACAAACGTTGAGATTTGTCACAAGTATGTATCACAGTGCGGAGCGAGTGCACTTTTCCCGGGACAGAGAACCGCTCAGATGGTAAAGTTCAACAAACAAAACGTTCCTGATTATTCAAATCAAAGAAACCTACTCCCTCCACCCGCCCTGCCTTTTAAAGTACACTTAATTGCTTTATTTTCTCACTTTCTTTAGGCTGGTAAAATTTAAACCTTTTAAAATAAATTGTTATTTAAAATTCCACAATTTCTATTCAGATGTTGCTTTTAATCATGTTTGGGGGTGGGGGGAACATGTAAGGGGATACCTAAACACTGAGCAAAACAAAGAAATGTGTTTTTGTTTCCTGGTTGGAATTTGTAATTCAAATTTCTTCATGACAAGAGAAAGATGCACCTGTAGTTAAGTCTGGTGTTTCTCAACATTCCAGAGACGAGCTGACACAGCCATGCACAGAAACACGTGGCCGCCTGCCCCCGAAACCCTGTGAAGTCAGCTTCTGGAAACAGGTATCACAGATGAGATGTCAGGAAAGGTATGGCTCTGAGGTCCACTAAACTCCCTTAAAATTTACAATAGTCAAGTTATTAGAAAAGATAACTTTATAATCTGAAAAAGCAATATGCTTTTGTAGGTACTTTCCCATTTCAGTACATTTAAATGGAAATGTTAAAGAGTTCTTAGTTTTTTGTTTTTATTTAAAAAGCATCAGAATTGTAAAGGTGTGAAATTTTGTAAGAAACCATCATACACAAAATTACAGTAATTTCTCAAGTCCAGAAGGTTCTGTCCTGTGCATGAGCACCCAGCTCTTTCCAAGACCACCTGCTTATTAGCACGTGAGCGCGGCTTCACGGGCGGCCCTAGGTCTGGGCGGTGGGGGCGGCAGCCCGCGGGGCCTCGGCCTTGGGGTCCCGGGGTCGCTCCGGGCTCCGACTACGGTCCCTGCGGCGCTCCCGCTCGCGGGCCTTGTCGCGGTCGCGGTCCCTGCTGCGGGACCTCTCCCGGTCACGTCTGCGGTCGCGGTCGCGGTCGCGGTTGCGGCTCCGCTCTCGGGCCCGGTCCCACTCGCGCCCCTTGTCCCTGCCCGCGTTGCGCTCGCGGCCCCGGTCCCACTCGCGGCCAGCGTCCTTGTCGCGGTGTCGGTCCCACTCGCGGCCTCGGTCCCAGTCCCGCTCGCGGCTCCAGGTCCGGCCGCGTTCCCGCTCCCAGGGCTTCCCACGCTCCCGCTCGCGCCGGCGGTCCTCGAGGGCCCGGCCCGGGCGGCTGTCGGGCGGCGGGGCCTCGGGCTCCTCCGGGGCCTTGTCCCGGGGCCGCCCCTCGAAGCCTGGGCCTCTGTACTCGTGGCCCCTGCCCTCGCGGAATTCGGCCTCGGGGCCTGGGGCCGGCGCGCCGGGTGGCGCAGGCGGGTGGCTGGGCAGCTCCAGCAGTGGCCGGGGCGCCGGCTTGGGTCCGGGGGCGGCCGGGCCCTGGAAGTGGAAGCGTGGAGGCGCCGACTCGCTCTTCTCGGGGAAGGGAGCGGCCCCCCGGGGCCCCCCAAAGGGCAAGGGCGCCGGTGCCCTCTGGCCGGTGAACCTGGGCGGTGAGTGGACCCTCTGCTCCTCGAACTGCTGAGGCTGCATCCCCCTGGGTCCCGGCACGAATCCAGGGGCTTGGCCCCTGGGGCCTTCAAACTGCCCAGGGTGCGGCCCCCTCGGGCCCACAAAGTGGCCGGCGGGGGGGCCTCTCTGACCTCCGAACTGAGAGGGAGGAGGGCCACCTCGGGGTCCTTTAAACTGCGACAGCAGAGGCCTCCTCTGGCCCCCGAACTGGAAAGGCGCGGCGCCCCTGTTTCCCAGGAACGGGGCCTGCTCGGGCCCCTCGCACTGGCCAGGGGGGCCCGAGGCCTCACCGTAAGGGGCCTCCGGGAACTCCCTCTTCTCCCCGTGGGGGTCCTTGCGGTCTTCAAACGGAGGTGGCCCTGCTCCCCTGGGCCCGCCCAGGTGGGAAGGGGATGGGCCCCTCCCGTCCCCATAGGGAGGTGGCCCATGTGGCCCTGAGAACAAGGAAGGGATGGGCCCCTTTTGGGGCCCGAATCTGGCTGGTGGAGGCCCCCCTCTCGGCCCGTCGTTATTAGAATTCTCTTCCGAGAACGGAGGGACTGGCCCCCGTGGGCCTGTGTAATTGGGGCCGTGAAGGCCCGACATCCCGAAAGCACGCGGTGCAGGCTCCCGCTGGCCTTGGAACTGGGGTGGAGGCCCCCCTTTCTGTGCTGCGGCAGGGAACGTGCCGGCCCCCTCACCTGGCCTGGGCTGTGGCTCTCTGTCTCCTTCGGTTTCAGCTACCAGGGAGTCACTTTTTTCGGGAAACTGAGCATTTCTCTGATCCTCGTACTGGCAAGAGCCCAGAGGTTTTTCCTGAGAGTACCCTGGACCCGAGAAAGGATCCCTTCCTCCGGGAGGGTGGAAGGTCTGGCCCTCATGCTGCGAAGGGAAGAGAGGCTGGAAGGAGGCACCCGGCGGCGTGGGCAGCAGCACCTTCCGGGCAGGCCTGGCCACGCCGTCCCCGCCGGCCGCGCCCTCAGGCCCCGGGCTTTCCACGGGCTCGCGCAGAGGGCCGTCCTGCTTGGCCGGCGGTGGGGCCTCTTCGCCCGGAGCCCACGGTGGAGGGGCTGACTCTGGCTCCTCCTGGGCCGGGAGTGGCCCCGGGCCGGCAGCGGCCCCTCCGGGCGCTTCTCTGGCCAGCGGGGGCCTCGGGGCGGCCTCGCTCTCGTTGCTCTCCGCGGCCAACCGCCGGGCCTGCCGGGGGTCCCGGCTCGGCCGCGCCTCGGCGCTCGGGCCCGGAGCCTGGCTGCCAGCGGGGGGCGCGGCTGGCTTGGCCGCAGCCTGCGGCTCCGGCGGCAGGAGCGCAGCCTTGGGCGGCGGCGACATGAGCGCATCCGACACGGAGAAGTGGGCCATGGAGGCCCCGACGGCCGCCCTCTGCTGCCTGAGCGCCTCCTCCTGCTCCTCCACCTGCCTCTGCTGCTCCTCGATCTGCTTCGTGAGCTCCTCTATCATCTGCTGCTGCTCGGCCAAGGAGGGCGCCGGCAGGCCCGGCCCGCCGTGCGCGTCCACACACATTCTGGTGGGCAGGTCGTCGACGGTCACTTTGGCTTCTTCGAGGATTGTCTCGTCCTCCGGGTCATAGGCCACCTCCTCCCGCTCGACTGCCTCCGCGGCCTTCTCCGCGTCCTGGCGTCGCCCGCGGTCTCCAAGCTGAGTGTCGAAGGCTCTCTCAGGCCCGTACTCTTCCTCGGGGTCATACGGCCTGTCGTCTTCCTCCTCCTCCAGAGCTCTGTCTTTTGAGAACTGACCAAACTGCTGGACAATTGGGTCCAGCAGAGGTGCTGCCGGCAGCCCGCCGCCGGCTTTGGCTCTCGAGTCCTGGTGGGGGGCTGGGGCCGACTCAGCAGGCTCTTTGGTGGGGGGGTCAAACGCCTTCTTCTTCCCAAAGAGAGTCTGCAGGATATGTTCTAGGGGCGAAGCTGTTTTTGAAGAAGAGGAAGTGACAGAGGAAGCGGCCACCGTCACTGACGCGGGTGATGCTGTGACAGTGTTCGTGGCTCCTGGTTTGAGCGACGACAATATCTGTAACACGGAAGACGAGGCCGGCGCGCCTGGTGCTTCTGGAGGAGGGGGTGGGGGTGGGGGAGACCCCGGGGGTGTGGTGCTGACAGCCGCGTCCCCTGGGCACAGCGGGTACTTGGGCGGCTTCTTCTCAGGGAGCAGGGCTGCTGGCACTCTGGGGTGGACGGGATCCATTTCTTCTTGTGTCTGAGTACGGGGCCGCTTCTCCTCTGTCTTGTCTAATTCGCCGGCATTTGAAGGACGCTTTATTTTTTGACAGATTACTAACCCCAGGATTATGTTTGGACGCGGTGACTCAAGACCTAAAAAAACAAAACAGTTGTGCAAATTTTAGAATCGAATTGTAGCTTTTGTCCTTCAGGGGTAAACTCTGGGTGTAAAGGGCAGCGGGGGGATGGTTTCCAGAGGGAGGAGGAGGAAATTCTGTGGCAAAACAGAACCAAGAGTTTGAAGACCAGCTGCAAAAGATGCAGACTGCACCGTGCACCTGCCCGGCCTGACGGGCCCACAAACCACAAAACCAAGGGCCCAATGCACACGCGCATTCGCCCAGTGCTAAAATTATTACAGATTTTCAATTATACACAACGCTAGGGTAGAGGCGTGCTGGGGGAGGTGGGGAAGGCCAGCACGCACACACTCCAGGCCGTCCACCTACTGGGAATGAAGCCGGTACGTACCAGGATGTTTTCTAAACGAACCCTTAGCTGTGTTCCTTTATTTGACTCTTGCTACAAATCAGGAAGGCAGCACCCCCTTTCGACTTTAACTTATGAGCTGCAATATGTAAATTAAGCTATTCATACTAACATGAAAGGTTCAATTAAGGACCAATTCTACAACTCAATTACAATGATCGACAAGATTATACTGATCGATATAGCACACACCATTCGGTAAGTTCATCAGTCACTGGTGTCAGAATTACAATCGACGGGAAAAGTGACGCTGACCAAAATGCCTAAAACAAATGTTCTTGCAGGTTTAGAAAGACGTTCAACGACCAGTAACTCATCAAAAGCTGCCGAACGCTCAGGTCTCTGTCAACACAAGACGTGCGGCTTAAAGCCCAACGGTGTTCGGACAGGGGCAACAAAGGACAGACCACGTGGAGAACACGCTGGGAATTTCAGAACATTGCACAGTTCTTAAAAAATAATTATTTCTTAAAAAAATCTTCGTCCAAACATTGTGGATCGTGGTGCACTGTCCCAGGGATGCTACTGTCTCTGTACGGCTCCTCCACCCTCACACTAATAACAAACCTGGAACACCAACAGGGAAACAGAAAAGCCCGAGTCACAGATTGGTAAGTTAGGGAGAAATGATAAACACGGGACCAAAATTTTGTTTCAACAGCATATTTAAAATTAATCAAATTGTATAAACTCAATTTACACATGAATCACTATTGTGTAAAAGATATTCGTGCTATATAGTTTTTGTTTAATCACTAAAAAAGAAAATCAGCACGTTTTTCCTATTCTTCCTGTGATTTTAAGCTGATCACAGATCCAATAGTTGTCTCTGGACACCCACTGTGTAGCTCTGAGCGCCTGTCACCCTTCCTAAATTCCAAGAGAGGTGGGGTCGACATGCCGAGCGAGAGGGTGGCGGATGTCCCACCCCGCCCCCGAGGAGGAAGACCCGGCATGCCAGAGTGAGCTGGGCTGGCCCAGCATCCGCATGGATCGGCGAGGTACTGCCAGCCCCCCTCTGCACTGTGTTCAGCGCCTCGTTTCACAGGCTGACATTCAAGGGCTGAGGTGCCCATGAAGACACCCACTCGTGCTAAGAGGAACGGCTTCTTCCAGAATGTCCTCTGCCTGCCCTTCTGATGACACTGGTGACTCAGGGGAAGGAGGAGCTGGGCAAAGGAGGGCGTGGAGACAGGAAGGCCAGGCCCACTGCACTGAGCATGGCATCCAGATGGTTCTGCTCAGATGTGGAAGATACTCTATCAAGTTTGCTTTCTAATGAAAGTGAGTTATTTTAACTTAAAATAGTAAATCTCTCACTCACTGTAACAGCCACTTACTGAATAATTTACAGTTCACTAATATCCAGTTTGGGGCACAGTCAATAGCTCAACTGGCTCTCGTGGCCCTTTCTGGACCGACTGTCACTGACACGGCCCCAGAGCTGGCAGAGCAGGTCCCCAGCCGAGCCACAAGCTGGAGCCTTGGCCAGCTCTGTGAGCAGCAGCAGAGGAGGAATGCGCTCGGCCACGTGGGCGGGGGTGGGGAGGGCTGGGGAGCCCCGGCCAGGGGCGTCCTCTCAGCAGCCCAGGGCCCACGACTGTCCTCTGTCCTCAGTGCAGATGGGCTATGCTACCTCTGAAGAGCTAAACCTCTAAGGTGCCAACACCAGGGTCTGCGGCATGAATCGCGTTTCAGGTCAAAGACGCTGTGTGGGGAGGCTAAGTCACAGCGTTAAATCCAGGGAGGTGGGGTCCTGTCCTCGGGGGGTGTGCCAGCCCTACAACTTGCAACAGCTTTATATGCTTCCTAACAAAAATGATATATCCCAGACTTGGCAAAATTCTCTAGACTCTACCCTTTGTGGTCACAGGCATCACAGGTGAAGTTATGATTAAATTACTTAACATTTACATTTGTTTCGAAAACAGTTAACTCCCTGGAGACCGGCACCTAACGAAGCAGCTAGTACTTTTAAATGCTTTCAGCTCTCAACTGCTTCATCTACACACAACCGTAAGCGATCTAATACAGCTCGAGTTGGAGGAGTGTTAGTTTTGAATTTCCCCACTAATCTTCCCCAGGATTTTACATTTAAATTGGGCTGTTTCTGAAGCAGTCAAACCTTATCTGCTTCACCTGTGCACGTTATGGCTGCATGGAGACTTGAAATGTAACTAGCACCGTGGAGATGACTCACTCGTGGAAGAATATGATTCACTGTGCTACCGGGGCCTCGGCAGTGACCGTCAGGGAGGTGAGGGCACGTGTGGCTCTACCCCGCTCCGCACCCTCACGACAGGCGCCTGGCAAGGGCACGCTGGACACAAAGGGCTACTACCACTGGGGTGGTGGCAGGGGCAGCTTTCCCCTGTAGGCCCCATTTTCTGCCTGGGTCCCCTGTGGGCGCGCCCACTGTTGAGTGTGAGCCCCGGAGAGGAAAGGGCGCCCCGCTGGCTGTGTGCAGAGACAGGGCTCCCGCTGGGGGCCCGGGGCGCCTCCCCGGCTCCGCACAGGGCCTCTGTCCCATGGTTACAAGCGGGGTGCTTACTTACCGACCTCCCTTTGAGGGTAGTGGTGAGGCTTATGACTCATCAAGCAGATGAGAACTAGGTGGGAGGCCACTGAACTATCATTTCCAGGCAAGGGGTACCGATCAGACTGAGCACCGGGGTGTCGGCACCCCTGCCCGACCCCCTCCAAATGGCGGGAGAAACGTGTCCACAATGTCCGGTGTGGATGAAACAAGCCTTCTTAGCTGCATGTAGGTCCCCGAGTCTTCACGGTGAAAGGGTCAGCCCCAGACCACCCGTACAGGGAGAGAAGTGGACAAACCCAGGGACGAGGGACAGCTGAAAAGGTGTGTGTGGATTTCCTGAGCCAAGACCCAAACCAGGATCTGTGCCCAGGTGTGTCAGCAACAGGGCCGCGGGGGAAGCAGCCCCCATGCACCTTGGACGTGGCACAGCGGGGGGACAAGGTTTAGTTTTAATTAATAAACCAGATGAAAGCTGTCCAACTATCAAATGAGGCTTTTACCCCTAAATCTACCTGGAATGCTCCACTATTCAGTATTTAAAGTGAACACCTTCTTATGGTCTGAGTCCGACAAGACAAAACGTCCACACCTGCGGGAACAGAAACTGTGCTGGAGTTAGCAGCAACCGTCCTCAAAGAGGACTTGGGCAGAGACCCAGCAAATACAGGGAGAAGTAGCTGCCCGCCCGCCACACTCGGCTCCCATGCAGACTTCGCCCGCTCCCACTCTTGGGTCCCTAAGACCTGTGCAAAGCCAGGGCTCCGCGTCCCAGTGAGGAGAGCGCCGTCCATCCGTCTGCCCGCCCGTGTCCAGGAGCCCCCAGCACAGCACCGCCACCTGCACAGCCAGAAGCACACTGGCGTCGGCTGAGGCAAAGTAAGGTGGAGACAGTCCTCCGTCACAGTGCACCTGGATGGGCACCAAGAGCTACCAAATGGTTCAAATTCAGACAAACAATGACCAGTTTCCATGAAATATTTTTATTGATTTCAAAGGAGAGAAAAGCACTTTCCATTCAGCACGATTTTGCCTTTGATTACAGCATCCGTACACAGCTATGCACGCAGAAACTGAAAACGTGCTTACCTGACAATATTGCGAGTCACGGAAACGGTCTGCTAATTTAGGAAGCAGTTAAGCGTGAGGACAGAAGGCAGACACCACGGATGGAGCCAGCCTGCTAGAGAATGGCCCTCGCCCTGCAATGCCTCGGAAGGCAGGTCCCTGTCCTCTGCTCAGGGTGGTCCACACCTTAGATGCCTGAGGGCCCTCGACAGGCGCCCCCCCCACCCCCTCGGGAGGGCCGGGCGCCCTGGCCTAGGCCCAGCATCCCATCTGACTGGTCTTCCTTCTGTGAATAAAGCCCCTAGACGCGCGGACCAGCTGAGACCCGAGTCCCCAGGGGTGGAGCCCCGTCAGTGTGCGTGGGACTGAGCTGAGCCGTGTCCACAGTGGAAGGACTGTCCGCTGGCTCAGAGGGACGCGGGCCTCCCAGCCATCCTCCAGGCTGTGTGACGTGGCGACAGCCTGGCGCCTCTGGGACAAGTCGAGGGAGCCCGGGAGGACAAAAGGCCCTGGAGGCAGACTGGGCTCGGATGGGCTCTGTTGCCGTGCAGGGACTGGGCTGTGGGTTCTGCGTGGAGACCACCCCGTGTCCACCATCCAAGCGTGGGGCGGAGAGGACGCTGACCACGAGCAGGCCGCGCAGGCCTCCCCGGCTCCGCACATGGATTCAACACCTCGTGTCCTCACCTGCTTCTCAAGTGAGCCATACTGTCAAAATCTACGGGGCTCCCAAGTCCAGAGACGGACGTGCCGAGTCAGGCACTCTCCACCCCCACAGGCCTGCCCTCCTCCTCCAAGAGGCCCGCCCACTGGCGGGCTGCCCGAAGTGGGAGGCCTGTGCCCCACCGAGGCCTTGGGATGGAGATGCGGCCGGGTCAGACCTTGACTCCACGCTTACCGGCCCTGCGACCTCAGGCAGTGACAACCCTGGGCAGTGCGGGCGCTCCCTGCTGCGGGGCTGACATGGGGGGTCAAGGGTGCTCCCCTCAGGGTGCGGGGCCAGCGCTGCCAGGCAGCATGTGCTCAAGCCCACTGGCTGCTCCATCGACGGACACGGCAGCCCCTCAGACTGGACCCGTGCCGTCAAAGGATGCTGTGCAGAGACAGGAGGAACACCCCCGGCCCACCTTCCAAACACACACGCACACACACAACACGAGCCTGGGACACATGGACGTCTGTACCCAGGGAGCGCCAAGTCACGCTACAAACGTGCGAAGCAGCTCAGGCAGGTAACGTGGCCTCTGGGGCCAAGGGAGTCTGGCTGATGTGCAGGTGTACAGAACACACACAGATGTTAACGTCAAACAAAGGTAGCAGGAGAATTAAAAATATACATACTAAATCGAGCGAGCTGAGATTTAGAAGCTCTTCGATTAAAAGTCTTTAAAAGTTTATGGTAAAATTTCCCATACAATCACGTTTCCAAAATCCCTCTTCCTACTTGATTTTAATGAAACCTTCGTTCTCTATTGTGGATGAAAACCCGCAGGCCTTTGAGCATCCCCTTCAGGAAGTGACAGCCTTGGGAATGCAGGTGGAGGAGTGATGTCCACTCCGCTGGTCATCAAGTGTGGTCACTTAGCAGATGAGATGAGCACCCTGCCCAGCCTTCCTTGTCCCCGTGTCACCCCAGAACACCCAGCGCGGCCCCCTCCCTCTGCCAGCCAGGCCCCAACCCAGCACTGCACCAGCTCCCGCCGCGGCTCCAACTGGGGCTCCCCTCGGTGGCCCCCGCGCCCCTGCCTCCTCACCACGCCTGACCTCAACCACCTCTGCCCCACTCAGGGTCTGTCTGTGGCCCCGAACCTGGCAGCCCCCCTGCTCGTGTGACAAGGTGCACCGGGACGGAGTCAGGCAAGACCCCACCGCAGGCTCTGCAGGTGGAGCCGTGAGAGGGGCTCCAACACGGGTGAAACAGGGCTTTGTCACCTCCCAGGTCCCGCTGCTACAGACACGCAGAGTGTACATGTCACAGGATCTACGCTCACACTAGGCCCCGCACAGGCTTCCGCCCTTGTGACTGACCGGAGGCTCCTCATGGTATCGGGAAGTCGGCTTCACCACCATCACCGCTGCGTCAGGAACACGGCGTCCAGGGAGCCAGCCAGCACCCCAGGAGCTGCCCGCCAAGAACCTCGGCCACGGCCCTCCCTGCTGCCCATTAGGCGGCACCGCTGTAGCACGAGGAGTGGGACAGCCCCCCGGAGAGCGTGGCTTCTAGCGTGTTTGGCACTGAGACAGTTCCGTGTGTTATGTCAGGGAACACGAGCCCTGTGGTCACGGGGACCGACCAGGACGCTGGGCCCAGCCGCAGAGCCGCTGGGGCGCTGGCCATGGACACGGAGGCACCGGGCGCGGGCGTAGCCACCGCCTGTAGAAGCAAGTGCTTCAAGAGCGCTGACCGCGGGTTACACTCAGCATCTTCTAGGCTTAGCCATTTTTGGGGGCGTCACGGCCAAGGGGAGACTCCCATTTAGGCATCTTTCTGCGAGACTTAAGTCCCATCAACTTCTCAGGGTTAAGACGAGTTGGGTCCCCAGAGACCACGTCCCCCTTGGAATCACCCTTAGCTCCCTTGACAAGCCTGAACTTGCTTTCTGGTCAGCCTGTAAGTAATTCTTTAGGAGCAGCACTTTCTAAGCAATGAGTGAACAGAAAGTGGTCTGCCAAAGATAAGAACTCGAGCAGCAGATTTCAAAGTGACTATTTCTAGAACTAGTTCCTGTCTCAACGCTATTTCTCGTTTCTCCTCAAAACGAATGCCTGTAGCGAAGAGGCTTGGCCTGACGCCTGCAAGGAGGCAAGCCCGCAGGCCAGGCCCAGGCCCCGCCCTCCCGGCACTGCCCAGCTCCTGCCACCAACACCCTGCTCACACGAGGCGGGCGGGCTCCGGACAGGTTTGTCCCTCTTCACAGGACTTTTCTAAGACAATTCACACCTTCCTCAGGGGACCTCCGGTGCCACCCTCCACTATCCAGGAAGTCCCATAGCTTGACGCTACTTCACCCCTGCTCCCAAGTTCTGCTGCCAAAGGCCGGGTCTGGGTGAGGCACACAGCTCGCTGGGACTGACTCCGCAGGGCGTGGGGGGGACGTGTGGGCAGAAGGCTGGGGCCTACCTGGTCCCTCAAAGGGCAGGAGTTTGGAGGGCACAGGGTCCGCGGCGCTCAGCGGGATCAGGTAGAGGTCTTTGACGTGCCTACTGTTGTTTGCCACGACGCCGAAGCGGCCGCGGCTGCTGAAATAGGAGTACAGAGAGATGTAGGCCACCTCCTCCTCCTCCGTCGCGGGGTGGAAGCGGATCAGACACAGCTCCTGCAACAAACAGAGGGCGGGGAGCATTGACCTGCGGCCTCTCGGAAAGGCAGCCGCTTCACCTTGCACCTCAGCCCCAAAAGCAGGAGGGAAGCGAGGAGAGAAGCAACCAGCTCTGATTCTGACTGTCACATCCCTGCTGCCCAACACATCAGAACAACGAGCTAGTGAAGAGGACACAGGCCCGAGTCTCAAGACTGCTGGGTTTGATCTTGGTTTCGGAGGAACCGCTTTAAAACTACTTAGCCCCACTGTCCTCAACACAGAGCCCACCTCCTGGGGCTCTCGTACTGATGGGGTATTCTGTGTGCAGGGCCAGTCTGGGGCAGTGTCTGACACAGAGCTAAGTGACCACTAAGCGTGTGATGAGCTGCCCGCAGCTCCGAAACGGGAGGGCTGAACTAGACCAGGGTTGTAACCCTTCTGTGACCCCAGTGAAAACAAGAGCCCCTCCCCCAAAGAGCACTGCACACGCAGACACACAGCTGCGGCGGCATTTCAGGGGGTCAGACTCCAGCCCAGCCGCCTCCCCCACCTCTGCTCCATCAGCTCAGACAAGAAGGGACAGAGCGTCTGTATTTCTAACCCTGAACGGCACATGCGCTTTCACAAAGCTTCCACCGTCATGCTACGCAGACACCCCTTCACAGGTTAGCCAGCTATCAACTTAAACGTTCACCTGCAATATCTCACGAACTAGAGACATCTCAAGTATTAACGTGCAAGACGAGAAGTCAAAGAAAGAGCCGTGTGTAAACAAACCCCTCCTTCCTTGGGTGCAGAGATCATCAGACTGTGGGCAGGTACCTTAGACACTGAAGATCTGAGTTTGCCAACGTAATCCCAGACTGTCTTTGGGGCAATCCTTCCGCCGATGTGAATCGTGTCGGGCAGGTCCTAAGTGAAATGAACTCTGATTAAATGGCCGGTGGAACCGTGGCGGTCACAGAGAGACCCCAAACTACCCGAGATTCACAACTAAGAAAACTGCAACTATCCCAAACAAAGCACCAATAACTGTGTCAAATGTTGCTTCGCTGACTAACATCCGCGATTATGAGTGACCAAACCCAAGGGTGGCAGGAGGATAAGCTTCTGCTAAATAGGATGACAGTTAGCAATATGTTTTACTGTTGTCTTTTATGAACATACATAAAGATCCAGGTATGTCTCAGAAGTGACTGAGCACTCACTCTCTGTTAAGTCTGAAATGCTAGTGCTGTTTTGTTAATTTTGAAAAATAAAAGACCTGTCACGTGTGCCCCTCCACACCAAGGCAGGTCATGCGTGTCTGGCCACACCTGCAGTGGGCACACGCACACCCAGGTTGGTTTTGCACAAGCTCTAGTGAACAGAGGGAGAAGGAAGACAAGCTTCAGCTTTTTCAGAAAAGGTGGAGGGTCTGATTTCTCATTTGAATTTTCGCCACTGTCCAAACCGCGTAACCTGCTGACTCGGCCCGGCAACCCCTATTTTGCCTTCAGAGGTGCTTGCGTGTCCAGACACTCAGTAGGAAGGTGGTCACACGCCTGACTCCAGCGCGGGACCAGAGTGCCCGTGGAAAACGCGTGCACGCACACACACGCACGCGCACACACACACACACACGCATTCTCTCCCTCCTGGTTCTAACCTCACTGAGATAATCAAAACATCCAGAGACAGGATACGCCTTAGTGACAAACTTCGCTACACTCTGCATGTTAATAAATCCTTTCCAAATGGTGCCAAGTCGAGACAAAAAGAGGGTGGTATCGCCTTCTGGAGGGGAGCGGGACTCTGAGATGCTGTAAAACAAAACCACAGAAAATACGTGAATCTTTCTCTCTGCCCAAAGAATCCCCAATATTTATTTATTTATTTAACGTGTTTATAAAAGCAAAGTGAATTCCTGCAAGTTTTGATAGCTTACTTTTTCCAATTAATTACCTTAATCATAATGATATAAACACATTCTGGTCAAAGAAATATAAACTACATAGGCAATAAACTGGATGGCTGTAAATTTAAATTCCAGTTTTCAGGAACTATATTTCTAAGGTGATAACTAGTCATCCTAAAACTGAAGCTTTAGGGCTTCCCTGGTGGCGCGGTGGTTGAGAGTCCGCCTGCCGACGCAGGGGACACGGGTTCGTGCCCCGGTCCGGGAAGATCCCACATGCCGCGGAGCGGCTGGGCCCGTGAGCCATGGCCGCTGAGCCTGCGCGTCCGGAGCCTGTGCTCCGCAACGGGAGGGGCCACAACAGTGAGTAGGCCCGCGTACCGCAAAAAAAAAAAAAAAAAAAAAAAAAAACAAAAACTGAAGCTTTAAAAAAACGCCTTTTTAAAATAGAAAATTGAGGAGAGGTGGATTTCAGAGCCGAACGACTGAATCACTCATTACTGCTCCTGTTCTTCTGAAAGCAAGGCCACAGCTCAGCGGCTCAGACCACACACGGGGGCCGCACCTGATGCTTGGCGACGGTGGGACCGACAGGAGGTATCTGGGCTCGGGCGACGCGGACGGCTTGGCCAGGATGGACTTGGGCACCGTCACGGAGGTCGGCACAGGCTTCGGGACGTCCTGTCGGGGCTCCGCTGGGTGGGCGCCGTCTGGGCGGGCTGCCGAGGGAGCCGTGCCCGTGCTCGGCCCGCCTGGTGCAGTCCTGGGGTCTCGGCCGGACACCGTGACTGTGGTGAGCACTCCGCCGCCCCCAGGGGCCGGGCAGGGGGTGCCTTCCAGGGTGGAGGGCTCGGGGTGGCCGTCCTCTGGAGGCACCGGGAGGGACCTTCCCTCCAGATGGGCGCGAGCAGCGCTTTCCAGGTCTGGCTCCGAGGCGTTTTCAGGCAGAGTTTCTGGTGCCGCATCACCGGCTGAGCTGAGAGCGGGCTCAGAGGCAGAGCTGTCATGCTTGGACTTTGAGTCCTCCTTCTTGGCAGAAGTTGACCACTTTTGCTTTTGTGGAGCTGGCTCATCTTCCGACGATGGAACCTGACCTGGAGAACAGAAGGAAGGCCTTCGTGAGAAATCCCACACGTTCGAGAGCAAAGCCTGCCCGTGGGTAGACAGACGATCACTGCTTTAAAACACCACCACTATAAAGGCAAGGGCTCACTTCCTAAGCCTGAAGAAACGATTCTAGCCTTTCCACTGTGTAACCTGGTTTGAATGCAGCTGTCCCGAGAAGGGTCTCCAGTCTCCCCCAAGATCTGCTCACCTGTGCAGATCTTACAATTCAGGTCAAAGAGGTGCGCCCGGTGCTGCCCGGTCGTGTCCTGCAGCATGCTGCCGACAAGGTCCAGCAGCGGTGCTGCACTCCTCTCGGGGGCCGCCCGCACCGATTCTTGCTGTTCCTAAAGCACAAGAAGCAGAGAAGGTCATTTCTCTTTCACCCCCTCTCCAAATTAGCAGCACCCACGGAAGAAACATCTCACGTGATTAAGAACCACTGAAAAAACAGAAAAAGGACTACTGAATACAAGTACTTGAGAAGCAATACAACTACACACACTTGTGTCAGCTCAGTGTCTTGCCCAGTAATTCAGGCACCTAACAACATCTGGAACGGGATCATCTTAGTCAATTCTCGTGAGCACTGGAAATCCTAAACGCTTACATCAGAATCTGACACTGGCGGAGAATCTTCCATATCGGGAAGAGTGTCCTGTTTAACGGTTGGCTTCTTAGTCTCATTATGCAATTTAGTTCTGGACTCCATCACCTAAGATGAAAAAGACAGACAAACGTGAAGACTTAGCCCTTCTTTCCCAAAGGGACTCTCTCATGCCAAAGGGCTATTAATTCACTCTGGGGTGGGGGCGGGGGGCGCTGGTGTCAGGCTTCTGGCACCCGCAGCGGCCTCTCCCGTCGGCACTCACAGGCTTTGACGATCTCTCTTTCCACATGGAAAGCTCTTTGGAGACAAGTTCTTCTGGCTTCATTCTCACAAGTTTTGCCAAAGAGATTTCTTCACGCAGAACACGATGGAAGAGCCCCTGTAAACAAACATCTCTTGTTCACTCGTTCCCTCTAAGAGGGCTTCCCTCTAAAAGGGCTGCCCTGGTGGCGCAGTGGTTGAGAGTCCGCCTGCCGATGCAGGGGACACTGGTTCGTGCCCCGGTCCGGGAAGATCCCACATGCCGCAGAGCGGCTGGGCCCGTGAGCCATGGCCACTGAGCCTGCGCGTCCGGAGCCTGTGCTCCGCAACGGGAGAGGCCACAACAGTGAGAGGCCCGTGTACCGCAAAAAAAAAAACAACAACAAAAAACAAAAAAACCCCTCTAAGATACTAGAGAGGATGTGGAGATGGGCAGCAAGGCAAGCCCCTGCCCCGCAGCAGGACGAGGGCCCGGAGCATCCCATCGATGCTCAGAGAACAAGGGCCCTGAGGTCGGGCAGCTGATCTCGAGTATCCCGCCGCACTGACCCTGCTACAAAGACCACTTCACAGAAAACACAATCGACTGAAGAAGGTACAGTGTTAGGGACAAAGGTAGAAGAAATCCCTTCTGCCAGGGGGTTAACAAGGCAAAATGGAAAGTCAGAGTATGTGCCCTGCTTCTAAACACAGGTAAGAGGTCAAGAGGCCGATCCAGACAGCGTGGGCCCCGGCAGGCACACAGGCGCGCAGGTGGCAAGAACCTCAGCGGGCGAGCGCCTGGCCCCACGGAAACAGCGTGCCACTCACCCACAGCTGCAGGGGGACCCACTGCCCTAACCCAGGCCTGGGCAGCACCTGGCCAGGACTGCCCCCTCTCCTGACGGTCGGACACACACCTGGTTTTTGGGGTCCTTGAGGTTGAACATGAGGCTGCGGTACTTGCTCTTGTACCGATTGTCTGTGACTCGGAACAAGTTAAACATCTCCTTCTCGATGTGCAGTGCAATTTTTCCTACTTCATTTTCTGTCATGATTAAGTCATCGCTGTCAGTGACTCTAGATGGAATGAAAAAAATCTCATGGTAACTGCTGCACTTACATGCCATGTGGGATCTCAGCTCCCCAACCAGGGATGGAACCCCAGTGCCCCCTGCAGTGGAAGCGCGGAGTCTTAACCACTGGACCACCAGGGAAGTCCCACATGTGACATTTTTCTTAAACAGCGGGGCCATCATGAAACAACCACCCTTTACGTGGAAAACTTTCCACTTTAACATATAAGAAACAAAGTGGAACAGCCCACCTTTTCCACAAGATCTCCTTCAAGGAGCGTCTTATGTTTTGCCGAATTTGAGAATTTGGCTGTGACGAAGCAGGGCTCGCGGGGCCCAGGCGTCCCGGGGCTGGAGAGGCCAGGGGAACCGAGGTGGGCCCAGGCTTCCTGATGGCGCCCACCGAAGCAGCGGAGCTGGGAAACTTTCTGGAAGCAGACGTGGCAGCAACAGGTGCCAGCCCTGCCTGCTTGGCCGAGGGAGCGCTGCCCGAGGGGGAGGGGGCAGCCGAGAGCCACGGCCTCTTGGGGATGGTGCCCTTGAAACCCGTTGGCGTCTTTTTGATGGCCGGTTTGGCTGCTGCCGCGTTTGCAAAAGGAGGGGACTTCTTTGGAAGGAGATTTCTGGGCGAGGGTTGCTTGCCGCCCCCCGAGGAGCCTGGAGGAGCCGCCTTCTTCGGCACCGCCGCCACCGCCACCTTGGCCTCTGCGCGTCTGTCCTCCTTCACGGCTGCAAAGGAGAGGAGCCCGCTTAGTGAGGTAGGGGTGCAGGGGACCCCACACAGCACGTGCACCCGAAACCAGCAAAGCTAATAACCCGGCATCACTGAGACAGATTTAAAGTAACTGTTAAATTCAGAAAAGGAGTGTAAAAAGGGCTACCAGCAACATTTATGATAGCGAATATACTTTGTTTCAGAGAGAAATGCTTTACTATTAAAACTTTGACTTCAACCGATAAACCAGTAAGCTATCAAAGGCCTGATTTAAACCATTAGCTTAGCTTGGAACTCGAAGGGCAAATTTTGCTGTATCAAGAGAAGGTATAGATTTCAAAGACCACTCTCATGGAGAGTCCCAGTGCAGTTTTTGGTGAACAGGAGCTTAGAAAATCTTTCCAGGGTGGATCAGACACATTCTCTTCGAATACATATCCAAGCCCCACCTCGGGGGCCCGTGGGGCACTGGAAGGACTAGCGAGAGTCCACCCTGGGGTTAGCGGCTCACAGGTGTTCACCATCCTCTTGGACAAAAGTCAACTGGACGTGGTGACATTAACAAAATATAGAATGTTGGCAGAAAACTGCAACATGGGGGGAGACCAGTTATTTTTACACTAGGAGCTGGGTGGCAGGAACGCCACCTGCTGTCATTCACACCCCTCTAGCTGCAGCTTGCTATTGGGTAAGACAGTAGGTTAGCACTTTCAACGCAAACAAGGATTACAGCCAAAAGCTAAAATGAGTCTTTGTGTCAGTACTTCGCATGGACTGATTACACCTAATCCCGTATCAAACCATCAGAATTACAGTCAGAGGCAAGCAAGGAGATTCATCCTAAGACCAGTTCCTCAGTCTTAGGGGCGTGCGGCCCAGCAGAGGTACGTGGGGAGCCGTGACTGAGAGCAGGGGCGTGTTTCCAGATGGCCCCGCTCAGGCCCACCGCCCAGAACGTCTGGGACCCAGGGCAGAACGGGGTGGGGGTGGGGGCAGGCAGGTCCAGGGAGCAAGCCAGGAGAGCACAGGGACACCACCTAGGGCCACGTCACACCGGACCGACGGAGAAGCCGCCTCCCCAGGTGCAGTTCTCAAACTACCCACAGCGCAGTGAGCCCCTAGATTCTAAACGGGAGACTTCGAGATACTCTAGCAGCCTTCCAATTTTACGCAGGGCTTGAAGACCCACCAATTCCAGCCAGCTGCCGGTGCTTCTTGCAACTGTCCTAGTGAAGCAGGGAGAAAATCTGAACTCTGGGAAGAGAGGTGAGAGCCTGTCTACAAATAAGGCCTGACCCCACAAGAGCCCCCAAGGCGTTCACAGCCTACACCCCGCATGACCATCCTGGCAAAGGGCCAGAGTGCTGCCCTCAGGACTGCCTTCCTCCAGCACTGTCAGGCCAGTTCAGCCACAGGTGTTAAAAGTCCAGGGACCGCAAGATTTTTCCATTTCACAGTACAGGCGAAATTACCAAACTTTACAAAGTTTGCAACAGCGCTACACACATCCAAAACTTAGAACCATGTTAGAAGTACCTCATTGTCATCAAGCAACAACCCTGACTGCAAATCTATTTTCATCTCACAGAGCACCCCCCGACCTCATGTCCCCTTGTCCACTGTGTCCCAATCACTGGCCCCACATGTGCTGGCACCCCCGGGCTATGCTGTCCAGGCTTTCCCAAGACCACCCACTCCCTGCTGAGCAGCCCTTTCCCAAGACCACCCTGCTGGCTGTCACCCATGTCCCGTCAGCAAGTCACAGCTAACAAAGTAGGAACTGGGGACGTCACAGGAACTAAGACTAAGTACTATGATTCTACGTATATTATTTCATCAGCTCAAATCCATATTCCTAAGGCGCTACCATACCTCAGTACATGGAAACTTATCTTTACCAGCTCAGCCTTGGCTAACAGGGTCCACAGCACCTAATCTGGGCGGCAGGGGGGGGGGGCGGGGGGGGACGACTGCTAGAGCTTAGGTTAAATGAAATGGACAGCCCCTCTTCTTGGGGAAAGGAACGAGAGTGGAGTGGAGCAGGACGCGGTGCCAGCTGTGACTGCCAGCAGGGGATGAAGGAACCCGTCAGGATTAAAATCGAGTCCTAAGACCAGCTCAGTCACTGACTTTTTACAAACTTTGCTGAGATTTTAGTAGCACACTTTTAAACAACTGTAAAAAGCTGGCCTAAGGTGCTTCCAGAATCCTCAGTGAGGCACCCATGATGGGGCCTCAAACAAATCTTATCATGTGACATTTACATTGTTTCAAGTGACAATTCCTGTTGACTTCGAAAACATTCATTCCCTAAGATCAACGCTTCCACTGGTCTAACCGGTGTTTTCTCTCATTCAGGGAAAACAGAAGCCAGGAGCTTATTTTTAGGACATTCACAGTACAGGTGATTAAAGTGACCTGCTATCCAAGAGAGGTTAACAGTAAATGAACGTAATCTATTTAAAAAGCAGGGGATGGCTTTCCTTAACCATTATGCTGCTCTTCTATAAAATTAGCTGCTTCTGGCTTTTAAAAGTCAACTTTCATCATCCCTCACCTGCATCTCAGAGCGTATGTAAGTATAATTACATAAATAAAAAGTTGGTAAGATGTGGGAACTGGTGGACCCCAACAGCAAGTCAGCTCTGTCCCTCTCCTACTTTGAGGAAAAATGCTCAAAACAGAAAACAGTTGCATCTGGTCCCACCGTCAGCTGGATGTGGGTTAGCTGCTTTTGGAATGGCAGTGACACCGTGTAGTGCCAAAGTGTCTGACAGTGACAGAAGCATTACTTCTGAGCAGAGCTAAAATCAGATTTGCAAATTCATCCAAATTCCCTTTTAACTGTATTATGTGTATACATTCACAGAAGAGCAAGGCGTAACCAACAAACCACGAAGCACCAGTTCTAGAACAGGAAAGCAGCACACCCCCATGGTAGAGTGGCTCCAGCAGTGGCAGGCCCCCAGTGCTGCCAGCTCGAGGCAGGGTGACCACCTGCCCATGTGCCGGACAGACGGCCTCCTGGGAGTGTACACCCAGTCTGGGCCATCCCGGGGTCTGCCTACGGGGAAAAGAGTGGCCCAAGCTCCAGGCCAGGTGCTGTCTTGGGGAGCAGATACAGGAGGAAAGGCTGGCCAGTGGCCATGCCACCGCCCCAGATGACGTCGTTTCTGCTGGGTCTGGCCATTGGTTTATACTGGAAACGAGTTGTTTGTGGTGAAGCCCGGTAGGAACCAGGCAGGCCGGTGCGCTCAGGGACCAGCAACAATCTAATTGGCTAACTTCCCAATAAGCATGAAACTGGGGGCCTTGCCACACGGCAGGGTGGGCCGTGGTGCTATGGCAATGCTGGCCACTGGGTGGCACTGGTGGGCCTCGGTGGGGACAGGAGGAGACGGGAGTGGAAGCTGTGTTACTCCGAGCAGCCAGTGCTGTGCAGCAGAACGAGGAACCGGCGCCGGGCAGGAGCCCGAGTCGCACAGCATCGCGCGGCCCCCGCCCAGTGACAGCCGTTGCCGGGGTGGCCCCTCACAGGGGCCGGTGAGAAACCCTGAGGGACGGTCACTGCTTTATACCTTTTGTCCTGCCCCAAAGAGGTGCCAATTTACCCTAAAAATCCCCAGATATGAGACTTTCAGTCACACTGACACGATGGGGAGTAGGGGGAGAGACACTACTCAGTAGGATTGGCTGTAAATGCCAAAGAAATCAAAGAGCTTCTTATGTGACCAGGCGCCAAGCAAGCCCACGTGGTGCAGGTCGGAACGTCCCCTCCTGCCCCCCCCCCCATTCCCACAGGGCCCCAGATCCACCCAGGCTCAGTGGTGAGGCCGAGGCGAGGCAGCTACCGTCACAAGGCCCGGGCAGCGTAACGGGACCAGCCAGGGCTCAGAGGACACAGTGGAGCAGCACGGGCTGGGGGGAGTGGGCTCTGCTCACTGTGACATCAGCTCTATTTTCAGCTCAGCCTGACACGTGTACGAAAACGTTTCTCATTCCAACTTTGTTTCTTGGCTGTCAAGGCGTTTCCTAGTGTGAAAATTCAAGTAGCGAGAGAGACATTTTGCTTTTGTGCCTTTGCTTAAATATCCTGCAGTGAATTATTCCTGGGGAATTAAAGTTGTTTACACAGAAACAGAGAGAATCCCCACTGAAGACTTGGGAGGCCTGATCTCCATCTCTGGGGCCCTCGCGCCAGCTGCTCTCCAGCGCTAAGGGGTCTGGATGTGGGTCCACAGCCAAACTGCCGTGATCTGGGGCTACACAAAGCTTGTCCAGGTTGACTTTTTTCTTACTGATGTGCAGTATCTGAGCGACTTACACCTCAAGAGAGGTGCACAGAACTGGCCATAACAAGCTTGCAAAAAACCAAGTACACCTCCGGAGGCAAACGGACTTTTTCAGTTTCACAGATTTTGAAAACCAAAACCCAATTCATGTTGGACTGGTAATATATGGAAAAAATGGTCACATCATCCCTCAGCATGAACCACGAGAAGGAAACGGGGCCGAGGCTGTGTGTGAGGCAGGCGTTCCACTCTCCTGTCTACGCCAACTGGACTGGTGGGGACTGGCCGCCAGACCTGAGACTCAGCTGGAAGTAGAGCTGCTGCTTTCCCTCACTTCCAAAACCCGCCAACAGGCACTTTCACCACTCTGACAAGGTCCAACTTTAACCGTTATCTGTGCCTGCATCATCTGCTACTTCAAGCAACATGATGGGGCCGGGGGCGTGTTAAGACTCTGGGGCACAGAGCCCGCGGCACCTGCTGACCCCGGCGGGTTAAGCGGCCGTTACCTTTGTGCTCGTCTCGCTGACGCCTCCAGGTGCATGGCAACGCCCCGACCTTCGTTGACAGAAATCAAAGTGGAAACCCTTCTTATCGATCTTCCAGGTTTACTTCTTTAACTTTCAGAAGGTAAGACTATGACTACGTGCACGGTGACGTGCAACACGCAAAAAATCAAAAACATTACTTCACAGCTTCAAATATACCTGAGACTCCTACACCGTGTGGGAGGGTTTACAGCTGCATCTTCAAAAGAACCCTCGGGACTCGATGCCACCTAAGGGACTCTGCCGCGGGACCGCCTGTTAACAGTGCCACAGGAGAGGCAGAGCCCCAGAGGCCACATGAAGGCCAAAGGGCAGGTGAGGTGAGCAGGACCAATCCTGCTAGAAACTTCTACCCACCCCCACCCCCGCTAAAGCACAAGAACTAAGGGGGGCAGCCAGGATACATCTGAGGGTCTCTGTCAGAAAAAGTACATGTACATGCGAAACCTCCCCTGCACTAATTTTCTGAAGTTGGCTATTAAAAAAAAACTGTAAAAAGTAAAACACTTAAAAATACGAGAGAATGTCAATGACCAAGAAAATTCCAGCTATTTGGATAACTTTAAAAACAGCTGTCAAGGTAAATCCTTATCAGGACAAGTTTGGTTCTCTCTCCAAATGGGGGGAGGAGATTGGTGAGATGTACAAGGCTGCTTTGTCCCCACCCACATTTTTTTGCCACTGAGGATCTGGAAGACAGACAAAAACAGCTCGTGCAGCTGATAAAACATGCCTCTCCCACTGTTCCATTTCTACCAAACACCCCTGGGTCCCGGGCACCCCCCCCCGCCCCGCCCATCTATCTCACCGTGGGGACTTGTCTTCTCTTACTACCTGTGAAGCATGCTCCCGGAACCCACACCAATCCCTGTGAAACCCGCGTCCCCAGATCCACTTCGCCATAGCACGGGGACCGGACATGTGGCACACGGGGACCACGGGGCAACGCTCGCATCGGGGCAGGACGCTAACACATCACTGGACCTGGGTGCACAGGTTCTGCAAGGGGTCCCCATTTCAATTCTCAAAGCTACATGAAACTGCAGAAATCTGATTTTCCAGTCAAACTTTGTTCAGGTCCCCAGAGTTTTAAGTCATCTCACGGCCATTTAGGGAGCCCCAAACATGGGGAAATGTGCCTACGCCTATCACAATTCCACTTCCAAACCCTAACAAACCAGGGACACTTTCGAAGAACGTTTTCAGCCCTCTTCGTGCCTGTGCCTGGACAGTAATGAGAGGCGATGGAGAGGAAATGAAGAGGAACCATGAGGAGGAGTAAGAAACACAGTGACCTGGGGGGAAATAAAATGGCAATTGTTTCCATGAGTTACACTGTTTTTGTTTTCAGAAACTCTGAAAAATTAAAAAAAAAAAACTCATCAGAGAACAAGTACGTGTTAATCCCACCACCCTGAGGACCTGAAGATCTACTGACTGTCCCACTAGAGAAGGTCAGAGCCTCTGTGTAGCAAGGTCTTGCCCGTGACCCTCATGAAGGGCTGCCTTGAACCCACAACCCAAGGCCAGCGCCGATGGCCTGGGAGAAGGGGGTGGGGGGCAGAGCACCTCCAGGGGCAGCACATTGGCTGCCCATGGATCTACCCAAGATGTGACCTGAATCCACGTCAACGTGGAAAATGCCCCCTTCCTAAGAGCTGTCCCAGCATCACCTGCACCCAGAAACATACCACACTCTGCAGCCAGGGATGCAGGCGGGGGCCCTGGTGGGGATGCAGGGTTCTGCTGAGTGTGTGCGAGGGGCCCCCTCCCATTGTGCCTGTGTGTGGGGACCCGGGGAAGGTCCACAGCCACTGCCACTGTCAAGTAATGGTTTGGGGAAGAGGCAGAGGCACAGCTGCTACTCACCGAGGCTGAAGTCGGGTGTTTACCAGTGACCTTTTACACTCCTCCCAATCATCTTTTGGGAAGATGACATTTCTGGGATAACAGAAAATGATCAGAAGCAACTAGCTCAAAAGTATGTCCCTTATGCAGGCTAGAAGCTGTGGCTATCCATCCATGTAGTTCTGAGACGTGAATGTGCTGCGAAGGTGATCAGTGAGGAGCTGATGTGCAGAGAGGGAGGGTGGGGCAGAGGGAAGAGAAACCCCGCCTGTGAGCAGAGCCACCACCTCCTGGGGGCAAGTCTCCCCGCCCCTCCACCCCAGTCTTCCCTCAAAAACCGGGAAGTCAGAACTGGGGATAAGTAAGCACCCACCCCTCCCGCCAACTTTCCTTTCTCACTGTGCGCCCTACATCTGACTCCACACTCGGAGCCTGGGGGCAGTCTCCCAATTCTGGTCAACAGAGATGGAAATTAACTGAATTGAAACCAATCACCCAGGGTTTTGTGGCTACACCTCGGTTTTCCTTTTATTCTGTCACGTGCCTATAACCAACTGAGAACATTTAGCACAGGATTCCAACGTGACTGCTCCCCACCCCTTCCCAGCTGGGCGATGCTTATATTTAGGTCCATTCGTAACCCCTGTAGAGGCGCTACTGTGTAGAGGTGCTATAACTTGATGGGTATTTGCGACACGTTGTTAGCATGAAGTTCTTGGTTCAAACAACCTGAGGTGTATTGAGACTCATTTTAATACAGCAACTGGTTAACTCTATATTTAACCACTCACTCCAAAAATCCAAAAATAAATAAAATAAAATAGATAAATATGCATATATATACACACACAGTATTGCTTTGCAGTTTACTTGCAACTCCGTTTCTTAGGTCTTGGGTCATTTACATTCTCAAAATGCATCTAGTTATGCAGTTTTCTAGCCACACTACATCCATGAGGCCTCCCCTCAGGCCATTGGCCTAAACAGCCGGCTGAGAGGAGCAAGCAGCGTGTGGCTATAACCCTGGAATTTGGGGCCATTTAACCTCTTGTGCTTTTAAAAAAGTTGCAAGAGTATAAATAAAAGAGAGCATAAATAAAAACTGAACACAAAATGACCTTAACCGAAGAATAAGATGTGCCCCAGAGCAATTTAAATTTCTAAAATTTAATTTTGGAGAATGAGCTGAAAAAATGAAGAAAGAGAAAAGATTCAAGCTGCATGATCTCATCTGGGATTGCAAAGGTCTGTCTGAACTTGAAGCCTGGGGTGGGATGACCCGGCAGTGCACGCCAAGACTCCTGGTCTGGGTGCTGCTCAGAGTGGAGACGCTGTGCTCACTTACCTTCAAGCACAGGAAGCAGGGTAAACGGCCTTCAAGACTGGCATGTGTGTTTATGTTGTGTGTAGTATGTGAATTGGACATAAAAAAAATTCCGGTTCCGTCAAAAATAATGTAACTCCTGAAACTCATGCTTCAGTTGAAAATCAGCCACAACACTACTGTGCTAATAGTAATAGGTTCCCACAATATACAAGGAAGTGAGCGTCACGTGTGCTGGGAGCAGACTGTGTGGAAAGGCCCCCGCGTGGAGAGCCCACGCGGTGACGGCGCTGTGGTGAACGTCTGGATGACGGCGGACCTTGAGTGCCAGGCAGCGCGCCCCCTTGTCAGATTCTGCCGAAGACACTACACATACTTACCAGAGACTGATAGTAAAGAAAAGCGATTAAAGACATCAATCATCAGAGGTGAGACATTCAGCAATGGGGCTCGTACAGCTTTCTGGAAACACTGACAAGAAGTCCCGACAGACTAAGGATGGGCACGCGGGGCTCAGGAGGCCTCCTGGACTTGGGAAAGGGCTTTGATCTCTGCAGGTGCAGCAGAAAACACGGCTAGAACTCCTAGCTCTGGCGAGGCCCGAGTGCACGGCCGTCCAGAAAGACCGGGAAGGGTCCAGAGCTCCCCCCGGGTGATACATACATTTATACAACAGTGGCGGCCAGGGGGCAGCAGTCTTTTCTGGCTTTACTGCATTGTAATTGTGGTCGCTGGCCCAGGACGGCGTGCTGCTCTCACAGGTCGGCTCCTTAGCGAGGACCTCACTCCTTGGAGGGACCACCGCCACCTTCTTTGCTGTGTTCTCCTTCTTGTCTGGAGCCAGTCTCTTGTGCACAGAAGAGATTTTAATGCCTGCCTGGATAATCAGTAAAGCCCCAATCATTAATGAGGTCAGAAATTAACCTTTGCTCATTTCACTCTGCAGTGAGGGTCACGACTCAATCAGCTCCTGGGCCATCCTAAGCCCAATACACTGCATCTGCTCAGCAGGGGGCTGGCTCCTCCCCCACATCCAGCAGGCCCGCATCAACATCCGAGCAATGAGAAGGTCCCTGACGGAATAACCCGTCATCCTAGCATCCTGATGAGGTGCTAGGCCGCCAGGATAACCGAGGGGCCATGGAGTGAGGCAGTGAAGCAAGGCGGAGAGCACGGAGGGCCGGGGCCCTGTGTGAGAATGCGCCCAAGTAACACTGACAGGCAGGAGCTGCAGACACAAAAGCACGTGGAGAAAGGACAGGCGTCCAAACGACATCCCTGTACCCCACCAGGAACTCAGTGCGGCACCCCCAGAACCCACTTGCCACCCCGCTGCCTGCGCGTCAACTCCCCACACAGACTCCAACAGGGACCGCTCTCCTCCCGGCGGGGCTGGTGTGTGGGTGGAGAGCTATTCCATGCAGCAGCCGGTTCCCATGTTTCTATCAGTTAATCCCTCGGCTAGAGGCGGAGAAGGAAAACATGAGAACACGTGCCTATTTGTAATGCTGACGAGAACACTGGTGGGCAAGGCGGAGGGCAGTGTGAAGGCGCCTGCATCCCATCTGGGCCTGTGTGCCCTACACTCTCCAAATCAACCCACCGAGCCCGTAACCTCCAGACGCTTTTGGTTTCAACTACACAAATGGTTGGCCTCAGTCAACTCACCTGAACGCTACATTTCTGAAGAATGATTTTTTCCGGCTTTGTCTTGGGTTTCTCTTTAGGTTTTGGTTTCTGCTCTTTCCCTGCGCTCAGGAAGCGCATGGTGGCCGCGGCGTGTTTCAGGATACAGTCGCTGCTGCAGTAGACAGAGTCGGGCTGCGCCACGCTCGAGCACCCGGGGCCAATGCATCTGGCGGCACCAGGCGCCTCTACGACCTGCAGGGTCAGACGCGGCTTCAGTGTACTCACCCACTTTGGTGGGTGTGGCACTCTGTAACACAACTATTCATGGTACCGAGATGACTGCTTTTAATCGTGTATGAAAAAATTATGAATAAAAATGTACCTTTGTTTATTCAAAACACACAAATCTACCTCCCGAGTAAGGCCCTCAAGTTCTTAACTTCCCTTCATGCCACGCATGAAGGGCAGAACTCTAAGGGGACCCCGGCACTCGTGCTGCACACTTCTGAACACAGTGGGATTTCACACCACAAGTAGGTTCCTTTATCGGGCAAATGGGCAGGGATTTTACCAACGAAATTAAGATCCCAAGTGAGAGGATTGTGAGTTAGTCCAAAGGGTCCAACTTCATCAACTGAAAACCCTTAAAAGAGGAACTGAGCCTCCAGAAGAGAGAGGATTCCACTGCTGCCTCTGCTGAGAGGGCGCCCAGGCCTAGGCTCGGCGGGCAAGGTTGTGAGACGACACCCAGGACACCCAATTAAACGTGGGTCTCAGAAAAAACAGATAACTTTTTGGTGTCACCATGCCACAAAAATTGCCCGGGACATATTTTACATGCTAAATCAAGTCAGAGCTTTTAGAAGTGGATCTTTCCCCAGCCGAGCCTCTGATGAGACCTCAGCCCCCACCAACACCTGGAGGGCAATCCTGTAAGACCCAGAGCAGAGGGGGCCCAGCTAAGCCAGGCCTGGATTTGAGCTAATAAATGTGTGTTGTTTAAGCTGCTAAACAAGTCTGTGGTTGCCTGCCGTGCAGTAGGAACCTGGTTCACTACAAGGGCTGAACACAGCTGTCCATGATCACTAGAGCATGTTTTGATGGTCGAGACTAATAACATACATGAACATACCCCTCAAATGTACTTGAGCAAAATCTTGTATCTCAAATTATGCACTTAATTGCTTTTTCTCCACAGAATCCAAGTTTTACTCAGAAAAATACTTTATGTGTAGTCTCAAACACATCAGCAATAACATGACGTTTCCTACTGACTTACATTTCCATTAATTCTTCTTCCTTACCAGTTATCATCATACTTCCACTCGATGCCTCCTCATACCCCCATGACAGGTAAAATTTAAATGGTCCAGCCCTCAAGGCTACATCAGTGCAAGGGGGAGACGGCGGGGAGCTATGACACGGCCACCGCAAAGTCATCTGCATGCCCAACACTGGCTAGAGAACGGGCTGTGGGGGCGGCATGGGCCCCCAATTCAAGGAAGGCCTGGGGTGAGAACACGCTCTGAGTAGGACAATCATGAGAGCCTGAGACAGCTCTCAAGATGCACGGAAACCATGACAAAGAATCACGGCCCTTGGGCAGGAGAAATGAGTGAACAGAGCTGGGAAAGGGGAATATAGAGCTGCACAAGCACTGGGGAGTGGGAGACCACCATAACAGAGGGCGTGCCAGCCGCAGCTGAATTGTCACCCTGGGGAGCTGTGCGGTCACCACCGCTGGCCTTGGCATCTTGCTGCGAGGCAGGGACAAGACCACTGGTTCTCTCAAGGCGGTGACGGGTAATACAGGTGCACACGTGCCCCTGTGACTCAAAAATAATTTTGTTTGTTCACATATGCCCTTCAAACTCAGGATCCATTCATGAGAAAACTGAAGGGAAGACTTAAAAAAGTGAGTCCACTTATGGAAAATGTTAAGTCAGTAATAACAGCACAGGAGATAGATATGATTAACAAACATAGAGGAAGAATAGATAGGCCTGCCAGCCTTGAGCAGGTGCATGGACCTGGGAGCTCACAGAGCCCAGCCCCACGCACAATGCCACTCCTGGGAAAAGCTAACTTATCTCAGAAGACAAACGCTCCTGTCTTGATGTTTCTGCCAATGGCAGCTGAGGGCTCCACGGTCACCTCTACCGCTGACCTTGGGAGACAGGTACTTACGGGCTGGAATATCTTGAGTTTTTTCTTGCCACTTGGGTTTGCAGCTTTCTCAATTCTACCCTTAATTCCTTGGTCTTCACTCGATTTCTGCTCCACGGTTCCTATACTTGTACAGTCTGTGCCGTCGGCGTCCGCAGGTCTCGACCTCGAGTCCTGCGTGCCTGTGGTCTCAGAGCTGGGCTCGTCCTGCACTTGCAGGATGGTGCAGTTTGGGCAGATGTAATCCTCCCCGTTCCTTTCCAAGAGCCTCCCTCGAGCCTCAGAAATGCCCACACAGTCGCCATGAAACCATTCTTCACATCGGTCACAGCAAATCATAAACCTGGAATGATAAAATAAAGAATGGATTATTATTAGTATTAGGAATGGAAAGTGAGAGACCAACTCAATTTTAAACACAAGTCAAATTTCAACATTCTATTATGAAAAAAACAAAAATATTACAGAACCGTGGAGAGAACAGAATAAAGAGCATCCACGTGCCCTTCTCAATTTTACTAACATTCAATCAAATTTGCTTCATCTTTTCTTTGAGGGAAGCACTCTGCCCTTGACACCACAGTTCTTGTCCACAGAAGGGCAGCCATGCCCATACCCCCCCCACACCCCGAGCTGCCCCAATGTCCACACCACAGCCCAGTCTCAGCCGGTCTGGAGCAGCGTCACCCAGCGAGCTCTCTGGGACAGCAGATCCCCTCTGGTCCAGGCTGCCTTGTCCGTGGCTGGTGCGACGGAGGCAGCCAATGTCCCACGCCAGCCCCCACCTTGGTGGAGGGTGTGGCTCTTGGCAGTGCCCACCCACGCCGTTTTTGTTTTTGTTTTTGGACAATGACCTGTTCGTCTCTCCCAAGAGAACAAGTCCCTCATCCAGGCCACCCTGGGACTCTCTAAACTAAGACGAATGGAAAACGCTCTCTGGCACTTTCCACAGCTCGGGCTCCCCCCGGAAGCCTGGGCAGCCACTACATCCTCCCACGACCCACCTGTTATTATGAGGCTGGCGGCACAGGCAGTACAGGGCGTTGGGGTCGTACACCTCACATTCGGGCTTGTGTCGGACTGCGTCTCCGGGTTCCTCTGCATTCCCCCCTGGGGCCGCCCTCCCTTCCAGCTGGCTCTCTCTGTCCATTTTCGCCGCCTGAGACGCAGCCCCCAGGTCGGCCTCCGGCTCTTGCGGGACGGGCAGCGAGCCCTCCACTGCATCGCCTGCCTCAACGTCCATGGTCTCCACGGGGTCCTCCTTCCGAAGCTTCTTCCGCAGGCGGCTCTGGACGCCCTTGGGGGGCCTGTCCGTGGGCTCCTGCTCGCGCTTTCTCCGCAGGCGATTCTGGAGTTCTTTCAAAGTCAGCCCGTCACTGTCGCTATCGGAGGTGTCATCCTCGTCGCCACGCCCTCTGGCATTTGCCGAGGAGGCCGTTCGTTCCTTAGCACCCGTGGAGCCAGACCTGGGACCGCTCTTCCCGTCCGACGTGCTCTCCACGCTCCCCTCAGAGGCGCTCTCCGCATCTGTCACTGGACAGGACGCCGGCTCCGCCGAGTCCTCTAGGGACACGGGGGTGCCCCTCCGGCCCCGGCGCCGTACCGTGGTCAGGAACTCCTCCACCCGCTCGGTCCGCTTCGGCTGCCTTCCGCTGCGACGCAGCGACGGGCTCTGCTGCTGCCGGGGCAGCGGCTCCAGGGCATCCACCTCTGCATCCCCAGCGCCCTCGCGCTTGGCGATGGTGGTCCTCCGGAACCCCCACGTCTTCCTGAACTCTTTGCTGGTGGGCTTGATGGCCTTGGGCGCATCCTCACCACTCGGGTCACCCTTCTCGTCCATACCTAACGGGGAAATGCAATCAAACCACACCAGGCGTCAGCCAGGGCCGCGGTCCAGGACCAGGACAGGCACCCACCAGCCACGAGAGCGCACGAGAAAGGGCAACACCCGCACGGAGGAAACCCAGACACAGTGAATCGCAACAGTTCTCCACCTACAAAAACCGAAGGCGTTTCCTAAAGTGTGCTGAGAGGATTCAAGGGGGTTCTTGAAGAAAACTGTAACAGTTACGTATCTAGTGTTCAGTAGAAAAACACAGCTAGCAAACCAAATCTGTGAATTGGTCAACTGCTGAGGACGAGGATTTGTACAAGAGGTAGCAGGGAAAGAGGAAGCGAGCAGCAGTGCTGCCAGGACAGGACAGGGTGGCGGCTGCTTCGGGCTCTCCCGCACAGAGATGCGGGGCCCACCTGGCTCTGCCCGCAGAGCTCGGTGGACAAAGCGCTGTGCTGGCTCTGGGCCTAGTGCTTGGAAGCCCCAAGCTGCGTGTGAGACGTCTGACCACGCTGCTGGAGGGATCACGTGGAGATGGGGGATTCGGACCCTGAACCCTGCCCAGATTCCCGAGCCACGACTGTGTTGACACAAGATGGGCCCATTCAGCTCTGCGCGCAGGGTCTGCAGCAGCAGTCGATGGGGACACTGAGAAAATACGGAGCCACACAGCACCTTTGGTGTATATTTCTTCTCTCCTCTTTCTAACAGACTGTTTAAAGGGTCATGTTTGTGAAAACTTCACTCCTGTTTAAAATGAAAAAGCCTGAAAAAGATAGTATATACCTTGAGAATTTTTTCCCAAGCTGTGCAGGCTTCAATTACATTTAAATGCTAACGATGACTCAGGTTTTATGCCATGTTCCATTCCAGGGGAAGGACTAATACAGAATGAAAACCTTCAAACAGAAAATACACAAAATTAAAAATCACACACAATTGAATTCTCTTTTTGGTTCCCACTAAGTATTGTCACCTCCCATTTCCATGTCCAGGTCTGTAACTCCCCAACCCTGGGCCTAGGCCCACACTCTCCCAGGCCACTCGGAAGCTTGCAGGAGCTGTGACATCAGCACCTGTGCCACCAAGGACCACGCCACTGTCCTGGTCACCCAAGGCTTTCTGCAGGAAGGACTCTCCTCTACAAAATACAGTTCTCACCAGAGAGAATATAAAACGTCATCGTAAATGCACTAAAAAACCCACTCATGTAAAGATAAAGTAGTGCTCTGAATCAGATTCTTAACACACAATTAGACACTCTTCAAGAAACCTTGGGCTAAAGCTTAAACCATTTCAAACAAATACTAATGTTACATTAGTTTCTTTACATATAATGCCGCTTTTGAAATAGAAAACATGACATCAAAACTTAAAATTGTGTTGCTGGCGTTTAACACTATTGCCATGTTACCTGCCCCACATGGAAGCTTGGGCGCTTCTTCCGACTTCCTAAAAACAACCAAAACCTGGCCGATGCAACTGCAGGGTCCAAGGGAAGCGCCAAGCCTCGAAACACTGCTGCTGCCGGTCACTATTCACAGATTACAACGCAGATTATCTCGAGACTGTGACCATGGAGTAAGCTCCTAAAAGAAAACAACAAAATAGTTTAAAGATTTAAAGCAACTATAACTAAAATCATGTTTAAGGAAAAAAAGGCATGAAACTTTCCAAACAATCTCTTATTTGAATGTACATTACGTGACCCACAAAGACATTCGGCGAGTCGACAAACAAAATCCACAAAACAAAGTCCCCTGCTTCCCTTAAGGACTTTTAAAGAAGAGAAGATACTTTGACTACACTCTGAAACAGGGGGCTGGACAGGCCTCGGCTGGCGCACTGGTGGGGAGGAAGCTGGTGGGCAGAGGGCAGAGGCCTCAGTGGGAAGGAGAGTTTGAAAACTGATAATTCGTACCAGATGCTTTCCAATTACAATCTTACTTTTGAGATGGACCAAGGTCAATAAAAACCCAGAGACAAGAGAGAAAGGAACAAAACATGAAAAGATGAATTAAAAAATTACACATGAAAAGTCATTATTTAGAAACTCTTTTTTTTTTTTTTGCGGTACGCGGGCGTCTCACTGTTGTGGCCTCTCCCGTTGCGGAGCACAGGCTCCGGAGGCGCAGGCTCAGCAGCCATGGATCACAGGCCCAGCCGCTCCGCGGCATGTGGGATCTTCCCGGACCGGGGCATGAACCCGTGTCCCCTGCATTGGCAGGCGGACTCTCAACCACTGCGCCACCAGGGAAGCCCTAGAAATCTTTTTTAAAAAAATCTATTTAATTTTTGGCTGCGTTGGTCTTTGCTGCTGCGTATGGGTTTTCTCTAGTTGCAGCGAGCGGGGGTCTACTCTTCGTTGTGGTGCGTAGGTTTCTCATTGCGGTGGCTTCTCGTGGAGCACAGGCTCTAGGCACATGGCTTCAGTAGTTGTGGCATGCGGGCTCAGTAGTTGTGGCACGTGGGCTCGGTAGTTGTGGCTCGTGGGCTCTAGAGCGCAGGCTCAGTAGTTGTTGCACATGGACTTAGTTGCTCTGCTGCATGTGGGATCTTAAGTTCCCTGACCAGGGATCGAACCCGTGTCCCCTGCCTTGGCAGGCAGATTCTTAACCACTGTGCCACCAGGGAAGCCCTAGAACACTATACCTATGTCATCCTTTTAGTTAAAAATCTAAGAAAGATTTCAGACTAATGTTATGATTATTGAACATCACAGTGGTACAGTTCATCGACGTGTATTTACATATTTAAAGAACATTTCTCCTCCTGTGCCCTCATTCAATCATGATACCTAGTTTGTTCCACAAACATGTCTCTGTTTCTAGGTAAGTCCTCGATGTTAACATTTTAACACATTTCGCATTCTAGACCCAGGACTCCCTGCCCTGCACCTCACCTCTTCCTCACCTCACACCAACTGCCTCCCCTGTAACTGTGGTCTCCTTGGTGACCTCAGAGCAAACATTCCGTCCCACCTCCTTTTAAAGAGATAGCGACCATCTCACTCTGGTCACCCCCGCCCCCCCATGGCCACCACCTCTCTCACATGTGGTCAACCCATCTCAAAACGAGAAACTTCTCAGGAGAAACTGTTCACAACAGTGAACATTTATAAAAGCAAATAAATTACGATGTTCTCAGGAATTTAAAAGTTTTTTAAATTTATGTTAATATGAACCTCCCCAAAAAATCCCCATGCCTCTGGATTTGAGTTCTGAATAATCAGAAGAGGAAAATCCAGTTATTTTTGTTAAGTGGAATGAAGTACTTTATTCAGAATAGATCATATCATTGTAGATAATCTGGTTCATTTTGGTTCATTTTTTTTTTGATTTTACATTTGCAAGATCGCTTTCATAATTTCTTCCCAGAAATTCTAATGTAAAATTTCAGGTCACGAAACAAAAACAAACCCCTATGATCAAGGCCAAAGTTAAAAAAGAAAAATTGTGTTATGCTCCTAACACAACTTAAAATGTGGGTCCACACACAACAGCAGGTCACCAAAACGGTGGTCACACCGTACTAGCAACAACGTTTCCCCAGAGGAAGAGAACCGCGGGCGGGCATCCCTGAAACTGGGAAAAAGAAAACCTGGAGGCGAACATGATGCACTGAGATAGTTTTATATCTTTACATTTCTAAGTGCAAATGTCCTCTCAGCTGAAAACGGCTCCATTTCCTAAGCAGATCTACGAATAGCAACACGAAACCTTAAGTTCCCCCAGGCCACCCAAGGGCAGGAAGCAGCCCACCACCTCCCAGGCAGCTCTCCAACTTTTTGCTGTTGAGGTCCCTTTATACCCTTAAAAACTGAGGACCCCAAAGAGCGGTTGCTTATGTGGGATATGTATTTCCAAAATTAAACCTGAGAAAGGCTTTCAGAATTGTGGATGTTCCCTGATACCACATCAAACCTCGACAGGCCGCATTTACATGAAAAGTAGTTGTGACACGAATCTGCAACCACGTCCATGAATGCTCCACACCTTCCTGCGTCGTAACGCACTCTGAAAACATCTTTTGCCTGTGTGCACGGCGGCCAGTTGGACACATGCAGAGTCCACACGCTGGCACATTTCATTAGATGACATGAGACGCATCTGTTAATGTTAGCGCCCATCTCCTGAAATGTCTTTCATTACTGGGAAGCCATCAAGCTCAGGGTGGCAGATAGAAGCTTTTCAAAATGCTTCGTTTAAAGCTGGAATTTTGTCATCAGTAACAAACATTGTCAGTTGCTTTCCTCGAGTCTCACACTGTGCATCTTCGAGAAAATGCCTGCCACACACCACCTGGAAAAATGCAGTCCATCGGTGATGCTCTGTGGCCCCCGGCTACAGGCACCTCTGGCCCCTCAGGGGCACTACCAGGAACCTCTGTGCCAGCAGTGCAAACGCCGACCCGGCAGGGCCGGCTCACGAGGCCGACTGTGACCCTGGACAGGGCTTCTGAGCTCTTAGCCTCCAAAGGGTTTCAAAACACACCATTTCCGGTAGCTCAAGAACATGCTGGATACACGCCAAGCAGTCACACATATCCGCACTTCAGTGTCAGAGGAGAGGAAACATTTGCTTCCACAAAACTGTTCTAAAACCACCACTTCATTTTCCCTTCAGACTATCCAACCCTTGAAAAACGTTCAGCTGCCAGAAGTGATTTTCTTTAGAGCAAAACCAAAAATACGCTCCCCAAACAAACAACGTGAGAGACGGCCAACTCTACAACCACGTAAGTCTGAAGGCTCCACTTCTACAAAGCTCGCAACGGGAGGCACCGCCTCTTACCCACCTGAGGATGTTTAGTTCTATGGACTGGAGACTAATTTCTCTGAGATACTTTAAAATATAATACATAACCACAGTGAAGCTCCTATTTTCACAGCACAACAAACACGAGAAAACAGTTGCAGCTTCTCAAAAAGGTAACACACAAGCGCACACCTGTCCTGCCCACCTAGCGGCAAAACAAGGTGGTCCTCCGAATCTCACACCCCCGAAACAATATTCAAAGCTAACAATTTTAATTTTGAAACAATTCTAACCTGCCGGTCACAATTTATATCCAATGCTACAACGTAACCTCATTATTTCGGACTCTGCTAACTCAATTTATGGTTCTAACAGGCTGGGCCAAAGTTCACAGTTACTGGTATTTCACGTTAAGAGTCTTCCGTCTCATGACGAATCCTTTGCTGGGGATGAGGAGGGACTGAGAAGATGCTGGAAGTTCTATGAAGTACTTAAAAACGCAAGCTTTCCCAATTAAAGCCTCTTTCACAATTCCGTTTTTATTAATGGGATAGTCACTAACGAGGGCACGCCCAGGAATTTGAGAGGACACGCGACATCCTGCTGACCTGGCAGCGCTCCCTCTCAGCGACCCCACGCTCATCCTGACGCAGCTGCACGAGTGGCACTGCAGTCCTTTAGGTGGCCAATCCAAAGTACGCTGCTTTCCACGTAACACTGTCATTACTAAAATTCCCCTGAAGCAGAAGGCCCCACAGCACGGTGAGCTTCTCAAGCGGTGACCACAGAGAGAAACCTAGGAACCACCCGCTGTTCAAAACTTCTTAGTGTTTTTGCTCTACAGGCCTGTGCAGACAAAAAGTCAAACTTGTTGCTTAAAAGCTCGCCAGGACTGGTGCCTCGGCCAAGCTCTGGTGAGGCTGGGACCCCAGCTCCCCCATTGCAGGTGGGCAGTGGGCACTCTGGTTTCTCTCTATCCACTTCCTAGTGAAAACACAGGCTTGTGACCTCGGTGGGCAGCTCTCCAAAAGCGCTTCAGGAACAACCAGCAGAGCCACCTGAATGCGTCCAGGTTAAGGTGGAGGAAACGAGGCTTTCCCTGTTCTCTACGATACCACTTGCTACCTTGGATGGACTCCTGCTGTGGTCTGCAAGTTTGTGCCTCCGGAGCCCTCCTGAACGGGATACCTGCCCTGGGAAAGAGGCCCCAGAGCTCACCTGGCCCTGCCACCGGGACCCAACTGCCCCGGCATCCTGACCTTGGGCCTCCCGCCTTCAGAGCTGCAAGAAATCAAGTCCACTGTGTAAAAGCTCCCAGTCTGTGGTCCTTGCCACGGCAGCCCGAGTGGACTGAGGCAGCTCCCTCTTGTCTCTCAAGGAACAAGAAAACATGGCTTCAGACACTGGCAAGGGACTATCTGAATCCTACAGACAAGGCTCCTGCCTGGGTCTTAGGGCCCCTCTGAACTGCACAGGCTTTTGTCCTCACGAAGTCTGCAAGATAGGGCAGGTCTGGCTAAACACCCAGGACAACACTGGGATGGGCCCCCAAACGGGAGCCTCCCCTCTCCTTCCCCAACCAAGACAGAGGGTGTGACTGTGAGGGGGGAGGGGGGGAGGCTCACGGGACCCTGGGCACAGTAAGTCGCTCCCCAGGACAGTCAGCCCTGCTGGGCACCTCATGGGCTGCTTCCTAGGCACCCTGATCCTCCAGCTCCGCCCCCCTAACTGCCCACCCTATCGCTTTCATATCCGCAATGGTCTATCTGGGCCCCGACTGCACCCGGGCTGGCTACTCCCTTCCAGCACCCACAGGGGCACTGCTGCCAGATCCCCGTGTCACCCGTAGCACCCAGTGCAGGCCCGGCGCACCGTGTCTCACTGCAGCAAGAGCTGTTGGTTAAGGATCTGGCAAGAGCTGTTGGTAAGGATCTGGTGAGAGGCTGTGGGTGAGGACAGCCTACGATAAAGGCAAAATGCCACCCACCGTTCCCTCAGGCCGCAAGGCCCTTGGGGCCTCCTCACCCAGAGCGCACCCCAGCTGTACTCTGGGGCTCTGGTTCCAGGCGGTCCACTTTGAGGGGGACGTGTGCACTGAACCCTCTTCACTGGGGACCACAAACTAGCCAGATATTCCACGTTTTCCCCAAAAAGCAAGAACATGGTTGAGGGCCCCCTGAAAACATTGCTTATCTTCTTTTTTTTTTTTTTTTCGGTACGTGGGCCTCTCACTGCTGTGGCCTCTCCCGTTGCGGAGCACAGGCTCCGGACGCACAGGCCCAGCGGCCATGGCTCACGGGCCCAGCCGCTCTGCGGCATGTGGGATCCTCCCGGACCGGGGCATGAACCCGTGTCCCCTGCATCGGCAGGCGGACTCTCAACCACTGCGCCACCAGGGAAGCCCTGCTTATCTTCTTAAAAGTAACCCATTTCCCCAGGTGTTACAAGTTCAGAGTCAACTGCCTTTTTAAATTCCCATTTCTCAACAACAAGAGCATTTCTAACCATGATCTAGAGCAGAGGTTCTCAAAGTGTGGCCCCCGGGCCTTTCAGAAGGCCCCCCCCCCCACAAGGTCAAACTATTTGCACAACACTAAGGGCACGGACGTGGTGGTTTCTCAGAAGCCAAATGACAGAGATAGGACGAAGGAGACAAGAGAATCCGGCTACTGTCGCTTAAGCCAGACGTTCTGGAGAGCTGCAAAACCCTAGGACAACACTACCTTTCTCATTAAATTGTTTTTGTTTTGGAACATAGTTTCCATAAAGTGTCATTTATGTTATTATTTTTAAGTAAGTAAATTTAAATGTCTCTTTTTTTTTTCTTTCTGCGGTACACGGGCCTCTCACTGTTGTGGCCTCTCCCGTTGCGGAGCACAGGCTCCGGACGCGCAGGCTCAGCGGCCATGGCTCACGGGCCCAGCCACTCCGCAGCATGTGGGATCTTCCCGGACCGGGGCACGAACCCGCGTCCCCTGCATCGGCAGGCGGACTCTCAACCACTGCGCCACCAGGGAAGCCCCTAAATGTCTCATTTTTAATGCCAAATATGGGAAATATCAATAGATACAACGTAAACAATAGCCCTCTGGGGTCCTTGTTAATTTTATGTGTAAAGGGGTCAGTCTGAGAATGGCCACCACCACAGACTTGACACTACTGGCAACGTCAAGGGGCTGCTCTTGATGGGCCGTGACAGTGACGCTCCAGGAGGCTGCTCTCCCAGACCCTCCCCACCTCTCCTCGGATGAGAAGGCACCAATTATGAAACTGCAGCATTCAGAGGGACTGCCACCTAAGTCCAAAGAGAAAATGGTTGGAGGAAAAAACCAAAGGCCTGCTGCTGCCTCACAAGTATCTGCTTCACGAGTGGAGCTGCATCTCATGCCACAGGCCAAGGGGCAAAAATAATGCTTGGAGACCTCGGAAATGCAAAAGTCAAGAATTAAACTGTATACTTGAGCTGGAATCTTCCTTTCTTTCTCTGAGATTAGAAGAGGCCAATGTCTAGCTTTGGGGGGCAGTGGGGAAGGTCCAAGCTTAAATAAAGCAGTTATTAAACAAAAACAGGATTTTCTGTACTGATTTTTACAGATCCATGCAGAGCTCAACTTGAGGCAGCTTCCCCGACTCCTGCCACTGCCCGGGTGGGGAAAGTGCAGAAGAAAGCCACCTTACTACTAAAAACACAAATACTGTTTAAATTACAATCTAACAAACCTGAAGAGTCAATGGCTAGCACTGACCTAGCCCTGTGTCCATGGGGCACGGGGGGCATCTCAGGGGTACCACTCCTTGTGCCGGCTGAGCATCCCCAGTCCTGACCAAGGCAGCCACCAGTGTCCTCCTCTGCTGACCACAGCATGACCACACCCACACACTAACGAGTAGGGTAAGTCCTCTGATAAGCAGATAGGGGGCTGAGAGGCTCAAGGGGCAGCACCACGGAAGAAGGCAGGCTTCACACCAGGGTGTCCCTGCCTTCAACCCCAACTGCAAACCTAACAGCTAGGTGTGCTGCCCAGGGAAATGGGGACAACTGTGAAACTCCATCGTGTCAAGTGCCAGTCAGATTATGATAAATAGCCTGTGTCATTTATTAAAATGACAATGTCTGCTGGTGAGTAGTTGGGAAAACAGGCCCTCACAGGAGAATCTTGAAATATCTACAAAGAGCCCCTTCTACGCTCGGCACAGAGCAGGCAGCACCTCTGTTCCACCCGGCCAGGTGGGACTGCTTCACTGTGACCTGCCAGGGATAACTAGGGAAGTGCAGGTGCCTTTATAAGGGCACTCCCAGCATGCCTTTTTTTTTTTTTTTTAAACTAAGGGACACAAACCAATGTCCATCACCAGGAGACCAGTTTGAGAAAAACCCAGAAACAGCCATGTGATGCAATTCTTTAAGACTGTAATTAAAGGATGATGAACTCTACAGCCCCTGCCATGGAAAGAGCCCCACACCCTTGAGCGAAGCTAGCAGGTAACAGTTCCCAGCACATCTTGACCTCTCCCACCCCGAGCCAACCAAGTTCACAAACACATCCACAGCTGTAACTGGGCTTCCAAATGGTGCCATTTCTGGGGTTTTTGCTTTCTTTATATCCTTTCATATTTTATATCCTTTCTTTATATCCTAATTTTCTCTCTCTATAAACTTATTTTTGCAACCCAAACACAGTACAGCTATCTTTACATTGGGGAGGAAACCTCATTTACCTTCCTGTTGTAAAGGTGTATTAAATACCTCTGGAGTGTCTCTATCAGCATATGAAAAACAAAACCATAGCACCTAAGTTTGACACTCAAGAGAGAAACATCTGCTTTACAAATTACAAACACGATAATCACACCTACTAAGTAGGTTTTACAATCATGGCTACAACAATTCTTATTAAAATGCGTACAATTACCTTTCAACTTCACATAACAACTTACCCTCAAAATCAGAGGTGACCTTTGAACAACGCAGGAACTGGACTCCCATCCAATTCCTGTGTTTAACTTGGCTTCCATATACCGCAGATTGTGTAGTACCGTAGTGTTTACTACTGGAAAAAGTCCCTGCGTAAGTGTACCCGGACAGTTCAAACCCATGTTGTTCAAGGGTCAACCATACTACTCAAAAAATAAAATGAAGAGAACAGTATGGAGGTTCCTTAAAAAACTAGAGCTGCCACATGATCCAGCAACCCCACTCCTGGGCATGTATCTGGAGAAAACTCTAATTTGAAAAGATACATGCACCTCAATGTTCACTGCAACACTATTCACAATAGCCAAGACATGGAAGCAATCTAAATGTCCACAGACGGATGAAATGGATAAAGAAGATGTGGTTAATGTATACATCAAAACATTACCCAGCTATAAAAAAGAATGAAACGCCATCTGCAGCAACATAGATGGACCCAGAGATTATTATACTAAATGAAATCAGAGAAAGACGAATATATATCACTTATATATGGAATCTAAAAAAATTTACATAAATGAACTTACTTATTACAAAACAGAAATAGACTCAAGCGTAGAAAACAAAGTTTATCCCACTGCCCACATGCTCGGGCAGGGGGATAAATTAGAGTTTGGAATTAAAAAAAAAAAAAAAAAAAAGGCCTAAGCAAGAGACTCCAGGAAGTGTGGGCACTTAAGATCAAGGGAGCTCAATGTAGACCGTTAGGCCTCCTCCTTCCCAACCCAAATAGTACGTGTCCATTAACTGTTAATCACAGAGCCTTTGCAGTGGAATTAGCACACATCATTTGATGCTGGCCTTAAAGAGAGTAACATTAGGTTTCCACTGTACCTGACGCCACCATTTAAATAAGAAAAAATGCAAAAGGGACTGTTTAAGGAACGTTTTTCTTAAAGGACTTCCCGAAGCCACCAGGTGTATGAGAAATCAGGCCTCTACTGGACGGGACCCAAGGACAACAGTGAGCTGACCTGTAAACATTCAACCTTGGCTCTGTAAGAGCCAAATGCAAGTCACTTGGTAGCTTGCAACACGTGTATAAAAAAGGTAAAACACATCATGTTAACAGAAATAAAAAACAATCAGGACCTGGAACATCTGGGAAACACACACTAAAAAGACCCAGTCCGCGGGCTGCCAGGGAAGGGACTCCAAGCCAATAAGGCACCCTGTGGTCAGTCACAGAGAGACTTCCAGCGTCAACAGCAGGACCCACAACTCCACCGCCAAAAAGAAAACGGGAGCCAAGTCCCCACTCCAAACCCTCCCCCCCTCACCAAGAAGACAAACCCCACGCGCACGAAGGGCCACCTGAAGCACTGGGCGCCCCGTGTCCAAGCCCCAGTGACACATTTCCTCAACAAGCCATTGTGATGCTCACACACGCATACATGCTGTGAGGGGCACTGTTCGCCAGAAAGAAATGGTGACCGCCGGTAACAGCAGACAATCAGGGGAGCGGCCAACTGCCCAACTTTTAATTCTACCCTTTCTTATCAGAGCATAACTCGCTTCGCCTGAAACAGCCTGAATTTAACCGAACACTAATAGAAGACAGTTCTCGGTGGAAAATCAGAAGTAAATTAAAGATACACCGTAGTCCTAAACTCACTGTTAACGTAAGCCTGCAAGAACACGGGCAGCTAGGAAACAGAAGGTGCTCAGGAATGCACTAGGCAGAACGCTCCACAACAGGGTTGTGGCTGGGCCTCCCCAGCTGACACCTGAGACGTCTGCCGTGTTAAGATGGGAAGGTAGAGGACTAGACGTGGAGATGTCTATGTTCAATACATGCCACCCTCAAGTGCCAAAAAGGGGCTCCAGGGACATGGCTGCCGACCCTCACAGGTCCCCATTTCACACGTCTCCAGGGCTGGGAAGGCCACCTTTCTGGTCCCTGCTACAACCAGGGTGCTTGGCACACAGGATGCAATAAATATCTGTTGAATACAACGAGGAATCGTTCTAAAGGTCACAGATCTTATTTCCTTAAAACCCATGGCGAAGATATGGGGATACGTGCCTGTGTATACCTGATTCACTTTGTTATAAAGCAGAAACTGACAAACCATGGTAAAGCAGCTATACTCCAATAAAGATGTTGAAAAAAAAATCCATGGCTAAAGCACCTTTCTTGGAAACATGAAGCCAGGGACTACGTAGCTCTGGGGAAATCATGGAACATTTGTCTGGGGTTGGCCCAACGGCCCGGTTAGAACCCAGCTCTGCGATCTTGGGCAAGCTCCTTAAAGGTGCTTTGGCTTCTTGGAGGTTAGAACAGGTACAGAAGCATCCTACTCACTGAGACGACTTAGCACACAGCAACTGCCCAGAACACGGTCAACCTTGGTGGAACGCCCACTGTGAGCTGTTGCTGGTGCCAGGTGGAGGCTCAGCTTCCCGCTTACCAAGCTATGGGTAATGAGCTTACGTGAGCACACTGAAAAGATCTCAATATCCGCCCTTCCCTCCTGCAAAATACCCAAGTACATGAGGTTCAAATCTCATTCCACCAATGTGCAAATTATATGGATATTATCTAAGGCCAAAACACGAATTAAAGAGTATCTTCAACTTAGCTCAGGTGCTGTCGTTCTAAGGTCCTAACTCTAAGCTCACCGACTGAAGTGCTGGATTCAGAGCAGAAAACCTGCCCTGACCTCCAGGGTTTCCCAACCTGGCGGGGGAGCAACCGAGGGGGAAAGAAAAGTGAGCAAATGAGGGCGTGAGATCTGAGGCCCAAAGACGTGAGCCAGAAAGGGCCCGGCCGGGCACACCTCCGGTGGAAGGTGAACGTTGCCCCTTTCTACTCTGACGTTGACCAGAGGATAAGATATAACACAAATTTGTGTCCTACATCAAATCGACAAGTCGCACAATAAAAGCTAAAAATCCGTATTTTATGGCTAGGCACACACTCTTTAAAAGAGTGAAACCGATTTTCTGAAGGCCTTTTTTGCTTCCTATAGCATCAAATATCACACAACTATCGAAATGTTATTCTTTACAGGAATAGTCGACCAGAAACCAAAACCATCAAGCGAAATAAAAGCGAAAAGTACCACATTAAAAAAAAACAAAACCCCAGAATGAAACTTCATCTCCTTTAAGGTGTCCAGAGCAACTAGACACTTGATAAAAAACAAAAAAACGGAGGGGGGGATTCAATCCTACGTTACACAGTTACTTGAAACAGAATCACTTCCTCCACGCACCAGCAGCGAGACCAGGAACTTCTAGGAAAAAGCATCGCCCTCCTCCTGCACTGCCGCTGGGGGCTCACCGGGCGGCGTCCTGCTCGCGAACCTCTCAAGTCGTCCACACCGTAACCCGGCCCCCAGGACACGCCCGCGGCGGGCGGACCGGGCCGGACGCCGCGGAGTGGACCCTGCCCGGCAGCCCCGGCGACCCCCGACACCGCCCCCCCGCTCCTGCCCACGGCCCGCGCGTCCCTCCCCCCTTCCCTCGTCCTCCCCGCGGCCGCCGCCATCTTCTCAGCTCGACAGAGCGCGGCTGGGCGCCGGCCCTGCGACGCCGGGCGGGCCGGGCTCGGGCGCCGCTACCCCCGCCCGTCCCTATGCGGCCTCGCAGCGGCCGACCCTCCGCCCGGCGCCCCGGCCGCCACTCACTGCGCGGGCCGCAGGCCTCCAGGATTTCGCAGCCATTTCCTCCGAGCGCCTCAGAGTGGGCGGGCGGGGTCGACGCCGGCCACCGAGACGCGGGGGATAGAGGGGCCGCCCGCGCTGAGCGAATAGAAGACGCCGGCCACCGAGACGCGGCGGGTAGAGGAGCCGGCCGCGCCCCGACAGCAGCGCCCCCGCGCGGCTGGCGGAGGAAGGAGCCCGGCCCAGGCCCCGCCCCTGCCCTGCGCCGCGCCGTTCCCGAGTCATAGGGCCAAAGCTGAGAGCACAGGCGGCGCGGCTCCAGTCGGCTGGCCACCCCGGGCCCCAAAAGGGGCCGGGAAGAGGATGGAGGAGCAAGGCGCATGGCTCCTTTCCCACCAGACTGCGTTCCCAGCTTCTCTGGGACTCGAGCCCGCTCCCCACGGGCCAAAGAGCTCAGTGCCCGGGCCGCCCCCGCCTACTCAACCGGGCACACCTGCCCACGAGGGCTGCAGGGCACTTGCCCATCCCCAAATACTCAACAAACGGGCTTCAGGGGGGAAACACCTGCTACCTTGGGACACTGGACAATGGCCCCCGAGGACAGTAACTCCCCGGCCGAGGGCCTTTGTCCCCATCGCTGCCGCTACAGCTCCCTGCTTCCACATTCCTTAGTAGCAGGAACCGCTGGGCAAAAAGCAGAAAACTGCCCTGTGTGCAGTAAAGCTCCATCCGTGACTCTACAGAGGACTGCCAGGTGCTTCCGTGAGAACCAGGGGCCTGGGAGCAGGTGTGCTTCTAAATAAACATCTCTGAAGATCACACGGCCTGCCAGGTTCGCAGACTGTCCATTTTCTTCAAAGGAATCCAACACAGCTTGTTTCTGTTGATTGATTCCATCAGGACTGCTTCCGCGGCCTCTCGCAAGTATGAGTCTTGCACTCTTAGCATCTTGATTGTCTCCAGGTTTGCTCCAGATGGGTGTATGAGAAGTTCATAAACCAGACAGAGTTGGAACTGGCTTGAACCAGCATTGTGTAAGTGGGTAACCTGTGTGTGAAATGGGACTCATGCTGGGGTGCAGGGGAAGCTCACAGATGGCCTCCCTGCAAAGGGCTCCCTAAATGGGAGTCGGAACGGGGAAACCCCACCCAGCCTCTTTAGCTGAAAATCTTTACATGAAGCAAACCCAGCAGTAATGTCTTTCTACAAGGTTTTAACTGGCTTGCAGCTTCGGGCGGGTGCTGGGATGCACGAAAGACACAGAGGACTGGGCTGCCAGTGGAACAGGAGGAAGCTCCGGGTGGAAAGCCCAGTGGACAGAAGGGAGGCCCAGAGGGGAAGCCCCGGCTGTATCACTGCAGTACTGGGGGGCTCAGGAGGGCTCTCAGGCAGCAAAGGAAAGGAAACCGTGCCCCCACCAGCCCTGTAACTGCGCCTCCCTTTCTGATCTCCCAGCAGGAGCTAGCCCTGACCATGAGCCTCCAGGCTCAGGGGCACCTGCCACCTGTGGGAGGAGTCAGGCCCTCGCCCTTCTCCCACCTCTTCAGGTAACTCCAGTTCACCTGTTGTCACTCCTCACGGGAGCTGCTCTTCCCTGGTAAAAAAGGCATTTCTGGAACTTCAGTTTGGATACTTTTTAGTTGAAGTCTACTAGCTAAGGAATACCTTCTCCTAACAAACTTATACCCAGAGGAACAAACAGATTAAAAAGGAGTCTCCAGTTGTCTCAGATTCTTTCCTAAATACCCCAAATACACAAAGAAAAATCCCAAAGTTCAGGGGACAACACGAGTAGCTCAGAGGGCAGGAGGGAGCAGGAAGCTAGATAGGCTTCCAGGACTCAAGGGGGTTTCAGTCTTTGAGAAAATGTGTGATTGGTGCTTGCCCAACGTGTGTGGACACCAGGTCCTGCCACCAATACCCATGGACAATTCGGAGGAAATTTATAAAAGCAGAAAAGCACATCTGGAAAAGTCAGCAATCCTTTTACAAGACTGCTTCCTGGCGTTCAGCCTCTTCTCACCCCTGAGTTAAAGCCTACTGGCAAGCTGGGTCCTGAGCAGAGCACCCCTCTCCTTGCAGTCAAGTGCAACCCTGAGAGACAAGGCAAGGTGCGTCTGGGCGAGGTGACAGCCAAGCAGCTTTATTGCTACTCTCATTTGGAATTCAAAGGCAAGCAAGCAAGCCAGCGCCCTCCCAGCAGGCAGGCAGAGAAGGGGCTGGGTAGTCAAGGTCTAGGGTGGGGCCACTGCCTGGCCTTGGGCAAGGTCCCCAGTGAACCTGGACCCAAACTCAGACCCAGGCCTGGGGCAGAGGAGAGATGCCAGGGAGGAGAGAAGAAGCCAGGGGGCAAAGTCAAGGTGGGACCCCCCTTAGCTCCTCCTCCCTAGCCTCGGCCAGCAGTTTGGAGGAAAACCCTCAGGGTTTCTTCAGAATAGCTACCGCGCAGGTGCCCTCTGACCCAGGGGTCATGGGCTGCAGGGCTCAGATGTCAGAACAACGCTTGTTACTCCTGCCTTTCAGGGTGGTTCCTGTAACTCTGAGACATCTACTTTTTCCCGTGAGTTTAGTGAAAAGTAAATAAAGTTAACTTCAGAAGAAATATTTTAAAAAGTATAAGGCATAAAAAGTGTATTTCTTTTCTGGTTGGTTTCATCTCTTAGCAGTCTCTAAAGGAACACACCAAATGAAAAAGCCAGAAAAATCAACGCCTTTCACAGATTTTGACAGAAAAGCAGTTTAAGAGTAAAGCAGAAACACCATTTGGTGTACTGGATCCACCACCGCATTGTGCCCAGATACACCATTTACCCTCATCATACCACAAAGTACGTAACAGGAAAAGGGAGAAACAAGCCCACAGGTCTGAACCGAATTCCTAGGGCAGCTGGTGAGCAGGAACCTCCACAGGCTGGGAGACAACAGTCAACTGAGACGGGAGGGCCCAGGGCAGGGCCGCTGACACCAGTCCTCGGCCCGCACCTGGCCTGTGGGGCCTCAGGGGCAGGCACACAGCGACAAATAGCTGTACCGCCTACAATTTAAGAGATTCGTTTTTTCTGAAAGAAAATACTTGAAAAGTGAAAGATAGTTGAAAGTCAGGTCTAACAGTGGCTTCCCGGATTTGTCCAAAAGAGAAAAAAAATGTATAAATTCCTGCTCTTGCCTGGGTCACAAAAACAAAATGGTAAAAGTGAGAAAAGAGTATTTGAAGAAAATACCAAGAGTAACACAGGTTGAGCTATTAGGAATTTCAAAAGGATACCCAAAAGGTTTTATTCTGGGGTATCCCTGATTTCAATGAAATCAATACCCATAAATTACCCTTTTCAATACCAAAATAGTTTTGAGTTCCAAATTGAACCAACTGCTTCTGAAATTTAGAAATCCAAGGAGAAACAGGATCTCCCAAATCTGTCTACAGAAGGTAGGAGGACAAGAATGTTGCCTTTTACAACTACACAGAAAAGTGACAGATCTTGGGAGTCTGTCAGACATACAAAGCTCCTCTCGTTCAATGGGAAGTAAAAACATTTAAAAGAGTAAATATAAGAGGACTTTAAAGTCAAAAAAGAAAAATCAATTTGGCGAGTGTTTTTTAAAAGAACGCATGGGTATCGATTGAAAAAGTGCCTCATCCTCATTCAGTGCTCCCGTCTCCCAAGTCAGACATGTGATCAGAACTGGGCTCACGCCAAACAAAACCACCAAAACCAGCAGAAACCAGAAACCCCTCAAAGCATATACAGATATACAGCTACGCACGGGTACGCTATAGGCGGTTATACATACACGTGCATGTGTCTGTATGGATCTCCAATGTGTGCATCAAAGCCCTAACCAGCCAGGTGTGAAGGGAAGGGTCAAATTCAGCAGAGACAGTCTGCGAGCAGCGCACTGACTGGTAGCCTTGTGAGCACGCTGCCTGTGCCCCTCCGTCCGGCCCCCACCCCACCCCAAGCGTTTCAGGTGGCACCGGGCTGGACTCAATTTACGTTACAACCTCTGCAGGAGTTAAAAGGTCAAGATAACTATTACTCTAAAATATTACTTTACCCATCCAAAGAAACCTATGACGAAACCAGTGCTTTCTGATTTAGTGATATAATCGAGAAAGGGAAATACAATCCCGCAAGGAGGGGGAAGGCGACCATCTCAGACCCCATTACACGTGCTTCACAGGGTCTTGAATACATGCAGCAGAACTAAACAGTAACAAGTCTTCCTTACTCCTTCCAACAGCTTCACAGAGAAACTGAAGACAAGATACCGTGTGAAGCTAAGGCTATGGGAACTGACTTTTTGGAGTTTACTGCCCACTTGTGGTAACGATTCCGAGCAGCAACAACCAATCAGCTTATCCTGAAGAATCAGGGTTGATTTGCCAAATCCCCTGGAAAGCAGAGCTCCAGCATGTAAGGGTTTGATTTTATGCTTTGAGGGTATGAGAATAAGACAGAAACGCCCTCCAAAATACTGCAATTCTGTAAAACATGGCTGATACCTAGGTTGTTGAACAGTCCAGGATTTTATTAAAGGAGCACTGTGTATTTTATTCTCAAAACGCATTTCCTTTTTTTTAATTTTTTTTTTGTGGTACGCGGGCCTCTCACTGTTGTGGCCTCTCCCGTTGCGGAGCACAGGCTCCGGACGCGCAGGCTCAGCAGCCATGGCTCACGGGCCCAGCCGCTCCGCGGCATGTGGGATCCTCCCGGACCGGGGCACGAACCCGTGTCCCCTGCATCGGCAGGCGGACTCTCAACCACTGCGCCACCAGGGAAGCCCTGCATTTCCTTTTTTAAAAACTCTTGCCTGCTCTTTTAAAACTAATAAACCTTAACATCTCTCTTTAAAGAACTGCTGATCTGTGAATCACTACCTTGTACATCTGCAACATATAATATTGTACATCAACTATACCTCAATTAAAAAAAAAAAAGAAAAGAAAACCAATTACAAAGAGAGAGAAAAAAGAACTGTTAATCTGTCAGAATGAAACTCTCCATCAGGGCTTGGAGAAGAGCAGAAGCTCTGGGCCCCTGCCTTCCTATCGCGAAGTCAGTCAACCACCCCAAGGGGCTGAAATCTTGGTCAACCTGCTCACTGCCCCAGATGATGACCAACGTGGCCCTGCACCCCCAGCTGCTTCCTGCTCCCCGCTCCCCTGTTGCATGCGGGTGTCTTCAGGGCTCGGCCCAGGCCGTCTCTCTTTTCACTGTGTACTCTTCATCCGGGGCCTCACGCCCTCCTGGCCCGTGCGGCTGTCCTTTACCATCCACTCGTCTGTTCCCCTAACCTCTCCACTAGATGCCTCAAACGCACCGCAAAGCCTAACGCGTGCGAAACAAGCTCCTGACTTCTGAGCTCCCCGCTGATCCTGGCCCTCCTCTGGTGTCCCCATTCAGTGGCGGCCCGGCCCTGGGAACCCAAAGGCACAAGCCCGAAGCCCAGGGTTCTCTCCGACACACCGGCCTCCCCCTCAGCCATCGAACCCCATGGCTTTAGCATTTCCCGTGACCAAGTCCACCTGCGAGCTCCTCTGCACACATGCTGCAGGGCCCTAGCGCCTCTCAGTGTTAGATACCCCACCCCATCTCAGCTCACCGCGATCTGACATCTTCCGCCTTCATCGGCTCACCGAACTTCTTGCCCTGTCACAAGGGCAGCTTTTGGTGAACGTCAAGTGGCCCGCCCCAGCCAGTGGCTCTGCTGGAAGCTGCGCCCCGAGGCTGCTGGAGAGCCCAGCAGCAGCGCTCCGGCCCTTCCTCCCTGCTCCTCCTCTCCAGGGACTTCCTCCAAGTAATACGTTTACGGACTCTCACGAGGTGTCACCAAGAAACCTGCACTTCCAGCCTCATCGTTCCCTCCAGCGTTCCATGGTCCACTCTGGGCCCCTAACCACCCCTTCCCTCCTCCCATCTCACTCCTCACCCTGCCGGCTCTTCCTCAGTTGGTGCCACCATCGACTCCACCAACCAGGCTACACATCCGAGCGCCATTCTCGACTTCCTCCTCTGCTCTCACTCCACTGGGACTAACTTCCCGTCCTTTGTCCTTTTTTGCTGAGACTGCTTCTAGCGAAGGTCCTCACCCTCACTCATCTATTCCTCCACATTCTCAGCAAGTATCTACAGAACCCCTGCCACATCCTAGCCGCTTCAGCTCTTATGAAGGTCATGTGTTGGTGGTGGTGAACTGTGACACACTAACAGGCACCAGTGACATAGAACGGTGTGCTGAAGGCAACGAAGGAATCGTTTAGGGACCACGTGAACACGAAGGGGTGCCACGACATCCTGCTTGTCGGGATGGTGTCCCCACTCCCAGGAGTTGGCCTCAGGAGCGCTGCACGCAGACCCAGCTCCTGAGAGCCCAGAGGTGAGAGACCCTGGTGAGTCCAGAATCAGGGTAGGAGTGGTGAGGCTTTCAGCTGTGCTCACTCTACACAGGCAACTGGAGAGTTGCCGGTGGGTGTGAAGAGGGGGCCAGGGACAAAGAGAGATGATCCTGCCTGAAGTGTGGGTTTCAAAAAGCAGCCAGTATCTAGACAGAATTCAGGCTGTGCAGGACACTTCTGGGGGTGACGGGCCATTAACCTATGACCCGCATAGAAGGCGCAGATGAACCTTCTTTAGAACCCTCTAGCCTCTTATGACACCAGATTTTTGCTCCCTTGAAAAGAATTTTTAAAATCTGCACCCCCTCGCCCATCATAAAGTTGACATCTAAAGTTGTTTATAGGATTAAGTACTTGAAGAGGATGTAATTACAGACATATACTGCATTTGCGCCTGCGTTTTAAATAGATTTGGTCAAAGCTCTGGACCTGCAGATTTAGCTCATTTGACTAACCCTAATGGAAAATATCCACAATTAGTCGTCACTGTCAAACCTATTTGCCAAATTCCACTTACTTTCTGCAAGAAGTCCCATACCACTTCCACGTTATTTAGTTCACTCCCCAGCAATCACAAGAAACCAACTAAGCCCCGGATTCTAACTCAGGAGGGCACTGGACTTCATCCCATGGAGTAAAGGGCTGCCCCTCAATTTCCTTCCTGAAGGGTTCCAAAATCTTTTAACTTTACTCTCCAGAAACGGGAAAACGAGACCCTGATCTGAAGGAGTCTGCGCTCTTCTCCAGCAGACGGACAGTAATAACCAAATAAACGCGCAAATGACTTTCTGCGTCTCCGCGACCACCAGGTCCCGGCCGCGGCGCAGGGACACCCTCCGCAGAACCTCGGGGCCCCTGTCGCACAGGCCTGCAGTCCCCGCCCAACCCGAGCGCGGCTTAGGGACCACGGGCTGTAAAGACCACCGGGCCTGGGACTGCAGGGATCACGGGCGGGAAAAACCACTAGGCCCCGCGCCGCAGGGACCACAGGCGGAAAAGGCCCCCGGGCCCCCGGGAGGTTCCCCGAAGGCAGGCCCGTCCGGGTTGACTCAGGCGGCAGCGAGCGGGTGCGCGCTCCCCGCCGCGGTCGCGTGCCCGGGAACCTGCCCCAACCGTCGGAACCGAGAGCTCCCGCCGGCCGAGTTCGGGAGGCTCCTCCCGGGCCTGCGCGAAAGCGAGCACCGGGTTGGCAAGGACCCCGCCTCTGGGCTGCGCGGAGCACCGGCGCCTGTCCCCCCTTCCCGCCCCATGCCCTCGGGCTCACACAAACGACTGGAGGGACGCCGAGACCTTAGCCTCCGACTCAGTCCAGATGTCGCCGTCCCGGCTCGAAGTTCCCCCACAACGACGCCTCCACGGCGGCCATCTTAGCCAGAGGCGGCCATCGCCTTTTGACTCTCGCGCCAATCCGTAGAGCCAGGGCGCCGTGAGAGGAGTTCTGCGCAAGGACGGAAGCTGGAGTCCCGCGCTTCCGGGCGGCCGCCGCGACCCGCACCCTCGCGAGAGCCCTTGATTGGCTGTCGGCTTGCAATCTCGCGATTTCGCGGGAAGTGGCTGAGGGGGCGGCAGCCGGTGCGTCTGCCCTCCCGTTCCCCGCCTCCGCCGCGGCCCCCGCCTCTGCCTCCCCCTCCCCGGCGCTGCCGCCGCCCCCTTCCCACCCGGGCCGGCACCCCGAGCGGCCGCGGAGACCGCGCAGCGCGGCAGGCGGGATCCTCACGGTAAGATGGCCGCGGCGGGCCCAGGTGGGGACGCTCCGAAGCGGGGCGGGGAGGCGGAGGGCCAGGCAGGGGCCGGGGCCAGGGAGGGGTCGAGCCGGCCCGGGAAGGGGGCGGGCCAGGCCGCGGGGGTGCGCCGACTGGCCGACCGCGCCGGGGGCCCTTCCGGGGTTGGGGGTCCGAGCAGGTGTCATCGGGCCGCGTTGTCCGGGGAGGCGGCGCCCTCGGGGTTTGCAGGTCCAAATGTCCCCTTCTCCTAAGGCGACGGAGCCCGAGGGCCGAGACTCGGTGTTTGTTGTTGATGAAGCGCGTTTCGAGGGAGGTCTGCACATTCCGAGGCGGCGCCTACTAGGAGGTGATAGTTCTCGACACGTCGCACAGGTGTCTCTGCGACGGGAACCGTTTCCACCCGGAACCGCGTCCGAGCAGAGGCTGAGCTGCAGAGGCCGGACGTTGCTCTTGCGAGCAAGTGTTCCTCGCTGTCCGCAATGGGATGTTAAATTATGTCTGTGGGATTTTTAACTGCTGAGTTCTTCTTGCACAAAACAGAATGGGACAGTTCTCCAAAGTTGTTACTTTTTCAAACGTCGCTGTCGTCCAGGACTGAGAATTTGATCTGAGTGAGTTACACCACTGGCCCGTAGCTTAGAGAGATGGGTCCTTGGGTGAGGGACAGCACCTCTTGATTGTCTTAGGACAAGTGTTCTTCTGCGGATCAGAGTTGGGCATGGCATCCCCCCACGGACCGAGAACTTTGTCTTGTACCCCTTTGCTTCCCCACCTACACTCTCTCCCTGGGCGATCTTTGGCGAACTCTTGGCTTTCGGTCATTTTGTGGCGGATGTTTCCCTAATTGTTTCCAGCGCTGAGCTCAGGACCTGTAATCCAGGTGCCTGCTTGACTTCTCCAGCTGTGGGTCTGATAGCCCAAACTTGCCTGGCTCCTCAGACCTGTTCCTCTCCTCATTTGTGGCTCCATCCTGCAAGGTCTCAAGCTTGAACCCCCACCATGGTCCCTGAGTCTTCCGTTCTTTTATCCTTCCACGCTGGGTCCAGCAGCAAGGCCCACTGGCTCTGTCTACAGAGTCTCGATGGGCTGTGCTCTGTGGCTCTTCTGCTGCCGTCCTCTCTTGTTTGGGTGGCTCCTCACTGGTATTCCTGCTCAGCTCTCACCACCCCACGGTCATCCCATGTCCACTGGGCAACCAGAGCTGTCTTTTAATATTTTTTTAATTGGTTTGGCATGTGCCTTGCTATGTATAAAGTAATATCCACAACATGTCAGTTACAAAGGATAAAACTGACGTGGACAGTGGTGGGCTCACCACCCATCGCGAGAGCCCAGCTGGTGCTCCCAGGGCCCCCTTTCCTTGGTAACCATCTCCTGAGTTTCGTGTTTCGTGCCCTTACTTAAAACAGTGGCAAAACGGTTTTGCTACGAATGTATGAGTGTATTTACTGCTAAGCAAGCATTGTACAGCTTGTCTTGCTTTTGTTCTTTACCAACCGCCGCACTGGGGTCTCCGCTGTGACTTGCTCTCTTCGTCCAGCTGGTTTCTAAGTCCCCCATGTGGTCACATTCATTTATTTTACCTGCTTTAGTAAATCCTGTTTCGTGGATACAGTCACAGTCCCTTCTCAGTAGTTCTAAAATCCACATAACTCTGAAAACCAAAAGTTTTTGGTTTTCTTTTTAATCTGTTAGATGGCAAAACCTCACCTGGCAAAGGCTGTTTAGTAGCTTCTGTTCCACTTGGTATGAGGCCTCATACGTTTCACTGAAGAAATCATATCTGATTGTGGGGTGCTGCCCCACACCACAGAGGGGATGGTGTATGATACGTGGTCAGATGTGCACATAGTCTTTGTACAGCTGAACCGTTCTGAAGTCTGAAACCGATCTGCCCCGAGGTTGTGGTCCTGTGAACCATAGTGCATTTGTCTGGGCTGCTGTTGGCTGAACATCCGGGTGGATGGCTTCCATATTGTCGCCGTCCTGAGCAGTGTCTCTGTGGACAGGCTCGTCTGTGTCTGGGTCTCAGTCTCCAGGAGTAGAAGAGCCGGCTGTGAGGGGCACATGTGCGCAGCCTTGCAAAGCGATGCCAAGTGTTTTTGCTGTGGGTAAAGGGGGTTCAGGAGAACTCCACGTCTCTCTGAACACTTGGTGTTGTCAGACCGCTTCATTTTTCTCAGTCTGAAGGGTGTGTGATGTGGGCTTCTCTGGAGAACACACATCGCAGCACGTGATTCTTCAGCCTGTACCTCTCGTGGCTGCCCTTCGTGCTTAGAGGGGAGTCCCTCTAGATCCCCCTTGTCCTGTAGGGCCTTAATCGGACCCCAGCCGACCCTTGACCTCCTGGTCCTAAGACCCTTGGCTCTTCCTCTCGTTCATCCTACCTTCCAAACACCCCAACCTTCTCTTTGGTCCCTGAATCTGTGTTTGAGTCTCAGGCCCTTTGCATGTGCTGTTTTCCACATTTTAAGTATCTTCCCACTCTCCCCCTTTTACTTCCTGCTCTGTTGCCGTGTTTATGTCTGAAATGATCGCAATTGTCATAAAATTCTTCACTGATTCTTAAAATATTACCTTTTTTCCCTGTAGAAATAAATCAGAATGAGTTATACAGAAAAACCCGATGAAATCACAAAGGATGAGTGGATGGAAAAGCTCAATAACTTACACGTCCAGCGAGCAGACATGAACCGGCTCATCATGAACTACTTGGTCACAGGTTAGGGGCGTGACGAGGGTGCTGCCCCTTGGACATCCTTACCCTTCTGTGCACACAGGCAGGACTTACTGAAGTTTTGTGGTGCACTTGTGTTCAGGCGTCATGAAAATGCAGTGTTCTTTTGATAAACTTGTAGTTACGGATTTAAAGAGATATCCTCTTCCGGAGATGAGATCATGATTCCGGGTCTCTGAGACCTAAGGAAAAAACCTGTTTCTTGGCCTTTGACATTTTTGCAATTGATCAGCATAATTAAGAAAGTGCTGAAGTACGTTTAAAACCCAAGTAATTAATCTCTTCTGGCCAGTCTGGTAAATGATACTGGACTGTTTCTAGAAGGTGTGTCCAACTCAAGAAAGGGGGAAGGGCATATGGAAGGAAACGCACATGCTCTGCGGCTAGCACTCAATCCTCCTTGACACCGGGAAGCAAAAGGGTAACTCTGTACGTGGTGAGAAAACCCACATGTTTCCAGAAAGTCAGTCTCCTTCCTGTGCGTTCCCAGTGGCCACCACCCCTCCCATCAGTCTCTGATGTTGAAGAGAATTGTAAACTCACTAAGAGTGGGAGTAGCCAGGGCCTTGCAGGCTGAGAGGGCCTTGCTTCCCCTGGAGCAGGTCGGCAGCTTCTCTGCACTGGGCCTGGACCGCAGCCCTCCACCAGGGGCCACACCGGCACGTGGGGCCTCAGCACCCATCCTCACCTGGCTGGGAGGTTAGAGCATTTGGGGTGTGGGGGGAAGGAAATGAAGTACTACGTCTGCATTTGTGGGACGTAACTGGTATTAAACCCAAATCCCCAAGAAAGTGCAGTTATATCAGAGGTTTTTTATTCAAGGCGGATGGGCTTTCTGGAGACAAAAGGGCTTTGCATTGATGTCTTGCTGACCTTCCGAGCAGTGAGGATGGTTTTCATTTCCAGAGGGCTTTAAGGAAGCAGCAGAGAAGTTTCGGATGGAATCTGGGATCGAACCCAGTGTCGATCTAGAAACGCTCGACGAGCGAATCAAAATCCGGGAGATGATACTGGAAGGCCAGATCCCCGAGGCCATCGCACTGGTCAACAGCCTCCACCCGGAGCTTCTGGACACAAACCGCTATCTTTACTTCCACCTACAAGTGAGTCTGGTTTACGGACGCTTGACAAATTGAGGTTCTTTGTGGGATTCAGAAGTAACGAGACTAATTCGCCTTAATAGAACGTTGCTTTAATTGATGTGGGGAAGGGGTTAGAGTTAGCTGCTCTTCTGTGTATCTCAGAAGCTGTTTCTCGCTTTAAAAATGTAACAACTCGGAGTTGCTAGACAACTCTGTCCTCTGAGAGGCCCTTTCCGTGAGAAGCAGGCGCGGCCGCGGGGGCGTCCCTGGCCGAGTGGCCGGGCGCCTGGCGCTCACCCGTCCGCCTGGCCCCCGACCAGCAACAGCACCTGATCGAGCTGATCCGCCAGCGGGAGACGGAGGCGGCGCTGGAGTTCGCGCAGACCCAGCTGGCCGAGCAGGGCGAGGAGAGCCGGGAGTGCCTGACCGAGATGGAGCGCACGCTGGCCCTGCTGGCCTTCGACAACCCCGAGGACTCGCCCTTTGGAGACCTGCTTAACATGATGCAGAGGCAGAAGGTGGGCGCCGGGCGGGTCGGGGCTTCCGTCCGCGTCCTCCACAGAGGTCCGCAGGATTTCCGAAGACACGGGGCGGTGGCTGGGTGGTGTCGAACGGGACGGCGTTTCTGGCCGGGGCACTGCTGGGAGGGCCTCGGCTGTTCCCTAGCTGACGCTTCCGTTGTGTCACGCTAGGAGCCCAGGGCGTCGCAGCTGTTACAGAGCAGTCAGGCCTCTCTGCCCATTTTTCTTGTTTATCTGAGCCGCCTTCCTGTATAGCTGGAGACTCGTAGGAAGAGGGGTTTCAAGTACCTTTTGATTAAAAGCCCACACTTGCTTCAGACACTTTTGCGCCCCCTGTCGCAGCCTCTGTGTCCCCGCCGGCATGGTGGCTTCCCCGCCACCCTCCGCTCCCCTGGAACGAGGGTGTCCTTGGGGTCCACCTCAGGTGTCGTCCTGGGGCTCGTTAGGCTGGAACCGGTCCCACCCCCACCCCGGTCTGCCCTCTCTGCCAGGCCCCTCGTGCCCAGCTCCTGGCATGTCAGCGCCGTCCAGGCCGGATGTGGTATCTGCTGACCACACCGTGAGCTCCTCTGGACAAGTAGTGTGCTTTACGTCCTCTGGAGTGCCTGACAGTCACAGGCTTCGTGTTTGTTAAATAAGTAACCAGCTTCTCGCATAAAACTGGTTTCCAAGGCGCACGAAATGCATCTTATGACGGACCCTTTTTGCGGGTGCTCTGCGTGTGTGGTGGTTTTTATTGGCTGCCTTTATTTTCTAGGTGTGGAGTGAAGTGAACCAAGCTGTCCTGGATTATGAAAACCGTGAGTCAACACCCAAGCTGGCAAAGTTACTGAAACTACTCCTTTGGGCTCAGAATGAGCTGGACCAGAAGAAAGTCAAATATCCCAAAATGACAGACCTCAGCAAAGGCGTGATCGAGGAGCCCAAATAGAGTCTGGGCAGGGGCCCCATTTCACCGCCGGGCCGGCAGAGCACCGTCTGGGACTGAAGATTGTTACGGCAGCAGAGAACTCTTTCCTCCCCCCTTTTACTTTTTTTTTTTTGACCCAGAATCTTTTCAAAAGGGAAAAGTAGCCCTTTCAAGTGCTGGAGAACGCGCGGTGAAAGACACCGTCTCCTCCGGAAGGCTGGTGAGGACTGCAGCATGGCCTGACCTCCATGCTCTGGGCGTCTCGGCTCCCAAGGCGCCGCATCTTAGGGACACTGGTCCACCCCGCGGCCGCCGCCCGGAGCACCGGGGCAGCACTGATGGCCGTCTTGCTTTCTGTTTGTGTCTAGGCAGACAGCGCATCCTCATCTTCCCACATCTCGGCTGGCCTTCGTGTAGAAGTATTTCCTTCCCCGCTTGGTTTTTGGTTTGTTTTTGTTTTTTCATAGGAAAGACTATATAAATTTGTAAATCCCAATTCAAAGACTTCTTTCGTGTGCGGGTCCTGAGTTTGATTTTTTTCCCTTTTGATCTGGGTTGTGTGGCTTTGGGGGAGATAAGTGCGTGCGTGCGTGTGTATATGAGGGGCGGGCTGTGTGTTTTTTAAATTTTTAAATATATATTTTGGTGCTGTACGTGGTGAGAGACTCTTTCCTAGTGGATCAATGAACCATCTCTCCTGGGCAGTTATGTTAAAAATAAAGGTTTCTCTTTAATTTCAAGAATGACCAAAATGGTCTCTCAAAAGTTTTAATCATCTCCAGCACACCTGTTGCTTCTGGGGCTGGCTTCCCCATGTGACGGCAGTGACACCGTCTAGTAGCTGGAGCTGGAGAGACGGGTGACTGCGCCGCGGCGTGTGCCGTGCTTCAGCACCTCTCACGCTGTCGGCCAGTTCTGTGCGTGTCCTGCTTCTGTGCCCTCACATCTGTCCCCCGCCCGGCACCCAGTGCGGTCGGTGATACCCAAATGCGGGCTCGGGCGTTGGGGTTTGTGGCAGGTGGCCTGGGGCGCCGGTGCTGGAAGGGGTTTTGTGGGTTGTTGCAGAGCTGCCGGCCTCTGGGCGAGGTGGTGGAGGTGGAGGTAGAGGGGCCCCAGCACGCGGAGCTCTTGGGGCTGGTGGTTCCTGTGCATCCCTCTGGTGGGAGCGCCCACGTGGCTGAGACTCAGTTCTCCCTCGTCTGAGCCCTTGTGCAGGGTGCGCTGTGCTGGCACCCGGGCTCGATGGAGAGAAATGCCATTAGCAGCCGAATCTGGGGAGCCCGTGGGCCTGGATGCATAGTGAAGCAGGTCCTCGGGGAGGTCGGGGCTCTGCCTCCGACCCCCTGAGTGTTTGTCCTGAAGCATCTGTGGCACCAGCTCTTCCCTCCACTTACCACTCACTTTCGACCTGCACTTGAGTCTGCGGGGTCACTGGTCTTCAGTGGGTACAGCTTCAGGCAGGATTTTCCTTCCCCAGGTGGTTGTGTAATTCAGTCACAGGTGCAAAGGCAAATAGACCACTCAGGCCCTAGACTGGCCCTTCATGCTGCCCTTTGGACCTTGTGAGGGTTGGGGGGGTTGTCCTTTCCTTACCCCCAGAAGTGATGAGTTTCACCCCTCTCGGTCGTCAGCCTCAGGTGTGACCTTTCCGTACGATCATTTCCTCCGAGATTTGAGGATTAAAAATAAGTTAGGGAGAAAGGGGGTTTTAATCTTCAGGTAATTAAGACAATACAGCAGAAGCTGGAAGAAAAATATTAGGGCAGTAGACATAAACTACATTTTTTCAAAGCATCCTTTACTATTTATGTAAGATTGTCTGTGCATAATTAATCTGAAATATTTTTCAAAGGAGAGGGTTTGAGATGTGCAGTAATGGGCAGGAATCATCCATAAACTGTCAGGACGTGAATGGGGTTTGTCACGTGCATGAAATGTTAAATGCTTATGAGAGGTGTTGCCATTTTATTCACCAGTTCAGCCAGTGAGTGACTTGATCAGCCAGTGCTAAAACCCATGTGAGCTGGGTGCTGGCCAGACTCGGAGAATTCAGATGTTACTCTTCAGCTCTTTACGTTTGTTTAAGGGGTTTAGTTCCTTCCCCATGGGCTGGAAATCTTCAAGGGGGTGGCTTTGCAGACGTCTCTGTTTCCTCTTTTTTGCAGTCTTCTCTTTTTTCAGCAAGCAGACTACCTTAAGCCATTTCAAGATAACGAGCATCAAGTGTGCTGACTTTTCTGCTTCGTCTCATTTGGATCTCACTGTTGTGTTTGTCAAAATGTAACGTTCTACCAGGGTAGTTTCTTTCTTCTTTTTACACTTTCTGGTGGAAAGTGCCTTGAAATAAATAAAATGTGAGAATATTCTGGTACTCTGTGTTCCTGGTGTTGTGAAGTCACATGAGAAATGACCCCTAGTCGGGATTCTTCCGAAGCACAGGGATTATCGCAAAGCAAATGAGAGCTAACGTATTTTGCCCTTTGAATTAAGTTTTCCAGTTTCTAGAAAAGGCAGCTGTTGGTTGGGACTGGTCCTGGCGTGGACTGAGATGCCAGGAGCGAGCCTGGGGGTCGCAGGGCTGGCTCTGCCGTCCAGCCGGGAAGCCCTCTGAAGACAGACATGCAGAGAAAACGTGCGGAGGGGCAGCTTTTCTAACGCAGTGAGATGTCTGTACTTTCCCACTTCTCTCTGCTGTTAGTTTAGGGGACCGTGGCAGAACCAGGAGTTTCAGAGAGAATCGTACACATTCTGTGTTAAAAGACACTGCCGGGGCTTCCCTGGTGGCGCAGTGGTTGAGAGTCCGCCTGCCGATGCAGGGGACAATGGTTCGTGCCCCGGTCCGGGAGGATCCCACGTGCTGCGGAGCGGCTGGGCCCGTGGGCCATGGCCGCTGAGCCTGCGTGTCCGGAGCCTGTGCTCCGCAACAGGAGAGGCCACGGCAGTGGGAGGCCCGCGTACCGCAAAAAAAAAAAGACACTGCCGTCCTCCGGATAACGGGGCAGGACTCCTTTCCGGGTGACTATTGCCAAGTCTGAGTCTGAACAAAAGACCAGATTAAAGGCATCAGGTGTGGTGACTGCAGGCTGGGCTGCCCGTCCCCAGCCCCTGGACACCAAGCGTGTTGTTCCTGACGATGGGTATGTTTCCATTTCAGAAATACGTACTGCTCTTTCGGGTTTACAGTCAGTTGTACTGTTGGCAGCAGTCGCGTGGGAGCCTGTGTAAAACAGTCACCCGCCCTAGCACTTGGTGCCCCTCTGATTCTGTCGTTCCAGGCGACTCCTGGGGCACATGCATGCAGCGCTCACAACATCTGAAAAACGCAGAATAGGTTGCCTTTGCTGCCTGTTCTGAATTTCATAGTAAAAGTTCACATTTTTCTCAGCGTGTTCGTCTGAAAGCTCTTCCCCACCGCACCCCCCGCCGACAACATTCTAATAAGAACAGAGAGTTCTGTGCCACACTAACACGTTTGCACGTAGACCTGGAAGGGTGGCGGAACTTTGGTTCCCGTGCGTCCGTGCTTTGCTGTGGCTGCATCCCCACCCTGAAGCCTGCCGTCTGCTCTTCTGCACTGGCACCTCGTTTCAGTTTTGTGAAGGAGATGGAGCTAGTCGGGCTCCATGCCCACCGTATGACTTTCAGCTGAATGGGAACATTCTAAGTAATTTTTTGGTGACATATGAAATTTCCAAACCTTCAAAGAAGAAGGGCTGCTCCAACAAGCCCGGGGCTGCCGCTGTGGTGCCCGTGGTGGCGTCCAGTGGGGCGGGTTCCCGAGCACCCTCTGTGGAAGGCCAGTGCGGGACCCTGGACGCAGCTGGAGGGCGATGGGCGGGGTGCAGAGTGCAGCCCCGTGCCGGGCAACGCGCAGGGGTGCCGGTGCTGGTGGTGATGGGGACAGGAAAGGAGGGGCCTCCCCCATCGCTGATCCACGGCAGGGACCTCTCCCACCTCACAGGGGCGGCCGGGTGGCCCTTGCTGATGCCCCCGAGCCCTTGGCTTTGTGCTCACCTCCCACAGGGTGTTCGGTAGGGGCTGGTCCTGGCACGGGGCCTGCCCACCCCGGAGGCTGTGCCTCAACACTGAGATGTCGTCAAGGCTCTCCCTTCCTGGTGGTGGTTTACTTACGTAGATGTCGGGCACAGGGTTCGAGTAGGCCTTTGGCATGAGTCGCCGGGGCGGGTGGAGCGTCCTCAGTGGCTTTGTCTTTGCAGGATGCCGGCCGCGGCTCCGTGGTGAGCAGACTGGCCCAGCCCCAGCGGTGGGAGGGGGGAGGAGGGGAGGGGTGGTCTGGGGTCACTGATCACGATAACCCTGCGCTGACAGCGTGGAGGTGTTTCCCGTTGTGGGGATTGGGGGGGTGGAGTTAAATAGGAACACGGGGCTCGGGTTGTCTGCGGTTTGGAAGTCTCCCAGCTGGAAGGCCAGGTTCACGGTCACATCCGACCGTGGCACAGAAGGAAGTCTACCGGGCTTGTTGACCCCCAGCTCTGACCGAGTGGAGCAGCGACTGGAGGTGAGCAGATTTTGCCCACGTGAAGCTTTCTGAGCGGCTGCGTTCTCTCCACGTCAGATGCCCGTGGAGCAGCAGGCTCACTGCGGCACGAGGCTGAGACCCCAACGCGCCTCTGGAGCTGGAGGTGGGATGCGCCTGGCCACTGGGACCCCAAGGCGCTCTGCGTGTTTGGGCTGCACGTAAGCTTAGTCACCGGAGAGGACGGAGGGGCGTCTCCTCCTCCGGTCGTGGCTCCTGCTCTCCACAGACTCAGCCGCGGGCCCTGTCACATGAGGTTTTCTCTCCCACGGGTCGTGGTGTCTTACAGTCACACTAATTGTACCATCTGCCTTCTGCAAGTGAAGCCAGCCCAGCCGTCACGGAGGATGCCACGCCGGGGCTGGAGGGGCGGGAAGGGAGGTGGTGGGCGGTCAGCCGGAAGCCTGGAAGGCCGTTGACCACCTTGGCCAGGGTGAGGGGACGGGGCACTGGCCCCTGCTTGGCCACAGACTCGTAGGACTGGTGAGTCCTTAATCTCCGGGTGTTCTGTCGTATCCTGAGCGTAAAACAGAAGTGTTGAACAGCAGTGTTTGTGAGGTTCAAATAAGGACCTCACCAGCACTTTGTCCCCACCTCCTGTCTCCCCCTCCTCAGCCCGGCTGGGCTCCCTGCGGTCCTGGAGCTGGCCCTGGGCCTCCGCCCGCCCCGCCCGCACGGCCTCCTCCTTCCCTGCTCTCAGACTTGACTCGTGTGTCTTTCTGGGAGCATCTCTCAGCCCGTCCCACGGCAGAAGCCACCCTTCCCTGCCCCACTTGGTCTCCTTTCTGTGTTTCGTCTACACGCCCTGGAACATCAGCTCCAGAAGGAGAGGGACTTTTGGCAAATGACAAATGCCCCCCACAATGTGGCTCTAGGTCTGTATGTAAAATCATCATCAAAGAGCCCCGGGCAGTGGGTGAGAGTGAGCTGCCAGGAGGAGGGTGGGGTACTATCGTAGCTGAGCTGAACACTTTTCCGAGTCGCGGGCTCTCTGGGGGCACGCACCTCTCTCCAGCACCATCCTTCTGCCCCGTTGAGCGTCGTCTGGATGGAAGGACAGCAGTTTGTTCGGCAAGCGCACATGGAGCAGGGTGGGATGTGGCCACGTTCGCCAGGCTGCCGTGTGGAGGATGGATTGAGGGGGTAGCGGGTGGAGGGGGCGTTGCAGGGTGAAGAGGGGGCAGCTGGTGGAAGCAGAATCGCCCAGAAATCCACCTGCTTCCGATGTGTCCCAACCGTCCCAGCGCTGGCTGTGCGCGGCACGTGGGTGTGAAGCCTTCTGAGGTCAGGTGGAGCCCTGAGACTGAGGATCCACAGGACTCAGCGTGGGGCCCGGCACTGTCCGTCCTCAGAACACTCAGCCCCCACCCCCCACCCCCACCCCCCGCGAGCGCTGGGCTGCCCAGGGTTCCCAGGCTGGTCCGGGGTCACAGGGCTGGAGCCCACCTTCAAAGATCCATTTTAAAAATCGGTTCCCCTTGAGTCTTGCTGTCCTTGCACAGGTGAGACTACCCCGAGCTGTCAACTGATGCGTAGGCAGCCCTGCGAGGTGAGGACCACCCCACCCCACCTCCATTTGTGGATGTGCGCGGAGGCTGCCCTGCCAGCAATGTGTCCGGGCCGGGATCACGCCGGCTCAGCCCCTCCAAAGCCCCATCCTTCCTGCCGCCTGCAGGGGAAGTGCCCGCGCCATCCCGAACTTCCGCGACCGGCAGCGAGGAGGCCCCGGCGCGCGAGGGTCTGACCCGCCCGCCCGCGGGAGCGCCAGGTCTGGCCTTTCCGACGGAGTGAGCAGGGCGGAGACCCAAGTTGCGCGCCCCGCCCCGCCCGCCGCGGTGGCCGTCCGGGGGCGACACGTCCTGGGAGTACGCCGGTCGGAAGCGCAGCTGGGACTGACACGTGGACTTGGGCGGCGCTGCCCGGTGGGTCGGCTGGGCGGGAACGGACCCGGACACCCTGTGCCCACGCCGTCCGCGCTCGATGCAGCCGCCCCCGGATGAGACCCGCAGGGAAGCGGCCGAGGACGCCCAGTGGTCCAGGTGGGGCCTCGCGGCGGGGGGTGGGGGGGTGGGGGCGGGCGGCGGTCAGGGGAGGGAGCGGGCGTCCTGGGCAGAGATGGCTCCCAGCCGCCCCGCACCTTTGCTCTGCCTGGGGGGCCTTGCACCTCCACGCCTCCCATCCAGGGCCAGTGCCACCCCCCACCCACCCAGAGCCCCCTGCACTCTCTCCAGGCCGCCCCGGTCCTGGGGGTGGTGTGCGCAGTGTCTTGTCCTGGGAGGCCTGCCTGGCTGGGCAGGGTGGCTCCCAGGCACGGCCTCCCCACCCCCAGGACCGCACCTGTGACCTGTGCCACCTGTGCAGGCAGGCAGTGGGCTGGGGGGTGTTGGGGGGACCAGGCCGGCACCTGCGGCAGTTGGCTGAGCCCTGCTGTCGTCATGTGCCAGAGATGTGAAACCAACAGGGTCCCCACGGGGGTGTCGGTTGTGAGGGAGGAAGAGCCCAGGCAGGCCGCCCTCTTCTGCTGCCGGGTGCAGAAGGCCCTGGGACAGGGATAGCTCAGCAGCACGACCCACAGGGCGACCAGGAACGAGAGGCGAGCCCGCAGAGCAGCCCCCAGGCTGCCCGCCGCTCAGAGCTCCCTCCGGTCCTCCAGTGGACCCCAGGCCCAGAGTCAGGCCCTGCGCTTCCAGGCCCGTCCACCTCCAGCTCTGAGTCCCCGGGGCCTGCCCTGCCGCCTGTGGGACCCGCCTCCCACAGCTGGTCACAGGAAGGCCTCAGAAGCCAGAAGGCTCCCTTGGGACAGGGCCCGGTGAGGGCGGGAGCCCCAAAGCCCAAATTGCAGCACGGGGTCTCCTCGCCAGGTGCCCAGGAGGGCGGCAGGCATGCGGGGTGTGCCCGGCTGGGGAGCGCCCTGCGGCCTGCCTCTGCTCCCTTGCTCTCTCCCCGCCCTTGTCGAGGCGAGGCCCCGCTGACCCAGGTGGCAGGCAGCTCCGCGGCCAGCTGGGCAGAGGGCCGGGACCTCTAAAGAATGTTTTGAACCTTCCCCCTCGGTTACGCTTTAACGGATCTAGATCTGGCTGGCTTTGCCTTCACCGCCTCCCTCCCTGCCCAGTTTAGAAAGGAGCACCTGCAGGTGGGGTAGCGGGGGTCCTGGGTGGAGTGGGGCTCAGCGGGAAAAGGTGGTTCGCACCCCCGAGTGGCTAAAGGTGATGAGAATCGTGACGAGGGCGACCGTGGGCGGCTGCCGCCATGTGGATGACCCCCGAGGCCGGGCCGCTCCCCAGGGACGTCCCAGCCGGGCGCCGGCAGCCTTGGGCCCGCACATTCTCTCTGGCGGTTGCCCTCTGCCCCTGCTTGCCCTCTGCCCCCAGCGCCGACTCATTTCCCTTTTCTGAATCGAGGGTCCACGTGACCTTGTGTTTGCTCAGCCGTGGGTGCTTCTCATGCACAGGGGCCATTTGCAGGATGCAGAAGGTTCTAGAAGGTTCACAGGAAGCACCCTGAAGAGCTGGGGGCTCAGACCCAAGGCTCGGGAGTGGACAGAGTGGGCTGGAGGCAGGTCTTCAGGCCTTTTGTGGCCGATTTTGCCATGACCTTCCGTGTTCCTAGCAAGCCCGTCCGCAGGTCCAGGATTCTGCGTCTGGCGTCCTAATCAGGCCTCCGGCAGCTGGCCGTGTCTGGGTCACCCCCTCCAGCCAGACCTCCAGCTGGCCTGTTCTGTGTCCCCAGCAGCTGTGGAGGACGTCCCTTTGCCCACCCAGTGGCGCTGCCCGCCAACTCAGGGCCAGGGCTGCGGGGGCCTCCGGGGCCCAGGGAGGAAGCACACAGCACCTGATCCCCCAGCTCCAGAGGGCGTCCCATGCCAGCGCCTTAAACTCAGAGTGGGCTGGTTGCCTGAAAGCTGACGGGCCCTTCTTGACCTCCCGGGGCCACAAGGAGGCGGGGGTCAGCACCGTATTCTCGGTACCCTGCCAGCCTTCCAGAGCAGGTCAGTCTCATCTGGCTTTCCCCTGTTTCTAACTGGACTTCCCACCCAGAGAGCAAACAGAGCCAGGCTCCCGGGGTGCCGGCACAGTGCATCCCAGGGAGGGGCAGGTGCCGGGGACGCGGTCCCATCTGCGCGCAGGTGACCCTCCGCCGCTCTGACCACATAAAGGAATAAAACTTCCTTTTAAAGGCAACTTCGGGCTGTGGCTGTTCGTGGGAAGTTAAAAGCCTTGCTCCCCAGCCCCTGCCGCTCCCCTTGTGCACCAACCCGTGCGTGTGTGCTTGCCGAGGGCTCGCCCGCAGGGCCGTGCAGGTGGCCCTGGACGGGCGGCGGAGGCCACGGCAGGGCTGGGCTCATGAGTCCTCTGCTGGCTCCGTCCCGGTGGGCCCGGGTGGCCGGCTGGGCTGGTTTTGGTGGGCAGTTTGGACTGTGCCTCCCAGTAGGCCTGGTGGGATGTTTGCTCAGAGGGAGCTGTGTCCCCGAAGGCCTGAAGTGCCGGGCTGGGAAACAGGGAGCAAGAGGGTGGACTGGGGGTGTCATTCCCACGGTTGGAGCCGCGGAGGAGACAGGCCCTGAGCCCCCAGGGGTTGCATGTCACAAACTCAGACATTGAGCGGGTGCCTCCTGGGGACTCGCTGGCCTGGCAGAGCCCCCGCCCCGCCCCTGCCCCACCCCTCACAGTCTTTGGTTCTGTAAAGGAAACTAGCGTCTGGGACCACCAGGCTCCAGGTGAGTCTGCGACCTGCCCCGTGGGGTTCCGCCCCCTCCTGCCGCCTTAGCCTTTCTAGGGGCGAGGCCACCGAGACCTGCCGCATGCGCTGTGCTACTGTCGTCCTCACCATCTTGGCTTCTGAGTCATTCCAGGCACACTTTACGAACCAGGAAGGAGGGTGGGGGCGTGATGGCCCCTCCCTCATCACTGAGGGTCACTGGGCAGTTTCCGAAGGGAGCAGACCCCCAGCCTCGGCCGAGGCACGGTCCAGCGGCCGGCTCCTGGAACTGCAGAACGGCAGGCTTTCCAGCATGGGACACTATTTCCCATTGGACTCGTATAGGAGATTCTAATATAAAAAGCAACTCGTCCAAGAGTGCTGCCTGGGAGCCCCACCCATGGCACCCCTCCGGGCACCCAGAGACCCAGTTTGAAATCCGTGGTCCAGTGCACACGGGGAAATTGAGGCATAGGGAAGGGCGGGTTTCCCCGAGTCAGGCCAGGGCCCAGAGCGGCACCCAGGTCTCTCCTCCAGGAGAGTTGGTCACCACATCAGACCACACACATCACTGAGGGCTGCAGAACACTTTGGACTGTAATTCCCAAACTCCAAACCGGGCGCCGCCCACAAACACGGCTCTGTCTGGGGACAGCAGGCCGGGCTCATTCACCCCAAACCCCCCGAGGGAGGGGCTTGAGCCTGGAAGCAGCTGTCTCCGCCAGTGGGATTGCCAGACGCTGCAGCCTCCTGGAGCAACAGCTCCTCAGCTGTGAGGGCAGCAGCGGGGACGGGGAGGGCCTCTGCAGGCCTGAGACACGGGGAAGGCTCCCCGACTCGCTCCCTGGACTGTGGAAAAGTACACTGATGTACCAGGGGGAGCGGAGCCGGGGGAGGTGCCTGTGGAGGAGGGGCATGCTGGTGCCAGGCCTCTCCAACCCGCTGGCCGGTTGATAGCTCCTTGTTGGGGCTCCAGGAACTGGTGGGTCACCTTGCTGCTCACTGACCCGAGAAGGAGCTGGGTGTCAGGGACATGAGCCCATCTTCACCGAGGAAACTGAAGCTAGGGAGGCCGGGCGACGGGCCCCACGTGCCACCCCCCACCCCCCGCCCTGTCTGTGACCAGGTCCAGGACAGCAGCTTCTTCCCACCCCGAAACATTCCCCCAGCGCCAGGGGTGCGGAGTCCACCCTGCCACGAGGAGGGCGCTGGCCAGAGGGGGTAGGGGGCAGCCCCACCTCGCTGCTGGCCCAGCGGTCCTGCCCCGGAGATAACGGACACAGCTGTCGCACGCACTTACAGTTGCTGGTGCGGGTGCTGCCTGCCAGCGGGCAAGACCCTCAGGGCCTCTGAGGTCTCTCACCACCGGGAGGCATGCAGGCGAGGGCTCCGGCCCTCCCAGGGGTGGTCCTGGCCTCACCCTGGACTGTCCTCCCGGAGTCGGCTCACAGCCTGAGCCTGGGTGGGGCCCACAGGCAGGGGACCCGCCCGTGTCCGCAGATGGAGTCCAAGCTTCCACTACCCTGGGCCCCATTGGCTGTTCTTTTCACGTGCCCGGCCGGCGGGGGTAGCCCCCGCCAGGTCCAGACAGGGGTCCAAGGGGGTTTGGGGAGCGAGGGTGAGACTCCAGTGTCCTGGGTCATCCGCCAGGTGAGAGGCATCCTTCCCTCTGTTCTGAGAACTGCCTGTGCGGCTCCTGCCGGCCTCACCCTCCTGGACACCTGTCCAGTGGCCTCCCCAAGGTCTACAGCACTAACGCCTCGGGCTGCTTTGGGCAGGCCTCGGGGGCCCTGGGCTCGGAGCCCCGGCCCCGTGCCTTCCCCACAGCCTGAACCTATTCCCTTTGTGCGTCTCGCACCACCACCACCCCTCCCCACCCTGGGGAGAACCCTTGCCCCAGTTGGACAGGTGAGTCCAGGTGCAGGCAGGACCCCCAAGGCCCCACTGAGACTGCTTAAAGGCCTGTCCACTCTCCCGACCCTTGCCCCAGTTGGACAGGTGAGTCCAGGTGCAGGCAGGACCCCCAAGGCCCCACTGAGACTGCTTAAAGGCCTGTCCACTCTCCCGACCCCCCCCCCCAGTTGTGGCCCCCACCCTCAGGGGACGTCCCCGCCCTGTGCAAAGACATCGCAAGTCCCTAGTGGTGCTCCTCCCCCAGGCTGTCCCCCACTGGGCCCCCCTCCACCTGCACAAAGGGCACTGAGTCTCCTCTCTTTTTTGTTAAAAAAAATACCAATCCCCCCTCCCCAAACTTTGTCTCTTAGGGCGGTTCTAGATGTACAGAGCTACCGCAAAGGCAGTACAGACTGCCACGCGCTCCACACGTGTCCCCGACTCACGTCCTAGGTCAGTGTCCATCGGTCCCCATCAGTGGACTGCCGTGGACAGTCCTGCTGCCAAAGCCCACGCTGTGCTCGGGTTCTGCACTCTCCCCCGAGGTCCCAGGGCCCCGCCCAGGGTCCCACAGGCACCTGTGTCTCCTGGGCTCCTCCGGGCTCTGGCAGTTCCTGACTTCCTGGTTTGGTGACTGACAGTCGAGGGTGCTGGCCAGGAGCTTTGGGGACTTGTATAGACTTGGTCTGGCAACCTTCCCAGGCGGCCAGGGCTGCCTCACTGCTGCCCAGGCTCCTCCCAGGGCCTGCCTGCCCCAAGGTGGTCTGCTGGGCAGACCCAGCTTTCCTGGGGACCCCGCGGGGGCCCACGGTGCTGTGGGACCCTCCCTCTCTGCCGCGGCTGGGGTCCTCTTCCCGAGCCCGTCGCCCCCTTGGCCGGCTACCAGCTGTCAGCCTGCTGCCTTCCTGGGCCCTTGGCCCATGGAAACCGAGAGCCTGGGGCCTGGAGAGCAGCACCTCCCCAGCTGCGGCTGTTCAACCTCTGCCCTGCGACAGCCATCCGGCCGCTCCCACCCCTGCTGCTTGAGGGACCCCCTGCATCATTTCCTGTGTCTGCCCGTTTCTCCCCAGAGTCACCAGACGTGAGCAGGTGGACATTTGAGAGGTGGCCGAGGGGCCCCATCCAACAGCCTCTCCTGGGCCTGACCGGGCCCTTCTCTCCGCAGACCCGAGTGCCAGGTGTGGACAGGGACGCTGCTTCTGGGGACATGCCTGCTATACTGCGCCCGCGTCAGCATGCCCGTCTGCGCCGCCGCCATGAGCCAGGACTTCGGCTGGAACAAGAAAGAGGCCGGTGTTGTGCTCAGCAGCTTCTTCTGGGGCTACTGCCTGACTCAGGTGGTGGGTGGCCACCTGGGGGACCGGTAATCCCTCCCCGTGTGGTGGCTCCTAGGAAGGGAATGGGGGGAGGCCCCGCCCACAGCAAGACGGGGGCTGGGAGACCCGAGGGCTGCGCAGGGGTGGGCTGGGGCTGGCGCTCAGCTTGTCTCGGGTGCTTGGTTCCCTGGGGAGCAACTGGCATCCAAGGAGGCAGCTCTGGGGCCCATGGGGACAGAGGGACCAGGCCGTACCCAGCACGCTCAGCCTCGGCCTCCTCTGCAGAGGGGATGTGGCTGCAGTGCCCACCCCAGAGGGCAGCTCCGAGTGACGGGCGGTGCCGGCCCCCTCCCCGGGTTCCTCCACGGTAGGGTCTCCTGGTCCGGCCTGCAGCCCAGCCACACAGCTCCCCGTCACTGCCCTCCCGTCCCCCGTGCAGGATCGGGGGTGAGAAGGTCATCCTGCTGTCGGCTTCCGCCTGGGGCTTCATCACCGCCGCCACGCCGCTGCTCTCCCACCTCAGCAGTGCCCACCTGGCCTTCATGACCTTCTCTCGCATCCTCACGGGCTTGCTCCAAGGTAGGGGCGCTGCGGGGGGCTGGACCTCGGGCCCACGCGCCGCAGAGCAAGGGGAGTGTGTGCACGCGTGTGTATGTGCATGCGTGCCTGTGTGCACGGGCGCGTGTTCAGGTGGGTGCTCATGGGCGTGCACGTGTGTCCTCGTGTGTGCCCCTGCACGTGGTGTGCCTCTCTTCAGAGCGGGTGCGTCAGTGCTGCAGCGCCGCTGCTGCTGAGGTCATGGGCTCTCCTCCCTGGCAGGCGGACAGCTCGGGCCGTCCCCGCTGGCGGGCTGCCGGCTCTTGGCTTCACTTCCCTGCACCGGGCTTTGTTTGTGCTTCGATGCCGTCGCGCCCAAGGCACTTTCCGTGTCTAGAGTCACTTCACAGTCTGGCTGGCACGTTTTAATGTCACGTGTCCTCCTCTGCCAAAACTTCCGCTCCAGGGATCCGGTGTCAGCCAGGTTGCCACGCGGCCCCGTCGGCTCCACCAGCCGCATGGTAGGCACGTGCCCAGTTTCTGTGTGCTGCCAGTCGGAGGCCACACCCGCGCTGGCCGGGCCAGCAGGCTGAGGGGATGCCAGCTTTCCCAAGCCCCTCGCTCTCGTTCTTTGGGGATATTACATTTCTGGAGAGAGCCCCCCTCAAAGATCCCCAGTGGCCTGGGGGAGCTGGTGGCAGGGGCGCACACCCACCCTCCAGGGAGTGGGACGGCCTTCTGAGCTCCTGCCCTCCACCAGCATGGCATCTGACAGCATCCGTCCTCTGGACGTGACCCCTTCCTCACCACACCTCCCCACGTCCCAGAGCTCTGGTGGGGCGTGGGCCTCTAGCCCATACCCCCAAGACCCCAGATGTATATCCTGGAATGGGCCTCTGCCTGTTTCCTGATCAGCCCCACCGGGCCAGCCCACATGTGGTCCAGGCAGTCCAGCGCCTGCGCTCCTTTGAATTCACCCCACGTGCTCCCCACATGGTGTGAGCAGGGGCCCGGGGCCCCAAAGGGAAGGCAGGAACCAAGTCCTGTCCCTATGTGCCCTGGCCTCTGAGCTTCCCCAGGTGCTTTTGGAGAAAAGCGCAGTGTAACGGGCAAGAGCTGCTTTCGCCAATGCAGTTTTTTTTTTTAAACTAGATTTTAAAATAATTATAGCTTTACAGGAAGTTGCAGTGAAAGGTACAGGGAGGTCCCGAGCTCCCTCCCCCACCTCCCTGTGGTGGCATCTCACGTAGCTACAGGGCAGCATCACATCCAGGACCTGGCAGTGCAGTTCCACGGGGCTGTTCAGGTCTCACCGACGTACACGCACCGTGTGTGTCAGTGTGTGTGCGTGTGCACTTGTCACTTGTCACCTGTGTGTGTGCTTCTGCGTGTTGGTGCCAGGACTCTGGAGCCGTGTGGATCTGGGAGCTGGCGTGACAGTGGAGGAGCGCCAGCTTGGGCCAAGAAGCCCCTCTGCAGCCGTCCTGGTGGCAGGACCTTGAGCGAACCCCCCGCTCCCCAAGCTGTCTCTTTAGCTGAGTGTTGGGAAAAGCCCAGCCCTGCTGATCCCTGGGGGTGACAGCGGGAGGAAGGAGACCCGGGCTTGAATAATCACCGAGGGCCCCGCGGAGCTTCCAGCCCCTGCCTCACCCCTCTGCCGGCCACCCCGGCAGGGCCCGCGGGCCAGCTCGGGACACGGCTCTGCGCGGGCCTCTGCCTTCTCTGCCGCCCCAGGGGTTTACTTCCCTGCGCTGACCAGCCTGCTGTCCCAGAAGGTGCGGGAGAGCGAGCGAGCCTTCACCTACAGCACCGTGGGGGCCGGCTCCCAGTTTGGGTAAGTCCCGGCCTTGGGGGGGCCGAGCGGGGGGGTCGGTGTGGGGAGGCGAAGGGCGTGAACCTGGCAGAGCGCCTCGGTGCGTCTGGTGGGGACGGGCCACGTGCACATCTGGGACAGGGTGACGCAGGTCTGGTGACTCTGTGCTCTGCGAGGCACTTGCCACCCCCATCTCCGTGCATGCTCTGTCCCTCTCGGGCCAGCAGCAGGTGACCAGAGCTCTGGGGCTCTGGCACGTGGGCTGGGGTGTTAAGTTCCCTTCCATCTGTGCTGACAGAACTGGATGGGGTGCCCATCCCGATGGGGGAGGTGGCCTGCGTTCGCCTCAGAGGGTACCCGTCACGGTCCAGACATGAAAGGTCCAGACCTGTAAGGTCCAGACCTGTGCCCCTCCCCCACTGCACCCCCCAGAGCGCCAGACCCTCCGTGGGGCGACCGCACTGGGGCTGGAAGGACGTCTTGCTGTCCTATTGGGGCTTCACGACCCCCGGGCTCAGGGCCCTCACGTTACTGCTGCCGAGGTCCAGGCAGAATGCAGAGGGGTGAGGGGTACCTGCTGGGGGGCTGGGAGCGGCCCAGATAGAAACCCAGGGGGCCCAGTGACATGTGAAGTTCAGAGAAGCAATACACGGACAGGAGAGTTTCATTGTTTATCTGAAATCCCGTCTCACTGCGTGACCTGGGCCTTCCGGGGAGGGAGTGGGGTGCAGGGGAGGTACAGGGAGAGACCGTGCCCACCCCCTCCCCGCAGATGGGGAAATGGAGGCTCAGAGTGGAAGGCATCCCTCCACTGGCCTTGGGGGAAAGCCTTTCTCCTTTAACTGTCTCCTGGCCAAGCCTCAGCAGGTGGGGGGCAGCTGGGGGGTAGCCTCTGAACAGACAGGCCAGCCTGGGGGAGGGGTGGGCCTCGAGGGCATATTTGGGACAATGGCATTGGCAGGACCTGGGGAGGCAGCTGGGTTGGATGGTTGTTTTTGCATTTTGAAATCTTTTTGAAATTTCATCCTCTCTGATATGAGCAGCTGAAAACAGCGAGGAGGTTTTATGTTTCAGCGTGTTCTTGTCACCGCTGTCTTCTTGTTGCCCTTTTCATTTTAAAAGGATCCACACACAACTGTAGGCCAACTGGGAGGCCTAGTAAGGAGATACTAGGGCAACACAGGACCCGTGTGCCACGTCACGGCTGCCACGTCCACGCTGGCCCCCGTGGCACCGGGAGTCCCCGGAAAGCTTGCATCTGTCTTAAAAAAATGCACAACATGAGGTTAAGTTTGATTTGGGGCAAAATGAGGGCTGCAGCCCGGGAGACAGCATTTCAGAGAAACTGCTCCCAGGAGGTGAGGGGAGGAGCCAGGATATAGAGGAGTTTTGCAACAAAAGGGCAGGTAATGGTCAAAACATTATTGTTAATTAAAGAAAACCCGATCTCTCAAGTTTCGGAATTTAGTGCTTTTCTGTGTCTGGGAAGATGCAAGAGTCTGGGCTCACTGAAATCGTTCCTTTGATGTGCACCTCAGCTCTCTGGGGCCAGTGTCCTGTATTTTCACATCCTGAGTTTCACAGGGCTCACCGCAGGGAGTGGCTGCAGTCTGATGGCTGCTGGATGGCAGGTATTCTTTTCAGCCCTGAGTTTCCTCAGGGCTCACCGGCTCACTTGGAGGGCTGCAATCCTTGACGAATGTGACATCCTTTGTGTGTTGATATGGCAGGAAATATTCCATTTATAAACATTCCATTTACCACATCCCTAGCAAGCTGCCTGGGGACCAGCCTTCCGGGCAGCTGCCTCACAGGGGATAGAAATGCTCTTTTCTAGGGACTCAGGTCACCTGGGGTAGGGGTCTCGGAGATGTCTCCGCACCCCAGTGAAGCGAGGGTCCCAGCCACGCCCCTCCCTGTCGTTCCAGGACGCTGGTGACAGGGGCCGTAGGCTCCCTGCTCCTGGACTGGTACGGCTGGCCGAGCGTCTTCTATTTCTCGGGTGGGCTCACCCTGCTGTGGGTGTGTTACGTGTACAGGTGTCTGCTGGGTGAGAAAGGTACGTGCCGCTGCCCGGGAAGGGCGGGGGCCCTGGCGCCTTGTCCCCTCCAGCGAGCGGCCACCGAACCCCCAAGAGCAGGCCAGCTCGGGGGCCCCAGGATCCCCTAGGTAGAGCCTCACAGAAGACGCCCACTCCCTGAGTCTCAGCCGGCTACGGTCAAGTCTGGTGTGAGAGTCGCCGGGTGAGCGCAGACGTGCAGGGGGCTGCCCAGCCGGCAGAGGCATATTGCAGGGGTAGAGGTGGCTCCTGGTGACAGGAGTGGGGCCTGGAGGGTTTGAGGACTCAGGGGACAGATGGCCAACACTACTGTCCACCCTCGAGGGCAGATGCTGCCGACCCCAGGCTCTGGCGGAGAGGACAGGTTGGCCCCCAGGCGCAGCCGGGGACCCACGAGCCGCCCCCAGCTTCTGGCCTGTGGGGGCGGAGCCGTCCACCCTCTTTGAATGGCTTTCACGTGGAGATGCCTTGCCCTTCAGATCTCATCCTGGCCTTGGGCGTCCTGGCGCAGGGCCTGCCGGTGTCCAGACACACCAAGGTGCCCTGGAGACAGCTCTTCCGAAAGCCTTCAGTCTGGTGAGCCGGGCTGCTGCGGGGATGGGGTTTGGGGCCCTGGGGACCTCGGCCACAGGGCGAGCGGCCCATGCGGGGGTGGGGGGGGGCGGCTCCACTCTGGGCTCCGCGCCCTCAGGCCCCTGGCTGCCCTGGGTGTGGGGAGGGGGCTGGGGTGTGGACCCTGAGCCTGGCCCCCGCCCCCCCAGGGCGGCCATCATCTCCCAGCTCTCTGCGGCCTGCTCCTTCTTCATCCTCCTCTCCTGGCTGCCGACCTTCTTTAAGGAGACCTTCCCCAGCTCCAAGGTGGGTTGGCCGCCCGGCAGCTCACAGGGTTGGGGGGCGCCGCGAAGCACACGCAGAGGGGCCCTGGGTTCCTTCCGCCGAGCTCTGGTGGCTCTGCCGCCTCCTGGCTCAGCGGCCGCACCTGGGTGCACACAGGAGAGGCCCAGCTGCTGCCCCGGCTGCCTGCCCGTCTGCGGACAGTCCTTCCGGGGGGCGGGGGCACGCAGGGGCTGTGATGTGGGCACAGATGTCACCTGCTGGTCAGCCTGGCTGACTGCACCCCAGCCGCCCGGCTACCCTCCCAATTCTGGTGACCAGGGCCCCCTGGCTGCACACTCTGGGCAGGGTGCGGCCCCCCAGCTCTGCCCCGCGAGGTGTGGGGAGCCATGAGGGAGGTTCTGCCTGCAGGGGTGATAGCACTTGAGGGCCCAGCGCTCAGTCAAGGTCGGGGATGAGTTAGGATCTCGGAGGCCCAGCCTGTGGGCAGAGAGCCTGGTGGGCAGTGGTGGGCGTGGATGACCGCCTGGGCTGTTCGTCCTTTCCCCGTGGTCGGGCACCTGCCCTGGCGGCCTCTGAGGCCCCTGTACCCTCCTTCCCTGCAGGGCTGGGTCTTCAACGTGGTGCCCTGGCTAGTGGCCATTCCTGCCAGTCTGTTCAGCGGGCTTCTCTCAGACCGTCTCATCAATCAGGGTGAGCCCTGGGGGAGGGGCCGGGCAGGGAGCCATGCCTGGGCTTTGCCTCACTCTGGGGGGCAGAGAGGCGCCCCCCTGGGGTGCTCCTGTAGCGATGGGAAGAGGCCACGCCCCCGAGGACCAGGCCATGAGAGTGGGACCCCTGGCCCTTAGAGCCAGCCAGGTGGGCCCGTGGAGCCCGGCTCCCGGCCCGACTCTGCTGATGACTGCCTCCAGCTTGTCACCCCCAAGCCTGTTTCCCCATGTGGGGACACTGGGACACAGTCACACTGCGACAGTGTAATTCCTCCACCTGGGGGCTGGACACAGCCCCCAAGGCTCCTCAGAGGAGGAAAGGGCACCTGGTGAGGTCAGAGGTCTCAGGCCTGAGACCCGAGTGCACACGGCCCGAGGATGACTGTCCCGCAGACACGCACGCTCTCCACGACCCTGCACTGCACGTCCTTAAATGTCAGTCTTGTCCTAGTTACAGAAGAACCACCCACTCATTGTGGAAAAATTAGAAAATTGGTAGAAACACAAAGAAAGCACCTTGTAACCATAGAGTGGCCTTCCTCAGGTGCGTCTGCCAGGCCTCGGCCTTGGGAACCCTCTAAGTGCACAGGCTCACACACGTGTGCGCGCGGCTCACGGTGATGCAGAGGCTGCCCCACCTCCAGCCCGGCCCGGCCCTCCTCTCCCCGCTCCCTCCGCGCAGCCGTGAGGGTGGGACCCACTCTGGGTGCCGTCTGGGGTGGGACAGCACAGATGGGCCGACAGGATGTCTCCTGGTCTCCCCGCCTAGGTTACAGGACCATCACTGTGCGGAAGTTCATGCAGGTAGGAGGGTCGTGGGACGGCTCTCTCCCTCCGGACATCCCTGTTTTGTTCCTGGGGCCCCTGACCTAGAAGGGGACCGGTGTGGCACAGTGGCTGGAGGGCACTGTGGGTCAGGGCTTGGGACTGGCTTGGCTGACCTGAGGCACTTCCCTGAGTCCTGGTGCCCGTTTGGGGGCCTGGGTCGGCTCACGTCGAATGGGCTACGACCAGCAGGTCCAGATCATTCGTGCAGCCTCGTCCCAGTGGCCTCCAGCCGGGCCCCAGCCCGGGAGGGGTGCCCACCGACCCTCGTTCAGTGTGGCCCAGGCAGCCCAGGAAGGGGCGAGACTCCCACCCCGTCCCCACTCGTCTCTCCTGCAGGCGATGGGCCTCGGCCTGTCCAGCGTTTTTGCCCTGTGTTTGGGCCACACCTCGAGCTTTTGTAAGTCTGTGGTCTTTGCATCAGCCTCCATCGGCCTCCAGACCTTCAACCACAGGTAAGGGCCAGGTTCCTCGTCCACCAGAGCCACCCACGCTGCCTTTGGGCTCCCGGGTCCTGGGCCCCTGGCTCGGGGCGCACATGGAGGGCGGGCGCACGGCAGGTCCCCACAAGTGAGCCACGAGGCGAAGGGCAGTCAGGGTATCAAGCCGGTGAGGACCTGGGCCTTTTGGGAAAACAAAACGGGTGCTTGGGGAGGGGCTGGCAGAGCAGATGAGGGTCCCCAAGCAGCATCTTTTGAACCGAAGGTGGGGAGCGAGCCCATCGGATCCCACGTGTTGTTCTGCGGGCCTCCCAGCCTGCGCAGCAGCTCAGTGTTTAGTCAGAAAAACTGCACTGACTTGTTTTGGGAATCGGCGCCTTGATGTCGTTTTCCAGATTATCGGGTAGCAAATGAGTGTGAGTCCGAGCAAACTCACCTCCCTGTCTGGTTTCATCCTGGAAGTGGGTCCCATGCGTAACTGCTGCGCTGGGGCTGAGCTCCTGGCATGGCCAGCCTCCGGGATCCAGGTGATCGGAGGACCCACCGCCGGCTTGGCGGGTGGCGGCCGCCCTGTGGTCACTCACCCGCGTCCTTTCCTTTTCCCGCAGCGGCATTTCCGTTAATATCCAGGACCTGGCCCCGTCCTGTGCCGGCTTTCTGTTTGGTGAGGACCTCGGCCCCTTGTTGGACAGGAAGTGGCTGCCCCACCTCCCGCTCACCCCCTCCCCGCTCCCAGGGCCCCCAGGTGGGTGCGCCGTGGGAGGGTCACAGTGGGCCTCCGCTGACTGGTCCTCGTTCTCTCTGTCCTGTTTCAGGTGTGGCCAACACAGCTGGGGCTTTGGCAGGTGAGAAGTGGGCTGGGGTCCCCTGCCTGCGGGTTTCAAACCCAGAGTTCCCCGGGGCGCCGCCCCACGCCTGTGTCCTCCCACCTGCTCCGCTGCTTCGGCCCTCAGGGTGGGGCGTGGCACCCCTCGGGGGGTCCCCACAGTGTCAGAGCAGTGGTGGGGGTGGGGGGGAGCCCAGACCCCAGAGCTGGCTGGGGGAGAGCACAGAGCCGTCTTCCACGGTGATCATGCTTCCAATGGCATGTAACCGTCCCCAGCCACGTGACCCGCAGATGTGAGTCAATCCCCGAGGTCCAGGGTCCCCAGAGGCCGAGTGCCTGGGTGACGGTGACGGGGCTCATGCCCTCCGGCCCCCCCGTCCTTAGCTCCTCTCAAAGCTGTCCTCAAAGGGGCGGGATGGCCCATCACCCCGTCTGCTTGTCCCCTCTCGAGGGTGCAGGAGTCGTGGGCGTGTGCCTGGGTGGCTACCTCATCGAGACCACGGGCTCCTGGACGTCTGTGTTCAACCTGGTGGCAGCCATCGGCAGCCTCGGGCTATGCACCTTCCTGGTGTTCGGGAAGGCCCAGCGGGTGGACCTGAGCCCCGCCCGTGAGGACCTCTAGCCGACCGACCCACTGTCCCCAGGACCCAGCGCCATCAGCCTCGGGGACAGCGTTCAGCTTAGAGGCCCCTTGCGCCTGGCCCGCAGTGTGAGCAGGAGGGTGCGGTCTGGTTCCCCCGCCCTCGGGGGTAGCAGCCTCCTTCCGGGTTGGTGGGACCTCATGGTGGGTGGATTAATGTCTTCGGTAGCAGCAGCTTCGTCACAGACACGGCCTGTTCCTCGTAGACCCGTACAAGCCACACGTGGTCAGCCCGCCCGGGACCGTGTCACTGCAGGGCAGGGCGCCCCGCTGGAGTCTCTCCCCAAAACCTGCCTGGCTCTGTTTCTCTGCTCTTGGGGCCGGATCATGCTCTGTGGTGGGCCGTCCTGTGCACCGCGGGGTGTTTAGCAGCATCCCTGGCCCCCACCCACTAGATGACCCCCCCCCAGTCATGACAGCCAACCCTGTCTCCTGACATCACCAAGTATCCCCGGGAGACCCGCCCCCTGGCTGAGGACCACAGCTCTAGAAGAAGGCCAGGGAGGGCTGTGGTGTTTCCGCTTCTCTGGGCATCCAGGCTGAGGCCCCCTAGTTCGATGGGTGGGCAGAAGTGGGGGCTCGAGGCCCTTGTGCATAGTTGGGGACGCTGCCCCCGGCGTCCCCTCCCATGGATTCCCAGGCACTGGCGATGTGTCCTGCTCCCCTGGTGCCTGGGGAGGGCGCGTGGGCACCCGCTCCTGGCCAGGACACGCCCCGGAACCAGTGAACCCACCGGTCTGCGTTCTCTTTCTCCCTCCTTGTTTAGAGCAGAGGGGCCGGTCGTCTCACGGATTAATAATAGATTTTGCAAGATGTATATGCAGAGAAAAGAAACCATGAGAATGTGGAAAAGCACACCAAAGCCTTATTTAAATGATGACTATTAAACTATTTAAGAAGAAGACCATAATGTTATTTAAGGCCCTTCTTATAAAAAGAATAAACGTGTGTTAAAGATTTATTTCACTAGTTCAAGGAAACCAGCAAAGTGTTTCAAACAGTCGAAGGAAAATGCCAAGAACAGACGTACTGATCCTCCAGGATGCTGACACACACGTGCAAATTTCCTAGCTCCCGCTCTGGACAGACCCCGCCTGTGCGTCTGTGTCGGAGCTGCTTGGTGTAGCTGTCAGCTGTGTAGATTCTAGAATCAGACAACTCCTAATTTTCCATGTAAGCAAAGATTTCCTCCCGCAGCCCCCCCACTTGTGATCAGAAAGAATCTGAAAGAAAGATTCGCGATTACAAAGTGAGTCTGGCCTCTGTAGGTTTGGCCTGACTGTTTACGGAGATGCAGCCAGAATGTTAATTTGCCATAAAGGCCAGGCTGTTTGCTCGGCTGGGGATTTTCATGAGAAACCTCGGGTGGATTTCTAGGCTGTGCTGTCCCGAGCTGGGAGCCCTGCCCAGGAAACTCCCCGCGGCGGGGTGGTTTCCTCAGGACACAGGACACAGGTGTGTCCTCGTGCCCGTTTTTAAGGCAGCGCAGGGATGCTCTGCCTTCACCTTGTTGGGCAACTGTCATCGCCATCATCGTCATGACTTTCTCCTCCCAAACTGGAACTCTCCCCTCCCCCTCCCCCAGATCCTGGCGCCCACCATCTGCTTTCTGTCTCTATGAACTTGACCCTTCTAGGGACCTCAATGGAAACGTATCCTACAGCATCTGTCCTTTTGTGACTGACTCATTTCGCTAAGCGTGGTGTCCTCAGGGTTCGTCCGTGCTGTAGCGCGTGCTGGGATTTCCTTCCTTTGTAAGTCCGTGTAATACTTCATTGTATGGCTGGACCACGTGTTGTTCAGCTCTTCATCCATCGGTGGACACCGGGCCGCTTCCACCTCTCGGCCGCCGTGAACTCGCTGCTGTGAGCATGGATGTGAGAGTAACCCCTTTCTTTCTAACCCACAGCAAACTGTAAACTCTTGGAGAGCGTGAGAGAGACGGCCCTTCCCATGGGAACATAGCCGTCTGGGGTCTCAGTGCTCGAGCCCTGAAGGGATGCGGGACCCAGAAGGTGCTGGTGGGTCCTGCTCAGCAGGGGGTCCTAGGGCATACGTGTAAACTGGGATCCCCGGCCTCCTGGAATCCGAGTCTGGTCACGCTTCTGTCAGCGCCTGGCAGAATAGGGGAGGGAGAAGCCAGGATGTGGGGGCCCTGGGCCTGCTGTGCAGTAGCTGGGCCCAGCCTCCTCCCGTCACTGCCGTCCCTAGTGCTCAGTGTCACCTTGGAGCTGGGTGCGGCCCCTCAACCCTTCCCAATGCCAGTGTTGGGCCCTGGGTCGGGCTCCGAGGATTCCAGGTGAAAATGTTTGTTGGCGGGGAGGGCAGTGTTAGCACAGATGGGTGGGAGGATGGCCGGGCCCCGCTGTGTGTTATCTGGTGCAGCCAGGCTCAGACACGTCCCCAGCCCGGGTGGCCCTGGCAGGATCCCAGGGCCGACACCAACCCTGAGTGCAGTAGGGGGAGAGCCAGTCCGGAGTCTGTAGCGTCACCAAAGCCCAGACCCTCAACCTGCTGTACCTTCCCTCTTGAGAGGAGGGGCTCTGGCCGCGCGGGGCCGTGAGCGTGCACTTGTGCGCGGCGTGTGTACAACAGTGCGTGCGTGTGTGTATGCCTGTGCCTGCCCGGCCCACAGCCAGGAGGCGCCTCGGGAGGGCCAGGCTGCTGTCATCCTGCAGCTGGCTGACAGAGGGCGCCGTCTGACAGGGCTTTTCCCCGGCCCCAGAGCAGCCGACCTGAGTCTTCCCTAGGGCGCCAGGTGGGAGCCGAGGGGTCGAGCTGGCCACCCTGTGCCGTGCAGGCCGGTGCTCTTGCCCCTCAGCTCTGTAGGAAGGGACGGGTTGGAAGGACATTACAGGCGCAGGGAGGCTTGAGGCTGGACCCCGAGGCAGGAGGGGGCCCGAGGATCGGCAGGACCTGGGGGGTGCGCGTATGGGAGCGGGGCCCCTCTCCCACCACCCCTCCCCCAGTCTCGGTCCCCACTGTGGGTCCCTCCCGCTGGCTGCTGGGTCTGCACACACGGGGTTACGGCGTCCACTTCTTCTTTCTTTTTATACGTTTATTTATTTTTGGCCGCGTTGGGTCTTCGTTGCTGCGCACGGGCTTTTCTCTAGTTGTGCCAAGCGGGGGCTGCTCTTCGTTGCGGTGCGCGGGCTTCTCATTGCAGTGGCTTCTCTCTCTCTCTTTTTTTTTAAAAAAATTATTTATTTAATTAATTTATTTTTGGCTGCGTTGGTTCCTTCGTTGCTGCGTGCGAGCTTTCTCTAGTTGTGGTGAGTGGGGGCTACTCTTCGTTGCAGTGCGTGGGTTTCTCATTGCGGTGTCTTCTCTTGTTGCAGAGCATGGGCTCTAGGCTCCGGGGCTTCTGGAGTGTGGCTCGCGGGCTCTAGAGCGCAGGCTCAGTAGTTGTGGCGCACGGGCTTAGTTGCTCCGCGGCATGTGGGATCTTCCCGGACCAGGGCTCGAACCCGTGTCCCCTGCATTGGCAGGCGGATTCCCAACCACTGCGTCACTAGGGAAGGTCTGTGTCCTCTTCTAACAAGAAGACAGACAGCAGCAGGACTTCGTGGTTGGAGGTCCTGGGGGGGGCCGTCCCCCGGTCCTCTCCCCAGGGCACAGGTGTCCTCAGGGGCAGGGCTGTCCCCCCCACCTGGGACTGCAGGAGTTTGGTGTCAGGACGGGCTGGGGTCCCTCTGGGGCCCAGGATGTGCCAGTCCGGGCTCCCCCCGATGTCCTGTCCCCAGAACCCACCAGCCCCACACAGGCCTCGCCAGGCTCCCTCCCCCATCTCCCGCTCTCAGGCAGGGTGTCCCCTCCTGGTCACCATAAGTGACACTTTTCTGTCATTTCTTTAAGACAGGATCTTTAATGGCCAGTTAATATCTGTAATTAGCATGTTAATTAGCCCCACCTCTCTGGGCTCCCCCCACCCCTATTTCTGGTTTTGTCCTTCAGCTGTAGGACAAGGCCCTGGGGGTCCCCACTTGCCCCTGGGGGACCCCTGCTTGCCTTTCCTGGGCGGGACGCGCAGGGGCCATCCTGGGCGTTTGGGGCGCCCCCGAGGCCGCGGGCCGTGTTCTCTCCAGTGTACGGTGGAGCCTGCCGTTCGTTCCGTCCGCTGGTTCCTGCAGAAGGAGCAGGGCTGCGCGTAGGAACACGCTTTTGATGGGCATTTGCTTTATCGTGTTTAATTGAACACCGTTGAAGCCGTGGCATGAATATTCAGCGAGGTGGCTGGAAGCCTCATCTGATTGCGGGACGCGCCCCAGCACGGCGCCTGTCAAAGGGGGAGCGAGGTAGGGAAGCTATTAATTGAAATAGCTTCATTAATTAGTAATTAACAGCAGAGAAATGACTGTGTAACACGTCGTATTTCAGTAGATGCCCTTCATGTGTTATGGGACCTGTAATTAAAGGACGGGGCATTTTAATTACAGGCAAGCTGGGCCCTTTGAACTTTGGAATACAAAAGAGGCCCCCAGCTTTCAAGGAAGCTGGCGGGGAGGCTGGTGCAGGTGCAGGGACCGTGTGCCTGGCCGCCCCTCGCTCCTCGGGCGCGTGGGCTCTGGCTTCTCCTCCCTGCACCTGGAGGACGTGGCCCTATGGGTTCTCCTGGGGTCACAGGCCGGTGCAGGGGAGCGATGGGGCAGGAGGGAGGACCCAGAGGGTGATGCCCGCGCCGCCCTGCTGGCCGTGTCCTGCGAGGAGGGGCTGAGAGCAGTGCCCTGAGGCCGGACGGAAGACCCCCGGGCCAGCTGCGCCCGCCCGCCCCCCACTGGGCTCCCGTCTCTGCTCTGTCCTGATGGCCAGCAAGAAGTCCAGGGACAGTGCCCCTCGAGAGCACCCGCGTGGTGGGGAAGGATGCACCTGGCGCCCTGAGTGCATGGTGGTCCCCTCCTCTCACGTGGACACACTGAGCCCAGCGGCAAGGCCCCCGAGCCCACCCGAAGCCGTGCTGCTCCTTATGGGCACTGCAGGGTGCCCTCCTGCCACTCCTGCCTCCTGCCGGGTGTGAAGCAACAGCTGTGTCAGCTCCACGTCTCTCTCCAGCTCATGCTCTGTCTCTGTCTCCCTCTGTCTCTGTCTCTATCTCTGTCCCTCTTCATTGTCTCTGTCTCTCTCTCTGTTTCTGTCTCCCTCTGTCCCTGTCTCTATCTCTGTCTCTCTTCATTGTCTCTGTCTCTATCTCTGTTTCTGTCTTTCTGTCTCTGTCTCTATCTCTGTCCCTCTTCATTGTCTCTGTCTCTATCTCTGTTTCTGTCTTTCTGTCTCTGTCTCTGTCTCTATCTCTGTCTCTCTTCATTGTCTCTGTCTCTATCTCTGTTTCTGTCTTTCTGTCTCTGTCTCTATCTCTGTCTCTCTTCATTGTCTCTGTCTCTATCTCTGTTTCTGTCTTTCTGTCTCTGTCTCTATCTCTGTCCCTCTTCATTGTCTCTGTCTCTATCTCTGTTTCTGTCTTTCTGTCCCTGTCTCTGTCTCTATCTCTGTCCCTCTTCATTGTCTCTGTCCCTATCTCTGTTTCTGTCTCTGTCTCTGTCTCTATCTCTGTCTCTCTTCATTGTCTCTGTCTCTATCTCTGTTTCTGTCTTTCTGTCTCTGTCTCTATCTCTGTCTCTCTTCATTGTCTCTGTCTCTATCTCTGTTTCTGTCTTTCTGTCTCTGTCTCTATCTCTGTCCCTCTTCATTGTCTCTGTCTCTATCTCTGTTTCTGTCTTTCTGTCTCTGTCTCTATCTCTGTCCCTCTTCATTGTCTCTGTCTCTATCTCTGTTTCTGTCTTTCTGTCTCTGTCTCTATCTCTGTCTCTCTTCATTGTCTCTGTCTCTATCTCTGTCCCTCTTCATTGTCTCTGTCTCTCTCTCTGTTTCTGTCTCCCTCTGTCCCTGTCTCTATCTCTGTCTCTCTTCATTGTCTCTGTCTCTGTCTCTGTCTCTATCTCTGTCCCTCTTCATTGTCTCTGTCTCTATCTCTGTTTCTGTCTTTCTGTCTCTGTCTCTATCTCTGTCCCTCTTCATTGTCTCTGTCTCTATCTCTGTTTCTGTCTTTCTGTCTCTGTCTCTATCTCTGTCTCTCTTCATTGTCTCTGTCTCTATCTCTGTCTCTCTTCATTGTCTCTGTCTCTATCTCTGTTTCTGTCTTTCTGTCTCTGTCTCTGTCTCTATCTCTGTCCCTCTTCATTGTCTCTGTCTCTCTCTCTGTTTCTGTCTCCCTCTGTCCCTGTCTCTATCTCTGTCTCTCTTCATTGTCTCTGTCTCTGTCTCTGTCTCTGTCTCTATCTCTGTTTCTGTCTTTCTGTCTCTGTCTCTATCTCTGTCCCTCTTCATTGTCTCTGTCTCTATCTCTGTTTCTGTCTTTCTGTCTCTGTCTCTATCTCTGTCTCTCTTCATTGTCTCTGTCTCTATCTCTGTTTCTGTCTTTCTGTCTCTGTCTCTATCTCTGTCTCTCTTCATTGTCTCTGTCTCTATCTCTGTCTCTCTTCATTGTCTCTGTCTCTATCTCTGTTTCTGTCTTTCTGTCTCTGTCTCTATCTCTGTTTCTGTCTTTCTGTCTCTGTCTCTGTCTCTATCTCTGTCCCTCTTCATTGTCTCTGTCTCTCTCTCTGTTTCTGTCTCCCTCTGTCCCTGTCTCTATCTCTGTCTCTCTTCATTGTCTCTGTCTCTGTCTCTGTCTCTGTCTCTATCTCTGTTTCTGTCTTTCTGTCTCTGTCTCTATCTCTGTCCCTCTTCATTGTCTCTGTCTCTATCTCTGTTTCTGTCTTTCTGTCTCTGTCTCTATCTCTGTCTCTCTTCATTGTCTCTGTCTCTCTCTCTGTTTCTGTCTCCCTCTGTCCCTGTCTCTATCTCTGTCCCTCTTCATTGTCTCTGTCTCTCTCTCTGTTTCTGTCTCCCTCTGTCCCTGTCTCTATCTCTGTCCCTCTTCATTGTCTCTGTCTCTATCTCTGTTTCTGTCTTTCTGTCTCTGTCTCTATCTCTGTCCCTCTTCATTGTCTCTGTCTCTATCTCTGTTTCTGTCTTTCTGTCTCTGTCTCTATCTCTGTCTCTCTTCATTGTCTCTGTCTCTGTCTCTGTCTCTGTCTCTATCTCTGTTTCTGTCTTTCTGTCTCTGTCTCTATCTCTGTCCCTCTTCATTGTCTCTGTCTCTATCTCTGTTTCTGTCTTTCTGTCTCTGTCTCTATCTCTGTCCCTCTTCATTGTCTCTGTCTCTATCTCTGTTTCTGTCTTTCTGTCTCTGTCTCTATCTCTGTCTCTCTTCATTGTCTCTGTCTCTATCTCTGTCTCTCTTCATTGTCTCTGTCTCTATCTCTGTTTCTGTCTTTCTGTCTCTGTCTCTGTCTCTATCTCTGTCCCTCTTCATTGTCTCTGTCTCTCTCTCTGTTTCTGTCTCCCTCTGTCCCTGTCTCTATCTCTGTCTCTCTTCATTGTCTCTGTCTCTGTCTCTGTCTCTGTCTCTATCTCTGTTTCTGTCTTTCTGTCTCTGTCTCTATCTCTGTCCCTCTTCATTGTCTCTGTCTCTATCTCTGTTTCTGTCTTTCTGTCTCTGTCTCTATCTCTGTCTCTCTTCATTGTCTCTGTCTCTCTCTCTGTTTCTGTCTCCCTCTGTCCCTGTCTCTATCTCTGTCTCTCTTCATTGTCTCTGTCTCTATCTCTGTTTCTGTCTTTCTGTCCCTGTCTCTATCTCTGTCCCTCTTCATTGTCTCTGTCTCTATCTCTGTTTCTGTCTTTCTGTCCCTGTCTCTATCTCTGTCCCTCTTCATTGTCTCTGTCTCTATCTCTGTTTCTGTCTTTCTGTCTCTGTCTCTGTCTCTATCTCTGTCCCTCTTCATTGTCTCTGTCTCTCTCTCTGTTTCTGTCTCCCTCTGTCCCTGTCTCTATCTCTGTCTCTCTTCATTGTCTCTGTCTCTGTCTCTGTCTCTGTCTCTATCTCTGTTTCTGTCTTTCTGTCTCTGTCTCTATCTCTGTCCCTCTTCATTGTCTCTGTCTCTATCTCTGTTTCTGTCTTTCTGTCTCTGTCTCTATCTCTGTCTCTCTTCATTGTCTCTGTCTCTCTCTCTGTTTCTGTCTCCCTCTGTCCCTGTCTCTATCTCTGTCCCTCTTCATTGTCTCTGTCTCTCTCTCTGTTTCTGTCTCCCTCTGTCCCTGTCTCTATCTCTGTCCCTCTTCATTGTCTCTGTCTCTATCTCTGTTTCTGTCTTTCTGTCCCTGTCTCTATCTCTGTCCCTCTTCATTGTCTCTGTCCCTATCTCTGTCTCTGTCTCTGTCTCTGTCTCTATCTCTGTCTCTCTTCATTGTCTTTGTCTGTCTCTGCCTCTCTCTCCCCAGAGGGGTCCCGGGCCCCTCACCCTGGCCATCTGTTGACACGACTCTCCTAAGGTCCTGGAGACGACGAAGTCCAGCTGTCCCTCCAGCCTCTCTGGGCCTTACTCTGAGAGGCTCCTGCTTCAGCCTCGGAGCCACAGGGCTCCGCCCCGCCCCCCCAGCCCTGGCTCCCAGGCTCTCGCGGTTGCTAGTATCCTCCCACCTGGAGACTTTGGCCGGGCCTCTGCCTCCGCCTGGACCCCCTCCCCACTTCCTCTAGTTCATGTGTGCAACACTCATGAACACGCACACGCGCATGGTACTGATGCGGGGCCCCTGCTAGCCGGGGCTCCTCTGTGCTCCCCGCCTGTGTGCTCCTTGGCGAGGGTGCAGCCTGCACAGGGCACAGGAGGCCTGGCCTGTGGGTGCATGGCACACACTGTCCGCCTGCCAGGAGTGCCCGCCAGGAGGACCCGGGACTCCTGCGTCCCACACTGGGTGGCAGAAATCCTGGGCCTGTGGTCTCGGCATTGATCGGGCACTTGTGGTGCCCATATCAGGGGCTGGGGGAGGCAGGGAGCGGGGAGGACACCCACCCAGCCCCAGAAGCCAATCTAGCGTAGGATGCTGTGGCCGTTTCAAAACCTGGCCCCCAGACTCCTTCTTTGGAAAGATGGGGCCTGTGTCCCCCTGGGGTCTGGGTGGGGCTGTGAGACCAGAATGGGACACTGGAGCTGGTGAGCCTATGCCCTGCTCTCCTGGGGCCGCCATGCTGTGAGGAAGCCCGATCGGATGGGGCTGGGGGGAGCCCACCCCCGCCAAATGCCCGGCACAGACACAGGCAGAGAGCACACGATGACGGACAGAAAATCACCCAGATCTTGGGAAGATTAACTGAGCAGGATAGCAGCCAGGTAAGAGCTGGAGAGAAGATCCCACAGGACGGATGGGAGGCTTCAGGAACAGGTGTGTTTGAGCTGGGTCTGGGGGAGGCGGTGGGAGGGAGGGCTGTTGCCTGGCGAGCACAGCCCCGGGACAGTCCCGCTTGGCCAGGCAGTGGGGACCTGGCTCCAGTCAGTACCACCTTCGGAGGGTCACCGGCCACTCTGTGGCTGTCCAGTAGTTGGGAGAGAATTTGACCCCCTCCCAAAAGCGTGTCCTGCCTTTGGCCAGGCGGGCAGCGGACCTAGGAGCTGCTTTAGGGAAGAGCCGGAAGAGCGTCAGAGCCAAGGACAGACCTTGGGAGACAGCACTGAGCGTGCGGGGACCGCGACGTGAGATACAGCCTGTCCAGCTACTGCGTCAGCTTTCACCACCATCCTGCACGCCTGTGCGTGGTTCCTGCTCTCCCTCCCGCCTCTGGCTGGGAGAACCTTCAGCCGGCACTCAGGCTGGGGTTGGAGGGAGACCTGGGGGAGGGGAGGCCTGGCAGGGGGCGGGGCCGTGGAGACCCGCTTGCTGCCTGCACTGCCCCCTCCCTGCCACACCCGATGGGACATTTTGCACCATTCGGCCCCTTCTCCTCCTGCCTTCTACTCTCATGCACGCCCGTTGACGAAGTTTTACTAACAGAACCTGGCACCTCCGCACAGAGCAGCCAGCGCTTTCAGGATGGGTCCGGTGGGGTTGTCCTAGGGCTACCGGGACCAAGCGCTCAGGAAGGGGGTTTGAACAACAGACACAGATCCTCTCACAGTCCTGGAGGCTGGAAGTCTGAGGTCGAGGTGTGGGCAGGCACTCCTCCTCTGTCCTGGACATGTAGACGGCCGTCTTCTCCCTGCATCCTCACGTGTGCGTCTGTGCCCTGATCTCCTCTTCTTATCAGGACGCGGTCAGACTGGTCCAGAGCCACCCTAAGGGCCTCAGTTTAACTTAATCACCCTTGTAAAGGCCCTATTTCCAAATACAGTCACATTCTGAGTTCCTGGGGGTTGGGACTTCAACATATGAATTTGGGGGGACATCATTCAGCTCATAACAGTGTGGCTCCCCCGTTTCCACGTACCCTGAACCGAGGGCCATAGGAGCCAGGAGAGGCTGCCGTGGAGACCTAGTGGGTGCTATGGGCCGCCCGGACCCCCCGTAAGGGTGCGGAGGGGGCTGCCAACAGCGCACGGTTGAGTCTCTTTCCCGGGGTTGACCCCCAGTGTGACTTGTCATCTTGCAGGGGATTAAGGCTCTGCTCTAGGCCTCAGTGGGGACGACCCTAAAGGTCATCAGGCTCCAGAGTTCTCCATGGGGGGGTGGAGGCTTCTGTTGTGGTGCCCTGCACTCCAGCTCCGCCCCTGCTCCCCCCCCCCCCCCCCCCGGCTGGCGTCAAGACCACCCCCATGACCTCCTGCAGCCAGTCTCCAGCTCGGCCTCACCTGCCCGGGGCCCGACCTGAGGCAGGCCCCGCATCCCAAGCTGGGGGCTCCCAGAGCCCCTCCGAGCTTGGGAGGGACCTACGTCTGCCATGTCTGGGACTCTCCATACGCTGAACAAGAAATGCCAGAGCTGCGTTAGGAGACGCAGCGCCCACGGATGAACCGCTCCCAACGCCCAGGGAACGGAGGTAAGCTGGTGACAGTGCAGCTGGGTCCTGCTCCCAGAGGAGGTGGGGCAAGCCCCCAGGCGCCCGGGCGCTCATGTGAGGGACCCTCGAGCTGGGCATGGGTAGCCCTTCCCCCCTTGGCTGTGGGACGAGCTTGGCCGGGCTGGGGCTTCAGGGGTGGGAGCCGCTCGCGGCACTGCAGCACCTTGCGGTCCCGGCCGGTGTGTCCCCGAGGACCCTCAGCGGCACGGGTTCCCGGACTTTTCTCCCCAGGCCGATGAGTCTGGCCTCCTCCCCTCCGGCACTTTTGCCCCAAGTGGATGATCTGCACAGGGACGGGCCCAAAGGAGCCAGCTGGGGAGGGTCCCAGGTCTGCAGCCCTGTCTCCACCACTGTCTTCCGACAGGGGGCTTGGCTGGGTTCCTCAGTCATCCGTCCATGGGGCCGCTCACTACTTCCATCATTTCTGTTTCCATGTTTCCTTTTCTGAAATGATTTTCACCAGGGTTAATTCTTTTTTTTTTTTTTTTTGGCCACGCTGCACGGCTTGCTGGATCCTAATTCCCTGACTAGGCACTGAACTTTTGCCCCCTGCGGTGGAAGTGCGGAGTCTTGGCCGCTGGACCCCCAGGGAATTCCTAGGGTTAATTCTTTTATGTGAAAAACAGACAAGGCTCAGCTACTTGGTCTACGTCAAAATCTGCCAATCGTAAGGTCCAGTTTCTTTGGGGCCTGTGGCCACCTCACCCTCTTGTCCTCCTGGGCACGTCTGAAGCCTTAACTGCTGCCAAACAGACCTTTTCCTTCCAATGACCGTTGCTCACACAAAACGCGACCTTGAGCACCTCGCAGGCCCCGGGCAAAGACCGGGCAAAATCTGGGCAAGACCAACATTCTTGGGCCAAAACAGCTGAGCCAAAGTCCCCGCTGCCGGTCGATCCCTCGTCCCCGCCTGTGCCCGACCCGAGTCTGAAGCCCCGGCCGAGGGCGCGGCTGCTGCAAGCCTGTCCTCCCTTCCCCGCGTCCGGCAGGGCTGGGGTGACGCTGGGCTTCCTGCCGCGCCGCCGGATGCAAACCCCCCCGCATCCTCAACAGTCCGTCCATGTTGAGGGGAGACTGTGGCAGCAGGCGGCCTCAGGCCAGTTTCTGTCCCTGGGACCCTCTGTTGTTGGGAAGCGGCGGGACATGGGCAGGGGCGGCCGGGGGTCTCAACCCTACGGCAGGAGACCCCTCGGAGCCAGCCCGGCCCTGCTCTGGCTCCTGAGTTAGCACCCCCGGCCCTGCCTGCTGCTCGGACCCCATCCCGGGCCTGCGCCCGTGAGTCCCCACGTGGACGTGTCTCCAGAACTGGCCCTAATGGGCAGCACTGGGGGAAGAAGAAGTGGGGGCCGGCAGCTGCCTCCTTGCGGGCGGAGGGCCGACCTCGGCCCCGGTCAGCGTGGGGCGGGCGGGGTCAGCGGGCGTCCCAGGTCCCACACTCCGTCCGGGGCCCTGACGGACGCCTCTCCTCTCCCGTGTCCTGTTCTGTCACCGTGGCCGCTCCGGGGACTCGCCTGCCTGTTTACAAACTCGTGTCTTTGTCCTGGCAGAAACAGTCCTGTCTCCTGCTCGCCAGCAAGATTCAAAGGGATTCGAAGAATAAATGTTTTCCTAAGTTTTAGCTGACATTTGATTTTAATGGCTTTTTAAACAAAGTGACTGCTAAGCGTGTGCGTCTCGCGGCCTCCCGATGTCTGGCGGGGTTCTGCCCATGTGGGGAGCAGATGCTGACTGCGCTTCCCTAACAGCTCATAAACAACGCGCGCTCGGTGCTTTCCCTTTGCATGTGGCACCGCCAATGGCCAATTTGCTCTTCAGAAGCGGCCACGTCGGCCTGTCAATCAGCTCTTGCTGCGGGCGCTTTTTGGTGATTAGAAGCCGCTTGGAGAGTGAGAGCTCCAAATTAGTTTTAAATAAAAAATAAGAATATTCATGCTGTTGAACATCTAAAGGTAAGAGAAACAACAGAATCCAAACCTGCTGGCTTGTGTCCTGGTGTTGCTGGCGGAGGGGGCTGCAGGCCCCAGACCCACCGGGGTTCCCCAGGGACCGGGCACAGGGCAGAAGCAGGGGGATCATCAGGGCACGCAGGTGACCTGGGTCAGCCTGAGACACGAGGCCATCGGAGAGCGGGATGGGCAGACCATTCCCTGTCGATTCTGGGCCTCTGTGGGACATGAAAGGTCACCCTGAGGAGGAGGGAAGAGCCTGTCTCCTTGAGAGGAGGACAGCGTCCCCTTAGAAGAAGTGGCGAGGACACAGCGTCTCGGCTGGGGGCCATGTGGGCACGCGGGCTGCCAAACGATGCCGGCCCTCCCCGCCTCCTTCACCCCACCTCCCGGCCTCTGACGTCTCTCCCAGGCCAGGCCGGTTCACCCCTGCTGCTACGTCACACCTGCTGTTGTCCCATCTGGGAGTCGAGGTGATCGCCCTGTGAACCCCTCTCAGGGTCCTTGCTCGGCTCCCTGCCCCAGGCCCTGTTCAAGGTGCTGACTTGGCACCAACCCAGCTCAGCAAACAGGCCAAGGGGGTTCCGGGCAGCTTCCCCGAGGTGGCGTCCGGCTGGGATCTGGTGGGCAAGACGGGTGAAGGGCCCCCGGGGCTCCGGGAACAGGCATGCGAGGCCCAGTGGGCACGGAGGGGGCGGGTAAAGGCCTCGCTGCGCCGGCTCAGGGAACCGCTGTTTGGAGAGATTGTCAGGCTGAGTTGGCGGCATGGGAGCCTCCGGGGCCTCCTCTGCTGTCCGGAAAGTTCTGGCACGAGGCTTGGGGATGGATCCGGGGGTGCAGAGGTGCGCTGGCCAACGTGTCGTGGGGTCTCTTTGGGGGGCTGTCTCTGTCCTCTCCCGCCCAGAGGCTGCAGATGGGTGATGCAGGCGAGAGGCTGGGGGGAGCAGGCAGGCTGAGTGGAGGCAGGGGTCCTGGGGTGGGCCAGTGCCACGACTGCACACGGGGTGGGGGACAGCGGGGAGCCCCGGGGGTCGCGAGAAGTGATGGGCCGGGAGAAGAGGCAGCGGGGCTGGTGAGAGCAGGTTGGGCCCATCCAAGGCGGGCGGGATCTGGCTGCAGGAGCCCTGCTCGCTGACCGCCGGCCTCTCTGGGGACGGGACGTGTGACCCGCAGCCACTTGGATCATCTCCCCAGGTTGTGCCCTACAGTGCGCTCTCCTCCAGCCTCTGCTCCCCTCTGTCTCCTCCCAGGAGTGTCCTTGTCGTGGCCAGGTGGATGCTCCAGACCCAAGGGGGCTCAGTTTCCCTTTGGCGTCCAGGATCTGTCCTTCCACACTCTGTCCCTCTTGACGTCTCCCGTCGGCCTGGTCCTGGGGTGGGCGTTTGGGGATGAGGTCCCCAGACTGTGTGCAGCCCCAGAGCTAGGTGCCCTTCTCTGCTGGAGGCTGGACCCAGCAAGGGCCCAGGAGTTGGGGCTTCCCCAAGGGGGCATGGTCAGGAGCGTCCCCTCCATCTCTAATCTGAGGTCCGGTCCCGGTACCAAGCGTCCTTTCCTCTGGTCCCAAGTCTGAGGGCAGTGGGATGAGCCTGGAGAAAGTCGTATGTTTAGGCCAGAAAACAAGTGAGGGCCTCCCCTGCCTGCCCCACGCAGCCCCTGTAGCCCGAGGTCGCCACCCCCAGGACCATACCTGCGGGCTGTAACTCCCGTCCTCCCAGGGCTCCTGGGTAATGCCTCCTTAACACGCGAAGACAGATCCATCTCATGGCCCCTTCATCCTGGAATTGACCCTCAGGACTCTCCGGAAGGAGCCAGGTGGGCAGGAGAATCTGCTCTTGTCCGAGCAACAGACGCCTCGCTGGACACACAGGGGGTTCTTGCTGCTTCCGGAAGGGGGCACGTGTGTGAAACTCGGTGGTGGCCCCTTAAGGTGGCCCAGGAGAGGGTGCGGGATGGAGATGCGCCCTCACTTGGCACCAAGCCCCCTGCCTGACACTGGGGGCCCTCGGCTGCCGGGTCCAGGCTGTAGCCCCACGGCCCTGGCCAGCCTCTCGGGACTTCTCAGGAGTCTTCGATCCCGGGGTCCTCACTGGAGCTGGCAGGCTGGACGGGAGCTCTGGACCCAGACCTGGGCTGAGGCCCTGCCTGGAAGCTGCATGGCCTCCGCCAGTGACCCTGGGGTCATTCTCTGGAGAGGGTGAGGGACCACGGCTAAAACAAGGCCATCATGGGAGGAAATTTCTTGGAACCCACTTGGAACCCACCTTCTTTCTACAGGGGTGATCACTGCTCTGGGGACCCTCCCCGCTCTGGTCCTGCATCCCTGACCTCTGCTCAGCCGGGCACCTGGCATCACCTTCCCAACCTCTTCCCTCTCCACCAGGTCATCCTTCCTTCATCCCTTAGGGCTATGCCGCTGCCTCGGGGCCTTTGCACCTGCTCTTCCTCTGCCTGGATCCCCCACCGCCATTCTCCCAAGCTCCGTCCAAGGTCACCTCTTCTGGGAAGCCTTCCTTCGTTCAGGCTAACTTATCTGGTTACTGTCTGTGCCTGCTCTCGACTGTGCACTCTGCCGGAGCCGAGGCCAGCGTCCTTGCTCACTGTTGTGTCCTCAGCAGACAGCTGTGCCCAGTACCCGGGGACCCTTGATCATTAACAACCTTTGGTAATCAATCAGGGTTAGGGCCTTTACAATCAATACCAGCATGCAATCAACACCTCTATCGACTTCCAGAACTTTTTCTTCACCTGAAAAGGGTACCTTGTACCCCTTAGCGGTCACCCCAACCCCCTCTGACCCCCAGCTCTTGGCAGCCACTAATCTACTTTCTGTCTCCCTGGCTTTGCTTATCCTGGGCATCTTGCAAGTGGAATCACACACTGTGAGGTCTTTTGTGTCTGGCCTCTCTCACCGATCGTAATGTCCTCAAGGTTCATCCACGTTGTAGTGTGTAGCTGAGTGACAGCCCACATCTAGACGGACCCCTTCTGTTGATCACAGCTGGTGTGCATTTGGTCGATCCCCGGTTTGGGCTCCTTTTTAGAATTGAACGGCGCAAGGAGTGTGTCGAGGGTCTGCATGGACGCGTGTGTCCAAGGACTTGCATCCTCTTTCCAACTGTGACTATCCTGGGAGTCCACAGACCCCTCCCTCGGCCTTCAGTCGCTCCCGGTTTCGAGGGGGACAGAGCGTTCCCAGCCCGAATGCAGTGAATACTAACTTTTCGGCCAGAGGAGCCGCACCCACCGGGATGGGGCCTGCTATCACCGCTGCCAGGGCCACGGCCTAGGGGCTCAGTGGCTCTCTGCTGGAGTGGCTGGCATCCACATATGCCTGGCAGCTCAAGTCCCCAGCGAAACCCATGCCACACTCTTAAATATTTTAGCAAATAAAAAATTTTTAAACTGTGCGGCCAGATGTCCAAGTTGACAAAGCGCTGAAGGCATCTGACTGATGAAAAGCCAGCGCCCCTGGTAAGTGGGATTTAAAACAAGCCCCGAGGCAAACGTGTGATACTAGAAGCGTCCCGGCCCTCGGCGCCGGGCTCGGGCGCAGGGGTTTGAAGGCGAGCGTCCATCTGTCACGCCATGCGTCCTGACGCTCAACAAAGCTGCATGGATCTCAGAGCGGCCACCACTCTGCCCTGCAGCAGGCCCGGGCGGGACTCATGTCACAGAGGAAGGGCTGTCAGTATTCATGGTCGGGCTGCTGTGGGGCAGGCGCCTCTCGCCGTGGCGGCTCCTTTTGCTTTGGCTGCAAAGAGGCCTCCAGAGTCTGCAGAAGCACTCGAGAGACAGAGGGACCCACGGAGGCCACTGTCCTCGCCTGGACAGAGGGAGAGGTCAGCCCAGGGCTCCCGTGAAGGCAGACCTCTCCCCAGACTGAGGGCAAGAGAAGGAGAAAGGGGGCCCTGGGGGATGGGAGGCCCTGGGGGGAGGGGTATATGCTGAAAACTACCTGAATCAGCAGGAAGCCTGAACTCGGTTGTTGTTTCTAAATCCTGGGGTTGAGTTCCAACACTGCTCTCCAAACGTGTGCACGTAGCTCAGGAAGAACTGACCACGGGGTCCGGGATAGCTGGGACAGCTGGCCTCGCCCATGGGGGGAGGGCTACACGAGCCGGTCTTCCAGGTGCGCTGGTCCTGGTCTCCTTTGCACCCCGGAGTTGCTGGTTCTGACCATGCTGGTGACGGTGGTGTTGATCTTCGGTGTCCCCGTCACCTTGAGCTCAGGAGGGACCCCTGCAGAGCCCAGGGGGAGGGGTGCTGGTTCAGGCCACTGCGCCCTGGGTCCCAGCATCCGAGAAGCACCGCACCCCCGTGGGCCTCCCTGTGGCTGCACGGACCCCAGTTAGCCCTGGTGTCTGGAGACCTAGTGAGGGTCCGAATGAATCCCGGGAGCTGATCCACGTGGGGAAGAAAAAGGGTCATGTCCCGGAGAACAGCGTTATCGCTGGGAAAGTCACGCACAAGTTGCTTTCTGGGACCCCGATCGACCCTTCATGTGATGCCAGGGGACCCAGGCGGGCCATTAGTAAGAGGGCGGAGCCCACTGGGTGTCTGCTGGTCCCGCGGGCGGCAGGGCTGGGGCGCACCTCCCGGCCCGGCAGAATCTTAACCCCCATTTCACAACCCAGGACGCTGAGGCTCTCGGCGGCCAGCAGCTGGTCCAGGCCTTAGGCCCTACCTGGTCAGGGACGCCTCACCCGCTGTTCACAGCCTCCCCCTTTCCAGCCAGATCAGAGCGTCTGCAGTGGGACAGGGCCTGCGGGCTGTTCCAGTCCCAGGACCCCTTCCATGTCTCAGCAGAGCACCCCCTCCAGAACGTTCTAGCACAGCCTGCATTTCAGAACAACGAAAATACCACAGAGGAAGTTTTATTATTGGGGTTTTTATATCAGACCCAGAATGGCCAGTCCTGTGATATAAAATCATTACCGCAGTTAAACCCATTCCGGTAATAAGTGCAGCATTTACTGCTGCCCATAAAGGATGATGCCAGGGGACTGAGGGAGCCAGTGTATCGGACGCTGCGCCTCCTGAGTGCTCGGGCCGGGCGTCGGGGGCCGGGCGACCCACTGGCGGTGGCTGGAGACCCTGTTCTGGCCCAGGGTGACAGGTCACATCTGCTTATCAAATGCCTCCGACTTCCGAGCACGACCCAGGCACTGAAGGTGGGGCCCAGGGGACAGATGTGGCCCAGGAGACAGTCAGCAGAGATCCCCAGAGAGACAATAGCAGTCTGCCCTTGGAAAGGATTGACGAGGAGGTTCCTCACATGTGACCCCTGGTTGAGACAGTCACGTCCAACTATAGAACTTGGACACTTTGACTTTGACTTATGCTTAAGTCAAAGAAATAAACATCTAAAGGTTGAATTCAGACCCTGTGATTGTTTGTGGGAACATTTTTGCATGTAGGATGGGGTATCTATGGGGGATTTTCTTTCAGTCCCTTCAAGGGAACTATGCTAACGTTGTAGCTTTAAGCTACATCTCCGAACTCTTTGACAATCCTCCCCTCAGGAAAAGGATTAATTCCCTCTTCCTGAGTGTGGCCTGGACCTAATGACGTGCTTCTAACGAATAGAAAGTGGTGGGAGGGATGGTCTGTGATTTCTAAGACAAGATCATCCATCACTCTTGGCCCCAGGGACCAGCTGCCCTGTCGTGAGGACACTGGGGCAGCGCCGTGGACAGTCCACGGGGCCAGAAACTGGGGCTTCCAGCCCAGGGCTGTGTGATCTAGCCAACCTGGAAGGGGACCATCCAGCCCCAGTCCAGCCTCCAGATGACCAGAGCCTCCACTGACACCCGGGCTGCATCTCACCAGACACCTTGAGGGAGCCACTCCTGAACCGTGATCCCCAGAAACTGAGAGATAACGAACGAGTGTTATTGTTTCAGGCTGCGAAGTTTGGGGCTTATTTGTAACGCAGCAACAGGTGCGTTGCTGCACAGGTGTACCTGATACACCCAGTAAGGACGCAGTCAGGTCTCCGGGTGGGAAGAAAATGTTAAGGTTGCTGTGGAGTGACCAGCACTTGGGTTGGGGACCCCTTGGCCCACGGTCTCTGCCCTAGGGTCTCCTCCCCTCTCCCCACGTCCCCACCAGCTCTGCTCATGGTAAAGCACCTCCCACCACGAGCTGGACCCCGTTGGGTGGGTCGCAATCTACCCCTCAGGGTCAGAGGCCAAGGCTGGTCCTGCCTCACCAGGCCTTCGGGTGGGTCTTGGGACCCTGTGGAGTCCCTTCCTCAGGGAAGTCATCCACCTCCCTCGACTGGGCAGTGCTTGTTGAAGGAAGGAAGGAAAGGACTCAGAGGGACCCAGCAGCCGCCGCGACCCGAGACAGCCCTTCACCTGCTCCGTCACCTCCCACCTGTGACACATGAAGAAGGTTTTCCTAGGACGGCTGATGCCTGGGGGTTGCCGGAGCGTCCAGCAGGCGCGCCCATCACATGACTGTCAGGGCCTGAGTCCACGTGACCCTCCCACAACTCCACGACGTGGCTCCTGGTGGTGCAGAGGCCGTGGGTCCATCTAAGCGGCTCTGCACTGTTTCTGGGGGCCTGCGGGCTGACCTGCAGACGGGACGGGAGTGCTGTGTGCACCCAGAGGGTGGTGTACGCCATCGGCCAGGGGCCTGGAGCAGCCGCCACCGGCTCTTCCCTGCCTTCCTGTTCCTCTGGGAGAATAAAGCCACAGAGGAGCCTGGCCGAGCCACGGAGGAGTCGGCTGCGCCTCGAGGGGCGGTGGGCACCCTTGTAACCTCCAGGGTGGGCTCTGCAGTGGCTTCCGTGGTTTCCATAGCGGAGTACGCAGACTGGCGTTTGAACAGCAGAAAAGCAGTCTCTCCTGGTCTGGGGGCCAGAGGTCCAAGGTCAGAATGCAGGCAGGCAGGTGCTCTCTCCGGAGGCTCCCTACTGAGCCCACGAGCCACAACTACTGAAGCCCGCGTGCCTAGAGCCCATGCTCTGCAGTAAGAGAAGCCACCGCAATGAGAAGCCCACGCATCGCAATGAAGAGTAGCCCCCGTTCGCCACAACTAGAGAAAGCTCGCGTGCAGCAACGAAGACCCAATGCATCCAAAAATAAATAAATAAATTAAAAAAAAAAAAAAAGAATTATAATTGGAGCTGGTGAGAAGTGAGGCTGCTTGTGAAGTGAGGCTGCTGGTTGGGGTCCGAAATGGCTGCATAGTCACCAAGGGAGACCTTGAGGCCACAAGGTTGCAGCAGGCAGGTGGTGTCCTCGGACCTGGTACAGTTCAGAGAAAGTTCAAGTTCCCGGTGGGGCAGGGCCGCGTCTTGACACCAGATCCTCGATGGCCGCTTGACTCGACTTTTGTTCACCTGAACTGTGGTCACTCCTTTATAGTTTCAGTTTGTCATCAACCATGTCAGGTAGTATTTGCAGGGTCCACGGATTCGGATGTGGACATATTTGGGGGCCACCACTCAGCCCATGACTGCTGCTTTCTGGTTTTAATTAAAGACATTCCCGGTGGTGGGAAGAGGGCTCAGAGTATAGAAGTACCCACCGGGAGCCACTCCCCCTTTGACCTGCCTGCCGGGCCCTGAGCGCCCTCCTTAGGAGCGCCTCAGGGCAGGGTCTCGTCCTTCCAGAGAGACTTTACATCTGTGTAAATATCCCCCCTTGAAGCCTGTTGTAAACTGCTTCTTGTTGCTTTTCCACATGGTCAGTCGTGGAAATGGCCCCTATCCGTGAGTGTGATCACCCTGGTTCTGGCCCATAGGTGCGGCCAAGTGGCTTCCCGGCCCTATCGCTGGCAGGAGGTCTTGGAGGTGTCTTTCTCCAGGGCCCCTACTGTGACGAGGGACGTGTTCCCACAGCAGGACTGCTGGCCCAAGGCCTGCGCCTCTTCCACAAGGCCAGATTGCCTTTCCACAGAGAGGGCGGCACAGCTAAGCCAGACCTGTCACCATGTTCCCGAATGAGCAAAGTGTCCAAAGGAAGTACACGTGTGTGCAGGCATGTGAGCATGTGTGTGGATGTGTGCAAACGTGTGCATATTTCCGTGTGCGTGCAGATGTGAGCACATATCTGAATATGTGGTACATGCATGCGTGTGGAGGTGTGTGTGCGTGTGCGTGCCCGTGTGGGGGGTGTCTCTTGGGTCCCGGAATGAAAGGGGCCATGTGGGATGAAGAGGAGGGTGGTAGGAAGGGGGCGTCCTGGTCGGGCTGGGCGTGCAGCTGGGTCCCCCAGCAGGACCGGCTTTGCGGGCGGTGGCCTGAACAGTGTGCCTAGAGCCAGGCCCTCAGAAGGCTGTCGCCATCCTGTAATTCTGAATCATTTTGGGACTAGGCTCCCACATTTTCCTTTTACGCTGGGACTGCTATTCTGTAGCTCATCTGGCCCCCAGGAAACCCACTGAGTCTTCGGAGGCAGGGCTGCCAGGGTGGGGTCTGCGGCCACGTGAGTGGCCCTGGTCAGTGGGCTTCAGGGAGGCTCAGGGCTAAGTGTGCAGGGGCCGAGGACAGTGGCCAGGGCAGCAAATCCCAATACAGGACACCCACTGAAATCTGAACGTCAGATAATCAAGAAACGCGTTTTCAGTGTATGTCCCATGCAATTATTTCAGGCAGACTCTCACTCAAAATGACTCCTGTGTTTACCTGGCAACCCAGCTGGGGTGTCCGGCCAGGTAGATCTGTCAGTGGGCACCGCCCGGCCCCGGCTCGCAGGCGGGTTTGCTTCCGTGTGGAGCAGGCAGGCGGGGTCGGGACCAGAGGCATCTGGGGAGAGCGGCGTGGACCGCGCCATCCCCAGAATTTTGGCCGCATTTAATATGCGTAATGGCGAGGAAGCAGGTCGGTTTGAGATTAGCACCCATCACGGAACGAGGGCAGCAGCCATCCATCTGGACGCGCTCCTGTGGGTCCAGTCGGCGGCTCAGCCCACAGGCCTCGCCCACTGGCGTCTGCTGGTCTTCATCTAATGAGTGATTTGGGATTAAAATGGGAGCCAACAACAGGGCCCCGATCTATATTAAATCTCCACAAAATGAAAATTGCAAAGATTTACTTTAGGGTCATTGCATGAGGGGATTTAATCACAGCCTCATCCCTAACGTCCCCTCGCCACCGGACAGACAACTGAGCTGCTGCACGGAGGATTAGGAATGCCTCCTGTTTGTGAAGACAGCTTCCCGCTGACGTCTGTGCCCTGGGCACCCACAGGTTCCACTGGGACAAGGCCGGCGGCATATTGGGGCACTCAGGTCACACGTGGCCGCAGCCCATGTAAATGGCACCAGCATTTACCTTGACGACGGCCCGTTACAGGCACTTTGCTTCTTAGAGCCTCTTCTCCATATTTTTCTATCAAAAAAGTACAGCAGGAGAAAAAAGCTGACACCAGATTTGAGCAGAAAACCCTCAGACAGTGGCTGTGAGGCGTGGCCCCGGGCCCTGGTTTACCTCCCAGCTACGACCTGCTCGCATCTCCCCGGCCGAGGCCCTTCGCACGCGTGTCAGCGTTTCCGTTTCCTTACGAGAGTCCGTGGTTTCTGGCTTCTGTTCCGTGGTTCCCAGTAAGGGGCTGGGCGTCTCCAGGTTAACGCTAACTGACAAGCAGCTTAATGGCAGCCCAGGGCGCTGAGCTCACGGAAAAGTGATATCACGGGGCACCTGCCTCCTGGCCCTCCCGGGGCCCCTCCGTGACCACTGCTGTCGTCCTCATCTAATCAGTGCTTAGGGCGTCCACCGCAGGCCCGCGCTGTTCCGGCCCCTCACGAGGACGCGCGTGGCCGTCAGGCCAGCTCAGGGGGCCGGACGCGGTCACCCTCCCTCGCCTTTCCCGAGCCTGGACCCCTTCAGCGACTCCTTCCCAAACCCTCACCACCCCTCACCCTGTCGGAGAAACCACGCCCAGGTGTTCCTTGAGAGGACGTGTTTTGGGAAAGAGGAAGAAATTCAGGAGACAGACGGGCAGTCGGCATCGACGGGGCTGTGGACTCTGGGCCTCGTTCTGGGCCTGCCCTGGACGGCCGGCAGGAGCCATCTTTGGAAACCTTCCCTTAAGGAGCAAGGTGGGCCTGCTCACCTCCTCCCCCAAAGCCTCTGATGTCACAGCGGCTCACGCAGGGCTGCTTCTGCAGAAATCAAGCTGGCCCATGACTTTCAAAGACTGGCACCCACGGTGGGTACAGTAGGATCACGGTGACAGCAACGCACGGCCCGTGGGGGCGGGCGAGGGGCTAAGGGTTAGGAGACCCCTCATCCAGCTCCCCCGAGTCTCTTGTGTCTCTGCGACCACCACCCCGCTTCACAGATGGTAACCTTGGCAGGGCTCGGACACACTAGGCCGAGAGAAGAGGCCAGACCCCCGAATTTCACACCGTAAGCGTCCATTTAGAAGACCTCCCCGAAAAAGCAACACTACAGGGCCAGAAAGCAGAGCGGCAGTTTTGGAGTCAGGAGAGCACAGGAGGTCTTTCTGGGGTGCGGGCAAGATCCCATACCCTGCCCCGTGGTGGCTCACGGCCGTATGCGTTTACCAAGATTCAAGGAACTACATCTAAGGCGGGTGTGCATTTTACCGGGTGTCAGTTACACGTCAATAAGCCTGACCTGAAAAAACCCAATTGCAGGTGACAACACAGTTCTGGAAATAGATGGTGGGATGGTTGCGTGACCTTGTGAAGGAACGCAATGCCGCCGGTGTGCGCTTCAAACGGTTAAACGTTAGTTTTATGTTAAGTATGTCTCTCCACAGTAAAAAGAGGAAAGAGCAGCTCTGTGAAGAATGAACCGACGGCCCCTCTGGAGCGGCTGCCCTGCATCTCCTCCACTGCGGGTCTGCTGGTGGCCCGAGGGGGGTCGTGGTCTGCAGCAAAGGGCCACACCGAGTTTGTGGTCGCAGACGCGGGGCCGTTACCTCACCTGGCCCGGAGCACAGCTGGCATTGATGAAGCACCGAGGGGGTTGGGGGCCGAAGCCGCATGTCAGGACCCCCCCCTCAGTCCTCCCGGCAGCTCAGAGCCCGCGGCTGCCTCACCAGGGTCCCTGGACGGGGAGGGAACGGATCCGGGGCTCTGCGGTCCTGGCCCAGGACACTGGGCAGAATGCCTGCCGGAGCCGCCTGCGGGGTCCCCTGACCTTGTTTGTTCACTTGTCATTATTCTGGAAACATTGTTCGTTCCCCTACAGGGAGGGCGGCGAGGGGCAGTGGAACGCAGAGCACCTCCTTTCAAACGACGTCTTGAGCGGTTCTGTGGGCTGTAATGAGGCCGCTTAATGAAGTCAGCATCCTTGAAAGTTCGCCCGTGACCCTCATCTGTCAGCACAGCCACTTCCCGGCACGGTATGAATTAACCATCACCTCCTGCAGTGCAGAGGGAGTGCGCCGCGGGAACGAACAGGTTTAGGGGATGCAAGGCCCCGCAAGATCACTGTTTAACCAGCCTTGTTAAGCAGAAGGTGAGGGCGGAATCGCCCCACAACATGCTCGTTAGGAGGCGCTGAACCCCAGCGGCCCCTGTTCCTACAGCTCAGTTAGCAGCCGTGGCCTCCTCCTTCCCCTGACGCCCAGAGACCTCTGTCCTGCAGGGAGGGCTCCCCTCTACCTCTGTTGAAATCAGGATGGGCTATGGGTTAGGTGGGGAGGGTCTGGCGCTGGGGCTGGCCAGGCTGGGTGACCAGGGAACTGACCGCAACTCAGGGAACACCACTCTCACCCCCGTATAGCTCTCCATGACCCGTCTCTGCGGTCACTCCTGACTGTGGCCACACGGCCATCCAGGCTCCCTCACTGTGAGGACATTCCCTGAGACCAGGTGGAAACCTCCCCTCTCGGGTCCTGTCCGCGGTCCACGAAGGGGCATCTCACCCACCTTCCGGGACAGCCGAGTAGCAGTGAGCTCCTCTTCCGGCCCCCGTGGGCACGAGTTGGCCTCGGCAGGGGATGAAAGAGTTTACAGCGTGACTCGCATGTACGTTCAGGCACGGACACACACGTGCTCACCCACGCGCACACCCGCACGTGAGTGATGCTTAGGCAGAGAGGATGGTTGCCCCGGCCCCTGTCCACCTGGCTCCAGGCTGGGCTGAAGGCCGAAGAAGGCCGGTCAGCGGTTCTGCTGGATCAGGCATCCCTTCCCAAACCAGATGCAACCAACACTGCCCTGGGGGCAGTGAGCAGGGTCATGAGACCCCAAATCTGTGATATTTCAAGAAGCATGCGTGTTAGGGAAATAGGGCTACCCAGAGGGAGGGAAAGGGTTATAGGCCCTTCTTTTTTCCCAAGTGTAGCTGCAGGAGAGAGAGAGAGAGAACGAGCCAGGATATGTGTGCCGGGGGCCCTGGAAGCAGCCCTCGGACATTCTGGGACGGCGCTTTTCATCCCATCTGGCAGCCTCAGGTCCCCGACATGGGGCAGGAGCTAGTGGAAAGCTCTGGAACATCACTGCTGACCCCACAGCCCAGAAGAAAGATCCAGGGGTGTGAGAAGAGCAGTTGTTTTCACATCCTGGCCTCAGGTAAAAGGCTTTACGTTTATTTGGAAACCCAGACCCCTGAACAGAAAATAAACACCTTCCTATGTGTCTGTGATGCCCTCCTGGAACCCTCAGCTGTGTGAGGGCTGCAAGGACACCAGCAGTTGTGCTGGTCAGGGATGTGCTGGAAGGAGGAAGGGTCTTAACGCCCAGAGGCTTGAGACACGACCCCTCCCACCCATAATCTGGGCGCCACAGGCCAGAGAGCGACTCACAGACAGTGGGGTTTCTGCGTCCCTATCACTAAACCGTGTAGATGTGTGCACTCCTGAGCGAGCAGCTTGTGGTCAGTGGACGGCGTCCAGGCTGCTCTGTACAAACCGTCCCAGGACTGGGAGTAACTTTGGCAGAGGGGACCTGGCTCCTGCCTGCTCAGTGGCCACGCAGGGCTGGGTCACGCGAGCCGCTCTCCGGACCCCCAGGCAGGTGTGGGCTGAGCCCGACCCTGACTCGCGTCCCCAGGTGTCCGCTGGCTCTGGTTGTATGCACGAGGTGCAGAGACCGGCCGCTTGTTCCCAGGGATCTTGTAACTTGGGTGCCGTCTGCAGTCAAATGCAGGGACACACGGGGAGGGCCGGGACACAGCTCCGGTGCCGCAGGCCAGCGGGCTGCAGGGTGACGAAGGTGACAGAAACGCATCCTGGCAGATGCCTTGTGGATATCAGAGAGCCTTGCGGGTCCTGAATGTGTCTCGGGATTTGAAGCCAGGTTCCCAGGCTGGCCTGGCCTCATTAGGGCACCGAGAGCCGTCCTCGGGAACTGGGGGGACTGGGCTCCCGTCAGGCCGAATCAGGGCCCCCAGGAGAGCAACTGACTGTGGGCTCATTGCTTAGACAAAACGGGGCTCGGAGGCGGAACCAGGCCGCCTGGAAGGCTGGGCCACTTCCAGCGCACTGGCGAGCTGCTCCGCGAAGGCCCTGAGCTAGGACCGCGCTCCCGTCCCCGGTGGCAGCACCGTGTGCGCAGGCCGGCTGCCACCCCAGGAGGCCTTGTGTGTCGTGGGGGACAGAGGCCCACGCGTGGCTCTGCACTGCGTTCTGAGGGCTGTGCCTCTAGGAAACACAGGCTGAGGCTCTGGGGCCACGAAGCAGCTTCCCTTTGTATCCCCACCAGGCACCAGCCGGTCAGTTCCACAGAGCTGACCACAGAGCAGAAAGGGTTTATTCAGAGACCCCCTCGCATGCGTGCATCTTACAAGTGTGACCCGCCTCATGTTAACCTCCAGAATAATTCTGGCCGTCTTCCCACGCAGAGAGCCACACTTGAAAATCAGCTTTTATACCATGACATGAATGCACAGGCCTCGGGCACTTCAGACTGGAAAGAAAACAGCACAAGTCACTTTTTAAAACAAGGAAAACACCGGATCAAAGGTAACTTTGCTAATTATTTCAGCCTTTCTGCATTTATGGTAATGGGGGTTTTGCTCCTTTGGGGTTAAATGTGCAAACCTGTATTAACTTTCTAATTTTATGGAACAGGCTTTAGTTGGGGAGTTGAAACATCTAGAGTTGCGAGCCCAAAGAGGTAATTGTTGGAGAAATGATTTAATACATCATAAATCCCTCTATTTCCATCCCTTCAAATGGGATACCAAAAGCGATTAAAGACTAAAAACATATCACAAGCAAATTCACATGATAACATTGCTGTAATCCCTGTCTGCTGGATTAACCAGGGCCCAGGGGCCTCTGCTCCGAGGCTGCAGTGGGAGCCCTCGCAGATGCCGAGGGAGAGGCCAGGCTGGCCGTGCCGGTCGGAGTGATGGTTGGTGCATTTCCCCCATCATTTCAGGAAAGCCGTATCTGTCCTCTATGAGGCAGAACCTCTTCTGTGAACGTTCCCAACCTGCAAGGAAATAAGACGGGCGTATCTGGCAAAGCAAGGGTCGGATTACTCCTAAGGGGAAGCAAGGCTCCCCAAGGAGTCTTCTGTGAAGAAGTGAAAAGGAAATCCCACCTTTGGGATGAAATCAACAAAATGAAATGGTGGAAGCCACGTGCCTGGTACTTGCGGGCCTGTGTATGAACTCGTGTGGGCTGGGTGCCCCTTGCGTGCTCCATACCCCTGGTCCTTGGGAGCAGAGCCAGGTTTGGGTAGAGTTCTGCCCCCAGAGTCTGGGTGCCTTTACTGGAAACCAGGGATGCTGCTTTAGGTGCGTGAATTTCCTACCGGGATAAACAAAGATCTTCGGGCGTAAAGTATCTTGGGCACCGTCTGAACCAAAAGCGCCGGGGCCACGCCAGTCACGTTGGTTAGTGAATGAAGATGGGGTGTAGGACCTTGGCGGAGCAACTTGCCTCCTCTGACCCCAGCCAGGGACCCCTACGGAGCCACTGGGATTGAGAAGGCTGCCCCAAGCCCCCAGGAGCCAGGCTTCACGGGCTCATAACCTGAGCGTGAAGGAGTCTTGGTCTGAGAGTCATTCAAGCAGCAGCCAGCGTGGCCGACCCCTTCATTTGTGGGGTCAGTAGAGGAAGAGGCTCTGTTGGCTCAAGGCAATCCCTTGGCCAGAGTGGGGAGGACCCCGTGGTCACTCCGCTGGCTCCCTAGGTGTGGGTGTGGTTGGCTCGTGCAAGGCTGATGCACTGGGACCAGCAACTAGTGGACACACGGCTTCCACTCTTGGTAGAAAACTCACGATGGTTCTTCTTGCTGCCCGCCCCAGCCCCAGCAAGATTTGGTGACCCGGGATTGAGAGTGGCTGGGACAGAGCCTCTCCTATCTGTCTAGCGCTAGAATGTATTCCCCGAATTTGTGGAGGTTTCCTGCTCATTATTCAAATGCACTTTGAATGCTTTGCGTTTTTACCGTCTAGAGCTGCTGTCTCCACTGGGGCGGCCACAAGCCACACGTGGCCGCTGAGCACTTGAAGTGGGCTGTTCTGAATCGAGACGGGTTCTGAGTGCGAGACATTGGATTCTGAAGGCTCGGTACCAGAAAGAGAACGTGAAAGATCTCCTAATAATTTAAAAACATTGATTGCATGTTGAAATGATAATAGTTGGCCTATGTTGGAACAAATAAAAGTCATTAAAACTAATCTCATCTGGGGCTTCCCCGGTGGCGCAGCGGTGGGGAGTCCGCCTGCCGACGCAGGGGACGCGGGTTCGTGCCCCGGTCCGGGAAGATCCCACGTGCCGCGGAGCGGCTGGGCCCGTGAGCCACGGCCGCTGAGCCTGCGCGTCCGGAGCCTGTGCTCCGCCACGGGAGGGGCCGCGGCAGTGAGAGGCCCGCGTACCGCTAAAAAAAAAAAAAGAAAAGAAAAAAAACCTAATTTCATCTACTTCTCTTTCCTTTTCTTAACGTGGCCACCGGAAATTGTAAGAGTCCACACGTGGCCGGCACTCTCCTTGTTGGGGCAACCCCGGTTTCAAGGGCTCTCGTTAATATCTTGTTCCTCTGAGAACAAGCTGTGTCAAATCCCAGCTACAAGCAAAGCCCTTTCGTACTTCACCCCTCCCCCAGCGCTGGAGAGGGGCGCGCTCCGGGTTAGGTGCGCGGTGCTGAATTGTTTCAAGTTCATACACAGCAATTCGTGCCACCCCTGTAGGAGAGCAAGCCTTCGGGGAAAACACCAGAACCCCCATCAGAAGTTTCCAGAGAGTCTCTGGCAACAGAGACAGGCAGCGCCAATAGGCACCCCTGGTTGGTTACACTTGGGGCAAACAGGCCACGTGGCGGCGGGGAGGGGGCGGTCAGACCTTTCGTGCTGGGAATGCTCTTCCAGTGTCTAGGTTGTCTTAGAATGAGGAGTTTGCTGTGCAAACTTGGGAGAGGCCAAACGACATTTACTTTGATACTCCAGGTGGCTTGATTAGCAGCTGCTGTCAAGAAACCCACCGAACTTCACTTTGAAAAACTCCTCCACACAACCCTAGGGAACAGCACGCTGACATTTTTGGAGAACAGTTAATAAACAGCTTTAAGAAAAGTTTAAATTTAATTTAACTTTTACTTAAACGAAGTTATTGGAAGGACTTCTGACTACTAAAACGGCTTTCTAAAAATTCTTATTTTTCACCTAGAGGGGGCAGAGAGATTTTTTTCCTTCACCGTTTTCTTATTATTTCGTACATTGCTGAGCGGCTGCTTACAGATAAGCTGTCTGCGTCTTAGAGACTTTTTGGACTCTGTGATTTGGAAGCATGTGGCCCAAACTGACACAACTCCCCGAACACTGAAATTATGAGCTCAGTCACAAATGAACACTATTTAAATTGATATTAAAATTTAATCGTATTAGTCAAAAAATTAGCTGAAATCAAATACTTTATTCTGAATATAAATGATGCACTTTAGCCGGAATAAGCAGCTCTGTTTCAGACTATAAGTAACTTATAAAGTTGATTCAGGGTCACTTTGAAATGACCCTAGAAGTTGGTGACACTTGGGTACGCAGTGATCTAAAAGAAATTTGAAACAGTTTCCAACGCTCAGCTTTTTGAATGTGCAAAACTGATAAACTAGTCCGTTATGGGAAAACAAGACAATAAGAAATAAATATGGAAATTCGCAAAAACCAGTATTAAGCACATGTCTTTATGAATAAGACTTAATCACACACTTCATTTTGCAAATACAAAAGGGTCTTTTGAAATGTATTAACTAAAGTTAACTGCTGTAGACAGGCTGCTTTGCAGGGCCGCGGTTCTCTCTCCCTATTAGCATAGCATTAGCGACAGCCGAAGAAATTGGGTTGATAAAGCCGGATGTCGTAGCAGAGCCGCTCCGGCGCAAACTGGCGCGGACAGCTCGGTCCCCCAGGGCGGCCGGCCGGCTGTGCTGGGGGGGCCGGGCCGGGGGGGCGAGGGGGACCCCGGCTGGTGGCAGAGTTCTGAGTTGAGCACCGACTTTAAAAAACACAGACCCCCGTCCTCACACCGACTTTAAAATAGAGACCCCATCGCGGTTCGCACCGGCCAGGGCGCGGCCCCCACCAGCGTACTCACCGTGGCCCGGTCTCCTCTCCCGGAAATGTGCGGGGTTGGTGGGCTGGGGGCTTGGCCGGTCGCCAGGGCTAGACCAGGCCCTCCCCTGACACCCCAGGACCCCTCCTCCATGAAGCCGCCTTTAAGCAGAGGGCGCGCCGAGGTCTCCATCCAGCTCCACCCGGGCCGCGCCAGGGTGTGGACGATCCGGCGGGGGGGGGGGGGGGGGGCGGGCATTGGTGGCTGGGGAGCCCAGGGGCTGTTTAGGGAACGAATTCTGCAGCCGGCGTTAGCGTCCTTTCACCTCTAGGCAAGCAAGAAAACAAACACAACAGACTTGGGAGCCACAAAGCTCCTGGCCAGGGTCTTCTTGCGGCTGCGGCCCGGCTTCTTTGAAAACGACAGCTGCGGGGCCGGGGCGGGGCTCATCCCGCAGCTCCGCTGCTGCGGCTCGGGGGTCCTGGAGCAGGCAGAGGGGGAAGGTTCCGGGCGCGGTGCGTCCTCGGGGACACGCCCACCCGGAGCGCGGCCCGGAGGTTTGGCAAGAGCGGCCGACGGGGGCCAAAGACGCGCTCCAAAGCGAGGGCCGCGACCCGCCAAGGTGGGCTACGCTGTGTCCCGCGCTCCGCGAACCCCCGGGTGGCTCAGGGGAGGACCACCTGCCCTGGGGTCGCGACCATCCTGGTTTTGAGGCTGAGCGGCGGCGCCCGGACAAGCACGTTTGGTCACCCCCGTCCCGTCCCCAGGGTCGAGGGCTGGGGCGTCGGGAGGGTGCCCGTTGGGCGCTTTGGGCTCCAGGGCATGGATTCCAGCGCCCCGCTGTCCGGTTCCATCCCGCGCCCGGACGGGCTTTGCGCTTCCCGCGGGCCCAAATGTTCAGCACGCAAGGGCTGGAAGCGAGGCCTGGCCGCCTTCTCCCCGTGGGCGGGGTCCGATGGGGGCAGGGTGACACAGTCATGGGGGCAAGGTAAAATGAAGGACGCGTGCGTAAGGAAGGGGCGGCCCGGGGCCCTTACGGCTTCCCGTTACAGTGTTTGCAAAGCGCCGAGGGCGTCCCGGAGAAGGCGGCGCACTTGTCTGGGCAGGGCAGCGCGGGGCCGGCGGAGAAGGGGTACACGGCGGCCTGGCCAAAGGGCGTCAGGGGCGCGGCGGCCACCGGAGCGGCCAAGCCCTGGCCCTGGTTGAGGTAGGCCACGAGGCGCCGCATCTCGTCCAGGGCCTGTGCCTGCATGAGGATGTAGTTCTTGGCGAGCAGCAGCGTGGCGATCTTGGAGAGCTTGCGCACCGACGGGCTGTGCGCGTAGGGGATGACGGCGCGCAGCCCGTCCAGCGCGTCGTTGAGGTCGTGCATGCGCCGCCGCTCCCGCGCATTGATGCTCAGCCGCAGCGAGCGCTGCTCCCGGGGCCGCCGCCGCCCGTCAGCCGCGCCCCCGGGCCCGCGCCGTCGCCGCCGCTGCTCGAAGGCGTCATCCTCGTCGCCGCTCTGCTCGCCGCTGCTCTCGGCCGCCGCGGCCGGAGCTCGGGGAGCGGGCGCCGCGGGGAGGTCGCCGCCCGGGCCCGGCGCGCCGTAGCCGCGGGCCGCCTCGGGACCCCGGGCCGCCCCGTAGGCGAGGCCCACCGCCGCCGCCGCCGCGTAGCCGTGGCTCAGCGCCAGGTACGCGTCCCCCGACAGTGACTTGAGCTCCGCCATGGCCGCGCCTCCGGGGCCCGAAGGCTCGCCGGGCAGGCAGGCGCTCATGCGGCCCGGCCCGAGCCGCCCCGGGGTCTGCGCGCGCGCGCTGGCCGCTGCCGCGGCCTGGGTACCGCTCCCGGCTGGCGCGTCCGTCCGGCAGTCCGTCGGTCGGTCCCGGGGCCTCCCCGCGCCGGGGCCTCTGGGTCCCGCCCCGGCCCCGCCTCCTGGTCTCCTCCCCCTCTCTCTTCTCTGTCCTCTACCCCCGACGACCCCCTCCTCCCCACCTCTCGCTGCCGCGCGCAGGGCTGGGCTGCGGAGGGCTCTACCTTCTCCTCGCGCCGCTCCTGCTTTAAGGTGCGGAGGCGCCCTCTGGGACTTCGCGGCCGTCCAATCAGAGGGGACTTGGTGACCGCCTCTTCCCGGAGCCCAGCTCCACCGGCGGCGCAGACCGATGGCCAGGGGTGGGGCGCCGCCGGGATGGAAGGAGCTGGAGGTCTGGTTGGAGACGGCTGTGGAAGCCGCGGGACCCGGGAGAGCTGTTCCTGCTTCCCGGCGTCTCCAGCTTCTGCCTCCTGCCACGCCCGGGGGTTGCCGTCACTGTGCGCCCCCGTCCCTCGTGGGCACCCGCCTCAGGCCGCCTTGTCCTCGTCTTCGGTACCATTTGCAGGAGCCACCTCCGGCGTCGCGCAGGCAGGTATCGGAGCAGGGAGCGCGCAGCTCACCGCGGACGCCTGACCCGCCGAGGCCGGAGGAGGTGCAGAGCGCACGCCCGGGGCGCTCGGTGGGCGCCCTCCAGGAGCGGCCTCACAGCAGGGTAACCCGCGGGGCAAAGGGCGCGATCCGAACGCCCTGAGGCCCGGCTGGGCTGGGCCTTCCCCGCAGCTGGCCCTTTCGTGGGTCTCCAGCCCCCGCCGCGCAGTTTCCGGGGACAAGTGCGTCTTGAAGATGTTTCCACGCTCCCTGAAGTCTTAGTGACTTGAGGCAGGGATCGGAGATTTAAGGACAAAAACCTCTTGTTTAGGCAAAACCTTGTTTCAATTCTCTGCTATTTCTGGTGAAAGGTTTTTTCCATGGTTTGCCCTACCATAGAGGAGGAATTTTCTCAGTTTTCTACTTGGGGGCGGGGGCGAGGGCTCCACCATGAAGTTGGGGAGCATGGCAGCTCTGCTGGAGAAAGCAGATGGGGGCTGCACCGGCGAGGGGCTGGGGCGGGGGCGGGTCCTCTGTCCTGGCCTGAGTCTCAGCCAAGAAACCCCTCCAGGGACGGCTGTGGTGCCCCCAGGTGGACGTCAGACCAGGGGTGTTGTCTGAGCACCTGCGGGGCCCCGGGATGCATGATGCCCGGTTCCGCAATTTCCCCGCCAGCCTGGGCCGGGGAGGGTGTGGGGGCTGGTCATTGGGCGCAGCTCGCCTCAGGGTGACGCACTGGCCGAGCTGGGGTTGCCAGCCAGGAGAGTCCCCATGGCTGGGAGGTTGGGGGCAAGGATTAAGGCCAGACCGTTCGGAAGGTTTGGGAGGGGTGGGGTAATGATGGAGTTTCTAATACAGGTTGAAAAACCCCGGGAGGGTAGGAAGCTGAGAGCAGCCTGGTTCCTTTTTCAAACCTGGGTCCCAGTTTTGTGCAATGGCTGTGGGATGGTTTAGGGCGTCGGCGCACGGCCAGCGCAGCGCCACCTGACCTTTCTCCACATTCTAAGTGCAGTGAGCGCACACGGGCCGCAGGGCTTCGGCAGAGTTTCCAGAGGTGCCTCCTCCTCTCGGATTGAGCCCCATCTGGGGGAATCCTGCCAGCCTCGGGGCTCACCTTTTCAATCTTTCCAATGACAGATGAAGGACCCCAAACTTTCTCCAGGTGGGAAGGTGCCTGGAGGTCTTGTGGAGTTGGCGGGTGATGGTTGCTTCCCACTCAGTCAAGAGATGGTGTCCCCCTGGCCTCCAGCTCAGTACTGCCTGGGAACCACTCACCAGGCCCTGCTGTGTGACCTTGACAGAGTAGCTTAACCTCTCTGTTCTCCAGGTTTCCCAGGGAGAGGAGTAACAGGGATGATCTCAGTGTTGTCGAGTGCTCGGGGCACGTGAGCAGGTGCCAGGTGCTCTTGTGCAGCGAATGGATGAGAGCTGTGTGTGCTCTGGAAGGTTCTGGAAATCCAGCACTGATGGGGATCCTGGCTTTCAAGGGCTTCCATGCTGGATGGGAGGAGACAGGCACAAACACGTGGATCATCAGTCGTGGGAAACACCAGAGTCGCTGTGCTCTGGGCCCTGCGGATGGATGAGGGGAGGGGGGCCCAGGGCTGATGCCTCATCCACCAGCCTGTCCCGTCTGGGGCTGAAGGTGGGCTCAGGGACAAGAAGGGTCTTGGGGGGCTCTCTCCAAGGAGCCCCTGCACTGCCTCCTGGGCTGAGGTCAGGCACGGGCAGGGCGGTGGGGACAGCCCAGCATGGACAGGCCGCCGTGGTGTTTGGGCCGTGGTCTGAAGGGTGAGTGGGTGTCAGGCCAAGCACCTGGGGTGGGGGAGCACCCTGGGGGGCAGGGGGCTTACAGGCTGTTGGAAGGGGCGTGGCAAATTGGAGGGGGCAGCAGGGGACCAGGGTGGGGCCCAAAGACCCAGGGGCGGCCAGTCTGGTGGGGAGTTTGGTCTTTGCCAGGAGGGCAGAGGCCGCCACCGTAGGAGCTCAAGGAAGCATTTTCTGCAGATCACTGCTCCCGCTATGCTCAGGGGGTTTGGGGCACTTCCTCCCGGCTGTCCCTCCAGGCCTGGCAGAGCTGCCAGAGGTGACAGGGGACGTGGAGAGAGGTGGGCCAGCTCCACTGTTACCCCCGCGGCCGACACGAGTGGTGCGGCCTGATGGGGGCCAGTGACCTCCTACCTCTGGGACTCAGGGCTGGAGGGCGGGGGGGTTGAGGGGGCGGGTGTGCTGTGGACAGATTGAGTGTGAGGGCGTTTGAAGCACCCAAGGGGTGTCTGGCAGGCCCTCACGGGGACATGGAAACGTCGTCAGAGCGTTCAGTAATTGAAGCCACAGGCACCCAGGATATTGGCTTTCAGAAGAGGGGCTGGTGTAGAGCCCCTGCTGTGGCTGCAGGTCAGCATCGCCGGGAGATTAAATTAAATCCGACGTTGGGCCCGGGCCAGAGGGGTCTGACAGTGTCAGTCTGGGGTCCAGCCTGGCCTTTGGGATGTCTACACTCCAGTCCGGGAAGCGAGGGCTCTGGGCCAGTTTCTGAACCTTCAGCAGCTCAGAGAAGGGCTGGAGGCGGGGTGGGGGGCGCGGCCCTTCCTCTGGGGTCCCAGACCCTCGAGCAGCCTCCCCGGAGGGCCCAATCCGGGCGATGCTCCGGCCGCAAATCTTGAAAGCGCAGGGAGAGGCATGGTTTTTGGTCAGACGCCGCCACCTGGTGGCCACCTGGGAGATTGCGCTCCACCCGCTGGCCCTGCTGGTTAATACTCGTTCTCGGGCCCTCCCGGACCCTGTCCACACAAGCCTCACCTCATTCCAATCGTCACTGACAAGCAGCTTGCTTTACGTTAAGAAGCCCCGTGGCCATTCCTGGGCTGGAAGACACCCAAAGAATATTGATTTCAAACCTCTTCGTGTTTTTATTGGTTTTGTTTTGCAGCCCCACACTTGCTTTTGGGTTGAGATTTTTTTTCTGCGATATTTCCTAAGAGCAGGAGGCTAAACGCGGTCGCGGCTCTTTGTTGTTTGGTGTGGACAGTTCCTCCGGGGGGAGGTCTCCGCGGGGAGGTCTCCGCGGGGAGGCGAAGGGCAGCAGGTTGGGGCAGCCAAGACAGCCTCGGGCCTCGCCAGGCAGGGAAGAGGCTCAACGGAGGCTCCTTTGGGGCAGCCTTGGTCCTGCGTCTCAGCTGAGACTCTGCCCCTGCCCCCGTTGTTTCCATGGGTCTCTGGTGATGGAGCGCCAGTCCCGAGGCTCATTTTAGGGACTTGTGTCTCCGTGTACCTCTCACCAAGTGCCTCTGGGTAGCACTTGGTAATTGTCCTTTAAGTCCCCCGAGTTGCGCCTCAGAACCTCTGGTTAGCAGCTCTGGCCTCTGACCGTCCGCAGTCTCCATGTCCCCCTGGGGGGAAGGTAAAGATGGCCCCCAGTCCACTTACAAGAACCTGTTTTTGTTCAAGTTGTTTTTAGAAACCCCGCAAAACCACCACCTCCTGCATTTGGACAGGACTTGACAGTTTACAAAGCCCTCCCTCCCCCCTCCCTTATTCCCCCCACCCCACTAGCGGACACCGTGCCAGGTTAGTCCAGGGTGATGAAAAGAAAAAAAAAAAAAAACCCAACTTTACTGAGATATAATTCGCGTACTATACATCTCCCCCCACTTAAAGTTTAAGATTCAAGGTTTTTAGTCTATTCACAGTGTCATTCAGTGTCCATCATGACAGTCTATTCCAGGGCAAGTTCGTCATCCCCAAAAGACTCGTATCCACTACCTATCACTCCCGTTCCTCCCTTTGCAAACGAAGCCCATGGCAACAAGCAATGTGCTTTCTGTCTCTACGGATTTGCCTGCTTTGGACGTTTCGTGTAAATGGACTCACACACTAGGTGGCCTTTTGTGACTGGCTTCTCTCACTGAGCATGTTTCCCAGGTCCATCCACATTGCAGGAGAGGAGGTTTAATGCCATATGAGCTGCGGGCGTGTGGCCTCTGGGTGGGGCATAGAGGAGACAGTCCCCTGCTACTGACTGTCTCCTGGGTGTTGCTCAAGGCTCTCAGATCACGTCCCGCCAACTGGATCTTCAGATCACCGAAGAGGTAGCCCCTGCCGGGCGTTCAGGTGGGATGCCCGGAATGCATCAGCCTGAATTTGTCTCCCCAAACAGATTCCTCGGTTAGTGGCACAACTTTGACCTGGAGTAATAAAAAGAGAGCTGCTGAGTCCGCGTGAAAACTTGGGGAGGAAGCAGGGGGCCCCCAGGGTTCTGGCGCAGGTGGCTTCAGCTCTGACCTTCCTTGCATGTTCTCTGCCCCCTTTTCTCCATCAGCACATAGATTCCTGGCTGACCTGATCTCCTTCCACTTAAGATGCCTGGTAGCTCCCAGTCACCAGCAGGATAGAGCCCTGCTCCTTGGGGCATTCCAGGTCCTTTACACCTGCCCATCCCCACGCGTGAGCCACATCCAGTGTTGCCCCCAGCGCCAGCCAGGTGGGCTACACTGGCGCCAGTGATGTGGGATGTTTCTGATTTCTGTACTTTGACTTTGGGCATCTGCCCACCTGGAACACCCCTGCCCATTCCACAGGGCTGAACGCACCTCTCTTCCCGGAAGCCCTCCTGACACCCTCCCCCAGCTGGACAAGATATGCATCCACTCTGGTTTATTAGGAGCGACAAGCTTGGCCAAAAGCCTCGTGACTTCACGATTCAGTCCAGGCTCATGAACACTGCCTGCTTCTGCAGGTTTAGACCCAGAGCCTTTGAATTCTTCTGAAGCAGTGTCTGTTAGAAGATTTTCTCACAGGAAAGCTAGTCTACATTTTGTAAATACATCTCGGGTGAGATATCCAGGTATATAAATACCTTTTGATTTTTCTTTCTTGTTGATTCTAATCTTATCTCACTGTGGTCAGTGAACGTGGCTCATATATAATAGGGGATGGGAATCTTATTGGGCAAAGTTGAAATTTTCTATATATATATTCAATCAAGCATACTGTGTTGTTCAAATCCTTTATATTCTTTGTGTGTGTGTGTATTTGTCTGATAGTTGCTGAAAGAGCCGTGATAAAGTCTTTTACCGTACTATTGAATATATCAGACAAAAATTGACAGATGGCGAGGAAAAACTGACAACCACCCATAAAGCCCTTCTACTGGGCACGTTAAAATTCATCTGAAAAATTTGTTCCCCAAAGACATTAATATGGTTACTTATTTTCTTTGTTCAAACTTGGTTTAGAGTCAGCATATGGTCAATCAAAGATTTTTATACACTTTTTTTTAAAAGAGTAGCTTTATTTATTTAGGCTGTGCCGGGTCTTAGTTGTGGCATGTGGACTCTTAGTTGCGGCATGCATGTGGGATCCAGTTCCCCGACCAGGGATCGAACCTGGGCCCCCTGCATTGGGAGCTCAGAGTCTTACCCACTGGACCCCCAGGGAAGTCCCTAAAGAGTAGTTTTAAAGTTTACAGAAGAATGGATGGGAAAGTACACAGTTCCCACACACCCCTTCCCCCACCCCACCCTCAGTGTCCCTTGTTATTAACATCTTGCACTGGTTGCTACGTTTGTTACAACTGATGAACCAATAGATACATCATTATTACCTAAAATCCATAGTCTACATTACGGTTCACCCTTTGTGTTGTACTCTACAGGTTTTTACAAAGGTATAATGACATGTATCCACCGTACAGAATAGTTTCATGGCCCTAAAAATCTCCTGTTCCCCACCTGTTTGTCCCTCTCTCCCTCACCCCAAGCTTCTGTGACTTGTCTCATCTGCTCAATTTTTGTAAACTATTTTTGGGAGTGTGGTGTTCTTTATAAATTAATTTGCTTGGAGTTTCCCTGGTGGCACAGTGGTTAAGGCTCTGCGCTCCCAATGCAGGGTGCCTGGGTTCGATCCCTGGTTGGGGAACTAGATCCCACATGCCGCAACTAAAAAATCCCGCATGCCACAACGAAGATCCCGTGCGCCTCAACTAAGACCCGGCACAGCCAAAATAAATAACTATTAAACAAATTAATGATCAAAGTTATTGAGCGCATTGTGAAGAGTGTCCATATGCCTACAAATATCTGTCTGTTTCTTCTCTTAGCGGTTGGCAGTTGTGAGTGAAGTTGCTACAAACATCTGCGTGCTTTCTATCTGGTGCCACAGGAGCACGGAGGACCGGGAGGGACTGCTGTGGACAAGACACCGTGTGTTGCACAGATCTGAAGAAATGGGTAAGTTCCAAGAGACACACAACCTGCCGGCACTGAATTATGAACAAACAGAAACTCTGAGCAAACCAATCACCAGTAAGGAGATTGAATCAATAATTAAAAACCTCCCGACATAGACGAGCCCAGGCCCATGGTTTCTCTGGTGAATTTTACCAAACATTTAAAGAGGAATTAACACGATTTCTCAAAATCTCACAAAAACTTGGAGAGGAAGGAACACTTCCAAACTCACTTTACGAGGCCAGCATTGCTCTGGTACCAAAGCCAGACAAGGACAGGAGAGAAGAAAGTCACAGGCCAGGACCCCTGATGGGAAATAAACAAAAGGCAGAGGCCTCCCGCAGGCCCGTGTCCTTCCCCGCGCCCCTGTCCGCCAGGTTAGCTGTGCTGGGCCTCGCCCGCCGCCCAGGCCTCCCTGAGGTCCCCCGAGGGGCCCTGAGCCCCTGCTGAGCACTTAATAGGTGTGGGTGTGAGTGGCGGTCTCTGCGTGGGCAGGGGGGCTGCCCAGGGGAGGTCTCGTGGTGCCGGCTAGGGGACAGCTTGGGTGCCCAGGGCAAGACCCCTGCCCCCACCCGGCTCCTCTGACTTGGGGAGGGTGGAGGAGGGCCGCCCCTTAGGGGCCATCTGCCTCCTGGCCTCCAGGGGGCAGCAAGCCCCTGGGTTTGTGCGGCCGAGTCCGGGGGGGTGGGGGGTGTTTGGGGGCAGCAGGGTGCTGTGGTCTGAGTGTGGCCTTGGGTGCCCTTGGGCCAGACCGCAGGCCCTGGACCCTCTGGAGTAATGGAGGTGTAACCAGGAGGGCGGCCAGTGCTGGGCTCTGCACAGTGGCCCAGAAGGGGGGGACGGGTGCCTGCTGTCCCCACCTCTGACCCCCAGCCCCACCGTCCTGCTCTGGAGGCAGCAGCCTCGGGTCAGGGTGAGCTCCGGAGGGGGTGCTGCGGACACCAGCAGCAGGTCTGGGCACCACGGAACTGGGGGGGCAGTGGAGCGGGCTGGGGACGGGCGTTTGTGCGATGCCTGTCTGGTGCCGGAAGGGAGGTGGGTCCAGCCCCAGGGAGGGGCTGGAGTCAGCGTCAGGCACAGATGGACGGTGCTCAGGGTCCAGGTCCCAGAGCCAGGCTGCTGGCAGCCCACCCTGGACCCCCAACTCTGTCCTCACCTGTAAAATGGGTAAACCGAGGCCCAGTTGTGGCACCTGCCTCTCGGGCGCTGTGGGCTTAGGCGAGTCTGGGGAGGGTCCCATGTGCGCCACCCGCCCCGCGCACTCCGGCAGGTCAGCCCCGCTGGGATGACCGCCGTGTGGAGCTGGCCGTCCAGCAGGCCCTTGCTCTTCCACGGGCCTCCTGAGTGGGAGGCCAGCCATTTCCCCTTCCGCAAAGTGGGGTAGTGAGGCCGAGAGGTCGCCTGGAGAGACTGTGGAGGTCGGTCTCCCACCCTGGGGGTCCCCCTCTCCTCGGCCCCTCAGCCTGGACGCACCACTTCTGAGCCCTGACGCGTGGTGCGTGTCCAGGTGCGGGGACCCGACACTGGGCTAGTGGTCATGACGGTCCTGGGGCGTGTGTGTCCTGGGCGCTGTCCTGGCATCAGACGCCCCCCCCCCAGACACGCAGTCCTGCGTCTCCGTTGGTCTGAGCTCCCTGCCCACAGCTTCGTGGGTGACTCGTGGCCGCGGCTGTGTCCTGGCTGCCATATTCGCATTAGACCCCGTGTGGATGCCTGGACGTGGGCCGTTGCCGGTTGGCGGTGCTGTGAGGAAAGTCTGTCTGTCCGTGTGTCCATCCAGCTCTGGCCCGTGAGCCCCATCATCTGTGGAGTTTGGCGGGTGTCCCCTGGGGTCCTCTGCGGGCAGGGCTTCATCTGATGAAGCCCAGGGCAGTTTGTCTCAACGGTGTTGAATTGTCTGTCTTCCATTTACTGAGGAGCTTTCGGGGTCTCTGTGTTTATTTACGTCTTTTTCTCTTAAATGCTTTTCGCTTTTGAAAATCCGCCTCTCCTACAAGTTTTGTTGGCTGTTTGTCCCGCGTCTCTTCTTGTCTCTTTTTCCCCTCTTTTCCTGCGTCATTTTGCATTGAGTTTTCAAGTGATTCCCTTTCTACCTTTACTGTTGGCTTCTGAGATTTTCCTCCGCGTTTTACATCCTCAGTGGTTGATCCTTCACACCCGGCAGGTGTAGAACGCAAGTCTCCAAATGGCCACGCGGTCTTTAACCAGCCACGTGCCCGTCATGTATACACGACTGTACACATTTACCACCCTCGGCCTTTGTGCTACGCCTGTCTTACATTTTACCCATCTACAGATGTTATAATCCCCACAGCACGTGATTAATATTTTTGCCTTCAACCGTCCGTTACCTTTGAAAAATCAAAAATGATTGTAACAGTTTTTCTATTTATCCACGTCTTTCCCACATCTGGCCCACTTTCTTTTGTGTAGACCCATCCGATGTCACCTTCCTTCTGCCTGAAGAACTTTACCGTGTCTTGTGCGTGCCCTGGGGCTGACTTTTTGTTCGTCGGTTTAGAGAAACTTCATCGCGAGGATATTTTCACTGGATGGAGTGGGTAGCTGGATAGATTTCCTTCTTCTGTCAGCACTTGCAGTGCGTCACCTCTGAGTCTTCTAACCTGTGTGGTTCCACGGGAATCCTGCTCTAACTCAGACCCCTGTCCGTCTCTAGGTCATTTGTCTGTTTCCTTTGATGGCTTTAGAGTTTCCTTGCTCACTGGTTTTTGACATTCTTTTTAGGCTTGTGGTGGTTTCTTACGTTTATTCGGCTTGGGGTTTGGCAAGCTTCTTCAATCTCCGGATTTTCAACAGATTTGGAAAATTGGCCATCACACTTTAGGGCCCACTTTTCTGTCCCTCCACCACCCACCCTAATATCGCCCACATGCCGCTGATGTTCTGCTCTTTTTTTTTTTTTTATCTTTTTCTCTTCTGTGGGCTTCCTTTTGGATATTAATATTGCTATGTCTTCAAGTTCACTTTTTTTTTCTTTGCAAAGTCTAATCTGTTAATTCTGTCCATTCTGTTTCTTTGCTTCCGTTGTATTTTTCATCTCTGGAATTGACTTTGGGTTTTCAGAGGTCTTCTTCTCCCCGTTACCTGGAACCCAGGGCTTCTGAGGCTTTGATGTTTATTGAACAATGGAGGGGCAGGTTCTGCCGACACTGTGCTCCTTGCCAGGCGCCAGCGACCTCTTTCCTCCTGCTCTACAGCAGGGTCAGCGTGGCCCGGGTCACACGGCCCTCAGGGGCAGAGCCCGAGCTGGTACTGGCCTCTGTCTGGCTACAGAGCGGGATCAGGGGCGCCCTGGGCTTGAAACCCCGGCTGGGAGGGTGCAGGGTCCTGGGCGGGATTCCTGCACTCTCACCTGGGGGACTTGAGGCCCACCTGGCCCCTCCCCCCTCTCCCCATCCCCATGTCCTGTGTCTCACGTGGGTGAGTTCTGGATGGACGTGGCCGCAGCTGTCTGTGTCAGGGCCTCCGGCAAGTGTGAGGGCAGCCTGGATGGACGAGGGTCTGCGAGGATGTGGAGACCTGCATGCCTGGATCCTCTGAAGGCAGGAGGAGAGGAGCCGGTCTCCCCCGAATGTCCCCTTCCACACATCACACACGGCCCTGGCCTGAGCCCGGAGCTGCCCTGGCTGCATTGCTCCCCGGCAGCCCTTCTGGCCGCAGCACCCGGGGGCCTGCGGTGCGTGTGGAGGCGTGACGCCTGCAGCAGCCCGGGGACACTGGTGATGTGTCAGTGGCTGATTCCTCCTTCCATGGCTCCCACATTATGGCACAAACGATTCTGTACTTGGTTAAGGTTAAATATTAATACATAGAAAATTTAAAGAGATCTTCAGCCCCCTAAATAATTACTTATGGCACAATTAAAAGCAAATGGGGCTTCCCTGGTGGCGCAGTGGTGGAGAGTCCGCCTGCCGGTGCAGGGGACACGGGTTCGTGCCCCGGTCCGGGAGGATCCCACATGCCGCGGAGCGGCTGGGCCCGTGAGCCATGGCCGCTGAGCCTGCGCATCCGGAGCCTGTGCTCCGCAACGGGAGAGGCCACAGCAGTGAGAGGCCCGCGTACCGCAAAAAAAAAAAAAAAAAAGCAAATGAATGGTGTTTGTTGGAGCAAGCTTGTTGGCTGGAGTCTCGGGGTCAGGAGGGGGATTGCCCGTGACAGGGGGCAGGGAGCCCATGTGGCCTGGCCCCCTGCTTCCTTAAGTGTGTGTTTGCCATTTATCACGGCGAGGCAGGTGGGAGTGGGGCCTTCTCCTCCTTCCAGACCCACGAACACGAGGCACAGCCTCTGACATGACCCACCGCCCCTCCTCAGTTTCCGTGGGGGGTGGGAAGGGGGCGTCCAAGCAACAGAGTGTGAGCAACACGGGGCGCTGGGGGCCAGAGATCTGTGTGTAGGGCACTGACTCAGCCGACACCTTAGTTTCCTGGTACTGACTCTGTGACCGTCTGGCTTCTCTTTAAGTCACGACCTGCTGGAACCCAGTCACTTTTGATGGAAGGAATCCTGATTAATTCCAAGTGGTTTAAGAAGACAGGGACCCTCTGGAGTTTTCAGCTCTGTGAACCAAGGATGGCTTCAGGCACAGCTGGATCTAGGTGCCCTGATGACGGCACGAGGACTCGTCCCCATCTCTCAGCTCGGCTTGTTCTGTGCTGACTTTGCTCTCAGGCAGGTGGGCCCCTCAGAGTGTCGGGAGCTGCAAGCTAACGTCCTACCAGCTCAGCAGCCCCAGGGGAAGCAGGCGCTTCGTTTCCCTTCTAGCATCCGCTCTCTCAGCCTGAAGATTCTACCCAGAGTCTCATTCCCTACTCTTGGTCCTTGTGGTCTGGGTGGCTGACCCTCCCCATCTCCAGGGATGGGCACCCAGCCATCAGAACCCGCCCCTCCACCTCCCACAGGAGACCGAGCTCCGTCTAGTCCAGCGAGTGCCAGTACCTGGCCTCTGCCCAGGCAGCCCAGTCCCTAGAGCCGCCCCCAACCTAGATTGATCGTCTCCTGTGGGTTCCCCCTCTCCCTCCGTCATACCCTGCAGACCCCCCAAGCCAGTCTGGAAAGCGGCAGGACCCGGGCCCAGGGGAGGGGAGTGGGAAGATGGGGAGTCACGTAGCTGGGCTGGTTCCAGGAAGGCTTCCTGGAGGAGGTTGCATTGGGTGGTGTCCTGTTTGAGCAGAGGGCTGCTGTCCTGCTGGGAACTGGCCCGCGCTGGTGCTGTGAGCTGCCAGCCCTCTCCCCCATCACTCGCCCTGGGGGCCAGAGCTGGGCAGACCCAGCCCCTTGGCCTTACCCCTCGGCTTGCACGGGGCCCTGCCCGCCCGTCACTTCTGGTTCCCAGAGAGGCACAGTCTCCCCAGCCTCCTGCCTTCGTCAGGAGGGCTTGGACTTGGGTCTGCTCAGCATCGGACTCAGCGCCATCCCTTTTGCCCCAGCCCAGCTGGCGCTTGGGACTTTTCCGTTGTGCCTGCACCTTCCCGGGTGCATCCTAGTGAAAGGGACAGTGTCACCCCATGTTCTGCTTAACTAAGGGGAATGGGCGGCAGGGAGGGAACGAGGGCTGTGTGCCCCGGGGGCGGCCGGAACCTTCCAACGCGTGTCAACAGCAGAGTGCCCGCAGCCGTGGGTGCCGACCCGAAGGAGATGTGGCCAGATGCCCCCTGGCCGCGCTGGGACCGGCCCCACTACCTGCATCCACGTTTGTGGCCCGAGTAGGCAGCGCACCATGGTGGCGCCACCTGGTGGGGACGGGTGACAGTTGCAGCTGACCTGGCCCCAGGTTTTGAAATTAGTCAAATGTGAGCGACTTTTAAAAACAGGGTGGGAGCTCAGAATTATTTCACATTTTCCACACAAAGTAGACTCTAGAACAATGTGAAAATTAGAGATTTCAGCATAAAAATGTTAATTAGCAAGAAATGCCGCCACCCTACATACACGTGCGCACGCGCGCGCACACACACAGCATCTTCTGACGAGATAGAAATGGCTTTGGGTCCGTCGCTGTGGGGTCGCTCATCCCTGGGAATGCACCCTGGGACCCAGGCCGTTGGAGCGCCAGCGGCAGTGTGGTGTCGGTGTCACTGGAGCCAGGCCCTGCCATGAGCAGAGGTCGTGCTGACGCGTCAGCGACTCGGTCCACTTTCTCTCGGGGCCCCTTCATTTCCAGCAGTTTCTCTGAAGCCAGAGGAGCCCCTGGAGTCGGATTGCTGATGGGAGGGGTGATGGGGTGGAGGGTGGCATTTAGCCCATCACATACTCCAAAGTTTTCTTTCCCATCGAGGGCTGAGCACAGCACAAAGTGAGGAGGAAAGTGGAGGAAGAAAGGATCCGAGTAAACAACTGAAGTATTTTGACGATGAAAACGGTCAGCATTGGGGAAAACACGGAATTCCTGAGAGCCCCAGACTCTCATGTCTGAGAAACCAGAATTCCTCCCAGTGCCGAGATGCTCCCCAGGCTGGTCAGAGGCTGGGGGCCTGGGGGCGGCCCTGCCGTGTCCACACGCGAGGCGGGCGCGATCTCACATCCACCCGCCACGACCAGGGCTCCGTGAGGATGAAAGCTCGGAATAGCGGGCGCTCAGCCGACCGAGGTGCCGAGCTCGCTCCTCTGAGCAGATGCCTGTCGCTGGGATTCAGGTCTCTTCGGAAGCTGCCGTTTCTGTGTCCATCCCTGCTGTTCTCTGCCGTGTGCACACACGCTCACCGTGGGGCTCCATGGCTCGGGAAGGGACATGCTGGCCCCGCGGGCCTCGAGGGGGCGGGGCCGGCCGGGGGTCCCGGGGAGCTGGAGGAGCTGGCCGCCGCCATCCCAGCAGCTTCTGAGTGGCACTAGGAGGGAGACCCAGGGAGCCAGGAAGCCATGGTCTGCTGGGCACCGGACCCTCGGGAGCCACGAGAGGAGGCCCTCCATCCGCACGGGGGTGGGGGAGGGCTGCACGCGGTGAGGCTGTGACCATCAGCGCAGGGAGTCCCGGCCTCTTCGGGCGCGTCCGCCTCCCCCAGGACCAGCCGGGGCCGCTGTCAGAGCGCACACACTGTGGCGGGGCTCACACGGCAGGAATCCATTCTCTCCTTGTTCTGGAGGCCAACATCGGAGGTCAAGGTGTGGCAAAGCTGGTCCTTCTGGGTCTGAGGGTCTGGGGGACCGTCTGCCCCGGTTCTCCCAGCCTCTGGTGGTGCCGGCCTTCCTCGGTGCCCTGGGCTTGTGGACACCTCACCCCATCCCTGCGTCTGTCCCCCCATGATCGTGGCTGTGTCCCAACGTCCCCTTCTTCTAAGGACACCAGCCAGGCCGGGTCAGGGCCACCCTAAGGACCTCACCTGAACTATTTACATCTGCAGTGGCCTCTGGGTTATTTCCAAATAAGGTCCGATTCCGAGGTCCTGGTGGTTGGGGCTTCAGCAGACGAATCTGGGGGGACACGATTCAGCTCGTAACAGGGAGACCAGAACCACGTGGGGCACGGACAGTTTACCCTCCTGCCGTCTCCCTCCCTGGCTGTCTCTGTGGTTTCTTTCTTTTTCTTTTTTTTTTTTTTAATATTTATTTATTTATTTTGGCTGCGCCGAGTCTGAGTTGCAGCATGCAGGATCCTTAGTTGCGGCACGCGGACTCCTTAGTTGAAGCATGTGGGATCTAGTTCCCTAACCAGGGATCAAACCCGGGCCCCCGGAATTGGGAGTGCGGAGTCTTAGCCACTGGACCTTCAGGGAAGCCCCTGTCCCTGTGGTTTCTTCTCTCGAATTCACCCGAGCCCCCGCCTCGTTCACTCACTCCACATGTGCCAGCCCCCTCCGTCCCCCCTTCCACGTGCGCTGGCCCCTTGCTGGTCATTGGGGCTCAGATGCTGAGAGCAGTGGATGGCAGAGCCCGGGACCTACCCCCGGGGATTAGCCGGCCTTGACCTGCCCCATCCCCAGAGCTGTCCCTCCTGGCGGCTGTGGCTTTCTGGGGGCTGGCAGGGTAAGGATCCACTGGCCTTCACTCCAGACACACCAGGAAGCCGGGAATGTGGTCAGCCTTTATCTCCCCCCAACGGGGGACGCAGGACCAGCACAGAATGTATGCGCTCCAGCACAAAGTGACAACGCAGGGCCCCTTGTTCAAAAGTTGAGTCCCAGATGGCAGCTGCAGAGCCTTAATCCATTAATATGTCTGAGCTTGGGACTTGGAGTGACTGCCCGGGTCCCTTGCCCCTGAGGCCGGGTTGGGGGTTCTGGTTTAAGCGGACACAGCAGGGTTCTCGCCAGAACTGGACTCTATGAGGGGGACCCAGAAGCCAGGGTGGAGGCCTCATCCGAAAGGGAGCTCAGGAGGCCTGGTTAGAATTTGTCCAGGAGTTTCCGCCTGCAGCTGCCTCCCAAGCGGTGATGTCAGTGGAATCTATTTAATGCACAACAGGAAAGAGTCAGCCCCCCCCACAGCCTGTGTCCCCAGAGTGTCCCCCCAAGTGGAGCACAGCCGACCTCACAACCCTGGAGGGACGGTGCCTTCTGGGAGCCGGGGATGCTGCTCCCTGGCCTCGGTCCTGCCTGCACCACGCGGCTGGGGTTTCCTGTTCTGGAGCAGCTGTCTTGGAATATAACGCACATTCTGTACATTTCATCCTTTAGAGTGGGCAATTCATCGGCATTTAGCGCGTTCATAACACTGTGTGATCATCGCCACCCTCTAACTCCAGACGCCCCCTCGCCACCCAGAAGGAAGCCCCTCCCCGCCCCCGGCCACCACTGACCACTTGTGCCCGGTTTGGACATTTCATGGAGGTGGAATCACACAACGTGTGGGTTCTTGTGTCTGGACAACTTACCTTGTGAGCAGCCTCAACATTTTCACCTAAAAGTAAACTGAAATTGTTACTGATCCAAGGTCATACTTCTGGCCGCACAACAGGCCAATAAATCGAGAGACTAGTTGGTTGTTGGGACAAGGAATAGTGACTTTATTCAGAAGCCAGCAGGCGGAGAAGAGGGTGGACTCGTGTCCCAAAGAACCATCTCGCCTGAGTTAGGATTCAGGCTCCTTTTGCACTAAAAGGGGAGGGAATAAAGTCAAACATTTCCTGCTTCCGGTCAGCCTCTGGAGCGGATGTGTTCATTCCTTCCTTCCTGCAGCCATTCACGGGTGGGCCTGGGCAAGATGTTTCCTGGGAGCTAAACAAAGATATTTTGGCTGAATGCTCATTACCTGGGAGGCAGGGTCCCCAGAGGTGGGCCACTAAGTGTAATTTAGGCTTATAGACGACATCCCTTTAGTGATGAACTTGTAATAGACCACAGAGGGTCTTCCCTATCACAAACCTAGCTGGGCTCAGACCTGTCTTCCATCCAGAGTCCCAGGCTCAGCACCTTATCAATGTGCTAATTTACCTGTGGCCGCTCTTCGGCGATGTCAATGGACACCCTCATTTATTACACCATTTCCCCTTTCAGTCAGAACAGTCATTTTGGGGGGAAGGAAGTCAAGTTCTCCTGCTTTTCCTAACTTCCTGACGCGAGTTTGTGCAGATGGGTGCTCACCCCCCTCCCCTTTTTTTTTTTTTTGCGGTACGCGGGCCTCTCACCGCTGTGGCCTCTCCCGTTGCGGAGCACAGGCTCCGGATGCGCAGGCGCAGCGGCCATGGCTCACGGGCCCGGCCGCTCCGCGGCATGTGGGATCCTCCCGGACTGGGGCACGAACCCGCGTCCCCTGCATCGGCAGGCGGACTCTCAACCGCTGCGCCACCAGGGAAGCCCCCCCTCCCCTTTTAACAGAGAGACAAAGAGGGTCCCGTGGCTGGTCTGCTGAGTGGAGATGGGTGGAGTTAATTCGATGCCCTTGAATTGGGCTTACGGTCGGCAGGGGGTGCGGGGCGTCAGGCGGTGCCCAGTGACAGCACAGGTACCACTTTCCGGGGGCTCAGCCACCAGATTGCCCTAATGTGCCATAATATTAAGGTGTGACGTTACTGACAGTAGGATTCCCGTTTTTCTCCTCCCTCCTCTCCTGTGCTGAGTCCTCTGATGGGGAGGGGGTTGGGCACTTCGCCCCTCCCTCCCTCCAAACGCTCTGGAACGTGAGAGGCACCCCTGCATCTCCCACGGCCCCTCCCCCAGGATTTCTGCTCCGGGCGCCCCCGATGCCAAGGGCCTCGGACGCCTCCCAATGCGCAGGTGTAGGCGCCACAGACGCAGGGGCCTGGCAGGGCTGGCCAGGCCTGCGGGGGCTCCTTCCAGCCTCACCCTGGGGGGTGGGAGACCGGGAGACGTCCCCTCCCCTGCTTTCCCCCTAACAGGCCGTGCTCCCCCAGCTGTCCTGCGTGCAGCTCCAGGGAGCTGGGGTGCCCTCCTTTCAAAAATGACTTCTGTTTTAAAAAGCTCGACTCTCAGAATAAGTGGGGGAACCATGTTCCACAGAAGCAGCTGCCCTACTTATGAGCTGGGAGGTGCTAGCAGAGCCCCGTGGAGACACAGGGCTGTTTCTCTGCCTGTGATGACTTCTGCCTTCCCTGGGGGAGGATCCAGACGCTTCAGACCCCCCAGGCCTTTCCCATCTTTTTCTGCAGTTCAAGCTCAAAGACGCGCCTGCACGGCCCACCTCCCCGCTGGGCTGGACCGCTGGGCCGCGGGGTGCGTTTAGGTCCCCCCACGAGCTCCACTGGACACGGCACCACCAAGGGCAGGTCCACGAGCTCAGTGTGTGGGGCTGCCCCCAACCGGGGACAGGGGCTGCCTAGGGGCACGTGTCCCTCCACGGAAGCCCCAGCCTGGGCTCCACTGGAGCTTCCAGACCGTGTGGTCTGCGCCCTCATTTGAGTTACTGACAGTTTTCTCTCTGGTCCTGCGGGGAGTGGGTCTGAGGCTGTTTGAGTGCAGAGGCGCAACAAGAAAAATAAATATTTCATGTTCTGGACCACTGAGGGGCGGAAATAAATAGCCACATCCTCAATTGAGCACAGGCTCCACAGAGTTAAGCGCAGGCGTCCACAGAGTTAAGCGCAGGCGTCCACAGAGTTAAGCACAGGCGTCCACAGAGTTAAGTGCAGGCTCCACAGAGTTAAGCGCAGGCGTCCACAGAGTTAAGCGCAGGCGTCCACAGAGTTAAGCGCAGGCTCCACAGAGTTAAGCGCAGGCGTCCACAGAGTTAAGCGCAGGCTCCACAGAGTTCAGCGCAGGCGTCCACAGAGTTAAGCGCAGGCGTCCACAGAGTTAAGCGCAGGCTCCACAGATTTAAGAGCAGGCTCCACAGAGTTAAGCACAGGCGTCCACAGAGTTAAGCACAGGCGTCCACAGAGTTAAGCGCAGGCTCCACAGAGTTAAGCTCAGGCGCCACAGAGGGGCTGGAGGGTCCTGCCTTCTGCTTTCTTGTTTTCTTAATCCTTTTAGGGCAAAATCGCAAACCGCCAAGATACAGTCGTGCTGGGGGCAGAGTCGGGGCTGGAGACAGAGAACCAGGCCTCTCAGGGTCTGGGGGTTGTTTGCAGCAGGTGGAGGGGGCGCTGGGCCAGAGGCCAGGTCTGGGCTGGCGTCCAGTGACTAGGCCTGGGACCCCCGATACCCTGTGTCTGCTGGAGCCCTGAAGCAGCGTGACCTTTGCCAACATTCAGTGCTCGACCGCCCACAGGCTGTGCTCTGAGCAGGTGTCTCCCGCCTCTTGAGCCTGTCGGGCGTGTGGGCTCCTAGCCTGGGCCCAGCCTCCAGCCTCGGGCTGCACAACTGCTCACTGACTGGTCATGTGATCCTGACCTAAAGAAAGAAGCTTCTAGAAGGTTCAGGCAGGGCCACTGCTCCGTCAGGTCACTAAGGCCATGTGCTTGTCTGGCCGAGTGAGCCGGCGTCCACCCTGTGCCCCGTCTCCTGTGTCCCCGGGGTCACAGCTCCCGGAGGCCAGCTGCACGTGCTGGGAAGAAGCCGGGAGCTGGGCAGGTGGGGCCTGGCTGGTTGGGAGGCCGGGGGGGGTCCTGCACGAGGTGACCCTGGAACGGGACAGAAGGGTCAGGAGGGCAGATGGTCTCCCCACTCTAGCGCCAGGAGCCGAGCTTGGGTCCCTCCACTTCCTTCCGTCCTCACCTGGGCAGGTGATGCCCTTGCTGGGCTGGGGTGGATCTGAAGAATCCATGTGGGGGGCTCATGGTAGGTGCCCGGTGCACGTGCAGGTTCCACGGGTCGTCACCAAGACTCTAGGACGAGGACCAGCGGTCAGATGTGAGGCCACCTCTCCTGGACCGCCACCCTCTCAGCTGCACTCGGGGCTCCCCACATGGGCCACTCAGAGGTGCTGGGGGGCGTGGAGCCCATGCAGGCCTCGGAGGGGTGGACAAGGGCTGCTGAGGGGTTCGGGTTTGCTTCTGGGCAGCTGGTCTGAGCAGAGCGGCCAGGGGAGCCCATAGCTGCCCTCAGAGAGCCCACCCCAGCCAAATTCGTAGGGGTCCTGTAACCCTGGGGAAGGTGGGACTGTGTGGCAGCCCTTCCCAGGCCCCCGGGTGGCTCCTGGGGCCACCCACATGGAGCGGCCAGGGCACACGTGGTGGCCAGGGTGGCTGGCGGGGCTTCCGAGGCTCAGACTGGAACCTGGGGGGGCTCCCCATGCCTGAGCCTGGTGCACTGTCCCCCTCCACGGAAAGGAGCCAGAAGCCTGCCGCACGGCCGCTGGGGGCCAGGAAGGAATCCCCGTCTCCATGGAAACTGCCCATTAGCGCGTTCTGGGCCGGTCAGGCCTCCACAGCACCCGAATCTCCGGGTCCACCTCTCCTCCACCCTCCGGGAAGGAGCCCAGCGCCATCCTTTTGGGACGTAGGATCAGGAGTAAACGAGGAGGGAAGCCCACAGAAAGGAAGTGCCGATGCGATTTCAGACACTGTGTGCGCCTGTATGCACAGTGAGCACGTGTGTGCGTGTGTGGCAGTGCGTGTGCGTTTGTGTGCGTGTGTTCGAGTGTGTGCCACGTGGCTTCTCACGCCCCAGGGGCCTCATCTTCCTGCCCCGCCGGCCCCCTGCTCCCCAGCCCTCCCACAGTGTGGGTGACACCCAGCCTCGTGGGGACCAGGCCCGCCTGGCGGGCTGTGACATGGCAGTGACGGGGCCCTGGGGCCTGCACTCTGCTGCAATCTTAATAGTTTTATCTTTGAACCTGGGCTTCGTAAGTGACGATGGCCGAGACAAGGGGCGAGCCTGTCATTTCTCGGCTGTCCTTCGTTCACCTGGAGGGTTCAGGATGCTCGGGGGCCGCGGGCGTGGGGTCCCGCGAGATGGAGGCAAGGACGAGGCAGCTAGCGGTCCCGTCGCGGGGAGCACGCAGCCCGCCCACGGCCCGAGGGCCACGCTTTCCCTCTGGACCAGAGCTTGCGTCACACGCAGAAGGGAAGCAAAGGTGGTCGGGACACGGCAGCCGGAGCCGGTGGCCTCTTTCTTACTCCTGTCACTTCCCTGTTAGGCAGCCACTTACGGTGAAAAGGATGGTCTAGAAGGATCGGTAGAGAAGACAGGAAACCCGGAGTCCTTCACTGTGTCCCTGTGGACCCACCGGTGAGGGAGGGAGTGACGCCGGTGGAAGGTTGCGTAGCAAGCTGTGAAATGAGACGAGCGCGTGCGGTGTTTTGGGGCTGTGAGAACAAAACGCACATATGAGCCTCAAAGTAAGACCGCGCTTTTCCGTGGCTCTTAACGCTTCACTCAAGATCGGCCTCGCACAGTTATGCTAGCACTTTGGCATTTACTTCTTCTTCACTTAGAACGACACTGAATAGTGAGTAAAAGTCACCCATGCAAGTCTGCAGAGAAGGCAAGAGGGAGGCTTGGTGCCTCCATGCCTCTCGGGGCTTTTCTTGCCTTTTGAATCAGGCCTGTGGGCAGATTTAACAGGTGAGGCAGGTAAACACGCCTCCTGTGTCTTGGGCTTCGTTTTCCACCCTCCCCCCCACGCCACCCACAGGCCTGTGCTGGTGGTGGCCAGGGAGCCGGTATCTGCGGGGCCGGTATCCGGGGAGCCGGTATCAGCATCCGCGGGGCTCTCCCCGCACAGCGGGCCCTGAGCTGGTGCCCGTCACGCGCATCACGCCCTCCGCCCTTTCCGGGAGGTGGGACACCTCCTGCTCTTCCTCCCTCTCTCATCATTCATCGTCTGCCGGTCCCCGGGCTTGGGCAGGCCGGGCGTCAGGAAGAGGGAGGGGGCGTCTGGGGGGCCGCAGGCTCGTGGGAAGCACACAGCGGGGGACGCCCAGCTCCCGACCCAGAGAGCAAGCCCTGGAGTGGGGGGGCACTGCTCCCCCTCCCTCTGCCCTGGGGGGAGGGCCGCGTCTGTGCTGGACCTCACTGGGGGCCTCGACTCCTGGGCCCCCGAGGGCTGTGGGGACAGTCCCAGTCTCAGACTGCAAATGACAGCCAGGTAAGCAGACGCCCAATCGGAAGATGTCACGTTATTATTTATGAGGCGTTTAACAACTCCAGCATCGTCACAGGCACTGGGGTGGGAAGTGCAGGCGTGGTTTTTGTTTTGTTTGTTTGTTTTTTGCGGTACGCGGGCCCCTCCCGTCGCGGGGCACAGGCTCCGGACGCGCAGGCTCAGCGGCCACGGCTCACGGGCCCAGCCGCTCCGCGGCACGTGGGATCCTCCCGGACCGGGGCACGAACCCGCGTCCCCTGCATCGGCAGGCGGACTCTCGACCACTGCGCCACCAGGGAAGACCCTCAGGCGTGGTTTTAAATCATACATTTGAATTTGGTCATCGGCCAAAAAGAAATGCTCCTCCCCCAGCCCCACCTCTCAGTGGGTGGGCAGCCGGTGGGAGTGCGGGGCTGGGCCGGCAGTGCCCTTGTGGCCGGCCAGCAGCTTAGCCGGGTCCCAGGCTCCAGCCGTCCTGCAGCCAGAGCTAATTATGGCCACATCTGCCCCTTCCTGCATCCCCGCCACACGTCCCCCGCGGGGGCTTGGGGTTAGGTGACACCCCTTCAGACCCAGAAGGCAGCTGTGCACGCTGTCGGGATGGAGGCCATTTCTGTGTGTGAACTCAGTAAACTCAAGGAGGCACAAACAAACTCAGAAGTGAAACCCTAAAACAAGGAGAGTGGGGTGTGGTCAGGGTAAAGCACAAGATTTTACACAACTGAACATCTTCTGGTTTGAGAGTAAAATTCCGTGATTAGCAATGAAATGACAGCAAAGAAGCAAAGCACAGCGAGGCTGGAAGAAGGCCAATGGCCCAGCGCCCACCAGAGCAGGGCCCTCGAGGGGCGGGCAAGGGCTGGACAGGCGCGCACACGCAGGCTCTCAGGGGCGCTCGTGGGGTCAGGGGCCACTGCAAGCAGGACGCACACACGGCCACATGGCCACATGAAGCTGCTCACTGGACCCAGACCTGCTGGGACGTCAGCCCCGGCCCCTGGGAAGGGGCTCCTCTCGGCCAGAGCCTCAGCGGAAAGCGGCACGATGGGGGCTGTGGAGCTGGGGTCCCCTCGCCCCATCCTTGGTCCAAGGCCTGTCCCAGGCTTGGGGCTTCGTGGACAAGTGGAAGGTCTGCATGGCAGCGACCACACGGGCTCTGCACCCCGGCCAGGCCTTGCCCCTCCGGCCCCCCTCGCTGTGGGCGCCCCTCCTGCCGTCACCCCCATCCTGTCTTCCTTCCGCTGCCCGTCTGTGCCTCCGAGTTCCTGGCTTCCAAAGGGACCTCGAAACGACAGCATGCTCCCATGCTTCCTCTGAAGCTGGTGCCCTAGTCACACACCCGGGGAGGCTCCATGCTCCCAGCTGGACCCCGACTGACCCAGGTGGCTGCACATATGCAAGTGGCGTTTGGGGGCTTCCTTTTGGGATGGATTACGTGGCTGGGTCCCCCTTTATCATCTGCGTATTCCTGGGGAGGGGTCTCCTCTGTCCCCAGTCCCCCTCCTCTTGTCCTTTGAGGGTTTTCATTGCCCGAAAGTCCATGAACAGGGAATTTTGCTGCCGGGGGGACAGAAGAGACCACCGGAGATTTGGCCACGAAGTGGGAACGTGAGCAAGGGAGCGGGCGTGTGTGTCGGCCTCTCCGTCCAAGCTCCGGGGAGGACTGTCGGCCAGCACGCGCGGGGCCACGCTCATGGCACCTGCTGAGGCCATGGGGCCCCTGAGGCGCACCCAAGGGACCTCTCTGTGGCGGGCAGCCTGGAAGTGGGGATGGAAGCTTAGGGCGGTGCGCGGCCTGCGGCTCTGTCTCAGGCAGAAGGACAGTGTCTCTCGGGAGCCGGCTTCTGGAGCTGGTTCAGCAGTGGTGCCCAGCCCCGGGGGGCCTTCAGCCTTGGTCTCGGGTCCCTTTCTCCTTGTACTGCCACATCCTAATGGCGTCTGTGGGCGGGCAGCCGTGGGGCCCATCTTCACCCACATTCAGTGAACAACGATACTGCCTCCCCACTCCAGAGGCAGAAGGGTCTTGGGCAAGTCACAGCTCACCGAGTGGGGCCCCCAGGCTGCGGCCGGGTCCACTGGAGAGACGTGTCTGCTAGACGTCAGGTGCCGGCTCCCGCTGGCTCAGGGCGTTATAGAGGTGGGGTCCCCATACCCGGAGGACCGTGTTACGGTTCACTCGGGACGTGTGTGAAACACGGTGTTCACGAGCGTGCTGGCAGCTCCCTCGTGTACTGTCCGTGCTGCAGACGGGCCGTGGGCTCTCGCCACCCACAAACAGGGGCTGTGCACATCATGCACGCACGCCTGCAACCGGAGAGCCCGGGGGAAAACTGCAGTTTCTCCCCAAAGCCTGGGGCACGGTCACAGCGGAACGGTGTCCCAAGTCCGCGGGAGCCGGTGCAGTCTGACCCCTAGAAGCACAAGGAAGCCGTATCGCACTCAGAGCTGACGTCCCACCTGGACGGGGAATTCACCTGGACAGAAGCGAGGCCGCTCCACAGATCCTCTTTCCTTGAGTATTTGGGGCCTAAATGTGCCGCATTAACCTGGAAACCAAATGCCCCTTCAAATAGCCGCACCGCCCGGAACACAGCCGGCTGCCGCGCACGGCTGTCGCTGGGTGCACTTTCCGGGGAGGCTGAGATGAGGGGCAGGAAGGAGTACGGCTCCGATCTGCAGGGCAGGCGGGAGGCCTCGGGGTCACCTGGTCTCAGACCCACACTGCTCTTCGGTTCCGCTGCGCTCCCAGCCTCCCCAGGGACAGGAGCGCTCAGTTTGCTGCGTGGACGGCACTGTAGGCCCGTGTCCATCTTAAACCCAGCAGCCCCGTGGCCCTCCCGCAGGGACGCTTCCAGCAGGGGTGGGGACACCTCGAAGCACGGGTCACACCAAGCTCTGCTCCTTCTGCCCCAGACACGCAGAGGCTGCCAGGCCCTGACGCTGAGACAGGCGCCCGGGGACGAGGGAGCCGGCGGGAAGGCGGAGGCCGACCTGGCGCCGGGGCCACCTCCCAGTGCCGGCTCTGTGGTGCTCTGCACACTTCGCTCTCTGAGGCAACTTGCACGAAGGTGACGCCGCTGGGCGTGTCCGAGGGCGGGGGAAGTTGTTTGCTAGCTTGTCATCTTGCAGCTAATTATTTAACTACCCTAATTTAAAGTTTGACCGAATTTAGCATCAAAACAAAAATCTGTGATTGCAGCATCAGAAAGTAATAATATAATTAACTTATTTAGGGGTAACATATTAACTCAGTTGATTGCGAGGCGTGATCCCAGAGGGAGGCTGTGCCCGGGATGTGCGGGCAGGTGACAGGGACCCTGGGACCTGGGAGCTGGAGCGCCTGGAGGGCTCATCGGCCAGGGTCCTGACCTCGTGGCTGCAGGAAGCCCACCCCGCCCTCCAGACCTGTGGCCTCGGCGGGTGTGAGCCTCACAGCCTCAGAGTGTTTGCCGGTTCTGCGATCATGTCCTATCGGGGCGCCTTGGCCAGTGATGCAGACGCTCACTGATCTGGAGCCCCGCTTCCGCAGACGCCGGTGGGGCTCTGCACCGGCCATGTGCCAGCATGCCATGCGGTTGGCTCCCTTCTCCCAGCTCTGGCAAGGGCACAGGAGGGCCGCCATCCGGGGCAGCCTCGGCTGGCCCCTGTGTGCTCTCCAGCAGCTCCTCTAGGCCTGGTGCGTCTGCGAGGCTGCTTTATTCCCTGCTGTGTCTCTAATGTCTAAAGACCCACCGACACACCATAGGGGCTCGAAAAATATTTGTGACAGAGTGAGTTCACCAACAAGTGACCAAACCAGCCAGACCCCACCAAGAGACAGGCCTTGGCCGGAGCACTGGGGGGCCGTGCGGAAAGGGGGCCAGGAGCGGGGGCAGGGAGGATGTGAGGCTGCCAGTGCCCATGGATGCGGGACAGAGCCCTTGGAGGAGCCATGGGCTTCTGGGGCCCCTGACCCGCAGGAGAGACTCAGCCAACAGCAGACAAGCGGGGAGGGATAGAAGCAAACGCCTACGCTTCTTCCTCCTCCTCTTGGGCCCCATTGGCTAAACCCACCCAGAAGCCAGAGTGCGGGCCTCTGCGATGTCCACGGAGGCTGGTCCCCCGGGACCCCAGCCCGCTGGGTGCTGCCATGGCCCCTATTCTGGGCGTATCGGGGGCAGGCCGTGCATCCGTCAGCATGGGCTCTCTTCCCGTGCCCTGGACCCCGAGACGCGGGGGAGCCAGGAGGCCCAGGAGGGCGTCTCCCGCAGGGGGTGCTGGCCCCTCAACCCCACGGGGGCTCCACGGGTGGCTGCCGGGGACACTCTGCGTCTGCTCTCACGTCCTGCCCTTTAACATTGTCGGCGATATTTTGAGTGCCTTTCAGACGCTTGGTCTAATTAATTAGGGTTCTGAAAACAATCAGTGTTTCTGGTGGGTATCCCCTGACACGGCCGCGGGTGGTGCGCAGGCCAGGTGGGGCTGGTAGCCACGGCTGTGAAGAGACACTCGTGTCCCCGAGCGAGCTGGGGGAAATTAGGACATTTGGTGCTAGACTGGCTGCTTAATTAGATTGCCATCTACTCCGGTGGGACCTGCTGCGGTGACATCTAATTTAAAGCATCCTCACCCGCTTTGAGGCTGGGCCGTTCGCAGAGAGACAGGGCTGCGCGGGGCCGTCCCGGGAGGGGCTCAGGTGCCCTCTGATCTCCAGGAGGCCGAAGGCCTGTCTGTCCACCCGCCCATGTCCCCTCCCTGACCCTGTCACCCGGACTTTTTCGCCGCTGTCTACCCCAGGGGCAGAGGGACGGCCACCTGGTTCAGCGGTCAGGGCAGGACGTCCTCATGACCTCAGGCCCCACCCGGGACACACTCGTGTTTGTGATGCGCTGGGCTGAAGAAATTGGGTGTTAGGCCTTTTTCAAATAAAGGCTTTAATTGCCCGAAAAAGGATGACTATGACGAGGTGTGTGGAAGGGGCAGGGAGAGCTCGCTGCGTCCGTGGTGTGTGGATGCCATCTCTCGGTGTCCTGAGCCCTGCAGGCGCCCTGGACCCTCCCCAGCACCTGTGTCTGGATGTGGTCCTGCTGGTCGTGGTCGCACTGGATGCGGACCCAAAGGTCGCTCTCTGTCCGGTGTCTTGTTCATTTTTGCGCTCATGGCGTCGGTGTCCCCAGACGGGCCTGGCACACAGCAGGCTCGCGGTGAGTAAACGCGAGGTGGGCTGGGGGCTCTCTGAGGGCGTGGGCGGAGAGCTGGGCCCCCCGCAGGCCCTGCTCACAGGATGGGGGGGTGGGACATCTGCTGCTCCCTCTGCCTGGAACGAGGGCCTGATGGAGACGCGGGGTGTGGCCGGAGGAGAGTGTGGGGAGGGGTCTTGGGAAAGCGCAGCCTCAGCCAGATCCCAGGGTGGCTCTGGGGCCTGAACGGCACGGAGTGGGGGGCGGGACTCTTTGTCCCATCTCAGGGAGCCATTGCCACCCGAGGCTGGCAGGTGACCCCGTGAGTGTCCAGGCTGGTGGCCCCTTGGCCAGCTGGAACGGGCCCACAGCCAGTCACTCACGCCCTGCGATGGTGCTGGTGTGTGACGCTCTCTGCACCCAGTGTGCCTGCAGGCCCTCCCCTCCCCTCCCTCCCCTCCCCTCCCAGGGGATGCACCTGCCTTTCCTTTCCAGGGACAGGACCCCCACCCTGAACTCTGCATCTCTCCAGACTTTCCCCTGGACCTTCCCTGGCCCAGAGACCCGCCCTCAGGCCCCATGGCTTTTGCAAAGCCTGGAAGCTCCACTTCCTGGTGCTGGTTGCACGTCTCGTGGGAGAACAGGCTCCAGAACGCTCCCTCCCTCCACCTGCGCTCTGTGATCTGCGGCCCAGGACGGACCAGGCTCCAGGCAAGCTCCCTCGACCCTTCCCGGTGAAACGAAAGGGGATCTATTTTGTTTGTAAAAAGCTAATTATCATAGATAAATGTATCTAATTAGTCTCATTTGCTAACACACAGCCTTTAATTGTGCGTTGAATAATCACACATATCTGCATATGTAAATGAGCGCGTTATACCGACGTCAGCCTTTAACATGATTCCTCCAGAGACAAGTAATTCCTCTATTTCAGGAGAGAATATGATATATTAATTTACATAGACAAATAACTTTATTTAGAACCGGTGACTCTCCCGTTTGTCTACATAAAGTCATAACTGGAGGACGAGGAGACATCTCATGTTGAAGAAGCGTTTGGGGGATGCTGACCCTCGGGGGGGCCCACCCCTCTGCTCCAAGCTCAGCTGCCCACCCCCTGCTGGGTGACGGGGTGTGTATGATGGCTGGGGGGCCTGGAGGCTGCAGCCTGGCCCAGTGCCTGCGGTGGGGGGCCGCCCCAGGGCTGTGAGCTACATACCAATGGGGCTGCCGGCTGTGGGCCTGGGGTCCCGGCTTCAGACGGCCCCTCTGCCCACCCCCACCCAGGCCAGGGCAGCTGCCACCCTCCCCGAGCGATGTGTGCACAGTGGCCTCAGCAAGAGCTGGGGCCCCCTCTGTGTCAGGTCCCCCCGTCCTCTGCTTTTGGCCCAGCCCACCGACGTGACAGGGGAGCCCCAGGTGCCTTCCAGGTCCGTCAGGAGGGGATGTGGCCTGCAGAGCGTTGAGGGCAGTGGCCAGCGACAGTCCTGCCTGCCCACAGCGTCCCGAGCAAGGCCAGGCCTCTCCCTGCGCCCCTCCCCCTCCCTGGGCCTGGGCGGTCACATGGGCTTCGCGGGAGAGGCAGGGGTGAGGAATTTGGCTCCAGCAGAAGGAGGACAGCGCACTCCCTGCTTTCCAGAAGGCCGCGCGGCCCTTCCCCCACCCTCCCGTTGCCATGGCAACCAGCTCTGTGCCGCCAACTGGAGCTGACACCGGCCCAATTCGCCGGTGGTCTCCTCCCTCTCCTGGCCCCGGCCTGGGGCTCAGTGGGCCTGCGTGGCCAGCAGAGGGCAGCGGCGGGCCAGCCACTCGGTGGGTGGGGGTCGGAGACCTGGCTGGAAGTAGACCCCCCTCACTTCAGGGTCTCCACGTCGTCCCTAAAGTCTGGAGGCTGGAACCCCGCGGGGAGTGGCGGGCGGGGGACAGCCACTAGCGGCACGTCCACACGTGGCCACGTGGTGTGCCCATCTCTGCAACCTGTGTGGCCCTCGCCCTGCTGGGGATTCATCTTTGGTGGAGCTGGAGGGACGGGGTGTCCGGGCCACTCCCAGCCCAGCGCCTGGGGTGCTGCCTCGCCCACAGCTCCGAGGGGAACCAGGCAGGCGTGGCCCCAGGAGGAGCCTCACCCCCTCGCTCACTCATTTACACGCTTGTCCACTCGTTTAACGCAGGGGCCAAGGAGGGGGGGCGGGAATAAGGTGTCTTTTCCTCCCGGCTCAGACCTCGGCAGAAGCAGCGTCTGGCTGCTGGTCTGAGCAGGGACCCGCCCTGCAGCGGGCCGAGGGGCCCCCCTGTCCTCCAGGTGGGGGCACAGGGGCCTCACCTCCTCTTCTTCCTTTTTTGAAGTTTCCCTCCTCCCCTGCAGTTAGTCTGATATCGTAACTGCAAGTAACACAGAATATTCCTGTGACCTTTCCAATTCAAGGAATTCATCTGGCGGAGAACCAAAGAGAGATGCAGAAGGGAGGGGGTGCAGGTCCGTCTCTCCCAGTGAACTCTCCCCGCCAGGAGCCACAGCTGCAGCACCGTTAGGTCCTGCAAGGCTTTGTTAAGCTCCTTAAACCCAGCTGGGTGCCAGCCTGGGGGACAATGGGTTAACTGTCCTCCTTCCTGGGGGCCTGTGACTCAGAGACCACCCCCAGCCCTGCCCTGGGTATCTGACGGGCCAGAGGGATTCTGGGGTGGACGCAGCTTCAGAAGGAGGGGCTGTGCCAGAGGAGAGAAGGGTCTGTGCCCCCAAGGAGGTGGCCGCCGGCCAGCTACCACCTGCCCGGTGTGCTGTGCTCGAAAGCATGTGCATACGTGTGTGGGCGCCTGCTCACATGTATGGATGCACACGTGCACTTTGTGAGTGAGTGTGCTGGGCGCACACATAGGAGTGCCTGTGGTTTCACTGTGCACGTGTGCGTACCTGTGAGTGTACACACGTGTGCACATGTTATCATGCTCTGCAGGAGTGGTTGCATGTGTGGGAGTGTGGGGGCCCGAGCTCTGTGGGTGCCTGCGTGTGCACCCTTGCAGGTGCGTGTGCGTGTGGGTGGGACCTGGGGCCTGGCAACCGCTCCCCACTGTGCTTGCGGCCACGTCCTCGGCGTCGACCCCAGCGTGGCCCCCAGCGTGACCCCCACATGGAGGGCGACGGTGCCCCCCCGGTTGTTTGATTGCAAACACCTCCGTGTCCTCCACCTCGGGGCCGTCGCACTGTCACCGTCGCCCCTCCTCCCGGCAGCGGGCCCTGCAGGCTGGACCCACTCCAGCGACGCCGGGACCCTCAGAAGTGGAGACACGGAGGCTGCCTCACCACCTGCCCCTGGTTCTGCTCCTCTTCCGGTTAAGGGGGCCATGCGAGGGCCCCCGTCAGTGCTGCAGGGGTCAGCTAGGCTGGAGCAGGCCCGCAGCTGGCACGAGGGGCTGGCTAGGCGCCCACTGCGGGGAAGGGCAGCCCCACGTGGAGGGGGGTGTCTGTCTCCTCCGAGGTGTTGGAAATGCCTGCCCCTCCCAGCGGGCGGGCGAGTGCACACATGGGAGGGAACCGCCTCACTGTCCCGGTCCCTCTTTATCTCCTTGGGGCCCTTGCTGTCAGCAGGGTGGATGACACTGCGGCCACCCTGACCTGGCCCTTGACTCCAGGTGTAAGGGTTGGGCTGGGGGCCGGGCGGCCGAGTGCTACCTCCAAATGTTCCCGACCTGATGGCGGCTGCAGCAGCTCACGCACCTTCACCAGCGGGGGCGGCACTTCGCCGTCTGCCGCCCCGGGGCTCACTCGGCAGCACAGCCAGACCCCAGGCCAGGCCTACAGCGCCCGAGCCCTGCCCAGACAGGGGTCGAGTCTGTCACAGTGTCCTGGGTTGGGGGAAGCCTGGCCCCTGCACCTGTTAGGCAACTGTGTCCTTTGAGGGGGGTCCTGGCCCTAACAGGGCTCAGTGGGGCATCTGAGGTCACAGAGGGTCCTGGGCAGGTGGCACAAAGGGGGGCGCTTTCCTGATGGCACCTGGGGTGGGGTTGAAGCTTGGAAAGGCTTGGACAGAAGGTACTTCCTGAGGCTGGGAGAATTGACATCTGTGTACATAGCACAGCTGAGTTGGTGGTGGCCCAGTGCTGGACGGCTGACCCTCCTCCCGCTTGGGGGACACTGGGTGTCCTCCACGCCGCTCCTCTGAGCTCCGCGCAGGGAGAGCGAATTCTCCCGGGGCCTCGTCTGCAGCTGAGTGGCTGACCAAGGTGTCCACACCAGCCGACTTCCCCCAGCGGGCTGCCTGGGAACTCATGTGGAACGCAGAGCCCTTCCTGGCTGTCCCTCCGGCAGCAGCAGGCTCTGCCCTCCCCCACCCCAGGTAAAGGTGAAGGGGGGCGTCTCCTCCACCATTGTGACTCGGGTCTCGGGCTCTTTGAGAAAGAGGAAGCTGAGTGGCCGCTGGTGTATCCTGGAGCAGGCGGGGCAGGTGAGAAGAGAGCTGGGCAGGAACCTTCTGACCTGAGCCCCAGCTGGCCGCCGGCCCAGGTGGGGAGGTGCCTGCACCTTGGAGGCCCAGGCCCGGGTGTGTGGGGACAGGGGACAAGAGAGACTAAGAGAGAGATCCTGCTGAGGCCGCCGGGGGCCAGTGGAGACACATCCTCGGGAGAGGGTGCGTGCGGTGGGGGGGCTGCTAGGTGGAGCCCCGCACAGAAGCCGCACGCCTGGGGGCTCCGCTGTGGGAGGACACGCTCTGAGAGCTGAAGGCTGTGCCCGCGGCTTTGGCATCCTGACTCGTGGGACCCTGGCCCCCTTCGCATCAGCGCAGCAAACGTGGTTTGGACTGAGACGGGGCTGGGCATTCCCGTAGGGGTCAGGCGTGTGCAGGAGGGGCCTTAGATCTCGAGGAAGACGCTGTTTGGGGCGAGGTGGGGACGCGTCAGGCTTCCCGCCTTACGGGCCAGGTGACTCTGCTTCTGAGACAGGAACATGGCAGCCAGGCCTGCAGAGTGGAGAGCGTGGCTGGTGAGGGCAGGGCTGGAGGTCACCGCGGCCGCACTCTGGGCAGGAAGCTTCTGGAAGCAGCAGGGGCAGGGCTGGTTTCAGGGGTTGTACCAGCCCAGCCCCAGGGGAGACCAGCACCTCTTGGGGAAGGTTGCTCTCGGCTGCTGCATTGGCTTAAACCCTGCAGGGCTGGACAGAAATCCCAGGCAGCCCCTACGGTCTTGACAAGGAGACGTTTCCGTCGCATTTTCCGTGTGGATTTCCTGCTGCCGAGGGGCTGGAGACACCGCCCATGTGCCGTTCGTCTTGTCAAAACCAGCTCGCGTGTGCCCTCAGCTCCCGCTTTGGTTTTGCTAACGGTGAATATGAGAAACGGTTTCACACACTTACTTTCGTGCGGTTTCCCCAAACGTGGGGCTGCCCGAGGCATCTCGCTGCCAGGGGCTGTCCGGAAACAGCTTCTGCGTCAGATTGGGTTTAAATGCACCCCACGGCCTCTGTCCTCTGCTCCAGGTATCTGTGACCACGTCTCCGACAGTCACAAGGCGAGACACAAGCAGCTCAGGAGAATGAAAACAGTCCTTCAGAGAGAACATTTCAAGGGCATGCAGTGTAGCTAATTTCGTGGAAAATTAACCTGCAAAAGAGATTACAAGTCCAAATCAGCCCCCAGACCTCAAGGATCTGCGGAAGGAGGAAGGGGCCCCTCGCAGGCCCCGGGCTGAGCGGGACCGAGGGCTGGCGAAGGGGGCAGGAGCTTCAGAGCCTGACCCACATGTCGGCCCATCTTTGGCACAGATGAGGCCCTTTCCTGCCGTCGGGAGGCGTGTCCACCCACGGCCGGCTGTTTGCTGCCGGTCGGGGCGCTGCCCCACCGCCCCCGCATGCGCTCGGCTCAGCCCCGGGAGGTGACTCTGCTCTGGCCCCGGCTCCGGCCCCGTGAGTGCCGTGGGCCTCTCTGGGGAGCTGTCTGATTGTCTCCGTTGTCCAGGATCAGCTGAGGCTGGCGTCGGCTCGAAGCAAAGACGGGAAAATGAGAATCTTTGTATCTTCTGCCAAGGCGTTGATTCTTCCCCAAACTGCCGGAACAGAAATAATTTTAGAAGCTATTGTTCATCACAAGCTCTGTTTTTCACGGTTTAAAACAAGCCCTAAACAGTCGTCAGAGGATGCTAAAGCATGCCAACCGGGAGGACGGCGGGGGATGGACAGAAACGGAGACCTCAGGCAGAAGCGAGTGCGACAGCAGCCCCCAGGCCTCCAGCAGCTCCTCCCACCACGGCCGTACACCCTGGGCGTTTGGTTTGGGGCCTGGCGGGCAGGGACGCCTGCAAACCCACTGGGCTGCTGGGCGGTGGGCTGGGCTGCCCTTGTCCTGACCGCCCACAAGGTTGGACACCGGGTCCCTCTTGACGGCTGGGCCGGACGCAGCTGCATCCCTGCTCTGGTCCTGTGCATCCAAGGGCTCCTCTTGGTGGCTGGGTTTTGTCCAGGCTGGAGGTGCGCCATGCGACTCTGGGATTAGGGTGTGGTGGTCACCCCAGACCTGTGGCCGGGGTCGGGTTTACCCACTATCTCCCACGTGCCTCGCAAGGGGTGCCACCCGCTGATGGGCACACAACGCCAGGCAGCGTCGTCCTCGCCCCTGCAGTGGATGCCTGAGACGGATTTTTTCCCTCGAAAAGTCGCTGGCTTCTCTTCCTCGCTGGGTGATACATTTGGGGAGAATCTCACGAGACTGAAGCGGCTTTGCTCCCACGTGCTGGGCTGGGGAGAGGTCCCCCGGAGAGGCAAAGCACCTCAGCCTTCACGAGGACCGGCCACATTCACAGGGCTGCCCCCGAGGCACTTGGCCCTGGGTGGCGCCTGGACAGGACCTGTCTCAGACCTCAGACCTCGGTACTGCTGCGAGGGTCTACACCGGGCGAGAGGAGTGCCATCTCACTGCTTTTCTGCTGCTGGTGGGTGCTTGGTTCTCCAGAGAAGGGCCTCCAGTCCCGACCTTCCTGGGGCCCAAGACCCCCTCTCCGGGGCTGTTAGGCTCTCAGAGCCCTTTCGGTGGCCGTGTCGGAAGCAGACCTCCTCCTGGGGAGCACATGTGAGGAGGCCGCAGGCCACACTCAGGAGGGGCCGGAACGGCCGCTGTCTGTGCGCCTCTCCGTCCTCCCAGGCGGAAAGATGTCTGCTCCACGTCAAGGCTGTTTTCCGTTAATTTTTTCTCAGGTTGGACAATGCAAAATGCTACTGTAAGCGTCGAGCCAGGGGTGGGATCTTCGCCCTTGACCTGCCCTCTGTTCCCCGGGTCACGGGCTCTTCCTCCTGCTCGCTTGCCGTCGGGGCCCAGGCCGAGGTCCTTCCTTTGTCTCGGCTCTGGAGCACAGGGGCCCTGCACGACCTGTAAGGAAGGGACAGCTTTGACCTGACGGTGCTGAGGTCTTGTGGGCAAAGTGGGATCACAAAATACAGAATTTAAGGTTTCCAGGGTTTGTTTAAGACGTAAATAAACAGCAGTTTGGTTTTGCTGTCCGGGAAGCCTCCGCAGATCCAGAGTGGGGTTGACAGCACGTGGTGAGAGGTGCATCCGCGGGGACAGGGCCACCAAGAGGCAACGGGAGGCGCTCCCTCCTGGAGCCTGAGTGAGCGGGCTTCCTCCCTGCGCGGGGCCGTCCACCGCCCCGACCCCACCTGCCCGTCAGACAGGCGTGAAGAAGTGACCCCTCTCACGGGAGCATGTGTCCAGTTGGAACCCGAGGCAGCTGCTCTGCTCAGAGGAGGGCGGCAGCTCTGAGCAGGGGACCAGGAAGGGCTCCCAGGACGGCGACAGTGGGCCTGCTCGGAGGTGGGGGGAGCGTGGCTCTCAGGGACTGCGGGGACCCTGGAGTATTGACCACCACCTCCTCCTGGGCTCCAGTCTGGAGATCCCGGGGCAGGTGGAGGGGGCAACGGCTCCGCTCACGCCGAAGCCCCAGAGCCTGATGTCACTTCCCGACTTTCATCACCACTGCTCTTTCGTTCACTCCATCATTCATTCGTTCACTCCCTCACTCATTCACTCCGTCGTTCACTCCCTCCCTCCCTCCTTGAACAGCCTGGCCTGAGGTTTGGGTGGCTGGGTGGGACGATGCAGGCCTCCCAGCCCTCCAAAGCGCTGATCAGCACTCTTGACCACCTGGAGGCTGCTCGCTGGAGGTGCGTGTGAGCTGGGCGGGGCCGGTGTCTGCATGGGTGGGGGGCAGAGGCGGGAGCCCGGGCCTGGTGCTGACGCATGGCCCTGCCTGCCGCCCCCTTCCTGCACCCCCGGTCCCCCACTCCATGCAGAGTGAGGGCAGCTCTCATGTCCACAGACAGGAGTGGGGGCTGCAGACCTCAGACAAAGATGCAACAGAGACGCATTCACAGGCGGGCGGGTGGGCGACAGCCCCGCTCTCCCTCCTCTGCAGCTCCCCTGCCCCCCACCTCCCTCCTGGTGCCGAGGAGGGGAAAGGGCAGGGAGGGACCCACCGTGGCCAGGACGGGAGGCACAGGCCCAGCTCCCAGGGTCTGGGCCCCAGGCCCCGCCCCACTGAAACCACCTGCTTTCCTGGAGCCCAGAGACACCTAGGCCTCCTGGGGTGGGCAGCATGGAAAGAAAAGCAAAATGGAACATTTCCACAGAAATAGCAGGCCAGGGCGAGGCAGACACACTCCCACGGTAGAGCTAGGTCCTTAACCCTCTCCTGCCCCAGAGGGATTTGCATACCCCTTCCTTCCTGGGGAGTATTAAGGGACTTTCCCAGGGAAAAGGGGTTTTTAGAGGTCAGGAAGCAGGGACCACCATCCTGGGGTGGGGAGACATGGGACCCTGGAGGGCCGGCACTCGTGTAGCTGAGAGCAGGCCGAGGGAGGGAAGGAGGAGGCCCCATGGGCAGTTGGGAAGGACACGGGAGGGGGATGTGCACCCGTCATGACTCCTTTCTGCGGAGAGCAGGCGTTTGCGCCGACTTCTTTGGAAGGTGAGCAAGGGAGGGGAGGTCGCTCCAGGCAGAGGCCCCGGACCCCTGAGCCCACCTTCCTGGGCTGTTCCCTCAAATCCAGCCTCACCTGCCCGGCGGCCCTGTTGTTGGGCCCGGCCCAGGACCGCAGAGTGGCAGAGAAGCCAGCCTGCTGGTCCCCCCAGCTACACGTGGAGCACTGCCGCGGGCCCTGAGGAGGGAGCAGAGATAGCCTCGCCCACAGCTGGGATGGGGCAAGGGCGCTTTGTCTCTGATCTCTGGTCACAGAGCCGGCTGAGCCACATTTGGACGTAACGGTCAGGATTCGTAAAACAGAATGGCTGGGGGCTTCCCTCACGGCGCAGTGGTTAAGAGTCCGCCTGCCGATGCAGGGGACGCGGGTTCGTGCCCCGGTCCGGGAAGATCTCACATGCCACGGAGCGGCTGGGCCCGTGAGCCATGGCCGCTGAGCCTGCGTGTCCGGAGCCTGTGCTCCGCAACGGGAGGGGCCACAACAGTGAGAGGCCCGCGTACTGCAACAAAACAAAACAAAACAAAACAGAAAGGCTGGGACTTGGCTCCCCTGGCGTGATAGATCGCAGGGCGCAGAGAGCACAGCAATGTAACGCGGAGGGAACCTGTGGCTCAGCCGCCACCACAGGGGGTCACCCTGTCCGGCTCACAGCGTGCGGCCAGCACCGTGCGAGGAGGCCGGATGTGGATGGAGGGCCAGGCCCCCCGCCACTGGTGGAGCTGCCTCTCACTGCTGGCAGCTCTGGGGGCACTGGGACCCCCCCCATCCACATCCGGCTTTTAAGGGCAGCTGGGTCTGGCCTGTTCAGGAGAGCTGGGCTTTGAAAACCTGCTGGTTAAAGGTCAGTTAAAATGCCAGGCTGGGAGAGGCTCCTGCTGCCCCAAGGGAGCTGAGCTGTCATCACGCGTCAGGGGCACGCGTCAGAGCCCCACGGAGGACGGCCAGCTCGCAGGAGGACAAGACGCGTCCTCGCCCGGCTGTTGGTAGGGCGACTGCAGCCACCCTGCCTTACCTCCCGTTGGAGAGGGCTGGGCCCTGCGTCTGCCAGTCCCTGGGGTGTCCAGGGTGCCAGGCCCACTGTCCAACGGTGCCGGGACCCGGCCAGGACTGGCGCTGGGCCTGGAGGCACTGTCCAAGGTGCTGAAGACACTGAGTTCCAGCCTCTGAGGGTTTCGAGCGGCTTCAAGAAACACCAGCTCCACTGGGCATAACTTCAACACGTCAGAGTTATGGTTCTGCCTGCACAACTTTGGGAACGTAAGTCTTTTATGAACCTCGTTCAGACCTTGAGCTGACCTGCCGCATTCCTTGATCCTATCCCTCGTGCCCTGCCCCTCTCTTCCCTCCCTCCTCCCCTTCCTTCCTCCCTCTTCACAGCAATTCCCCAAAGGACAGAGGACACCCTTCCTCTGCTTGGTCCCCTGAGAAAATGATTTGGAAATGTCCAAGTTTCTCCAGCCCTGAGAGCTGGGGTTCAGGCCGGTAGGCAGAGTGGAAGTACCCTGGGCACCGCTCCGTGTAATCGCAACCTACAGACCTGAGAAGGAGGCCTGTGTTCTCCGGCCTATTTGTTGGTGCCGACCCTGAGCTTGTGCTGAGATGCGGAGGCCCAGGAAGTAGGATATCCCCTCCATTCCCCATCACGCTTAATGTGACAGAATGTTTAGCTGAATAACCACGGGCACGCTCTCCGAAACCTGCGCGAGGCCATTTGTGTATGCCTGGCCATTCTTCTTCTTCTTCCAGGAAGCAGAGATTGGAGCCCACGTTGGTTAGAGTGGTCCCGCAATCTGACGTTCCGTGCCGCATCTGATGAGCACGTACCTGGCACCTGGCACGGCATTCATCCCCGGTCCTTGCTACTGAGGGGGGACAGACGCAGCGCGGGGAGGTGGGCCACAGGCTGCCTGGGTCTGAGTGTGGGCTGGGGGAAGGAAACAACCCAAGGCGGGCACGCTCCTGGGTGCAGGGGGCTGACAGCCAGACAACGAGGCCGGAAGGAGGGGGCAGCCCAGCATGGCCGGCAAGGGTGTGGGCCTGGATGCTTCCTGTCTGCGGGGGGATGCTGGCTCTGCCACTGAGGGTGTGACCCTGGAGAACTGAGAAGACTGCACAGCTTATTTTCGAACTGTTATCCATTTATCAGTTTTCCCATCTGTAAAATGGCTACATTGTCAGGGCCCTGCTGCTGTGAGCTGGGCCCTGGGCCAGAGCTCCCGGCCCACCTCAGCGGGCAGCATGGTCAAGGGCCCAGCGATGCCTGGGGCTGGAGAAAAGCACTGAGCCCCCCTTGGCCAGCTCTCCCAGGACAGCGACTAGTGACACTGTCCTCCCTTCTGTGCAGCCCGACCCACAATTCCCACCACGAATCTCAGCCAATCTCAAGGTCTCCCTCAGCCCCTTCCCCCTGCAGAACTCAAGTGCAGGGAGAGGGTGCATGGGAACCAGAGCTTCCTTCTTGAGGGAGGGGACAACATTCTGTCAGAAAAGCAGAGGCTGGCCTGTCCCCTTTCCAGCAGCAGGTGGGGGAGCTAGTGGGTGAGAGAGAGGCATGGCGTGGGCGTTCCTGTGGCGTTGCCTGAGGTGTGGGTGGGGGACACAGCAGGGAAGTCTCTGGCTTCTCCCTGGGCCAGGGAGATAGATGAGCCCCCAGGGTTTGGGCAAAGCTTTCATGTTGGTGCTGATGGAAGCAACAATGACAAAATACAAGACAAGCGAGATGGAATGTTCTATCAGAGTGGGTTCCCGGCCCCTGTGAGCGCCCACGTACCAGGGGTCAGGACCCAGGGCCCCGCAGGAGTCGGAAATGTCAGCAGGGCAGTCCCTGAGCGTCTAGAATCTGGAAATGACACCAGCTGGCCTGCTGCACAGACGGGTCCTGCAACAACAGGCGGGTGTTACTGAGCTCGGGGTGGAGCTCGTATTTTCAAACAGCAGGTGCTTCTGACATGTTTGGATCCGGGTACTCTGAGGTTGAGAGGTTGCAGCACACAAGTGCACATAGTAGGCGCCAAGCCCTGGGCTGGGCCCCATGGAGGGCTCCTAGGGGCTTCAGATTCCCCGTGTGGGTTGGTCAGCCAGGATGCTGGGCAGCCTGCTCTGCGTCCAACCCCCCTCCACTGCCCCCTTCACTCCCTGCCCCCGAAGCGCCTCTTCCGCCACCCCTCCCCCCTCACTGCCCCTCCCCCACTCTCCTCCCCAGGTCTTCCATCTTGGCTGCTGGTGGGCGGGGGCACTCCTTGCCGAGGCTCTCATCCCCCCACGTCCACCTTCCTCACATGCTGTCTCCTTCCAGCCCCAGGCCCTTCACAGTGATACGGAGCTGGACAGACACCTAGGCTGGGAGGTCCCCTCACGGGAAAGGTAGGAAACAGCCAGAGCCCGGTTCAGCCTGAAGGGAAGGGCGATCTGCCCCCCCCAAGTCCCATTTCCCCGTGGAATAATCCCGAGAAAGTGCTGGCTCCGAGCGAGGTCCGTGCAGGTGGGTCCAGGGAAGGCGTGAGCGCTGGACCCCAGAACCCAAGGCGCTCACCTGTGCCGAGACCCCGTCCACTCACCAGGCCCTCCCTGGCCCCGCCCCACCGCCCAGGCCCCACCCACCGAGCCACACCCACCCCTGGCCCCGCCCATTCCCAATTCTGCGCGCCCCTCCCCCACCGCAGCAGGGGTACTCATCCCCTTTATTCATCAGCATCCCCTGCAGGACGCCCCTTAGCAGGTGCAGCCTGAAGCCCCCATTGGCTGTTGGGCTGTCATATCTCACAGCCTTTGGGCAGCACAGATCCCCTAGACTGCTCCACTCTTGGTGCCATGTGTGCCCACTGTCCTGCCCTGGGCCATCACTCCGTCATTCCTGGATTACATTCATCCCTAGAGCATTTCATCTAAGCCTCAAGGGGCCGGCGGGCACTTCTCCAGGGAGGCCAGGTTGGAGGTTGGTCCTGGACCCGTGGAGCAGGGGCCACTACATCCACTGACCCTGTGGGGTTGGTCTGGTGCCCACTGACACCCTCCCAGCCCCGGGCCCGCCGACTGGACCAGATGCGGTCTGGGATGGCACAAGCGCTCTGCCCAAGCAGGGCTGGGATGGGATCTCGTCTGCCCTTCCAGCCTGGGCCCCACAAGGAGGGGTATGGGGAGGCCCCAGAGGAGAGGGAAGGGCATTCCTGGGGAGCAGGGCCCCCAACCAGGGGCCAGGTGGGCATCAGAGCAGAAGCAAATGCCTAAGCGAGGAGACCTGGACTGGACAGGGGGGAACGGAGGTGTGGGCCAGTGCAGGGCCTGTGGGGCCCGGGGAGGGACAGACGGTCACAGGAGGGACGGGGCTGGCAGGTAGCAGATGGGTAGATTCCAGACCGTTCTTTTACTCAGCTTTCCTGGAGGCCAGGCCAAGCCCAGGACACCCAGCAGAGGCAGCACCGAAGGGTCTCCACCAGGAGGGGTCCAGGGGCCTGGGGGCCTGCGAGACCCCGGGACTCAGGCCCACCATGTGAAGGTGAGGTGAGGGCACTGGGTCTGGCTGCCCGATGCCTGTGTGTGTGTGTGTGTGTGTGCGTGTGTGTGTGTGTGTGTGTGCGCAGGTGTTGATGAGGGGCTCACACAGCGGCTGGAGGGACCTGTGCGCGGGTTGTGGGGGACGGCTGGGGGTGGATGAGGCCCACAGTCGAGATGAGGTTGTTCTAGGGAAAAAGCGTGGTTCCCAGTCACCCCACTGCTCAGGGCTGGGGGATGTGAAGGCTGGGTTTGTCCTGTGCCCACTCTCTGTCAGCAGGGAGGGGCGTGGGCACACCATGCCCCACAGAGGGAGGGGAGGGGCGCCCTGCCCAGGAGGGCTGTGATGGGGCGGGACATCCACCCTGGGCTGGGCCTGAGGGTCACCGAGAGGAAGGGCAGCCTGATCCACCAAAATGCCTGACGATCCTTTCTACAAACTTATAACCAAAGAGGTATTAATTCAGGTGCCGCAATTCCTCTGATACACGCCAAAATATGTAAATATCAAACTCTTTCCCTTCAGCCACTAAAACAAATGGAAAACCCATTTATTAGCATAGAGATGAGTTTAATCAAATCAGCCCTCGTACAAATTAGCCACAGGAAGTGTAACGAGCTGGGAATTAATTAGCAGCATAATGGTAATAGCGGTGCCTGCTAATCACCCCACGGCCACGCGCTCTCCCCGCGCTGCCACAAGGCTCCCCGGCGGCTGAGTTTTTCCTTTGCAAGAGGCTCCGAGAGCAGAGACCACCAGATAGCCCCTCAGCCTCCTGGGAGGCAGGAGGAGAGGCTACGGCGGGGACCGGCATACGGGTGCCCCCGGGGGGGCAGGTCTGCAAGATCTAGGGCGATGGGCCAACTCAGCTTGGCTGCTCAGGGAGCCACTTCCACTGGGGGCCCAGGGATGGGGCCTGAGATCCTCGGATGGCATGGGGCAGTGGGGCTTCAGGGGTGCTCAGGAAGGGCTCCCCCAGGGCCAACTCCGAGACAGCCCTCTTAAAAAGTGCCGAGAGGGTCTGGCCCTGGTGTGGCTCAGGCGCGGGGGCTGTCCTGCTTCCAGGGCAATCTCCCAGTGGAGAGGCCCCGGCAGCCCCAGGTCCTAGCTGAGTGTGGGGCTTGCTGGTGTGCAGTCCCCACCTGAACTGGGGCGTGTCTTAGGGTCCCAAACGACCCCACCTGCATGTAACTCAGACCCCTGGTTTCCTGCACGGGAGGCCCCGAGACCAGCCACATGGTTTCTAGCAGGATGGAGAGGCGACATCTTGGGATGGTTTGCCCGTGTATGGGGTTGTGGCTGACGTGCGAGGACACCCATCTCAAACCAAAATTAAAGCCACTGTGTTACATGTTTGCACCACGAGCAGAAGCAGAGTCGGCAGTTTTAAGTCAGAGGAACTGGAAGGCCAGATAAGGCCGCAAACATTTTTGCTTTCACATATCAAGACAAAGAAATTACGGACAAGAAGAAAAAACAACAACACGTACCCTGTGAGAATCCAAAATACGACATTTTGTCCTGTTTTCCTTAAGAAAGTGTAAAACCTCGAGGCCACAGCAAACTGACCCTCAAAGCCAAAGAGGAAATGGTTCACCACCCTCTTCTTCATGTCCACCGGCTCCTTTTCAGAGCCTAGGTATTTAGCATGTTACTTGGGTCCTTGGATCTCTGGACGTCGGTCACATCTGCCAAAGCAACTTCTTCCTGTGCTGTTGATGATGGTAACATGCTACAAAGAATGAAACAGCCGCTGACATTCACTGAACACCTGCCACTTGCCAGCAACTGGCCTGCACTCGCCCTAGAAATGTCTCAATTATCTGCTGCTGTGTATTTTAAACATTTTGAAACGTAATGGCATCCAAGGGACACTTCTGCAGCCCGCTCACACCAGAGTGAGACATCAGGCTCAGCCAGGGTGTCCCCCCCGCCCCCGCCAGCGGCCCCCGAGGGCCCGTGTGCAGCCGAGTCCCTCCTGCCTGAGGGTCAGGCTGGGGGTGGGGCTGGGAAGCGATGGTGAGTCCACGGGACTCAGCAGGTGAGTCCTGTCCCTCCCGGACCACAGAAGTGGGGGAACTGACCCAGGACCTGCGTTTGTGGGCTCACGGGGAGCGGGGAGGGGCCTCTGCAATCCCCTCTGCTGAGCACCCCTGTCCCTCCCCAGAAGGTGGAGAGAAGTGACAGATGCTCCTGGTCTCTTTGTGGGGAAGATTCTTGACGGCGGGGGGGCCCCTGCCGTTTTCCATGAGTCTCCTTCCAACCCCAGCTGTTTCACCAGAGGGCACAAGAGGAATCTTTTTTATCAAAGCTGTGAAATGTGCGTCTCCAGGACCTGAAGGTCAAGCCCCAGCTGCACGTCTCTGCACCTCAGCGTCCCGCTCATGCCTGCTGTCATCTCGCGTCTCTGAGGATGTCCAGGCAACAATGGCCGCGGCCCCCGACTGCACTGGCCACAGGGCTAATGCCGCCCGGGCAGACCCTTTTGCCAAGGGTCTCCTCTTGGGGACAATGGAGAGGACTGATTGATACGAGAAGGCACCGAACACCGGTTAGTGGATTGATGAAGGAAGTCCACGCGGCGGCCAGGGCCGGGGTGGGACCATCCACTTGGGCGGCCGAGCGCAGAGATGCTTGTTCCATATTCACGCCCCTGAACAGCATCCACGTCGAATTTTCTCGATTCACACGTCCGAACAAGAAGTTTTCTAGTGTCAGGCGCAGTAGGGTAGTGCTGCAAGGGAGGCTGCAATGCACTGGGTCGCCCCCAGGCCCGGGTGCCACCCCAGGCTTGTTGGTATCATGGTGGGCACGACTCAGACCTGAAAGCTGCAACTTGTCCCATCAGGGGTGCACGCCGTCCCCAGTGGCTATCGGGGCGCAGGTTCACGTCCTGTGCCCACAGGCCTCTCACCCCAGGGGCGGGGGCTGACGGGGAAGCCACCCTCCACTCGGTGGACCCAGAAGCTGGAATCCTGCCCTTCTAGGCACAAAGCAGACACAGCCACTGCCTCTGGGGGCTCATGCAATGGGGAAGAGAAACAGACAGATGCAGACACCCCTGAGTGGCCCCCAGGTGGGGACAGAGCAGAGAGGGCAGAGCTGGGAAGAGAGGGAGCGCCGCCACCGAGCGCCATCAAGCTGAGAACTAAGGGCAGAAGGGGGTGAGTCACGCATTTTGGCTACCGCAGGCCGAGCCGGCTGAGACGGGCTTGGGGAGCTTTGGGCAAAGCTGGCACAGACCACCCGGAGGTCCCAGGGGGTGTGTTCTGCTTGGAAGGGGAGCTGGGGCCTCCCAGATGAGTGCATGACCCTCCTCGGTCTCTCTGGCCTGACGACCCACAGAGTAGGCGCTCCATGGGGGCCGTTGCTGACCCACAGGCCCCAAAGCAGCTGAGCGAATTCTTACCCAAAGGCCCGGGTTCCGTGAGACCTGTGACACAGTGGCGACTGTTTCAATCCCCAGCGCCCCAGCCCTTTGGCGGAATCCGCTCTGTGCCCTCCGCCCAGAAGGTCCTCACAGCTCCCTGGCACCACCTGGGGAAATCCTTCCCTCGTCCCTAGAAAGTCCCAGGCCGGCCCCCAGGGATTGCTCCCCCCGCCGCACCGGGTGTCTCTGTCCCTGTGAGGGACACATCCCCCTCCCCACTGGCCTGGACCTGCCGACCATCTGGCTGGCCTCGTATCACCCCTCGGGGGTCCTTGGGTCTGCCCCCTGAAACCTGGGCGTGCTTGTGACTTTGATGCGAGGACAGCAAACCCGCGGCCGTGGGGACCCACGGGGGCATTCTCTGTGGGTCCTCGTGGGAGGGCTCAGTGGTCCCGCTGAAAGGAGCTCTCGCCCCTCACAACCCCATCAAGGGGAGCCCAGCGCGGGGCCCACCCTCTGCTGTCCTGGGGGCCGTGCAGCCCCTCTGGCCGCCTCCCCAGCTGGCCCTTCTCCCTCTGCACCTCGGCCCCCCACCCAGAGACCCCAGGCAGAGGCTCAGGGCCCCATCACACTCGCTCCTGTGTCCTCAGCTGCAGGACTGCTGGTTAATTAAGCTCCGAGCAGCCAGAGGTCGGGGCCGACCCGGGGTCACTCGGCACCGCAACAGCTCAAAGACCCGTTTCGGAGCCGCACCTTGTAATTTAGTCACAGTGAAAAGGGCGAGCAGAAAAGGTCAGTGTGGTTCTAAATTAGACTAACTGCTTCCTTTCTGTCGGGGACACCGGCGAGTGGCAGTTTAGCAGTGCGGGGAAAAGGTCAGGTGTGTGGGCCTGGTCCCGGTGACGGAAGCGGCAGGATTTGGGGAAACACGTGCCCGTCGTCCACTCTGGCCTCTGGTACAAAGCAGCCCACCTGGAGGCGTTGCAAACGGTGGGCAGGGGAGGTGTTGGGCAGGGAAGGGGCTCTGGGCTGGGAGGACTGGAGGCTGGAGGGATGGGGGAGGTGATGTGCCGGTGGCGGGAGGGGGTATCCTCCCCCAGCCCCCCCAGCGTCGGGTTTGGGGGTCACCCTCAGAGCCACCAGGCACAGTTTCCCGGCACCGTCGGGCTTCCTCCCGCCGTCTGTCCATCTTCACTCTGTGGCTTCTTTATTCCTCGGTTTTCCCCTCTTTTTTGTCTCTTATTTTATGTTGAAATGCCCGCCCTGAGAACTGGTCTCTTCTGGGGAGGAGAACCCAGCAGCCCCCGAGTGGGGCGCGTCCTAGCAGGGAAGGTTACTCTCTTGCGGGGTTCCTGCCACTGGGGTCGGCGGGGTCGGGGTCCCCTTGGAGGCACATGTGGCTCCCCGTGTCCCGGCTGTGTCCTCTCACAGGGGGTCGTGTTTCGTGTCTCCTTTTCACGTCTCCAAAGCTCTTGCACTGCTAACGTAGCATGAATTCTGGGCCATTGTGGACATTTGTGAGAATCCCCAAGGTCGTCCCTGCAGCAGGTTGAATGGCAGCCCCCCCACCCCCCTAAAAGGTACGAACACCTGGAACTGGGGAGTAGGACGCTCTTTGGTAAAAGGTCTTTGCAGATGTAATTAGGGATCTTGAGATGAGACCACTCGGGATGAGGGTGGCCCTGAACCCGAGGACAGCATCCTAAATAGAGACGGGCAGAGGGACGGCTGAGTGAAGATGGAGACAGAGAGAGAGAGCCAGAGACAGAGAGAGGGACGGGGAGAGATAGGGAGAGCCAGAGAGAGTCAGAGAGAGACAGAGACAGAGACAGAGAGATAAGCAGAGAGAGAGGTACTGAGGACTGACAGGCCCCCGCGGGCATCCTTGCAGAGAAGGGGATGGACACCCTGCCAGGCGACTTCCTGCCCTGGTCGTTTCCTAGCTTTCCTCCCTGGACTTGGTTGGCCACAGCTTCAACTGTGATCAGAGGATCAGACCCACTGGTCAACGTGCAGAGTTGGTTTCCGGAACATACGAGGTCCCAACAAGGCCAGCCTCGCTCCTGGACTCCTGCAGGGCACCTCCCCCCGAAGGTCCTTGTTCTTACCTTTCCGACCCGTGGACAGAGCCAGCATTGAGGTTCCCTCGTCCTCTGCCCTCCGTTGTCCCAGGGGAGCAGCGGCCTCCTCCGCAGAGCAGGATGGGGGGTAATTACGGGAAGAGCACTGGATTTTCCCTTAGGTCGTGTGGACGGTAAGCAAGTGGGCAGGGGTGGCAGGCAGAGCGGGAGCGTGGTCGCACCTTTGCTAACGGTCAACCCGACGGCCTCGGCCTTGCGCAGGCCCCACCTTCTCCCTCACAACGGGGACAGTTTGAAGGATGAAAAAGGAAAAAGGAAATTCAACATGCATTTTACAGAACATGAAAAAACAAAAAGGAGTCCTCTCATTATCTGTCATGTTGTTATTCAACTGGGTGTGCAGTTTAAAAATAACTCTGCCTTTTACGGAAAAAGAATTAAAGATAATTTCTCACTGAACCTGGCACAGGAGGGAGAATTTAGGAGGACGTGGTTCCCTGAGAAAGGCTCCTAACACATCGCCCTCCAAAGCCACGTGACCGAGCGGGTTCCCAGGACAGTTTATGAAGGTCAGCGGCTGTGAACAGCAGAGAACGTGCTGGATGCACCGGCGGGGAACCGGACACCTCCTCAGAGCGCCTGTGGGTAAGTGGGAGGGTGTTCCGACAGGTCCGCTCACGGCCGTTGGGATGTCTTTCCAGTGTGGACACAGAGTCCTGCAGGGATACTGTGTGGGATATTCTGGAGCACACGTGTCCTTGGTGCCACAGCCAGTGGCCCGGAGGAGGAAGCGGCCACTCTCCAGCCTCCGTCTGTTCTCGATCCCAGAGCAGCCCTGGGAATGGAGGCTGCGGGAGGCCTGGGGCGGGAAGGGCAACTTAACGACAGCCTGCGCTTCACAGTCACACTTAGGTTTGTTTCCGGAAATAAATCTGCGCTCAGTGCAGTAACAGCAAATTATGTTTTCTCAGTTTTCTGCTTTACTCTAAAGAGAACAGATCATTATCTGATCGTCTGGTTCCAAACAAACGGTCACAGGGGAGGGAGGCCAGTGGAGGGAGCTCAGAGGAGCGATAAGAGACACCGTTATGATCAGACCCGGGGTCCAGGGTGAGCCGAGGGGCCCTGCTGGCCAAAGGCTGTTAGTGGGACGCAGAAATCGCCCCCGTGGTGCAGGGCGCCGTCTCAGGTCCCACCACGGCGGAGTCCAATAATGCAGATGCTGGGAGCCATCGACCTGCCAGAAAGGATGAATGGGGGCCTGGGTGCCCAGCAGTCGTGTTTCAAAACTCATCCCTGCCCGCCGGTGCTGACCCGCTCGGGGCTCCTCTGCCTTGAACAGGTGAGGGGCAAAGGGTGGATTCAGAGCCAGGTTTCTGGAGGGAAACCATCTTCCCACCACACATGTGAGTCTCTGAGCAATTGGACACAGAACCTGGCGCATCTGCTGTTCAGAATCCATGCATTCACTAAGCCCCACGGGGACTGTCCACACCTCGCTGGTCCCGAGGGAGGCTGGAGGGTTACAACACAAGCTGTTTCTCCAGCAACTGCATTCCCAGTAGCTACCCAGGAGAAATGACGACACGTGTCCACACGGACACTTGTAGGTGTGCATTCATAGCACACAGCCTTACTCCCAATAACCAAAGTGCAAACAACCCAAAGGTCCATTAACGGGCGAAGGATAAGCGAGATGTGGTCCATTCACGCAGTGGAACGTGATTCAGCCGTAAAAAGCATGAAGCACTGACACAGGCTACGGCGTGAATGAGCCTCACGCACGACGCTGCTTTAAGGCAGCCAGACGCACACGGTAGGATCTCGTCGATGGGAAGCGTCTAGAGCAGGCACATCTGGAGAGACGGGGAATGGATCAGCTCGCTTAGGGCTGGGGGAGGAGGGTGATCGCTAAAGAGTGCAGGTCTCCTTGTGGGGGTGATGAAAGCGTTCTAAAGGCGACGGTGCTGATGGGTGCACAGCCCTGTGAATATACTAGAAACTACGGAATCGTCCACTTGAAATGGATGAATTACACGATACGTGAATTAGTATCTCGGTAAAGTTGTTGAAGAGGAAGAATTCAATCCTCTATAAAAGGACGAAGAGAAACTACAACCTCACCAGTTGTGGGGCTGCTGGGGGAGTCCTGGACCTGTGAGGGGCTCTGCACAGCACCGGGGCTTGGGGTGAGCCCCCCTGAGGAGATCGGCCCCCTCGCTGGCCTGGAGGGGCTTTTGCTCTTATTAGGGGCTGGGCTCAGACCTCAGCCAGCATCCCTGGTCCCTCCCCTCACCCCAAGGAGACCCCCGGCCCCTCCCTTCCCCCAAGGAGACCCCTGGCCCCTCCCCCCCCAGGAGACCCCCCCTCCCCCTCCCCCAAGAAGACCCCTGGCCCCTCCCCCTCCCCACAAGGAGACCCCTGGCCCCTCCCCTCACCCAAGGAACCCCCTGGCCCCTCCCTTCCCCCAAGGAGACCCCTGGCCCCTCCCCCCCCAGGAGACCCCCCCTCCCCCTCCCCCAAGAAGACCCCTGGCCCTTTACTGGGGGGACGGGCTTGGCACCCTCCTTCTGGCAGCTTCCTCAGGTTTGGGGCTGACATCTGCTCCCTCCCATGAGACTGGCCTTGTAGCTCATCCTTCTGTGTTCAGCCCAGATGGAGGGAGGTGTTGCCCAAGCTGGATGGATGGATGCTGCCTGTGTGCGCACACCTTGGGCCACAGTGGGTGTTGGGGTGAGGCCAAGGACCCCCACATAGGGCAGTCAGAGGGAGGAGGGCGGGATCAGAGAGAGTTGGCAGGGGTGCGGGCCTCTCCACCGCATCTCAGCCAGGGAGCAGCTTCCTCCTCTCCTGACCCAGGGACCATCTGAGAGCCAAACTCTGAGGGTCACTGGACCCAGCGGGAGAGGTCTGCCAGGCCCAGCCCCCCATGGGGAGGGGGGTCCAGCAACCACAACCGCAGAGACTCCCTGACAGCAGGGTGGCGGCACCTCCAACACCCGCCAGAGGGAGGCCCCTCCTGCCTCCCCAGCTGGGCAGAGGCACTCAGACTCCGAATCGAAAGCGTACTTGTTAAACCCAGCCTCTAACTCATGATTAGATTTTAATTTCAATACACTTTGTTAAAAATAGATCGGCTCTCACCAAGAGCAGGGCAGCAGGAAGGGGCTTCACATGGCTCGTCCCTGGAACATGAATAGCATGGAAAATGTTATTAGAATAATTTTTCATCATGAATAATAAATCAATAGAGGAATTTGGTAGTGCCGTGTGACACTCCGGGTAAGAGTGGGCTTTGTTTTAGCAGAGTGGGGAGAGGGATTGGGGGTGTTGGTGGAGGATGGGGCAGGCGTTATCGGGGTGAGGTATCTGTAGGGATGAGGGACCCCCAGACGCATCCTGGGTGGAGGATGGGCTTTGGGACCCAATCCTGCAGAGCCTTTGAGCTGAACGGGTGAGGCCTGGTCCTTATTTCCTCAAAAGTGTTGGAAAGAGGGTACAATCTGGAAGTTCCAGTAACACACTAGCTTATCAGGTGGGGTGTGTATTTTATTCTTCTCCACACCCCCTGCAAGTTTCCCTAGTGCTTTTTTTCCTCCTAGGCAAAAGTCAGGAATTTTTCAAGTCACCAAAGATCTGGAGAAATTGTTTGACTGAGCACAGGGGCTAATGAAAGAACGAGGGTACATCTCTGGGGCCCAGGGGTCTCCTCGGCCCTCTTTGCTGCTGAGACACCTGAGGTCAGACCCTTGCCTTACCTGGCTGTGGTGGACACGGCCCGCAGGACCCACACGACGGTAGGTCGCAGGCACAAGCGTGCAGGGTCCCGCTGCTGAACCGGATCCCAGGACAGAGACTCTCATTGGCTCAGCTTGGGTGAGGTGTCCCCTCCTGGCCAGTCAGCTATGGCCAAGGCGGATGTGGATGTGGGACTGACCTTGAAGATGGAAGTGGGATGGGGGGTAGACCATGAAAATGGAGGTGGAATGTGGGGCTGACCTTGAAGTTGGAGGTGGGATGTGGGGTTGACCTTAAAGTTGGAGGTGGGATGTAGGGTTGGCCTTGGCTTCCTCTCAGACCTCCTGACACCCTCTCGGTTTGGGGCTGCAGGCTGGGCGGAAGCGGCTGCGACAACGCATTTTGTGGGATCCCAGCTTCCATGGCATCTGTGAGCACATAATCGCTAGCGCAGACACGCAGGCGCCCAGCCCCGGCTTTATCCCGCCCTCTCTCTTCTACAGTGTCTTCCCCTGCAGCTGACAATTAATGTTGCAAAGAACACGAAAAGGAGGGGAAATTACAGCAATTCATCAACTGAAATTATAGGTGTAGACACATGTCAGCAGTGGGAACACTTTCTATCAAAATTAAAGTACTTAGAGATTTTCCTTAAATTTCAAATTATGCAAATCCCATTTCCCGAGCCACTGCAGGATTACCCAGAAGCACCACACGTGCCGTCGTGACTGCGGGTCTCTCCCTCCCCTCGGCTGCTCCCTGGCTGCCCAGCTCACGACTGGCCCAGAGACCAGGCCCGGGAACCGGGCGGGTCCTTCTGCGAGGAGGACCCTGTGGCTCAGAGGCCAGCGGAGCTGCGCAAACAGGCCGGGTGGAAACAGGTGCTCACTTTAGTCACCTGTCCCTGCTAAATGTTTATCAAGCGTGTAGTGGCTGTCGGCCAGGAGGGACAGTCACTGGGGCACTCGGCCACCTCTGTGTACCGTGGCCGGGGCAGGTCCAGGGCGGCTGCGAGCAGAGCCCAGATGGGTCCAGGTTCTTGCTACGAGCCAGGGACCCCTAGAGCCAGGCCCCTCCAACTCAGTGCGCCCAAGAGCCCCCTGGAACCTATGTTAGTATGCAGATTCTGAGGCCCAACGTCCAGTTCTGCATCTCTAACCAGCTCCCAGGTGATATGGCAGGATCTCCGAGGCGTGACTGTGGCCTGAGGTCCCTCAGGGCTGGGCTATCCCTGGAGACCCCCACGAACGAGGCACTGCTGCTGCCTGTGACCTCAGCTGGCTGCCCCCTTGGAGGGGGAGAGCGGACAACCTCGGCCCCGAGTTCTGGGGCCCAATCTTGCCTGCCTGGGAACCAGGCATTGCGGTTGCCTTCTGGCCGTTAGCTCTGGGAGGCAGACATGGTCCCGGAGCTCTGTCCCCAGGCCTCGGGCACTGTCACTTAATTTCAATGTAATTGATGTCGAATTGGGTACCCAGGTCCCCTGTGAAATGCCTAGTGAATCCACCGTGATTAACGGTGTTCCAAGCGCAGGACGGTGGCCAATCAGAACCGCCACCCCTGACGAGGTTAAGCGGGCCAGGGACGCCCGCAGACCCAGGAGGGGGCAGGGAGGGGCGTCTTGGCCGGCACCAGCCCCAGCCTCTCTGCGGCCCCCAACCCGCAGAGCATGTAATTAGCTGTTCTGCAGGGCAGGGGGGTTGGGGAGCAGGAGAGTGAATGGGAGGAGGGGGAGGGAGATGGGGGCTTCGTGGGCAGGGCTGGGGGCCTGGCGGGGAGAAGGGGAGGGCTGGCCCCCCACCCCTGCTCCCGAGTCTAGGGCACTGAGCGCCTTGCTGCTTGCCGAGGCCCCAAACCCTCTAAAATGGAGATTCCTAGCTCTGGGGCCAGAGGGCAACGGTGTTTGACTTATGCTTTCAAAGACCCCGCCGGGGGTCAGACACCAGCGCGGCCACACAACCCTAGTCCAGTGCGCACCTGCTCTGGGCGGTGGGAGCCTGCCTCTTGGGGTCCCACCCTCCTCTTTGTTAGACCCCACCTCTCCATGGAGGGGCAGAGGGGGCGGAGGGTCAGTGGTCACAGTCGGTACCGATGCTTGACGGAAACTTCTCCCTCAAGGACGGTGTGGCCGAGAAGTGAGGGGACCAAGGGGGCCTCCAGCGAAACGATTTCCCACAAGGCCATCCCCCGGTACCCCAGTGGGGACATGGAAACAGAGCCACCCCACCAGGTGACCCCAGCACTGCCCACGACCCTCAGAGTAGCCAGAGAGGCTCCCCCAGATCCCGCGTGTGTCCTGCTCAGGCCCAGTTCACGCTCCAGCACCACAGAGACCAAAGGGCCCATGGCCACGGCCAGCTCTGCCGGGGGTCATGTATTGCCTTGGGGATGGAAATGCCAGAATCACCAGAAAGTAGGAGACGGATGGGCAGGTCCACCGCCGTGCCTGACCCTGGATGGGAGGGGCCTCTGGCTGAGACGCCCCCCGGGTCTGTGTAACTCCTCACTCACGCCATTAGGGGCAGACAGGGGCTTGGGTCATAACGTTCGCCGACGATGTGAAATCTTACATGTGTCATAACTTGGAGCTCCTCCCCAAGATCAACTGGTCAGCTACTGCTGGGTGATAAGTCCCCCCAAACTCAGTAACTTATCGCTGCCGCGTGTCTGGGCGTGGGGGGGATTCTCCTCCTGCCTGGGGGCTTCACGGAGGTGGTGGGCGTACACAGCGTGGGTGGGCCCACCGCACACGCCGGGCCCCGGCTGCCCTTGGCCACAGCGAGTGTGTGGTGGCACCTCACCACGGTTCTAACCTGTGTTTCCAGATGAGCAGTGGGGTTCAGCACATACTCCCGTGTCTGTTGCCTCTTCCCTGAGTTCACGTGTTTTGCCCATTTCTCAGATGGGTGATCTGGCTCCTCCTGGCTTGTAGATGCTGGACATAAATCCTTTGTCAGATTTGTGTCGCAAATTTCTTCACCTCTGTGGTTTGCCTTTCACCCTCTTGGTGGACAGACCTTCTTTTTCTTTAAAGATTTTTTTTTGATGTGGACTATTTTTAAAGTCTGTATTGAATTTGTTACAATATTGCTTCTGTTTTGATTTTTTGGCCTCGAGGAATGTGGGATCTTTGCTCCCTGACCAGGGCTTGAACCCACACCCCCTACACCAGAAGGCGAAATCCCAACCACTGGACCACCAGGGAAGTCCCGAACAGACCTTCTTAAATGTACAGTTTTCAACCTTTCCCCTCCTTTTTTGTCCTGAGAAATCTCTTACCACCTGAAGGCCATGAAGATATTCTACATTTTATTTTGGAAGCCTTATCGTTTTGTTTTTTTCACTGAGATCAGCAACCTTCTAGAACTAATTTCTGTGTATGTTGTGAGGAGAGGCCAGACTCTTACTCAATGCGTGATCGGTACAGGGAGACGGCAGCCGATGGGGAGTGGGGCCCCCCGCTCGCTCCTGAAAGACCCTCTCTCTTTCTAAATGGTCCTCCCTTGTCCTGGAAAACTAAACTGTGAATTCTTGGTAACAATAAATGTTAATGTCTCAGCTGAAGAGAAAACAGAGGTCCTGCCTGTCCAGGCTCGGGGGCTCCTCAGAGGAGGCATCAGGACAGTTTTCCGGGTGACGGTGCGAAGCCCCAAGCCCTCGTCCCTGAAATGGGAAGAGCAGGACAGCCTCGACCCCCACAGGGGGGTCATGTATTGCCTTGGGGATGGAAATGCACCGTCGATGCCACGCTCCGGCAACGTTTGTCGGAAAGGCTCCTTCCTCTGCGAATTGCTTTTGCATCTTGTGAAAGATCGCGTGGGCATGTTTGTCTGGGCCTGTTTCTGGGCTCTGGGCTTTGCTCCCTTGGTCTGTTCATCCGTCGCTCCTCTGTCTCCATCACTGTAGCTGTGCAGCTGCTGAATTCCTGCCATTTTTCCATCCTCTTCAAGGTTGGTGTAGCCATTCTAGGGCCTGTGCTTATTCGTATGGATTTGAGAGTAAGCTTGTCCATGTCTACAAAAGCCTTGCTGTGATCTTGGTAGGAATTGCATTTTTATTCCTTTTTTTGGCCACACCGTGCAGCATGCAGGAGACTAGTTCCCCGACCAGGGATCGAAGCTGTGCCTCCTGCAGCGGAAGCACTGAGTCCTAACCACCGGACCGCCAGGGAATTCCCAGGAATTTCATTTTTAAAGCCACATATGAATTTGGGAAGAATTGATATCTTTACTATGTAAAGATGAATCTTACAATCCATGAACATAGCTTGTCTATCCATCTATTTACATCTTCTCTGATTGCTTTCATCAGCATTTTATAGTTTTTAGGACATAAGTCCTGCACATGTTTCATTGTATTTACACTTAGTATTTCATTTTTTTTTAAGCAATTGTAAGTGGTACTTTATGTTTAATTTTGGTGTCCACGTGTTCTTTGATATTATGTAGATACACAAATGGTTTTATATGCTTATCTTTTATCCTGTGACCATGCTAGGCTCACTTATTAGTTCTAGAGGTTTTTTTTTTCTTTTGTGGGTTCCTTGGAATTTTCTACATAGACAATTTTGTCATCTACAAATAGGGACGTTTTATTTCTTCCTTTCCAATTTGTATGCCTTTTATTTCTTTTTCATACCTTATTGCACTGGCTAGAACTTCTAGTACAATGTTGAATAAAAATGGTGAGAGTAGGCATCCTTGTCTAGTTCCTAATCTTAGAAGAAAAGTATTCCGTATTCACCATTGAGCACAATTCTAGTTGTAGGTTTTGCTGTAGGTGCTCTTTATCAAGTTGAGGACATTCCCCTCCACTCCTACATTGCTGAGAGTTTTTATCATGAATACGTATAGAACTCAAATGTTTTTTCTTCATCAACACATATTATCATATGATTTTTCTCCATTAATCTGCTACATGGTAGACAACATTGATTTTAAAATGGTGAAACAGTCTTGCACATCTGGAATAAATCACACTTGGTCATGGTCTATAATTCTTTTATACATTTTGCTGGAGTCAATTTAGGAATATTTTGCTGGTATTTTTGTGCCTAAGTTATTGAGAGATATTGGTCTGTCATTTTCTTTTTGTTTGTTTGTTTGGTATTGTCTTTGTCTGGTCTTATTATCAGAGTAACATCGGCCTTATAAAATGAGAAATATTTCTTCATCTTCTATTTTCTGAAAGAGAATAAGTAAAATTGGTGTTCGTAGTCTTTAAATGTTTGGTAGAATTTTCCAGTGAAACCATCTGGATCTGCAGATTTCTTTTTTTAAGTAGCTTTTAAATTACAAATTCATCTTTGATGGTTATTGGACTATTCGGGTGTCTATTTCATCTTGGTCGAGTTTTGGTAATTTAGTATTTTGGCCCATTTCTTTTAAGTTATCAAATTTATGAGCATAGAGTTGTCTGTAGTATTCCCTTATTTTCCTTTTAGCTGTGGATGGGTAGTGATATCCCATGTTTCATTCCTGATATTGTGATTTTAGTCCTCTCTCCTTTTGTCCGTGTCAGTCTTTTTAGAAGTTTATCAGATTTGTTGATTTTTTTTTTTTTTTTGAGTAAACAGCTTTTTGTTTTGTTGACCTTCTTTATCATTTTCCTGTTTTTAATATCATCGGGTTCATTTCCTGTCTTCCTTGTTTCCTTCATTTTGCTGACTTTGGGCTTATTTTGTGCCTCTTTTCTCTAGTTTCTTGAGGTAGAAACTCAGATAATTGGTTTGGTACCTTTTTTTCTCTTTTAATTTAAACTATAATTTTAGAGCTATGAATCACCCTCTCAGCAATGCTTTAGCTGCATCCCACACACTTTGATATGTAGCATTCTCATTAAATTCTTTTTACAAATTGAGGTGAAATTCACATAACATAAAATTAACCATTTTAAAGTGAGCATTTAACTAGCATTTAGTACCTTCAAATATGCAACTACCACCACCACTATTTAGTTCCAAAACACTTTTACCAGAGCAAAAGAAAATTCCGTACCCATCAAGCAATCCATTCTCCCTTCCCCAGAGGCGCTGGCAACTACCAGTCATCTTTCTGTCTCTATGGGTTTACCTATTCTGGGTATTTCATGTAAGTAGAATCATATAATATGTGATATTTTGTGTCTCCCTTCTTTGACTTAGCATAATGTTTTTGAGGTTCATCTTATAAAGTTACATAAAACTTGCCTGTAAAACTTGGGTTTAGAGGTGTTGGGGGGAAATGATGGGAGTGAAGTTCAATTATTTATTTAATTTCTTTAATGGTAATTGGTCTGTTCATTTTTCTTGCTATTTTTGAGACAACTTTGCCATGGTTTTCCTAGTAAAATTACTTCGACATTTTCAAATTTACTGGCATAAAAATTCTCAGTGCAATTTATGGTTCTTAAAATCTCTAGTGCATCTGCAAAGTTTAATATCTTAATTTTTCTATCCTATTTTTAGTATCTCTCTCCCTACTCCCTTTTTTTCTGTCTGATCAATTTTGGAGGAATCAGTTCTGGGATTTGCTGGTCTCTACTGCTTCATCAGTCAATTAATTTTGCCCTTATTTCCCTCCTTCTCCTTTCTGTAGGTATGCTCTTTGGTCCTCCTTTGGCTTCTTTTTGCTGTACCTTCTTGTTGCACCTATGAACAAAAATCATAGGAACTTCATGGTTTTAAAGTTAATGTTTCAAATTTCCTCTAGGATTTCCTCCTAAATGCATATGATTTTAGAGCACATTATTAAATTTCTGAGTGTTTCTTCCTGCTGATTTCTAACTTAGTGACTGGATTTGACTCCCTCGTGGAAAGATTTTGAAAGGCAAGTCTTCCCAGAAATTTGGACTGTGAGTGTCTTCAAGATGGGTCTATACAGCAATCCCACTACTGGGCATATACCCAGAGAAAACCAAAATTCAAAAAGACACATGCACCCCAATGTTCATTGCAGCACTATTTACAATAGCCAGGTCATGGAAGCAACCTAAATGCCCATCAACAGACGAATGGATAAAGAAGATGTGGTACATATATACAATGGAATATTACTCAGCCATGAAAAGGAATGAAATTGGGTCATTTGTAGAGACGTGGATGGACCTAGAGACTGTCATACAGAGTGAAGTAAGTCAGAAAGAGAAAAACAAATATTGTATATTAATGCATATATATGGAATCTAGAAAAATGGTACAGATGAACTGGTTTGCAAGGCAGAAATAGAGACACAGATGTGGAGAACAAACGTATGGACACCAAGTGGGGAAAGCGGGAGGGTGGGTGGTGGTGGTGGGATGAACTGGGAGATTGGGATTGACATGTACACACTAATATGTATAAAATAGATAACTAATAAAAACCTGCTATATAAAAAATAAATTAAATTAAATACATTAAATTAAAAAAAAAAGACCAGCCTGAGGGCGCTCCCTGAAGGGTCGAGATGACAACCAACCTTACAGTTTAGATTTTAAAACAATGCTTGTTAGTTTCAAACCTATATAATACATGACAGGCTAACAAAACCCTAGCATGTTGGGTTAGGCCGTCAGCACATAAGTGGGAACTTCTAAAGTTCCCGGAAACAGGTTCTCTCAGTGGTTTTCCTGGCCCCTTTTTGTCTTGTTTGCCTCTCTAACTGAGAGAGGGCACGTGGGCTCCGCTGCCACCAAGTTACCACAAACTTCAGATTTGGTGGGAGCTAGATTAATGTGTTTTCACTGTAAAAAGTTGACCTTGGGGACCAAAGGGCCAGTGCAAGCTCTGTAAGTATATCTCCATGGAGGTTGCATCGACCCGTCTCGCAGAGATGAGCCCTACCGAGAAGCAGCTACACATCCAGCATTTTTGAAGCATTTCTGAAGCCTTGGGATCTAGCTATAGGCATCCGATGGGGGAGGCAGGTTAGGACATTTCTGTGCTAAAGTCAGTCTGCGCCATCATGGCAGCCCAGGCTGAAGTCCTCCAAAGACGCCCCGGCAGCCCCCAGGCCAGGAGTCAGGGAGGCCACACCCCCGTCAGCTGGTGCCTCCTGGACTCGTCTTTGCCACAGACTGTGGCATGGTCGGGAGCCTCTCTTGGGCAGTGATGCTCCACTTTGGTGGGTCACAGCCTCAGGCTACAGACCCTCCGGAGGGCGGGTCTTTAGGGACCCTCCCACCCCTTGTTACGTAGAACACAAGACTCAAAATTACACCCCTAACCCCACAGCTGAAAGAAGACCCACAGAGGCCTCGAATATAAAAGTGTTTTACAAATTTCAGAGCAATGAGCTAAAGAGAGATATTGTGGCCTAAGTCTTCAACCCCGAGAGACTGAAGACAGAGCCTGAGATTCTGAAGGAATTGCTTTGGGCTCAGACACACCTGGGGAACCAAGGCCTATCCTCCGTCTCTTGATTTGAAAGGTCCTGCTCCTGGGCTCTGTCATCGTGCCCTGTAGCCCAGCCCTGATCACCCTGAGTGAGTTCACCCTGAGCTGGGCCTGACCGCAGTGGAAGTCAGGGAGGGGCCTGGGTGCCTCAGCCTCCCCTTCAGGGGCTCTGCTCCCGGCCCCTCGGGGTACACCTGCTCCCTCCCCTCCCATGGAGAATGGTCCTGCCCTGGTGCCGTGGCAGCAACAACCTTGCTGGTGGGAGGTCTGGGCCAGGTGCGGGTGGGGAGGCGCAGAGAAGGGAGAGGACCAGTGTGAGGGTGGCACAAATGCTGTGGGGACAGCAGACCAGGCCCAGGACAGCCTGGAGGCCATGTGGGCCTCATCAAGGGAGAGGACAGACCGGGAAGTGGGTTCCCAGTGCAATGATGGTGCGGAGGTGAGACAGCAGGGGTGGGGCCAGAGGGGAGAAGCCAGAGGGGATGGGTGTCTTGGGGGCTGTAGGGGGTCTGGTGGGCTTTTGTGGCCATGAGTAACAACTCTTCCACCCCTAGAGTTTACTAGCACTCCCCTGGGCACTGGCTCAGTGGGTCCTCAGCACTGTGTAGGTAGCCTGGTGACCCATTCCCCAGACAGCAGGACTGAGGCTGGAGGTCGGGTGGGGTGGCTGGTGCCAGCCTGCCGCCCCAGAATCTGAACCCTGGCTCTGACTCCAGCTGCTGTCCTGCTCTGCCCTTCCCCTTGGGGCCTTGCTGGTTAGAAGGAGACCTGGCTTCTCTGAAGTGGCCCTTCCCCAGGGGAGCCAGGCTCAAGATGGAGCTGAGAGCCCCCAGGCAGGCGCCCTGTGAGTCCAGGTGAGTGCAGCGAGGCCGGGATAAGGCAAAGCATCGGGGCCGAGACATCCCTGCCGACGCCACTCTGTGCAATCTGAGTGGCCAGGAATTTACAAGTTTCCATCAGACTTGGGCATTGCAGGGGGTGGGGGGTGTCTCACAAACTCTCAGAATACTTGTCCCAAATCTCTGCTTCCCTCTACATGCAAATGGGCTGTGCCAATCTTTTTTTTTTTTTTTGTCTTATTTTACCCAAGATACCCTTGACCTCAGAAAGCCTGTCACCCATCTGTCAAAGATCCTTTAAAAAAGTAATTACCTGTGAACCTAAAACTGCTCTAAAACATAGTCTTTAAAAGAAATGATTGATGGAGACAGCGGTAGATTTAAGGATTTTAATGTAACTAGTGAGCTGGCAACTTCTAGGTGAATTTCCGCATCTCTTTCCTATGGAATTTTTCTTTTCTCTTTCTCTCACTTTTTTTTTTGCTGTATGCGGGCCTCTCACTGTTGTGGCCTCTCCCGTTGCGGAGCACAGGCTCCGGACGCGCAGGCTCAGCGGCCATGGCTTACGGGCCCAGCCGCTCCGCGGCATGTGGGATCTTCCTGGACCGGGGCACGAACCCACGTCCCCTGCATCGGCAGGCGGACTCTCAACCACTGCGCCACCAGGGAAGCCCTCTTTCTCTCATTTTTAGCAGTCAAAGCAAAGTGTCATGATCACTTTTGAGAAATTTTTGTTTAGGATGGCTGGAACTCTCACACTGGAATAATGAGACTTTGGAACATATAACTGCTTCTGAACAAAAGTCAAACAAATGAGGTGTTACCACTCAAGAGGCATTGAGTATGTCTTTAGGAAGCAGAATGGGAACGAAAGTCAGCAAGTAGCACTAAACCCACACGCTCGTTTGCTGCTGGAAGCTCTGTCATCACCAGCGCATCAGCGGGGCGTGAAGTGGGGCCGGGGTCTCTGGGTCCTTGTATTCTGCTCCTGGCAGGAATCCAGGCAGTGACTGCCCAGAATTGACGCCTGGGACCTGCCTCTCGGTTTGGGTCCCCCAGAGACAGATGTACACATACGAGTGCACAGACACGCGTTTGCACACCGGCTGCTCCTGGACCCCCGTGGCTGTGGAGAAAGGCCCCGACCAGAGAGAAACAGAGGAGGCAGGTGGGCTGCAGCATGTGAGGGGGCGGCCCAGGGGAGGGGTGGAGCTGACAGCATCTGCTCCGCTTAGATCTAAACCAGCTGTGACGTTTCCCAGTATTTGCAGTTTGAGGAGAACTTTTAGGTATACAAAGTAGCCACTAAGAGAATAAATGGGACCTTGTTTCTCCTTCAGTAAATGAGAGCTGAGCTCCCAGGCAGAGGCAGACCCAGTTCCCCACCCGCCCTCGGGGGACTCTGGTGTGTGACCTCTGTTCTAATGCGCCAGGGTGCTGTCAAGGGGGCCTGAGGCACCGGCTCTGACTGTCCCACAGCGCTGACAGAACCGGGAGTGAGAAGCAAATGATCTGTTTGGTTTTGCACGTTATCATGAATTCTCCAAGCAAGACTCAAGACTCCCCAAACAGATGTCTAAGAGTTAAGGGTGAAGCTTTCAGCCATAACGCCGGGTAGGAGGTCTTACTCAGCATCTTGGCAGTGCCAGGTGGATAGAGCCCCCTCCCCTCACACGCACACACGGTCATGTATGCTCACACACACAGACGCACACCACCTGCGTGCATACGTACGGGCAGATATACAGCTGCACGTGCAAACACAGAGACGGCAGAGACACAGTGGGTGGGTGGCTTAGGAGCAGAGGACACTGGTCTGGTCCCAACCCTGTTCAAAGACACTGGGACCTCCCCAGGACTCAGCTTCTTCATCTGTGAAACGGGGTTGATGGTTCCTGCGCAGCCTACATCTTGAGAAGACGATGAAAAATCAAATGAGACAGCAGACAGGAAGATCCGTTTGAGGGTGAGAGCTCCTTCTGGGCTTAAGGACCCGTTACCAATGCAAGGTTGCTAATATTGTCCCCTGACCTGTGAGCTGAGGACAGCTGAGGCTGAAGCAGACCTTGGCAGACTTTGGGCAGGTGCGGGAAGGGGCAGTCGGGAGTGAAGTGACCCCCAGCTTGGGAACAGGCGTGCACGAGGCAGGTGCCGAGGCGCCCTCCCCAGAGCAAGGTAAGACCTGGTCTTCATGGAGGTGCCCGAGGCAATGGCTTAGATGCAGAGCCCAAAGGCAGCTACCTAGTGCCTGGCCAGGTCGAAAATTACAGAAAGGGTGGGAGGACACAGGGATCCCCTTCTCCCCCACTCCTTCTCTCCCTGATGTCTCTAATCGGTGCTGGAAAAGGTAGCGTGCTAAAACCTAGGGCTTCTCACAGGGAGGTCCCCTCTGCCACCGCCTACTCAGGGAGAGCTTCCCGGCATCCAGGCCAAGCCGGGCACCCCGTCTATGCCCTCATCATACAGCATGTTTCCTCTTTGTGGCCCTTACAACAGGTGTAATCACACGTCCATTCATGTAATAATAGGAGGTCTGTCTGTCCCGCTGGGTTGTGAGATCCACAGGGGTGGGGGCCAAGCCTGGGCTTCCTCTCACCTGAACCCCCCCATGTGGCCCAGAGCCAGGAACAGAGTAAAGTAGCACCTGACCTTCGGCCTCTTGTTTCATGAAATGCAGTGAAATGCCAGTGCACACGTCTTCCAATGGGAAAAAGTAATTTACAAATTCCTTGGAGTTCATTGCAGTGAAATCTACTGTCCACGTGAGCACACCTGTGAGGAGACAGATGGCTGTGCAGGTAGCAGCCACAGAGCTGAGTAATTGCAGGGTTATGTCCTGGAGAGACCACGGTCAGGGATGGAGGGACGGCCAAGGGTCCGGTGGGCAGAGGGCGGCAGTCGAGAGGCACCAGCCAGCACCTTGGACAGCGCCTGCCCTCGGCTCCAGCGTCCGGGTTTGCTGTTTTCTTGGGGCCCCAGGATTAGGATGGGTTGATTGCACAAAGCCATGACGGATGTAGTTTCTCTGGGACCAGAGTGTCTGCCTTACCCCTCAAAGCATCCCCCGACTCAGAACAAGAGGTGGCTTCTAGCCCCGGCTCACTGCCAGCTCCTCTAATGTGTGATCTGAGGGGGGCGGGGGGGGCCTCCTACCACCCCTTGGGGCCACAGTTCCGCCAGCACGATGAAGTGAGTCTCGTCGAGGGTCCTTGGGTGTTACCTGCTCTGTGTTACTGGGTCACGTTCCAGCATCTTCTCTACTCCCTGGTCAGAAACCTCTGTTTTTGGCTGTTTCTACGGCCAAGAAGTGGTCTGTTATTCACTCCTGCACCTGCAAGGGGGCACAGTGCCGGCACACGGTTGGAGCTAATACATAATCGTTGACTGGGTGAAAAGAACACAACTTCCTGGTCCCCTTCCTGTAACCTCGACTGTGTGGATGTCAACAGAACTCAGTTTAAATGTGAAAGGAGAAAAGCAAACAAACCTATAAACTGTGGGCCTCCACGGAGTCAGCACTGCCAAATGCAGGTGTCCTTAGAGGGAAATGGGGGCTTGTTTTCCGGGTGCCCCTCTCACCAGCTGGAGCGAGTGAACTGGGTGAACAGGACCCTCTTTGGCTGGCCCCCTAATGACGTGTGTGCCCGTGGATCACAGGCGGCGTCACAGCGCTTTCCCAGCGGCTCACGGTAGCTGATGATTCTCAAGGGGAGAAGCAGCCCCTCGCCCAGGGGCCCCTAAGCTCTTAGGGGACATGAGGTCTCCCCACACCCAAGCTCCCGGAGTGGCCACCAGCGAGCACACAGACGGGGAGCAGGCCGTACCCCGCACACCTGAGCACCTGTGAGTTTCCTGTGGCCGCAGTAACAAGTACCACAGACTGGGGGCTTAAAACAGCACAGATGGGGCCTCCCTGGTGGCGCAGTTGTTGAGAGTCCGTCTGCCGATGCGGGGGACGCGGGTTCGTGCCCCGGTCTGGGAAGATCCCACATACCACGGAGCGGCTGGGCCCGTGAGCCATGGCCGCTGAGCCTGCGCGTCCGGAGCCTGTGCTCCGCGACGGGAGAGGCCACCACGGCAGTGAGAGGCCCGCGTACCGCAGAAAAAAACAAAAACGAAAACAAAAACAGCGCAGATGTATCCCTCACAGTTCTGGAGGCCAGACTCCACAATCGCCCTGTCGGCAGGGTCCATTCCCTCTGGGCGCTCTGAGGGGACTCTGTCTCGTGCCCCTCCCGGCTCCTGGCGTCTCCTCCATCCTTGGGGCTCCTGGGCCTGTAGGTGCCTCCCCCCATCTCTGCCTCCGGCTTCCCGTGGACTTCTCATCTCAGTCTGTGTGTCTAAAGCCTCCCTTTGCCCATCTCTTAAAAGGACACCCGTCACTGGGTTTGGGGTCCACCCTAAATCCAGGGTGATCTCATTTAGAAATCCATAACTTAATTACCTCTGCAAAGACCCCTTTCCCAAATAAGGTCCCATTCACAAGTTCTGGGGGTCAGGACGTGGGCAAAGCTTTTAGGGGCTGCTGCTCAGCCCACCCCACCCTGATGGCAGAGGGGCCCAGGAAGGGATGCAGGGATTTCTGAGCCACTGGTTCCAGGCTGTGTGTTTGGGAGCCGCCTGCAAAAGAGGGGTCCTGAGAGCCAGCCCCCCGCCACTGAGCACCTTCAGTGACCCTGGCCATGTTATGGAGCTTGTGGGCCTGGGCCTGGAGCCGCTGCCTCCCACAGGCAACGTGGAAAGTGGGATGGGCTCTGTCTGCCTCTCCATCCCTCTGTGTCTCTGTCTCTGTCTCCAGCCCTGTCTCCCTCAGGCCCAGGACTGTGGCCCTGGCTCCCCGCCCTGCCCGGCAGTACCATGTGCATCATTCCTCCCTGAGCTGAGCAGGGCCTGGGTGTCTGCATGGTGGGAGACTCCTTCTGCACCCTGCATCCAGCTGTCCTCTTCAGATTCAGGTAGGGGTTTGTGGATAAGACTCCATCCCCCGCCCTTTCCCATAATTATGCACACTAGGTGATGGGAACAGGGGCGGCCCACTCCCAGGAGGAGATGCAAGGGGGTGGGTCTGCAGGGGGCATCCTCTGAGGGGCCCGCCTGCCCCTCCAGCCCCAGCTCCCCCTCGGAGCCCTCTCAGCCCAAGTACACGCATGTACGCGCGCCAGGTACACGCACGCACACACATGTCCTCCGTGCCGCACAGCTACTGGTCTGGGGCCCCCATCCTTCAGGAGGAAGTGTGTATGGTGGATGCCGGCACAGCCGGGACTGGGGAGACCACCAGTGTCCCCCCCGCCCACCTCCTCGTGCACACGCCGAGGCCTTGCCCCTCCCGGTCCAGCGCCGGGAGCTGTGGAGAGTGGGGGGCACAGCCGGCACGCCCTCTCGCCCGACGCCTGCCCCAGCCGGAGACGTGCTTGGCAACACCCAGGAGACCCCTCCCGCGGCCGAGGGTCGAGGGGGCGTCCTCCTCGACACCTGCTCCACCACTGCCCTGAGCCCACCCTTCCATCCCCACGATCTCTCTCTAAAAACCCCTTCAGTAAACCAAGACCCCACACACACCTGCAAAGCTGCTCCACGGTTGAGTCTGCCGTGGACTCACTGCCGAGAGTTAATTCGCTAATCTCAGCGAAACTGCATCCCTTTTGTTTCATATCAATTAACAGAGAATTAAAAAAGCAATCTCCTCGATGGCTCCTGTCTGGCAGCCGAGGCCGCAGAGCTAACGAGGCGAGGCTGCCCTTCCCAGCTTCCGCACGGCCCTGCCCTCGGCGGTGGCCCCTGTGAACTCCGTCCTCTGGCAGGAGGCCCCTGAGGTGAGAAGGGTCCGGGGGCAGGGCCGGCCCGGGGGTCCCAGCGGAGCCCCCAGTGGACGCAGCCCCCCACACCAGCTCGGGGGCTTTGGGGGGTTGGCAGGGCAAAGCCCCACTTCACCCCGGGCCAGCCCGGCGAGCCCTTCCCTGCCCACCCCACCTTCCTCTTCACTAGACGGGTGACTGTGTGTGTCTTTCAGAGGAGCTTCAACAGCACACATGCACGCGCACATACCCACACCAGGCATCCACGTACTCGCACGCAGGCGGAGGCACACGCACACGCGAGCACACACACGTGTGCACCCAAAGCCCCAGAGAGGCTGCTGGACCTGGTGCTGCCGGGCGATGGGTCGGGGGGGGGTCCTACTTTTGGGGACCAGGCCGCTGTGATGTACCTGCTTTTCCTAAAACATGTTTGCAGGTGGATGGCTCTGAAGCGGTGACAGTGCTGGGGCTTTTCTGCAGGAAAGGACACGGGAGATCGGTGTGTGTTTATTATGTGAGGCGGGACTTGGGGGCAGCTGGGGAGGGACGTTTCTGGCCCCTCTTTTTAGCCCTCATCAGCGCCCGGCCTAGAGAGGGAGGCTCTGCCCCGGGGCCCCCCAACGCCCCACGCTGGCTGCAGACGATCTACGGCCCAAACGACTCCACCGCCCAGAACCCAACCGTTCGGCGTGTGTTTCAGCGAAGCCACTCCCTCGACCCACCACAGCAGAACCCTTCCGTCCGCGTCCTCCACAGAAAGTCAGCTGCGCGGGAATGTCACCCAAAGTTGGGCGCTCAAATCGCGACGTGTGTTAGAGTTCACTTCAACCACAGCCCCTGAGCCGATGCTAATCAGGGGGCTGCTTCGTGCACCTCTGGAAGCCTGGGGAGGCTTTTACAGGGCACGGGGTGTGCATCCGTGTGTGTGTGCACGTGGAGGCACGTGCACCTGTGTTCCCGTGTGTGTACACACAAACACGGGTGTGTGTGCGTCAAAGCCACGTTTAAAGGCACTGGAACAGGGAGGCCTCGCTTCGATAGAGCAACGTGGGCTGTTTTGATGTTCACGCAACGGAGGTGACCTGAAATGGAGTGATTTGGAAGCAAACACAAATCTGGCCCAGATTTACGGTCCAGCCATTTCCCTCCATAATCAGCTTGTGCCATGGACGCTCCCATCAGCCGAAAACTTGTGACCCACCCATCAGTCCGAGCGGTGCTCCGAGCACTGTCGGTGAGGGCCCAGGAGGGGGTCGGTGTGTCTGGTTGGGATGCAGGCCCCACCCCGGCCACTGCCACCCTCCCTCCTGCCGGGAGCAGCTGAGCGGATGTGTCCCCTGCCCCACCCCACACGGCGCTTGTGAGGACATCGTGTCTGCAGAGATGCCATCAGGGCATCAGGTGAAGACACATGGGCCTTTGCCTGGAACGAAGGAGGGATGGCCACGGCGGGTGCAGGGAGCGCGGTCAGCCTAGGGGCCCTTCAAGGGAGGGGCTACCGTGCCCACCAGGACCCTGGCCAGGCTGGGAGGAGGGCCTGGTGGTCTCGGGTGGCACCGGGCCCAAGGCCAGGGGGCGGCCACCAGGGCTGGGAAGCCGCCCAGCTCAGGGGCCCTCACCCAGGAGGGGAGGTCGTGCCAGCCAGGGCTGGCGCGGCCTCTGGATGGGCCTGGGTCTGCATCCTCCACCGGGTCCCCCTCACTTGTCGTGCACACACAGGTGCACCCGCACAGCCTCTGTGCCCGGTCGGGGGTGGGGACCCACCGACAGCTGGGCTGAGCTGAAAACTTTCCTCCAACTTCGGTCCCCGACCACAGCTCTCCATCCAAATGGGGGTCCTTTCTGATGGTTCTGCAGCTAGAATCAGCGTCTTTTCAAAACCCAATCGGGACACATATTCTGGAATCTCGGTTTCCCGTCTGTGCCGGGCTCAGCCACCCACGCGGGACCCCAGGTCTGGCTCAGACCCGACTTTGAACTCCATCCCTGCAGCTGGCTTCTTGCTCCAGGGTCTCAGGGGAAGCTGGGTGCTGCTGTACGGACACACCACCCCAGGCGATGCGCTCACAGATCCAGGGCCAGAATCCAAAATCAGGGTGTCCCAGGGCTGCGCTCCCTCTGGGGGCTCTGGGGGAGGGTGTGGCCTGCCTCTCCCAGCTTCGGGGGGCTCCAGGTGTCCTGGGCTTGTGGCCACATCCCTCCCGTCTCCGGCTCCATCTTCACGTGGACTTTCCTGTGTGTGTTCCTCTGTCCTCTCCTGTCCTTATAAAGGCTGGATTTAGAGCCCACACTAACGCAGGAGGATCTCATCTCAAAATCCTTAACTAATCACTTCTGCAAAGGTCTGTGAACAAGGTCACATTCTGAGGCTCTGGGTGGACGTGAACTTGTGGGAACCCTGCTCACCAGATGCTGAGGTCCTTGGCCAGCGCCCCCTTCACTGGCCTCACCGCCAGGCTCAGAGGAGACCCCACCTTCAACCTGGGACCCCTCCCCTCCAGACCAGCTACCCTGTCCCAGTTCAATTGAAATGTTGGAAAAACAAGAAATACTTCCCAGTAGAACATACCCAAATACTGCACGGGATGTCCGTACACCCCACCTCCTGTTGTCTCTCCTCAATTACCACTTGACCAGGTGCCCTGTATTTCACGGGCCGCCTTGGACTCGGCTGGCATCCCCACTCAACAGCAGACACAGCATCTTCACGCGGAAACACAGGCGAGCAGAGCACTTCCTTCTGGCGGTGCCAGCTCCCTGCCTCCTCCGGCCCCTCCTCCCTCCCAGGCATTTTTGGTTTCTGATTCCACACTTATTTACGGTGGTGGCTGTCCCCAGGCCAAGGTCACATCTTGAACACTGGGAGTTGGGCGAGCAGAGCTCGGCGCGTGAGCTCCGTATGGGATGAATCACGGACCTGCTCGTGGGGCATCGGGCAGGCGGGCAACCTCTCCCTGAGGATTTAAATCCTTCTCGGCCAAAATGAAGGCAGAGCCTCATGGGGACACGTGGGCCTTGGCAATGACCTCTCACGTCCACGAGCCAGGCACTGACGCCCTCTCAGGAGCAGGGCGAGGCGCAGTGGGTGTGTGTGGCCAGGACGCCCACGCTGTGATGGACAGCTGGACAGACCTCAGACGCGCCTTGGGCCCCATCAGCCAAATGCCCCCCGGCTGGGCGGGTCAGGGGCTCTGTCTGCAGCCCCAGCCCCAGCCCCTGCTGGCCGCCGGCCCACAGGGAAGGACGGGAATCCAACTCCAGGTGAGCCCGCCCCCGCACCGGGGCTCCCTCCAGTACCCCTCGGCCTCTCCCCCAGCCGCTGTCCTGGCCTGGATGTGTCTCCCGGGTTTGGGGTGCTCTCAGCAGACTGGGGATGTGCCTACCCGTCCTCGTCCCCTCCTGACGCTCGAGGAGCCCCCAGGACCGGGTGGAAACGCCCCGTCTTCCACATGCCAGCCCCCAGGTCAAAGAGGCCTTCCACGAAGTAAAGAAGCGCTCTGCTCTGCGCGGGCAAACCTCCTCTCCCCAAGCTCAGGACTCTGCCCAGCGACGCCCATTGCCGGCTGCAGGCCCTCTGCCCAGCACCGTCCACTCTTAGCGGCGCCACCTTGTCCCCTCGCCGGCCCCGCCTGGAGGACAGGACAGTCCTGGGAGGAGGGGTGGCCATCAGGGGCCCGTCCCCACAGTCCTCCTGACAGACAGACAGTGCCCAGGCCCCGGCTCTCCCCCAAGGCCAGGAGCCCCCGGAAGGAACGCCCTCGAGGGGAGGGCATCTTGCTCTCAGGGCCACTGTGTGCCAACTGCTGAGAGAAGAGGGGGTCGTGCTGGGGGGTGGGGTATTGCCCAGAAGGACTGTGGCCGGCAGGTGGCACTGCCCCCCATCTCCACCGCCCCGAACCCCAAGTAGGGCCAGCCTCATTCTCGAGAGGTGAAAAACGGCGTTTCCTCCCCACAGAGGGGGGCTGGGATGGATGACCACGTGTGCCAGCGACCTGCGGATGGCGGGGTGCATGCACACACATCCTCAGCTCCATGTTCACTTGAACTCATTACCATAGTCTCACAACTCCACCTCCACGGACACGCGGTTCATTTCCACATTCACGAGCTCATCTCCATACTCACGTGTCTCATTTCCATATTCACGAGCTCATCTCCATACTCACGTGTCTCATTTCCATATTCACGAGCTCATCTCCATACTCACGTGTCTCATTTCCATATTCACGAGCTCATCTCCATACTCACGTGTCTCATTTCCATATTCACGAGCTCATCTCCATACTCACGTGTCTCATTTCCATATTCACGAGCTCATCTCCATACTCACGTGTCCTCATCTCCACGGACACGCGGTTCATTTCCACATTCACGAGCTCATCTCCATACTCACGTGTCTCATTTCCATATTCACGAGCTCATCTCCATACTCACGTGTCCTCATCTCCACGGACACGCGGTTCATTTCCACATTCACGAGCTCATCTCCATACTCACGTGTCTCATTTCCATATTCACGAGCTCATCTCCATACTCACGTGTCCTCATCTCCACGGACACGCGGTTCATTTCCACATTCACGAGCTCATCTCCATACTCACGTGTCTCATTTCCATATTCACGAGCTCATCTCCATACTCACGTGTCCTCATCTCCACGGACACGCGGTTCATTTCCATATTCACGAGCTCATCTCCATACTCACGTGTCCTCATCTCCACGGACACGCGGTTCATTTCCACATTCACGAGCTCATCTCCATACTCACGTGTCTCATTTCCATATTCACGAGCTCATCTCCATACTCACGTGTCCTCATCTCCACGGACACGCGGTTCATTTCCACATTCACGAGCTCATCTCCATACTCACGTGTCTCATTTCCATATTCACGAGCTCATCTCCATACTCACGTGTCCTCATCTCCACGGACTCGCGGTTCATTTCCATATTCACGAGCTCATCTCCATACTCACGTGTCCTCATCTCCACGGACACGCGGTTCATTTCCATATTCACGAGCTCATCTCCATACTCACGTGTCCTCATCTCCACGGACACGCGGTTCATTTCCACATTCTCGAGCTCATCTCCATACTCACGTGTCTCATTTCCATATTCACGAGCTCATCTCCATACTCACGTGTCTCATTTCCATATTCACGAGCTCATCTCCATACTCACGTGTCTCATTTCCATATTCACGAGCTCATCTCCATACTCACGTGTCTCATTTCCATATTCACGAGCTCATCTCCATACTCACGTGTCTCATTTCCATATTCACGAGCTCATCTCCATACTCACGTGTCTCATTTCCATATTCACGAGCTCATCTCCATACTCACGTGTCTCATTTCCATATTCACGAGCTCATCTCCATACTCACGTGTCCTCATCTCCACGGACACGCGGTTCATTTCCACATTCACGAGCTCATCTCCATACTCACGTGTCTCATTTCCATATTCACGAGCTCATCTCCATACTCACGTGTCCTCATCTCCACGGACACGCGGTTCATTTCCACATTCACGAGCTCATCTCCATACTCACGTGTCTCATTTCCATATTCACGAGCTCATCTCCATACTCACGTGTCCTCATCTCCACGGACACGCGGTTCATTTCCATATTCACGAGCTCATCTCCATACTCACGTGTCTCATTTCCATATTCACGAGCTCATCTCCATACTCACGTGTCCTCATCTCCACGGACACGCGGTTCATTTCCACATTCACGAGCTCATCTCCATACTCACGTGTCTCATTTCCATATTCACGAGCTCATCTCCATACTCACGTGTCCTCATCTCCACGGACACGCGGTTCATTTCCATATTCACGAGCTCATCTCCATACTCACGTGTCCTCATCTCCACGGACACGCGGTTCATTTCCACATTCACGAGCTCATCTCCATACTCACGTGTCTCATTTCCATATTCACGAGCTCATCTCCATACTCACGTGTCCTCATCTCCACGGACACGCGGTTCATTTCCACATTCACGAGCTCATCTCCATACTCACGTGTCTCATTTCCATATTCACGAGCTCATCTCCATACTCACGTGTCCTCATCTCCACGGACTCGCGGTTCATTTCCATATTCACGAGCTCATCTCCATACTCACGTGTCCTCATCTCCACGGACACGCGGTTCATTTCCATATTCACGAGCTCATCTCCATACTCACGTGTCCTCATCTCCACGGACACGCGGTTCATTTCCATATTCACGAGCTCATCTCCATACTCACGTGTCCTCATCTCCACGGACACGCGGTTCATTTCCATATTCACGAGCTCATCTCCATACTCACGTGTCTCATTTCCACATTCACGAGCTCATCTCCATACTCACGTGTCTCATTTCCATATTCACGAGCTCATCTCCATACTCACGTGTCTCATTTCCATATTCACGAGCTCATCTCCATACTCACGTGTCCTCATCTCCACGGACACGCGGTTCATTTCCATATTCACGAGCTCATCTCCATACTCACGTGTCTCATTTCCATATTCACGAGCTCATCTCCATACTCACGTGTCTCATTTCCATATTCACGAGCTCATCTCCATACTCACGTGTCCTCATCTCCACGGACACGCGGTTCATTTCCATATTCACGAGCTCATCTCCATACTCACGTGTCCTCATCTCCACGGACACGCGGTTCATTTCCATATTCACGAGCTCATCTCCATACTCACGTGTCCTCATCTCCACGGACACGCGGTTCATTTCCACATTCACGAGCTCATCTCCATACTCACGTGTCTCATTTCCATATTCACGAGCTCATCTCCATACTCACGTGTCCTCATCTCCACGGACACGCGGTTCATTTCCATATTCACGAGCTCATCTCCATACTCACGTGTACTCATCTCCACGGACACGCGGTTCATTTCCATATTCACGAGCTCATCTCCATACTCACGTGTCCTCATCTCACGGACACGCGGTTCATTTCCACATTCTCGAGCTCATCTCCATACTCACGTGTCTCATTTTCCATATTCACGAGCTCATCTCCATACTCACGTGTCTCATTTCCATATTCACGAGCTCATCTCCATACTCACGTGTCTCATTTCCATATTCACGAGCTCATCTCCATACTCACGTGTCCTCATCTCCACGGACACGCGGTTCATTTCCACATTCACGAGCTCATCTCCATACTCACGTGTCTCATTTCCATATTCACGAGCTCATCTCCATACTCACGTGTCTCATTTCCATATTCACGAGCTCATCTCCATACTCACGTGTCCTCATCTCCACGGACACGCGGTTCATTTCCATATTCACGAGCTCATCTCCATACTCACGTGTCCTCATCTCCACGGACACGCGGTTCATTTCCATATTCACGAGCTCATCTCCATACTCACGTGTCCTCATCTCCACGGACACGCGGTTCATTTCCACATTCACGAGCTCATCTCCATACTCACGTGTCTCATTTCATATTCACGAGCTCATCTCCATACTCACGTGTCTCATTTCCATATTCACGAGCTCATCTCCATACTCACGTGTCCTCATCTCCACGGACACGCGGTACATTTCCATATTCACGAGCTCATCTCCATACTCACGTGTCTCATTTCCATATTCACGAGCTCATCTCCATACTCACGTGTCTCATTTCCATATTCACGAGCTCATCTCCATACTCACGTGTCTCATTTCCATATTCACGAGCTCATCTCCATACTCACTGTGACTCATTTCCATATTCACGAGCTCATCTCCATACTCACGTGTCCTCATCTCCACGGACCACGCGGTTCATTTCCATATTCACGAGCTCATCTCCATACTCACGTGTCTCATTTCCATATTCACGAGCTCATCTCCATACTCACGTGTCTCATTTCCCATATTCACGAGCTCATCTCCCATACTCACGTGTCCCTCATCTCCACGGACACGCGGTTCATTTCCATATTCAACGAGCTCATCTCCATACTCACGTGTCTCATTTCAATATTCACGGAGCTCATCTCCATACTCACGTGTCCTCATCTCCACGGACACGCGGTTCATTTCCATATTCACGAGCTCATCTCCATACTCACGTGTCCTCATCTCCACGGACACTCGGTTTCATTTCCACATTCACGAGCTCATCTCCCATACTCACGTGTCCTCATCTCCATATTCACGAGCTCATCTCCATACTCACGTGTCCTCATCTCCACGGACACGCGGTTCATTTCCATATTCACGAGCTCATCTCCATACTCACGTGTCCTCATCTCCACGGACCCGCGGTTCATTTCCATATTCACGAGCTCATCTCCATACTCCACGTGTCTCATTTCCATATTCACGAGCTCATCTCCATACTCACGTGTCCTCATCTCCACGGACACGCGGTTCATTTCCACATTCACGAGCTCATCTCCATACTCACGTGTCTCATTTCCATATTCACGAGCTCATCTCCATACTCACGTGTCCTCATCTCCACGGACTCGCGGTTCATTTCCATATTCACGAGCTCATCTCCATACTCACGTGTCCTCATCTCCACGGACACGCGGTTCATTTCCATATTCACGAGCTCATCTCCATACTCACGTGTCCTCATCTCCACGGACACGCGGTTCATTTCCATATTCACGAGCTCATCTCCATACTCACGTGTCCTCATCTCCACGGACACGCGGTTCATTTCCATATTCACGAGCTCATCTCCATACTCACGTGTCTCATTTCCACATTCACGAGCTCATCTCCATACTCACGTGTCTCATTTCCATATTCACGAGCTCATCTCCATACTCACGTGTCTCATTCCATATTCACGAGCTCATCTCCATACTCACGTGTCCTCATCTCCACGGACACGCGGTTCATTTCCATATTCACGAGCTCATCTCCATACTCACGTGTCTCATTTCCATATTCACGAGCTCATCTCCATACTCCACGTGTCTCATTTCCATATTCACGAGCTCATCTCCATACTCACGTGTCCTCATCTCCACGACACGCGGTTCATTTCCATATTCACGAGCTCATCTCCAGACTCACGTGTCCTCATCTCCACGGACACGCGGTTCATTTCCATATTCACGAGCTCATCTCCATACTCACGTGTCCTCATCTCCACGGACACGCGGTTCATTTCCACATTCACGAGCTCATCTCCATACTCACGTGTCTCATTTCCATATTCACGAGCTCATCTCCATACTCACGTGTCCTCATCTCCACGGACACGCGGTTCATTTCCATATTCACGAGCTCATCTCCATACTCACGTGTCCTCATCTCCACGGACACGCGGTTCATTTCCATATTCACGAGCTCATCTCCATACTCACGTGTCCTCATCTCCACGGACACGCGGTTCATTTCCACATTCTCGAGCTCATCTCCATACTCACGTGTCTCATTTCCATATTCACGAGCTCATCTCCATACTCACGTGTCTCATTTCCATATTCACGAGCTCATCTCCATACTCACGTGTCTCATTTCCATATTCACGAGCTCATCTCCATACTCACGTGTCCTCATCTCCACGGACACGCGGTTCATTTCCACATTCACGAGCTCATCTCCATACTCACGTGTCTCATTTCCATATTCACGAGCTCATCTCCATACTCACGTGTCTCATTTCCATATTCACGAGCTCATCTCCATACTCACGTGTCTCATTTCCATATTCACGAGCTCATCTCCATACTCACGTGTCTCATTTCCATATTCACGAGCTCATCTCCATACTCACGTGTCCTCATCTCCACGGACACGCGGTTTCATTCCATATTCACGAGCTCATCTCCATACTCACGTGTCTCATTTCCATATTCACGAGCTCATCTCCATACTCACGTGTCTCATTTCCATATTCACGAGCTCATCTCCATACTCACGTGTCCTCATCTTCCACGGACACGCGGTTCATTTCCATATTCACGAGCTCATCTCCATACTCACGTGTCTCATTTCCATATTCACGAGCTCATCTCCATACTCACGTGTCCTCATCTCCACGGACACGCGGTTCATTTCCATATTCACGAGCTCATCTCCATACTCACGTGTCCTCATCTCCACAGTCACGAGTCCCTTTTCCACATTTATGCGTCCTCATAACTATCTTCATTCATTCTCCATATTTGTGAATCCCCATCTTCACGATACTCATCTCCATATTTACATGTCCTCATCTCCATATTCAGGAGCTCATCTCCATAGTCACGTGCCCTCATCTCCATAGTCACGTGCCCTCATCTCCATAGTCAGGTGTCCTCATCTGCATAGTCAGGTGTCCTCATCTCCACAGTCACGTGTCTCATTTCCATATTCATGAGCTCATCTCCATACTCAGGTGTCCTCATCTCCATCGTCACGTGTCCTCATCTCCACAGTCACGTGTCTCATTTCCATATTCATGAGCTCATCTCCATACTCACGTGTCCTCATCTCCATAGTCACGAGTCCGATTTCCATATTCACGAGCTCATCTCCATACTCAGGTGTCCTCATCTCCACAGTCACGAGTCCCTTTTCCACATTTATGCGTCCTCATGCCTATCTTCATTCATTCTCCATATTTGTGAATCCCCATCTTCACGATACTCATCTCCATACTCACGTGTCCTCATCTCCATACTCACGTGTCTCATTTCCATATTCACGAGCTCATCTCCATACTCACGTGTCCTCATCTCCACGGACACGCGGTTCATTTCCATATTCACGAGCTCATCTCCATACTCACGTGTCCTCATCTCCACGGACACGCGGTTCATTTCCATATTCACGAGCTCATCTCCATACTCACGTGTCCTCATCTCCACGGACACGCGGTTCATTTCCATATTCACGAGCTCATCTCCATACTCACGTGTCCTCATCTCCACGGACACGCGGTTCATTTCCACATTCACGAGCTCATCTCCATACTCACGTGTCCTCATCTCCACGGACACGCGGTTCATTTCCATATTCACGAGCTCATCTCCATACTCACGTGTCCTCATCTCCACGGACACGCGGTTCATTTTCCACATTCACGAGCTCATCTCCATACTCACGTGTCTCATTTCCATATTCACGAGCTCATCTCCATACTCACGTGTCTCATTTCCATATTCACGAGCTCATCTCCATACTCACGTGTCCTCATCTCCACGGACACGCGGTTCATTTCCATATTCACGAGCTCATCTCCATACTCACGTGTCTCATTTCCATATTCACGAGCTCATCGCCATACTCACGTGTCTCATTTCCATATTCACGAAGCTCATCTCCATACTCACGTGTCCCTCATCTCCACGGACACGCGTTTCATTTCCATTATCACGAGCTCCATCTCCATACTCACGTGTCCCTCATCTCCACGGACACGCGGTTCATTTCCACATTCACGAGCTCATCTCCATAACTCACGTGTCTCATTTCCATATGTTCACGAGTCATCTCCATACTCACGTGTCCTCATCTCCACGGACACGCGGTTCATTTCCATATTCACGAGCTCATCTCCATACTCACGTGTCTCATTTCCATATTCACGAGCTCATCTCCATACCACGTGTCCTCATCTCCACGGACACGCGGTTCATTTCCACATTCACGAGCTCATCTCCATTACTCACGTGTCCTCATATCTCCACGGACACCGGTTCATTTCCATATTCACGAGCTCATCTCCATACTCACGTGTCCTCATCTCCACGGGACACGCGGTTCATTTCCATATTCACGAGCTCATCTCCATACTCACGTGTCCTCATCTCCACGGACACGCGGTTCATTTCCACATTCTCGAGCTCATCTCCATACTCACGTGTCTCATTTCCATATTCACGAGCTCATCTCCATACTCACGTGTCTCATTTCCATATTCACGAGCTCATCTCCATACTCACGTGTCTCCACGTGTCTCATTTCCATATTCACGAGCTCATCTCCATACTCACGTGTCCTCATCTCCACGGACACGCGGTTCATTTCCACATTCACGAGCTCATCTCCATACTCACGTGTCTCATTTCCATATTCACGAGCTCATCTCCATACTCACGTGTCTCATTTCCATATTCACGAGCTCATCTCCATACTCACGTGTCCTCATCTCCACGGACACGCGGTTCATTTCCATATTCACGAGCTCATCTCCATACTCACGTGTCCTCATCTCCACGGACACGCGGTTCATTTCCATATTCACGAGCTCATCTCCATACTCACGTGTCCTCATCTCCACGGACACGCGGTTCATTTCCACATTCTCGAGCTCATCTCCATACTCACGTGTCTCATTTCCATATTCACGAGCTCATCTCCATACTCACGTGTCTCATTTCCATATTCACGAGCTCATCTCCATACTCACGTGTCTCATTTCCATATTCACGAGCTCATCTCCATACTCACGTGTCCTCATCTCCACGGACACGCGGTTCATTTCCACATTCACGAGCTCATCTCCATACTCACGGTGTCCTCATTTCCATATTCACGAAGCTCATCTCCCATACTCACGTGTCTCATTTCCATATTCACGAGCTCATCTCCATACTCACGTGTCCTCATCTCCACGGACACGCGGTTCATTTCCATATTCACGAGCTCATCTCCATACTCACGTGTCTCATTTCCATATTCACGAGCTCATCTCCATACTCACGTGTCTCATTTCCATATTCACGAGCTCATCTCCATACTCACGTGTCCTCATCTCCACGGACACGCGGTTCATTTCCATATTCACGAGCTCATCTCCATACTCACGTGTCCTCATCTCCACGGACACGCGGTTCATTTCCACATTCACGAGCTCATCTCCATACTCACGTGTCTCATTTCCATATTCATGAGCTCATCTCCATACTCACGTGTCCTCATCTCCACGGACACGCGGTTCATTTCCATATTCACGAGCTCATCTCCATACTCACGTGTCCTCATCTCCACGGACACGCGGTTCATTTCCATATTCACGAGCTCATCTCCATACTCACGTGTCCTCATCTCCACGGACACGCGGTTCATTTCCACATTCTCGAGCTCATCTCCATACTCACGTGTCTCATTTCCATATTCACGAGCTCATCTCCATACTCACGTGTCTCATTTCCATATTCACGAGCTCATCTCCATACTCACGTGTCTCATTTCCATATTCACGAGCTCATCTCCATACTCACGTGTCCTCATCTCCACGGACACGCGGTTCATTTCCATATTCACGAGCTCATCTCCATACTCACGTGTCTCATTTCCATATTCACGAGCTCATCTCCATACTCACGTGGTCTCATTTCCATATTCACGAGCTCATCTCCATACTCACGTGTCCTCATCTCCACGGACACGCGGTTCATTTCCATATTCACGAGCTCATCTCCATACTCCACGTGTCTCATTTCCATATTCACGAGCTCATCTCCATACTCACGTGTCCTCATCTCCACGGACACGCGGTTCATTTCCATATTCACGAGCTCATCTCCATACTCACGTGTCCTCATCTCCACGGACACGCGGTTCATTTCCATATTCACGAGCTCATCTCCATACTCACGTGTCCTCATCTCCACGGACACGCGGTTCATTTCCACATTCTACGAGCTCATCTCCATACTCACGTGTCTCATTTCCATATTCACGAGCTCATCTCCATACTCACGTGTCTCATTTCCATATTCACGAGCTCATCTCCATACTCACGTGTCTCATTTCCATATTCACGAGCTCATCTCCATACTCACGTGTCCTCATCTCCACGGACACGCGGTTCATTTCCATATTCACGAGCTCATCTCCATACTCACGTGTCCTCATCTCCACGGACACGCGGTTCATTTCCATATTCACGAGCTCATCTCCATACTCACGTGTCCTCATCTCCACGGACACGCGGTTCATTTCCATATTCACGAGCTCATCTCCATACTCACGTGTCCTCATCTCCACGGACACGCGGTTCATTTCCACATTCTCGAGCTCATCTCCATACTCACGTGTCTCATTTCCATATTCACGAGCTCATCTCCATACTCACGTGTCTCATTTCCATATTCACGAGCTCATCTCCATACTCACGTGTCTCATTTCCATATTCACGAGCTCATCTCCATACTCACGTGTCCTCATCTCCACGGACACGCGGTTCATTTCCACATTCACGAGCTCATCTCCATACTCACGTGTCTCATTTCCATATTCACGAGCTCATCTCCATACTCACGTGTCTCATTTCCATATTCACGAGCTCATCTCCATACTCACGTGTCCTCATCTCCACGGACACGCGGTTCATTTCCACATTCACGAGCTCATCTCCATACTCACGTGTCCTCATCTCCACGGACACGCGGTTCATTTCCATATTCACGAGCTCATCTCCATACTCACGTGTCCTCATCTCCACGGACACGCGGTTCATTTCCACATTCACGAGCTCATCTCCATACTCACGTGTCTCATTTCCATATTCACGAGCTCATCTCCATACTCACGTGTCTCATTTCCATATTCACGAGCTCATCTCCATACTCACGTGTCCTCATCTCCACGGACACGCGGTTCATTTCCATATTCACGAGCTCATCTCCATACTCACGTGTCTCATTTCCATATTCACGAGCTCATCTCCATACTCACGTGTCTCATTTCCATATTCACGAGCTCATCTCCATACTCACGTGTCCTCATCTCCACGGACACGCGGTTCATTTCCATATTCACGAGCTCATCTCCATACTCACGTGTCCTCATCTCCACGGACACGCGGTTCATTTCCACATTCTCGAGCTCATCTCCATACTCACGGTGTCTCATTTCCATATTCACGAGCTCATCTCCATACTCACGTGTCCTCATCTCCACGGACACGCGGTTCATTTCCATATTCACGAGCTCATCTCCATACTCACGTGTCCTCATCTCCACGGACACGCGGTTCATTTCCATATTCACGAGCTCATCTCCATACTCACGTGTCCTCATCTCCACGGACACGCGGTTCATTTCCACATTCTCGAGCTCATCTCCATACTCACGTGTCTCATTTCCATATTCACGAGCTCATCTCCATACTCACGTGTCTCATTTCCATATTCACGAGCTCATCTCCATACTCACGTGTCTCATTTCCATATTCACGAGCTCATCTCCATACTCACGTGTCCTCATCTCCACGGACACGCGGTTCATTTCCATATTCACGAGCTCATCTCCATAACTCACGTGTCCTCATCTCCACGGACACGCGGTTCATTTCCATATTCACGAGCTCATCTCCATACTCACGTGTCCTCATCTCCACGGACACGCGGTTCATTTCCACATTCACGAGCTCATCTCCATACTCACGTGTCTCATTTCCATATTCACGAGCTCATCTCCATACTCACGTGTCTCATTTCCATATTCACGAGCTCATCTCCATACTCACGTGTCTCATTTCCATATTCACGAGCTCATCTCCATACTCACGTGTCCTCATCTCCACGGACACGCGGTTCATTTCCATATTCACGAGCTCATCTCCATACTCACGTGTCCTCATCTCCACGGACACGCGGTTCATTTCCATATTCACGAGCTCATCTCCATACTCACGTGTCCTCATCTCCACGGACACGCGGTTCATTTCCACATTCTCGAGCTCATCTCCATACTCACGTGTCTCATTTCCATATTCACGAGCTCATCTCCATACTCACGTGTCTCATTTCCATATTCACGAGCTCATCTCCATACTCACGTGTCTCATTTCCATATTCACGAGCTCATCTCCATACTCACGTGTCCTCATCTCCACGGACACGCGGTTCATTTCCACATTCACGAGCTCATCTCCATACTCACGTGTCTCATTTCCATATTCACGAGCTCATCTCCATACTCACGTGTCTCATTTCCATATTCACGAGCTCATCTCCATACTCACGTGTCCTCATCTCCACGGACACGCGGTTCATTTCCACATTCACGAGCTCATCTCCATACTCACGTGTCCTCATCTCCACGGACACGCGGTTCATTTCCATATTCACGAGCTCATCTCCATACTCACGTGTCCTCATCTCCCACGGACACGCGGTTCATTTCCATATTCACGAGCTCATCTCCATACTCACGTGTCCTCATCTCCACGGACACGCGGTTCATTTCCACATTCTCGAGCTCATCTCCATACTCACGTGTCTCATTTCCATATTCACGAGCTCATCTCCATACTCACGTGTCTCATTTCCATATTCACGAGCTCATCTCCATACTCACGTGTCTCATTTCCATATTCACGAGCTCATCTCCATACTCACGTGTCCTCATCTCCACGGACACGCGGTTCATTTCCATATTCACGAGCTCATCTCCATACTCACGTGTCCTCATCTCCACGGACACGCGGTTCATTTCCATATTCACGAGCTCATCTCCATACTCACGTTGTCCTCATCTCCACGGACACGCGGTTCATTCCACATTCTCGAGCTCATCTCCATACTCACAGTGTCTCATTTCCATATTCACGAGCTCATCTCCATACTCACGTGTCTCATTTCCATATTCACGAGCTCATCTCCATACTCACGTGTCTCATTTCCATATTCACGAGCTCATCTCCATACTCACGTGTCCTCATCTCCACGGACACGCGGTTCATTTCCACATTCACGAGCTCATCTCCATACTCACGTGTCTCATTTCCATATTCACGAGCTCATCTCCATACTCACGTGTCTCATTTCCATATTCACGAGCTCATCTCCATACTCACGTGTCCTCATCTCCACGGACACGCGGTTCATTTCCACATTCACGAGCTCATCTCCATACTCACGTGTCCTCATCTCCACGGACACGCGGTTCATTTCCATATTCACGAGCTCATCTCCATACTCACGTGTCCTCATCTCCACGGACACGCGGTTCATTTCCATATTCACGAGCTCATCTCCATACTCACGTGTCCTCATCTCCACGGACACGCGGTTCATTTCCACATTCTCGAGCTCATCTCCATACTCACGTGTCTCATTTCCATATTCACGAGCTCATCTCCATACTCACGTGTCTCATTTCCATATTCACGAGCTCATCTCCATACTCACGTGTCTCATTTCCATATTCACGAGCTCATCTCCATACTCACGTGTCCTCATCTCCACGGACACGCGGTTCATTTCCACATTCACGAGCTCATCTCCATACTCACGTGTCTCATTTCCATATTCACGAGCTCATCTCCATACTCACGTGTCCTCATCTCCACGGACACGCGGTTCATTTCCATATTCACGAGCTCATCTCCATACTCACGTGTCCTCATCTCCACGGACACGCGGTTCATTTCCATATTCACGAGCTCATCTCCATACTCACGTGTCCTCATCTCCACGGACACGCGGTTCATTTCCATATTCACGAGCTCATCTCCATACTCACGTGTCCTCATCTCCACGGACACGCGGTTCATTTCCATATTCACGAGCTCATCTCCATACTCACGTGTCTCATTTCCATATTCACGAGCTCATCTCCATACTCACGTGTCTCATTTCCATATTCACGAGCTCATCTCCATACTCACGTGTCCTCATCTCCACGGACACGCGGTTCATTTCCATATTCACGAGCTCATCTCCATACTCACGTGTCCTCATCTCCACGGACACGCGGTTCATTTCCACATTCACGAGCTCATCTCCATACTCACGTGTCTCATTTCCATATTCATGAGCTCATCTCCATACTCACGTGTCCTCATCTCCACGGACACGCGGTTCATTTCCATATTCACGAGCTCATCTCCATACTCACGTGTCCTCATCTCCACGGACACGCGGTTCATTTCCATATTCACGAGCTCATCTCCATACTCACGTGTCCTCATCTCCACGGACACGCGGTTCATTTCCACATTCTCGAGCTCATCTCCATACTCACGTGTCTCATTTCCATATTCACGAGCTCATCTCCATACTCACGTGTCTCATTTCCATATTCACGAGCTCATCTCCATACTCACGTGTCTCATTTCCATATTCACGAGCTCATCTCCATACTCACGTGTCCTCATCTCCACGGACACGCGGTTCATTTCCATATTCACGAGCTCATCTCCATACTCACGTGTCCTCATCTCCACGGACACGCGGTTCATTTCCATATTCACGAGCTCATCTCCATACTCACGTGTCCTCATCTCCACGGACACGCGGTTCATTTCCACATTCACGAGCTCATCTCCATACTCACGTGTCTCATTTCCATATTCACGAGCTCATCTCCATACTCACGTGTCTCATTTCCATATTCACGAGCTCATCTCCATACTCACGTGTCTCATTTCCATATTCACGAGCTCATCTCCATACTCACGTGTCCTCATCTCCACGGACACGCGGTTCATTTCCATATTCACGAGCTCATCTCCATACTCACGTGTCCTCATCTCCACGGACACGCGGTTCATTTCCATATTCACGAGCTCATCTCCATACTCACGTGTCCTCATCTCCACGGACACGCGGTTCATTTCCACATTCTCGAGCTCATCTCCATACTCACGTGTCTCATTTCCATATTCACGAGCTCATCTCCATACTCACGTGTCTCATTTCCATATTCACGAGCTCATCTCCATACTCACGTGTCTCATTTCCATATTCACGAGCTCATCTCCATACTCACGTGTCCTCATCTCCACGGACACGCGGTTCATTTCCACATTCACGAGCTCATCTCCATACTCACGTGTCTCATTTCCATATTCACGAGCTCATCTCCATACTCACGTGTCTCATTTCCATATTCACGAGCTCATCTCCATACTCACGTGTCCTCATCTCCACGGACACGCGGTTCATTTCCACATTCACGAGCTCATCTCCATACTCACGTGTCCTCATCTCCACGGACACGCGGTTCATTTCCATATTCACGAGCTCATCTCCATACTCACGTGTCCTCATCTCCACGGACACGCGGTTCATTTCCATATTCACGAGCTCATCTCCATACTCACGTGTCCTCATCTCCACGGACACGCGGTTCATTTCCACATTCTCGAGCTCATCTCCATACTCACGTGTCTCATTTCCATATTCACGAGCTCATCTCCATACTCACGTGTCTCATTTCCATATTCACGAGCTCATCTCCATACTCACGTGTCTCATTTCCATATTCACGAGCTCATCTCCATACTCACGTGTCCTCATCTCCACGGACACGCGGTTCATTTCCACATTCACGAGCTCATCTCCATACTCACGTGTCTCATTTCCATATTCACGAGCTCATCTCCATACTCACGTGTCTCATTTCCATATTCACGAGCTCATCTCCATACTCACGTGTCTCATTTCCATATTCACGAGCTCATCTCCATACTCACGTGTCCTCATCTCCACGGACACGCGGTTCATTTCCACATTCACGAGCTCATCTCCATACTCACGCGGTTCATTTCCACATTCACGAGCTCATCTCCATACTCACGTGTCTCATTTCCATATTCACGAGCTCATCTCCATACTCACGTGTCCTCATCTCCACGGACACGCGGTTCATTTCCATATTCACGAGCTCATCTCCATACTCACGTGTCCTCATCTCCACGGACACGCGGTTCATTTCCACATTCACGAGCTCATCTCCATACTCACGGGTCTCATTTCCATATTCACGAGCTCATCTCCATACTCACGTGTCCTCATCTCCACGGACACGCGGTTCATTTCCATATTCACGAGCTCATCTCCATACTCACGTGTCCTCATCTCCACGGACACGCGGTTCATTTCCATATTCACGAGCTCATCTCCATACTCACGTGTCCTCATCTCCACGGACACGCGGTTCATTTCCACATTCTCGAGCTCATCTCCATACTCACGTGTCTCATTTCCATATTCACGAGCTCATCTCCATACTCACGTGTCTCATTTCCATATTCACGAGCTCATCTCCATACTCACGTGTCTCATTTCCATATTCACGAGCTCATCTCCATACTCACGTGTCCTCATCTCCACGGACACGCGGTTCATTTCCACATTCACGAGCTCATCTCCATACTCACGTGTCTCATTTCCATATTCACGAGCTCATCTCCATACTCACGTGTCTCATTTCCATATTCACGAGCTCATCTCCATACTCACGTGTCTCATTTCCATATTCACGAGCTCATCTCCATACTCACGTGTCCTCATCTCCACGGACACGCGGTTCATTTCCACATTCACGAGCTCATCTCCATACTCACGCGGTTCATTTCCACATTCACGAGCTCATCTCCATACTCACGTGTCTCATTTCCATATTCACGAGCTCATCTCCATACTCACGTGTCCTCATCTCCACGGACACGCGGTTCATTTCCATATTCACGAGCTCATCTCCATACTCACGTGTCCTCATCTCCACGGACACGCGGTTCATTTCCACATTCACGAGCTCATCTCCATACTCACGTGTCTCATTTCCATATTCACGAGCTCATCTCCATACTCACGTGTCCTCATCTCCACGGACACGCGGTTCATTTCCACATTCACGAGCTCATCTCCATACTCACGTGTCTCATTTCCATATTCACGAGCTCATCTCCATACTCACGTGTCCTCATCTCCACGGACACGCGGTTCATTTCCATATTCACGAGCTCATCTCCATACTCACGTGTCCTCATCACCACGGACACGCGGTTCATTTCCATATTCACGAGCTCATCTCCATACTCACGTGTCCTCATCTCCACGGACACGCGGTTCATTTCCACATTCACGAGCTCATCTCCATACTCACGTGTCTCATTTCCATATTCACGAGCTCATCTCCATACTCACGTGTCTCATCTCCATACTCACGTGTCCTCATCTCCACGGACACGCGGTTCATTTCCATATTCACGAGCTCATCTCCATACTCACGTGTCCTCATCTCCACGGACACGCGGTTCATTTCCATATTCACGAGCTCATCTCCATACTCACGTGTCCTCATCTCCACGGACACGCGGTTCATTTCCATATTCACGAGCTCATCTCCATACTCACGTGTCTCATTTCCATATTCACGAGCTCATCTCCATACTCACGTGTCTCATTTCCATATTCACGAGCTCATCTCCATACTCACGTGTCTCATTTCCATATTCACGAGCTCATCTCCATACTCACGTGTCCTCATCTCCACGGACACGCGGTTCATTTCCATATTCACGAGCTCATCTCCATACTCACGTGTCTCATTTCCATATTCACGAGCTCATCTCCATACTCACGTGTCCTCATCTCCACGGACACGCGGTTCATTTCCATATTCACGAGCTCATCTCCATACTCACGTGTCCTCATCTCCACGGACACGCGGTTCATTTCCACATTCACGAGCTCATCTCCATACTCACGTGTCTCATTTCCATATTCACGAGCTCATCTCCATACTCACGTGTCTCATCTCCATACTCACGTGTCCTCATCTCCACGGACACGCGGTTCATTTCCATATTCACGAGCTCATCTCCATACTCACGTGTCCTCATCTCCACGGACACGCGGTTCATTTCCATATTCACGAGCTCATCTCCATACTCACGTGTCCTCATCTCCACGGACACGCGGTTCATTTCCATATTCACGAGCTCATCTCCATACTCACGTGTCTCATTTCCATATTCACGAGCTCATCTCCATACTCACGTGTCTCATTTCCATATTCACGAGCTCATCTCCATACTCACGTGTCCTCATCTCCACAGTCACGAGTCCCTTTTCCACATTTATGCGTCCTCATAACTATCTTCATTCATTCTCCATATTTGTGAATCCCCATCTTCACGATACTCATCTCCATATTTACATGTCCTCATCTCCATATTCAGGAGCTCATCTCCATAGTCACGTGCCCTCATCTCCATAGTCACGTGCCCTCATCTCCATGGTCACGTGTCTCATTTCCATATTCATGAGCTCATCTCCATACTCAGGTGTCCTCATCTCCATCGTCACGTGTCCTCATCTCCATCGTCACGTGTCCTCATCTCCATAGTCACGAGTCCCATTTCCACATTTATGCGTCCTCATGCCTATCTTCATTCATTCTCCATATTTGTGAATCCCCATCTTCACGATACTCATCTCCATACTCACGTGTCCTCATCTCCATACTCACGTGTCTCATTTCCATATTCATGAGCTCATCTCCATACTCACGTGTCCACGTCTCCATACTCATGTGTCTCATTTCCATATTCATGAGCTCATCTCCATACTCACGTGTCCTCATCTCCATCGTCACGTGTCTCATTTCCATATTCATGAGCTCATCTCCATACTCAGGTGTCCTCATCTCCACAGTCACGTGTCTCATTTCCATATTCACGAGCTCATCTCCATACTCACGTGTCCTCATCTCCATAGTCACGAGTCCCATTTCCATATTCACGAGCTCATCTCCATACTCAGGTGTCCTCACCTCCATAGTCACGAGTCCCTTTTCCACATTTATGCGTCCTCATGCCTATCTTCATTCATTCTCATCTCCATATTTGTGAATCCCCATCTTCACGTCCTCACCTCCCAGCTCAGAGCCAGATCCCCCAAACTGCCCCCCGCAGAATCGCTGTGGGGCCCCGCTGCTTGCAGTTGGTCTGGGCCACACAAGCAAATGCAGAGGCTGGGGGTGAGGTGTGGAGGGGATGCAGGACCCTGCTCAGGTCTGGGTTTCTTCCCCACATGGTATTACCAGCAAAAAGTCCTGGGAGATCCCGGAGGCTGTCCTGGAAGGGGAGGCCCACACAGCACCAAGGGGTCGGGGTGGGGCTCGGACAGGCTGGAGGGAGGCCTGGCCGCGTCCGCTTCGCTGCCCCTGAAATTACACAACACGGCCAAGGAGACAGGAGAGCTGTTGGCCGGAGGCCGCGAGGACACGGTGGAAGCCAGGGGCCGCGCGGGGAGGCCACGGTGGCAAGCCCGCCGGCCCACCAGGCTTGGGTGAGGCGAGGACAGAGGTGTGCCCTGCAGAGGGGCCTGAGCTCAGCTGCTTGGCCAGCGTCTGCGTCCTCTCTGTGCTTTACAAAGGGCCCTGAGACCTGGATGGCAGCACCCGGGTGGTTCCTGCAGGAGAGCAGGCGAGCCGAGCCTCCCACAGGGCCCCACCTTCCTCAGTGGAGCCTGGGCTTCTTGTTCAGAAGCTGAGCTGGGGCAGGGGGCAGGGGCTCTTGGAGGCCACACGGTTAGCAGGGGCCCAGCGGTTCCCTCGGTGCCTCTGCTTCCGCAGACAGGACGCCAGGCCGCAGGCGAGTCCCCACGGGCCCTGGAGGTGGCTCCCTCACTCCACAAAGTCATGGAAACGGAGTCTCACTCGGTACTCTGCGTTTATAGATGTTGCCCCAGGATAAGATATGCAATTCTGTGAAATGAAGAAATTCAATCATTACCCTCTTCACCCAGGTCTCTTTGTGGTGGAAGGTTGGTTTTGCATTTAATGAAGACGAGCTCCATCTGTAATGAGAATGCGATGAGGATGTAATTGAAAACGTAACAGAGGAAGAAGGAGCCCACGGCAAGTCTGGGGGGCGGAGTTAATGTTTGCCTTTTAAAATGTGCATAAAAAAGAGGCGGGGGCACCACCCCTACTGGGACAGATCTGATTTCCCAGGGCCCCGGGAGCACACCTTGTGGATCCTCCTTGTGTCCTCGGGCCTGAGCATCAGGGGATACTTCTCCCCCATCACTTACAGGTGAGGTAGACGCCCATCACAGACAGGTGAGGTAGACGCCCATCACAGACAGGTGAGGTAGATTCCTCACCCACCCAAGGACTCTCACCCAGTGGCCATGGGGCTGGAGGACCCTCAGGCAGCAGAAAGACAGAGGCAAAAAGTTTCTGCCCAAACACTCAAACAAAACGGGGTGGGGGTGGGGCCACCAAGAGGGAACCTGCCCTAGGGCTTCCATCCCAGGGGCTGTGAGTCCTCAGGGAAGAGAGTGCAGTGAGCAAGACAGGAGAAGGGCAGACCTTGGGCGTGGCCGGCCAGATTCACGTGGACCGGCTTGTCACCAAGCCTCATTCTACCGGCGACAAAGGCCCAGGAACAATGGAGTGTTATTAAGCCCTGAAAAGAAATGGAGGAACCCTAAATGCGTATTACTAGCAAAAGAAGCCATCTGAAAAGGCTACAGGCTGATTCCAACTACGTGATATTCTGGAAAAGGCAAAACTATGGAGACAGTAGAAAAAAAAAGGTCAGGGGTTGCCAGGGATTAAGGCGGAGGGAGGGATGTCCAGGTAGAACACGGGATTTTTAGGGCAATGAAACTACTCTGTGTGATACCATAATGGTGGATACAGGTCATCATACATTTGTCCAAACCCACAGAACGTACGACGCCAAGAGGTAAGCTGTAGACTTTAGTTAATGACCTATCGATATTGGCTCATCAATTGTAACAGCATCCTGTACCAGTGCCAGATGCTAATGATGGGAAACTGCACGGGAGAAAGGGGGTTTGTGGGAACTCCTTGTACTTTCTGTCAATTTTCTGTAAACCTAAAACTGCTCTCAGAAATAGTCTATTGATACAAGGAAATTTAAAGCATAGGAGACACTGCATAAATGACTGACGGGCAGAATTCCCGTGTCGGGTGAGACGGAAGCTGATAGTGGGAGAGCAGGGCCCGAGACCCAGCCTGTTTCCCGCGGCTGCCTCTGAACTACACTAACTTTTGAACCATACAAACTGTGTTCCCAGCAAACAGCGAGGCCTGGGCTGCAGACGCTGCCATATCCTGGGAGAAATATGTGGTCAAGTGAAAAATTTGAGAAATTAGCAGATTTTCCACGTCCAAGATTCCAAACCCAGCAAAGCGCTCTGATGGCCGCCTCTGGGGAGCCCCTGGCCCCTCCAATCCAGCTCCACCTGGGAGGGGTCCTCCTAAAGGTTGCCTGTTTGTCTCCAAAGAATTCACAGTGGACCGAATCCACTAAAGAACAGCGTGCCAGCAGGCGAAGGTGACACCGCTTGGCTTGCCTTAATTTTTCAGGATTTTATTGTGAAATTTCATGTTACAGACGAGTGTGTAAAAAGTATGTGCTTTTAGCCTCTACTCAATCTTCTGTAATAACGTATATAGGAAAAGAATCTGAAAAAGAATGAATATACGCAGATGTATAACTGAACCACTTTGCTGTACACCTGAAACTAATACAACATTGGAAATCAACTCTACTCCAATGAATTTTTTTTTTTACGTATGCTTTTGGGACTTCCCTGGTGGTCCAGTGGTTAAGAATTGGTCTTGCAATGCAGGGGATGCCAGTTCAATCCCTGGTCGGGGAACTAAGATCCCACCTGCCGCGGGGCAACTAAGCCCACGTGCCACAACCAGAGAGAAGCCCACGTGCCACAGTGGAAGATCCCGCATGCCGCAGCTAAGGCCCGATGCAGCCAAAAGAGAAAAAAAATTTTAGCCAAAAAATTTTAAAAAAAGAAAAAGAATTTTTTTAAATTTACATAAAGTATATGCTTTTAACTGATTACAAATCTAACATCATCCAAGATCAGAATAAGGCGTTGCCGGCCCTTGAGAAGCCCACGTATGTCCCTCCTCTTGATGGAATCTCCACCCCTGTTCTAAAATCATTGCTCCCCAGTTTTCTTTTCTCAATTTAAAAAATCGTGGTAAATACACACAACATAAAATTTACCATCTTAACCACTTTAAAGTACAGTTCAGTGATATCGATATGTTTATTTTGCCCCAGCCAACAACCATCTCCAGAACTTTTTCATCTTTTCAACAGAAACCATCCCCATCATTTAATGTCCCCATTAAACACTAATCCCCCACCCCCTCCCCCAGCACCAGGCACCCACCTTCTACTTTCTGTCTCTATGGATTCGACTCCTCCAGGGACCTCCGATAAGGGGAATCACACAGTATTTCTCTTTTTGTGACTGGTTTATTTCACAGAGCAAAACGTCCTCAAGTTTCATCCATGCTGTAGCCTGTGTCACAATTCCCTTCCTTTTTAAGGCTGAGTACTATTCTATTGTGTGGATGGACCACATTCTGTTTATCCATCATCTGTGGATGGACACTGGGCTGCTTCCATGTTTTAGCTCCTGTGAATAGAGCTGCTGTGAACATGGGTGAGCAAATACCTGTCTGAGTCCCTGCTTTCAGTTCTTTTGAGTAAACACCCAGCAGTGGAATTGCTGGATTCCCAGGTTCTTTTATCCTTTTACCACATTTACAGGCTAGAATCCTGCCTGTTTTGGGGTCTGTGAACGGAATCACTGTCAGCATGTGGGTCTGGGCTTCTCTGTCTACAGCGCCAATGCCTGGGGTGGACCCCGGGGGCTCCCAGGACCTCCCCGTTGACTGGATGGTCTGGGTTCTCAAGCCCACTGCCCGCTCCCCAGGTCTGGACGCTCTGGGGTGCTTCGCGCTACCCGTGCACGGAGGGGACCTCTTGTCGGGTCATGGGCGTCTGGTCGTCCTCTGGGTCCGATGCTTGATCAAGTGTTTTGCCCCCTCACCCGGGGACCCGTCTTTTTCTTACTGACCTGCAGTTCTCCATGTTCTGGGTTTGAGTTCTTTGGCCCTGAGCCAACTTTATGAGCAAGTCGGTTTGGGGGATGAAAACACATGCGCCTGCGTCAAGCAGGCGTAAAGCCAGGTACATGCTGATCAGCAAAAGAGAGGCGCCGAAAACCTCTTGGTAAAGAAATGTGATGTTTTATGGATCACAAGAGTCTTCACTCTTGGGTGTCTCCTGATGAACAAAGTTATTCATTTTATTTATTTATTTTCGAATGTAGGCAATTTTGTCAGCCTTTTCTTGTGTGCTTAACGTTGCGGATCTTGTTTAAGAAAATCTCGTATCCCTGCCCTGAGGCCATTAAGATGCCTTTCCATATCGTCTCTAAATGGTTTATAATTTCGCCCTTCATGTGGGTTTATCGTCCACCCAGAGCTGACTTCTGTGTGACGTAGGTCACTTTTTTTTCCCATGTGTGGGCACCAGTTTCAAATAATCCAACCTTTCTCCATGATCTGCTGCCTCTGGCTCACATACGCGCGTCCGGGGACCCACCGCGTCCTTCCCCGAGGGTCTGCCTGCCCATCCCGGCACCAGCTCCTCCCCGCGCTGTCCCTGTGTCCCTTTCAAACGAGTCTCGTCACCTGCGAGAGCGAGAGCTCCCCTCCCCGGCAAAGCCCAAGCTTTTCTGGGCGCTTTTGTCCTTCTGGGTACAGTTTAGAATCAGCCTGCAAAATCAGTCGCCCTGCCGCTCTCCCTCTTACGCACACGAACACATCTTCCCCCGTGGGATTTTTACTGGCATTGATTTGAATCTACAGATAAATGCAGGGAAATTGTCCCCTTTACGAGGCTGATTCCCTCCAATGTAGGTATGTGGTTTCTCTGCCCGCAGAGCGGGATTGTCTTTAATTCCTCAATTAAAATGGTGTAGTGTTTTTGTTTGTTTTTTTAAAATATCTTTTTTGGAGTATAATTGCTTTACCATGTTGTGTTAGTTTCTACTGTATAACAAAGTGAATCAGCTATACATATACATATACATATATCCCCATATCCCCTCCCTCTTGCATCTCCCTCCCACCCTCCCTATCCCACCCCTCTAGGTGGTCACAAAGCACCGAGTTGATCTCCTGTGCTATGCGGCTGCTTCCCACTAGCTATCGATTTTACATTTGGTAGTGTATATATGTCAGTGCTACTCTCCCACTTCATCCCAGCTTACCCTTCCCCCTCCCCCCATCCTCAAGTCCATTCTCAACATCTGCATCTTTATTCCTCTCCTGCCCCTGGTTTCTTCAGAACCTTTTTTTTTTTTTAGATTCCATATATATGTGTTAGCATATGGTATTTGTTTTTCTCTTTCTGACTTACTTCATTCTGTATGACAGACTCTAGGTCCATCCACCTCACTGCGAATAGCTCAATTTCATTTCTTTTTATGGCTGAGTAATATTCCATTGTGTATATGTGCCACATCTTCTTTATCCATTCATCTGTCTATACTACAAAGCTATAGTAATCAAGACAGTATGGTACTGGCACAAAAACAGAAATATAGATCAATGGAACAGGATAGAAAGCCCAGAGATAAACCCACGCACATGTGGTCACCTTATCTTTGATAAAGGAGGCAAGAACATACAATGGAGGAAAGACAGCCTCTTCAATAAGTGGTGCTGGGAAAACTGGACAGCTACATGTAAAAGGATGAAATTAGAACATTTCCTAACACCATACACTAAAATGGCGTAGTGTTTTCCATAAGTGAATTACATTTGTTTGTTGTACTTATCCTGGTATAGTTTGTGTTTAGATGTTATGGTAAATGGTGTTCCTTACGTTCATTTTCTTCCTTTTTTTTTTTTTTTTTTTGTGGTACGCGGGCCTCTCACTGTTGTGGCCTCTCCCGTTGCGGAGCACAGGCTCCAGACGCGCAAGCTCAGCGGCCACGGCTCACGGGCCCAGCCGCTCCGCGGCATGTGGGATCTTCCTGGACCGGGGCACGAACCCGTGTCCTCTACATTGGCAGGCAGATTCTTAACCACTGAGCCACCAGGGAAGTCCCTGGATGTTTAATTTCATCAAATTTCTTCTGCATCTGTGGAAGGAGGAGACACCCCCTCGGCACTGTGCTGTGGCGGGTCCCCAGACGGATTTCATGTAAAGTCTTACCAATGACCTGATGTCCCTCGAGGTCCCGCTGCTGCTGTCCTGACCGCACCTCAAGGCGCCGGGATGGGCGCCCAGCGCAGAGGCCTGGCCCCGTCAGTCGGGGCTGCCGCACCCAAGCCCCCGGCTCTGGGTCCCGAATCCCAGGAGGAGGATGGACAGAGGAGATTCCACTCTTAAGTCACAGCCACAGTCAAGCCTAGACACTGTCAAGGCCACTCCAGGCCCCTTCCCTCTCCACGTGACCGTTCAGCCGGCAGGGCGGGGCCCACGGGGGTGCATGGCGTCTCACCCTGGGTTGGGCGCCAGGCTGGGGCCTCCCTTCCCCGTGGGCCCCTCCTTACCTCTGGGCCCACCGCAGCCTCTTTCATTGTCTGTGTTGAGATTTTCGGGTTGGGGGTGGAGATTACTGTCCCACCCGTGACATCATAATAGGCTGCTGTCCCCGAAAACAAAAGGCTTTCGAGATGGCAAGGAGACACGTGGTATTTATGTCGTCACCAACCAGACAGTAGTGGGGGGAGGGAGGGGAAGAAACATCTGTACATTGAGAGGAGCAATGACAGCCGTCCTCGCTTCTGTGCTGGAGCTGAAATTACGCCCATACAGCACAGAAAGGGTTTTTTGTGTGTGTGCAGGTGGGTTCATAAAAACCCATTGAAATGCAAAACGAGGACCCCCCTCCCGCCCTCGCCCAGAGAGAGGGGGCTCCTCCTCCAGGATGAGGACCCAGACACAGAAGAGGCTGCATTTCCCTCGATCTTCTTGGCCAGCGCAGGGTGGCTATCAACCCCCAAAAACCCAGGGCGGGGGTCCACGTCATAAAAATGCACATGTGCCAGAACTCAGCCCAGCCCAGGGAGCTTGGCGTCACTTCTGTCCGGTCCAGAGCTGAGTGGGAAGGCCCCCGGCCAGCTCCCTGGGGACTCCGAGGGAGCCCCTCTCATCCCAAGCCCACGGAGGCCTTTGCCAGAGGTGATGAGTATCTGGCCGCAGAGGGGCCGCTTGGAGCCGGGACGGGTGACCCACGGGACGCGCTTGGGCCCGAGATTTCCACTCCAAGGAGGGGTGGGTCTCCAGCACGACCCATGCCCAGGTGGGCTCGGCCCCAGGCCCCCAACACGTGCTCGGCCACCTCGTCTCGCTGCATGCGAAGTGGCAGGGTGTGCTGGCCGCTCACTGCCTGGTGGCTGCTGACCAAGCCAGCCTGTGGTCTCCCGCACAGGCCATCCTGCTGCAGCCTGGCCCTGCCTGCAGTCCCTGGTCCCTGAGGTCGGGGGACTCCGGGGACAGGTCTTTCAGGGGCCGCACCGTCATAGCTGACCCCAGGGTCACTGGCCCGCTCGGGTGCCCCTGGAGGACATTCCTTGGACACTGGATAGCACAGAGGCTGGAGTTGAAGCTTTTAAGTCAGAAAGGCCTGGTCATGATCCCAGGTGCATCTCTCCAGCCAGGGGTCCGGACACGCCGTGAACCCCCGAACTTGACTCTCCTCCTCCAGGGAGGGGGGCAGGCAGCCTTGGTCAGCCAAGGGGGCGTCTGGAAAGCTCATAGTCCTGAGAAAGGCCAGGCGTGCAGCCACCAGACTCTGACCCAGAAGGCTGTCGGACCAGTGCCCAGCAAGGCTGCAGCATGGCCAAGGAGGGATGCAGCTTGGACCTGGAGCCCCAGAGAGCCCCGGCAGCCCGTGACCCCGCTGTGCACCAGTCCCTGGGGCCATCCGTCCCAGGCTCTCCACCGTCTGGTGAGGTTAGGGCAGCGGCACCAGCTCCATCCTGGACCTGAGGACCCGGGCTGAACTCAGAGTCTGAAAACTCACTGAAAGCGACACATCTTCCTCCCAGGAAGGGCGGCCTCGATGCCGCCTCTGGGTCAAGGATTCATGGATCCCCGGGGGGCAACCCATGACTCTGTGTGCAGATGAAACCCCCAGGGCTAAGTCCAGTGAGAGGGGAGACGGGGCTGGGGGGCTCCTGCGAGCCCCGGGGAGACCCCAGGCAGGAGCTCCGCCGGGCCCTGGTGTGGTGGGCCTGGACTCAGAGGACCTTCTGCTGGGGGCCGGCCACACGCTCCCTCTGCTGGACCAGTGAGGGGGCGAGAACCGGGCAGGAGCTTCAGGGTAAGAGACCCATGAAGATGCAGCCCCTCAGCTCACATCAGGGTCCTGGGAAGCAGCCCCCTTCCCGCAGGCAGGCAGGGCCAGGAGGGGTCCCACCCTTCCCCCCCCCGCCCCCGCCCCCCCCGCCCGAGGTCACCACACCCTGGACCCAGAGGCCGACGCCACACTCGGGTGATGGAAAAGCATAACCAGCACTTGAAAACATGAATCCAACGGCACAATTTACTGAGGTCAATAGTGAATTAAAACACTGCTGAAAGGAGTTTTCGGAAAAGTCATTTTCTGAGTTCAAGACTGGTGGCTCTGGATCAGCCTAGTTGATTTTGGACTTGCCGATTTGGGATTTCAGGGGGAGTTCAGTTCCTTCCTAACGGACCGTGTCATGTCCAGAGCGACTTCCCCAAGGGCGGGCCCGGAGTCCCGCAGCCTCTCCTGACCGCTGCTGGTCCGCCCCACCCGGAATGGTGCACAGCCAGGAGGCGAAGGGGGACCCGGTGGGCTGGGCTGGGGAGGTTATCGAAGGCTCAGCTGTTGCTCACCAGACACCAGCCCGGGGTCACAACACACCTTCCCGGGGCCTGTGGGTAGGGCCTCCCCAAAACTGGACGCCGCTCGGTCGTTAAGAGAGAGAAAGAGCACAAACCGTACTCTGATGGATGAACACAGCTGAGCCGGGCTGGGATCCGGGACCCTCTGCTGCAGCGCTGCAGTGCTTGCCCCTGGACACACCGCTCCCCAAGCAGCGAACACAAGGAAACCACAAGGGACTAAAGATAACCGAGTGCACGCGCAGTTGGGGCACATTCTGGACCCAAGAGATACAAAGAGACCAAAAAACCTAACTGCCACTTCTGAAGAGCCTGGAGCAAAAACAGAATGTCGGGAGAAAAGCTGGGTCCTGCGCACGCGCCCTGCACGCAACACCACCTCAGGGGTGGGCAGACCACATAAGTCACCCCTCTGGCCTGACCCCTGGACCTGCCCCTACCCTCACCCTATAAGGAACCAGCTAACGCCGCCCACCCCCCCGCCGGTCAGGGAGCGAGCCAGCCAGGGAACCTGTTTGTTCTCCCTCCCCCCGCTGCAGGAGGGGCCTCTAGTCAATTACTATTGATGGGGGAAGGCCAAGAACCCTGGTCGGTAGCACAACTAGAAAATAAAAATAGAAATTAAAACCCCCTAATTAATTTAACTTTTTAAGTCAGGAGAGGAAGACCAAAAACAAAAGGAGGGAAAAAAAACAAAGGTCATTTCTCATGACGCCTCAGGCCCTGTTTGCGGCAGGGAGGCCTGAGGTCTAGTTTCTAGCCTGGAGACAAATGATTCCGTCTGGGTGACCCATCCTCTGTTCCCAAACTGACTCTGAAACTGCGAGTCCCATGGGGCTGCCGGCTGTGCCGTCGTGAGGCTGGGACCACTCAGCCCAAGCACCCCATCTCTGCACATCTGATACCTGTCGTCCTGCTGACACCCCGTGAGGTGCAGGGTGCAGGAAATGCCACGTGAGTTGCAGAAACCGAAGCCGGCGGCCACGTACACAGATCCCATGTGTGACGTATGTGACTCCTTGTTCTGAATAAAGTCAACAGAAACGACCTTACATAAACTTCAAAAACAGCTTTTTTTAAAAAAAAATTATTTATTTATGGCTATGTTGGGTCTTCGTTTCTGTGCGAGGGCTTTCTCTAGTTGTGGCAAGCGGGGGCCACTCTTCATCGCGGTGTGCGGGCCTCTCACTGTCGCGGCCTCTCTTGTTGCGGAGCACGGGCTCCAGACGCGCAGGCTCAGTAGTTGTGGCTCACGGGCCTAGTGGCTCCGCGGCATGTGGGATCCTCCCAGACCAGGGCTCGAACCCGTGTGCCCTGCATCGGCAGGCAGATTCTCAACCACTGCGCCACCAGGGAGGCCCCCAAAACAGCTTTTTTGAGAGATAACTCACATGCCCTACAATTCATTCATTTATAGGGCACGACTCAGGGGTTTGGCTATGATCACAGAATCATGCAGCCATCACCACAAGCGTCAGGACGTTTCATCACCCCAGAGAGAAGCCTTGCACGGCCGCCCCGCCTCACCCCAGCCACTGTGTCTTTATGAACTTTTGCCTGTTCTGCGTGTTTCATATAAATGGAACCACACAACATGTGGTCTTTTGTGACTTGTTTGTTTCGCTAAACATCCTGCTTTCCAGGTTCTCCCACACTGTAGCCTGTGTCAGTACTTCACTCCTCTTATGGCTGGATAATATACAATTGTATGGGTGGACCACTCATCACAGATGGATGCTGGCTACCGTGAATCGTGCTGCCACAAACATTCAGGTTAAAGCTTTGGTGTGAAGGTACGTTTTCGTTTCTCTTGGGCTTATACCCAACAGTGGAAACTTAGACCAGGGGTCCCCAACCCCCAGGCCACGGACCGATGGTGGTCTGCAGCCTGTTAGGAACAGGGCCGAACAGCAGCAGGTGAGCGGCGGCGAACGAGCGAGTGAGGCTTCATCTGCCACTCCCCATCGCCCCCCCATCGCCCCCCATCGCCCCCCATCGTGCCCCCCATCGCCCCCCATAGCCCCCATCGCCCCCATCGCCCCCCATCGCCCCCCCATCGCCCCCCCATTGCCCCCATCGCCCCCCATCGCCCCCCATCGTGCCCCCATCGCCCCCCATCGCCCCCCATCGCCCCCCCATCGCCCCCCATCGCCCCCGCATCACCCCCGCATCGCCCCCATCGCCCCCCATCGCCCCCCCACCGCCCCCCATCGCCCCCATCGCGCCCCCATCGCCCCCATCGCCCCCATCGCCCCCCATCACGCCCCCATCGCCCCCATCGCCCCCATCGCCCCCCATCACCCCCATCGCCCCCCATCGCCCATCGCCCCCCATCGCCCCCCATCGGCCCGCATCGCCCCCATCGCCCCCCATCGCCCATCGCCCCCCATCGCCCCCCCATCGGCCCGCATCGCCCCCATCGCCCCCATCGCCCCCCATCACCACCCCATCGCCCCCATCGCCCCCATCTCCCCCATCGCCCCCCATCGCCCCCATCGCCCCCCATCGCCCCCCATCGCCCCCCATCTCCCACATTACCACCTGAACCACCACCCCACCCCAGTTCGTGGAATAACTGTCTTCCACGAAACTGGTCCCTGGTGCCATAACAGTTGGGGACCGCTGCCTTAGATCACGTGGTAATTCTATGTTTAACAATTTTGAAGATGCACCAAACTTTTCCAAAGCAACTGCAGCATTTTACGTTCCCACTGGCTATGCACGAGGGGTTCGATTTCTCTTCCCACAGACTTACATTGTTAAAAAGAAATTGTTTAAAGAAGAAAAAGAAAGCTCCATTCAGCGTGATAGAACACAACTGCGCTTGGGAACCTCTCTGGCACGGACCTCTGTGTGCTGACGTGTGCTGCAGGTCTGAGAATACAAGCCTGATCACGCAGGGATGAGGGCCCGGAGGCCAGGAGGGGGTGACCGGCCATCTGGGTCCCCTCTACGCGGCTGCTCCTAGAGGTATGCCACGGGCACACCATGGAGATGTGGCAGCCACTGGCCTTCGCCAGCGCTGTTGGACCATCGTGTCCCAAACGTGGACGTGCCCCTGTGGCTGCGGCGTGCACGGTTCCCGTGGGCGCCCACGGCGTTGGCAGCCACGCGTGTGTGGTTGCCTCCGGCTTCCACAGGCAACAGCCCTGCCATGGGTTCCTGCTTCCTCCCTGTCGCCATCTCTTGGCCAAAAACGGCAGGGGGGGTGGCGGGGGAGGCAGGTGGCAAATGCGGAGGGTATTTTCAAATCTCAACGTTTTCTCATCCAATAGCCCAGCTTATATCACTAAACAAACTCACTAGAGAAAACAATTGACTTTGAACTCAGCAAGCCGCCAGATGCTTCAGACCAATTTGGGCACGTGGACTCCAGGTTCCTGGGGAGACCCGCTGGAGGACCCAGTACTGACACCCTCAACATCCACAACTTCATCAGATACAACAAAAAGAGGGGGCTTCCCTGGTGGCGCAGTGGCTGAGAGTCCGCCTGCCAATGCAGGGGACGCGGGTTCGTGCCCCGGTCCGGGAGGATCCCACATGCCGCGGAGCGGCTGGGCCCGTGAGCCATGGCCACTGAGCCTGTGTGTCCGGAGCCTGTGCTCCGCAACGGGAGAGGCCGCAACAGTGAGAGGCCCGTGTACCGCAAAAAAAAAAAAAAAAAAATTAACAAAAAGACAATCTACAGACTGGGGGAAAGTATTTGCAAATAGCCAACCAAGGATCATATCTGGAATATGTAAAGAATACTCAAAATTCAACAGTGAAAAACCAATAATCCAGTTACAAAATGGGCCAAAGATGTGAAGAGACATTTCAGCAAAGAGGACACGTGGGTGGGAAACAAGCCCTGGCAGAGATGCTGGACGTCACACATCGTCAGGGAAACGCAAACTGAGCGCACAACGGGCTGTCAGCGCACCCGCCAGAAGGGCTGCATCAGGAACACTGACTTATCCCAGAGCAGTGGAGACCCAGCCACACCTACCTGGACACACACCTCGACTTGCAATAGCCAAGCCAGGAAAACCCAAAATCTCCTGCAACAGGTGAAAGGCTAAACAGACGTACAAACCAAACACAGCCAAACCGTGGGCTAGACTTGGCCGTAGGAAGCACCAGGGACCAGGCAGCACGTGGACGGATCGCCCAGGCCCCCGCCCAAGGGAAGGAAGCCAGTCCCAGGTCACACGCAGTACATTTCCATTCATAGGACGTTCTTGACATGACAAACTACGGAGAACACACTTGTGGCTGCAGGCGTGAGCGATACTGTGGGCGGGGTGACGGTAAAGGGCCACAGGAGGAAGACTCTGTGATGGCACAGACCTGCATCTGCGTGTCCAGGGATCCACACGGGGGATCAGCCACGTGCTTTGCGCCGGCTGTGATGTCGAGCTGTGTCACGTAACATGTACTGTACGTGTTACAGATGACATCTGCACAGATGGACTCCTCTGCACTGTCTGCGCAACTTCCTGTGAATCTACAGTTATTTCAAAATAAAAAAAATTTTTTTTTTGAAGTGACAGCAGGCACTGCTTTGTTTCAGGTGAGTCGGACCCCGGGCCCGTTTCAGTGTATGTTGTAAAAGGGCTCGTGCTGCCCGTCATCTAGGCTCGCTGCTATTCCAGTATCGCTGCATCTCACGTTCAAAGTTGTGAAAAGCCCTCATTGTCATAACAGCATTTTTTAAATCTGTTTGCCTAGCGAGACAGCAACCAACTGCAGTAGCCTTGGGGACACAGGACGGCAGGGAGACGATGTGGTATCAGCCGCCAGGGTTTCTAGATGTCCTCTTTACAAAACCACACAATTGATCCAAAATAGACTGCAAATACAGGGGTGGGGCACTCAGTCTGTGAGGCCGGATCCGGTGCCAAGAGCTGTGTCCCCGTCGAAGACGAGCCGGTTAGCGTTGGCGGAACTGTTGTTCAAGAGAGTTGAATTAACACACCCTTGGCCATGCTGGTGCTTTTATCTCCGTCTGTCAGGGGTGCCCGGGCTCCACTGGCAGGACACCACTTTGTGTGCGGAGGACAAACGTTCTGGGAACTGAGTCGTTACCAACTTTTAAACCTACGTGTTCAGTCACTTGGGCTGGAGCACCATTATCTTGCCGGAGCAGCTGCTAGGATATTAACGAGCCACAGCGGTGACACATGGAACGTAATCAGCTCCCCGTGTTCCGGCAAACTGGCAGATTTCACTGGGAACCCTTTGCGATGCGCCTCCACGAGGCTGTAGTTCACTCAGCTGATGCACGCACAGCGCAGGGCCAGCCGGGACCGCAGCCTTGGCCGTGGGCTGGAAGCGGGGTCCCTCCGAGACCCCTTAGGTGCCCCGTCTGCCAGGTGCCCACCCCGGCTCTGGCAAAACTTTCCGAACACCCACCTGGTCCTGGTCACCCTGATCCCCCAGCAGCTCCTTCCGTTCAATAGTTCACTCCAGTACTTTTCCAGCGCCCGCAACGTGCCAGGCGGGACCCAACCTCCCCGTCCCCAGCCCTGCACCAGGAAGCCTGCCCACGGCGCAGAGCAGCACGACCCAGCCGGCCTCACCCAGGGACGGTGTCTGAGCTTGCGGGCAGGCGAGGCCGGAGCCTGGGCCGGGCGGGAGGTGCCAAGGGGCTGACACGCAGCGCAGGCTCTATTGCTTGTTTCCTGTTTCACTGATTTCTATTCTTTTTTTTTTTTTTTTTTTTTTGCGGTACGCGGGCCTCTCACTGTTGCGGCCTCTCCCGTTGCGGAGCACAGGCTCCGGACGCGCAGGCTCAGCGGCCATGGCTCACGGGCCCAGCCACTCCGCGGCATGTGGGATCTTCCCGGGCCGGGGCACAAACCCGCGTCCCCTGCATCGGCAGGCGGACTCCCAACCACTGCGCCACCAGGGACGCCTGGATGTTTCGTTCCAATGGAATTGCACAACATGTGATGTTCTGTGTGTAGCCTTGTTCACTTAGCACGATGCGTCCAAGTCTCATCCATGTTGTAGCGTGTGTCAGAGCTGCACCTGTTTCATGGCTAATATCCCATCGTGTGGATGTAATGCATGCAAGCATCCATCCATCCTCAGCGGACGGCCTGGGGCTGCTGGGACTGCTTGGTTTGATTCTGCCTTAGGGCAGGTCTGCTTTGGTTTTGCCCTTCGTCCTCGGGTGGTGCCCTGAGTGTGGGGCATGGCCAGTAGTCCTAAGGTGTGGCCTTCCTAGAGCTTCAGCTAAGTGCTGCAGGTGTTTGGCCACGCCACTGTGCCCTGCCTGGCAGGGACTTAGGGCATCCCCGGCCCCTGTGTCCCTGGCACCTCTGTCCAGCTCATAGCTGCACAGCAGTCACACTCCGCTGGACCCCATGGTCCCCCACTGAGCACAGGCGGCCCGGCCCTCAGCCAAGGACCACGAACCCAAGACAGACAGCTCTGCCCGCTCCCGCAGGGGCCCTCCCCCTCTGGTATCCTGCCCCGCAGCTCCAGCCCCGACCTCTGCCTCCCCAGCCGGGCGTGACCTCTGAACACTATCTGGGCTCCACCTCTCCCTGACCTGACCCGGGCAGGAGCAGGGACAGCCTGGCATTCACCCGGTGCACCTCCTCCCCAGGACTCCAGTCCTGGGCCGCCTGCTGCCCGAGCCTGAGGTCACTTGTCCCCAGATTCTGCCTGGTTCTCAGCGGGAGGGAGTGGCAGGAGGCAGGTCCAGGCCAGGGATTTCCTCACGGCTGGATGCAGAGGCCACCCCAGGCTCTGTGGTTTAGCATTTTCTCCAGGCCTCTGCCCAGCACGCCGATTCTGCTATAAGCGGCCCTGGGACCACTTTGAGACATTCCAGTGCTTGACATTAACCCGGGACCTACTAAGAAGGTCATGGAAATGCCACACAGACGGCTGGTCCAACCCTCTCAGAGCTCAGGACGAGGCTGCAACGCCGCTGGTCAGATGAGGAGACTAGGGGTGACAGGATTAGGCCACATGGCTAGCGAGGCTTAAGAGGCAAGATGCCCAGGCAGCCGGACCCCAGAGCCCACCCTCCTGTGCACAGGGCGAGCGGCCACCCCCCCCGCCTTCCGCTGCATCTTCAATTTCAGGCCCCACCCTGTGGCCACATCTCAAGAGAAGACTGCGCGTTTCTGCACTTTTCCCGGAACCCACGGCCCAGCACTGAGGACCCAGTGTCAGCCTCTCCTTCTCCGGCCTCCGTGTGCTGGTATTTGCTGTAACTGCACTCGGATTCCGTTTGGTAGAAACCAGGTCTGTGCGATCCCAAGCAACCAATGAGAAGATTTAATTTGTGTGTTTTCCTGGCAGCTCTCCAGAGACTTGGAAATTGCCAGAATGACTCATCTTTTATCTCAGCCCCTCGACACTGCACAGCCAGCACAGGACGGATTTGAGTCACCATCACAGGTCCACCCCCAGATTTGTGGTCCCAGGGAGACTCTCAGACAGGTCCACGGCCAGGCTCAGGCACTGTGGTCAGCCCTGTTTAGTCAGCTCAGATGTGTCCATCCAGGTGGCTTGGCACCCACCAGGAGGCCTCGAGTCCCCCTTTGGCCAGAACGTTCCTCCAGACACGTGTGGAACAAACAAGCTGAACTGAAAAAGGCGTGCGCACAAGGGATGAAGAGAACCCAGCTACTTTGGAGAGGGTGTTGCTATTAACAAGATGAGCGGTGAGAGGCTCCCCCAAGGGTGGAGAGGGGAGAGCACAAGTGGGTGCAGGTGGGTGGGCGGGGTAGGCTGGGCTCCCTTTGTCATGGGCTGAATCATATTCCCCAAAAGTTCTGTTCAAGGCCTGAACCCCAGTGCCTGTGAGCGGGACCTTATTTTGAAATAGGGACTTTGCAGGTGTAAAAAGATGAGGCCACAGTGGAGGGGGTGGCCCTGAATCCAATGACTTATAAGGAGGGGGAATTCAGAGACACACATGCAGTGGAAAACTCCACGTGAAGACAGAGGCAGAGACTTGAGGGATCTGGTCACAAGCCCAGGGACGCCTGGGCCACCAGAAGTTGCAAGAAGCAGGAAGGACCCTCCCCTGGAGCCCCCGGAGGAAGCGCGGCCCTGGGACACCTGGATTCCACTCCAGCTTCCAGACTGTGAGAGAACAACTTCCTGCTGTTCTAAGCCAGCAGGCTTGTGGTGCTTTGCCGTGGCCGCCCCAGGGAACTCACACCACATCTAAAACAAGCCTCCGTGGGTCCCTCTGCCTGTCCCTCTGCCAGCCTCTGCTGTGGCGGGCTCTGCAGGGCAGACACCTGGGGCCTCCGTGATCCTGCCTGTGCCCCGCCCACCTCAGGGCCGCCACACCCCCACCTGGCCCGTGTCTAGGGGCTCTTGCAGCATCCAGCTCTGGGCACCAGTGTAGGGGGGCAGGTGGCTCCCCCCACCACCCATCTGACTACATTGGCCAAGCACTGGGCAACCCAGGGCACTCAGGGCAGAGGGCGTGGCCACCCCTGCCCTCAAGGAGCATCACAGGCTGGGCAGCAAGGCCAGCCTGCTCCCTCCCTGCTTCCGTCCACCCCCGTGGGCTCCATCCAAAGTCAAGTGTGTGGCCTCGTACCCGAGTCTCTGAGAAGGATGGGCGGCGAGGCCCTCTCCACCCTCTGTGGACGCCCAGCGAGCTGTCCGGGGTCGGGTGAGGGTGGGCGCTCCCAGTGGCCATAAGCCCTTGGTGGGGCTGCAGCCCTGCTCCGCACAAAGCAGGTTTCCTGTCCTTCAGGTCGCCAGCGGCTCCCCCGCCTCCCCTGCTCCCTCAGAGTGGGGGCGGGGAGGGGGAACGAGGGGCTACGGGACTGCAGGGGGTGCGGGGCAGGGTGGGGAGCCGTCGCTCAGCACCCCCAGGGAGCACAGTCAGGTCCCCTCCAGGATCCAGTGAACACACTTGTGCCGAGAATTCACTGGCCTGATGCTTAGATCTAGGAGATTTCCAGCCCCGCTGTGCACACGCACGCACGCACGTGCGTCACATTTCTGGCTTCATTTCACGTGTGCCTCCCAGCCCCGCCCACCATGTCACATAGGCCCCCCCCCCGGCCCACCTCACAGGCTGGTCCCACCAAGCGCCCCCCTGGTCAGCCTGGGCCGGTGCTCACCTCCCCAGCTTCATACCTCCTACCCTGAAGTCGGGGGACCCGGGAGGCGGGGAGGAGACATCCTGTCCGAGGCTGAGGCTGAGGGCAGCTCTCTGGGCCTCACCTTGCTGGCCTGGGGTCCCTACAAGGGCCTGTGGGGCTCCACACAGCGCACCTGGGCAGGACGGGGGAGGGGGGATGGGGGCAGACGGGGAGGGGTGGGGAAGCGAGGGGAGGGGTCCGTTCCTGCACACCCAGAGCAGCAGGTGGAACCTTCCAGAGCTGTTCTGCAGACACAGTTGAGCCTTTGGATTTGCAAACCCTGAGCCAACTGGCCGCCGGGAGAGGCCGACTGGGTCCTGTTCTGTTCCCCCAGGAGACCCGGCAGGAACCTTGCAGGGCATATCCTTTCGGAGATGCTTGCGGCCCATTTGACATTTCCCCTGGTGTGTCCCCTCGTGTGTCTCCGTTATCCTCTGAGCCCCGGCCCCTCCCGCCCCCTGCCCAGCCTGCAGCCCACCAGTCACCAGTCTCAATGCAAATGCCGCGTCCTCAGGCAGCCAGCGTGCTGGTCAACACCGTCGACCCCCAGACTCCACCCGGGGGGGGCTGTGCCGCCTGCACCCACCGTGCCTAGGATGGGGCCCACACACAGCCGGTGCTCAGTAAACGAGTGGCCTGGACCAGCCTTTCTAACCTTCCCTCCCGTCTGCAGGGCGTTTTATCTGTTAAAAGCCCAACGGCCTCAGCGGACGACTGCTTCGCCCCGTGGCCGTGCTGATGTGCGTGGGGCTGGTGTGGCCGGCGGGGGCCTGGCCTCAGCCTGTGTGGACCTGGGGACGTGGCTTTCAGAGTCTTTCTCCACTGGCTGGGGGTCGGCCTCTGCGGTGAGCATTACAAGCCCCCGGACCCTGGGGCAGGGTGTTGATATGCTTCCAAGAGACCAGAACAGGCGGGTGCAGAGGCCGGGCAAGGGGGCTACGGAGGGGCGTCCCACAGGGTGGGCCCTGCAACTGTCTGTGGAGTGGGCAGGGCCCGGGGGCAGGTGTGAACGGGTGCGGGGCACCCCCGACCAAGCTGGGCCGGGACGTGCCCGTGGCCTGGCTCAGGGAGCCGCTGTCACTGCGGTCCCAGCAAAGGCTGTGCCCCGACTTTGCCCTGCAGGATGGAGAAGAAGCAAGAGTGCACACAGATGGGGCATCTCAGGTGCACCGCTGCCCAGAAGACGCTTTCAGAGTCAAGCCCGAGGCCCCCGCGTTCCCAGCAGGAGAAACAGACAGAAGCTCAGGGTGCTCGGCCGCCAGGCCCCGGAGAACACGGCTCCTCGGAGGGTCTCGGGCGAGCCCGGTGTCTACCGACGTGGGGGAGGTGCGCTGGCACCCTGATCGCGCCCGCCCACAGTCGGGACAAACAGCACATCACCCGAGCAGCCCAGCCTAAGGACGGCTTTGGAGAGGAGCGTTTATTTTTAGTGTGAACTCGATCACAGCGACGCTGGTAGATTGCAATAAAAACAGTGCGATCCCACCAGCCAACAGCCCACTTGGCAAAGTGTCAATTCAAAATAAAGCGCAAAATGATTTCCGCAGTAACACTAGCTTCGAAGATCAGTGAGACCAGCCGAGGGGCATCCCCAGTGCGAGATGACGGACGCACACCCCAGCTCCGTGGCTGGCAAGCTGCCAGGGCTTTGCCCCAGGATCCCCTGTCCAGACAGATGCCCCGGGGTAGGAGGCCGGGGCTGGGTACCTGGAGACAGAGAGTAGCTCTCAGGCCCTCCTCCCAGGAGATCCAGACGGCACCCGCTGGGGCTTTCAGTGTCATCACAGTTAATAGGGGTTAACGAGCAAGGCTCATCACAGTTAACAGGGGTTAACGAGCAAGGCTGTCTGTGGGACCTGGATGTGCCTAGGCTTCAGATCCGGGCCAAACCAGAGAACTACAACCAGAACATGCCGCGAAGAGGGGACAAAGGCACAGAGAGGCTGAGGGACTCGTCTGCGGTCACACAGCCCGTGTGCACGGAGCACCCAGCTGGCTCCAGAGTGTGTGGCTGCCCCCTCACTGTCACCACAGGAGAAAGCATGAGGCTCCTCCCCTGTGGCCTCGCAGTGGGGGCTGCGGGCCCGTTTCGGCCCTCCTGAGCCACCGGAGGTCAAGCTCTGGGGCTAGTTGTCTGGGCCGCCCTTCGTGGGGCTGAAAGGGAGCAGAGCCTGCAGCGTGGGGACACCTCTGTGCCCATGTCTCCTCCAGCACTTGGCAGAGGTCATGCTGTGGGCGGGGCTGGCACAGAGCCAGGCCAGGTGAGGCTGCCCCCCTCCGAAGGTGCCGCCCACGCCCGCTGAGGCTGAGGTCACCCACAACCTGGGCCCTCCTCCCCACTTCCAGTCCCTCCTCCAGTGTAGCCGCCCCCCCCAGGACACAGCCCCTCCTCAGGAGGCCTCTGTTTCACCGCTGCGTCCAGGGCTTTTCCAGGGGGTCACCAGAGGAGCTTCGGCTCATGACGGAGGAAAGCGAGTTTCTAAGCAACTCCTTCCCCCTCGGGGTGGGGGGCGGGGGCTGAGGCGGACCCCCGTTCCCTGAGCTGCCCATCTGGGAGCTGAACGAGGCTTGTCTTGGGGGAGCACACGCCTGCGTTCTCTGGTGGACCAGGGTGCGGGGCAAGGCTCACTTGCGCTGTGACCGTGGGCCGGCTGCTCAGCATCTCTGTGCCTCAGTCTCCTCCTGGACGGAGGGCAGCTTGCAGAAGAGGGCACGTGGCATTGAGCACGGGAACACAGCTGCTGCTGGCCCGGCGGGAGCCAGGGCTGCTCCACAGACGCCGCGGCCGCTTGAGGCCTCGCAGACGTGGTCCTCGCTGCAGGCGCTGTTTGCAGGGCTGAATTCAGTGGAGACGGTCATCCCGTTTTGCTAACGGGTGAAACTCTGTCTCGTCTTTATTAATACTGGTCAGCAATGTGTTTATTATCCACTTGCCCTCTGCCCGCTGGGACTTCGCTCACAAAGTGACTTTCCTAAACTGTGACCCAAGACGCCACGCGTGGTGGGGTCTCCGTGCTTGACACCCGAGGCGAGGCCACCGCGAGGCTGAGAGCCAGTGATGACTTAACTCTCAGTATTTTGCCTTTAATTACAATAAACTAATAAAGATTTCAGAGATGCTCTCATTTTAACAGAATGCAGAGTTATAATTGGTGTCCTATTTTAAGCAATGTAATTTCCCATGACCTGTTTTCTAAATTAACAGAGTAATAAAGGTGTGGGCTGTCGGGGGGCCGGACTCTGCAAAGGCGCCAGGCCCGCAGCCCCATTTAAAGGGGCGCCTCTTACTCATATGTTTGCATACAGAGAGGCTGAATTTGATAGATTTCTCTCCTATCCCATCCAAGGAGCCCCAGATTTTAAAGCAAAGAAAATGAACAAGGAATCGTGAAGATCTATGAAATCGCCACTGAAAGCCATAACTCACGACAAATCTGTTTGAAATCCTTCGCGTTTCTGGAATGCCTAGCAGGGCACATGCCAGGAGCTGGGCCACCCTCCTAGGACCCTCTGGTACCTGAGGGGCACCAACCCATGAATAGAATGGGGTGGGGGTGCTGCTCTTCCAGGGAGACACACACACACAGGCCGTGTCCCCTTGGCGCCCTGGACCGCCAAAGATGGGGGGAGGGAGGCGGGGGAGGGGCAGGAGTGTCGGGGGTGGGAGGTGGGGAGAGGGCATCACCTGCCCTCCTGTCTGCCCTTTGGCTGGTTGGCCTTCTCCTGTTTGGGCTGTGGGCAGCCCGTGGGGAAAGAGTCTGGCTGGACAGAGACCCTTGGGGTGCTGGTGGGGGCAGGGAGTGTCTGGCCTCAGCTTCCCCATCTGCAAAATGGGGTGGGGGGAGGACCACTGCCTGGAAGGCTGCAGGGAGGATACTGGGGAAACAGCAAGTTAAGTGCCCCTTCTTCCCTTTCCCCTTCCTGCTTTCCTCCCCCTTCTCTCCCTTCCCCTTCCCCTTCTCCCCTTCCCCTTCTCTCTCCCTCTATTTGCTTAGAGCCCCAACTCCAGCCACCATCCAAGAGTCTATTCTTTCCCACAAAGCTCCAACCTCTGCTTTTAAACAAGGACAGAAGGCAGTTTCCAAATAACACATACAGAACAAAAAAAAACTCTTGAGAATGGCAGAAGAACAGAACACAACCCTCTCCCAAGTTCACGTAAGAGACTAAAGGCAGCCCCAATTTCCTCGGAAACGGGAGACCAGTCAGTCTTCATTCACGGGCACCTTCACCCCGTCCCCAGCCCCCAGGATGGCCCAAGACCCACGGAGACTCCTCACCCGACCCCGAATGTCCTTGGGTAGGTAGAAAGGGATCCAGCCTGGAGCCGCAGGGGAAGTGGGGGAGAGCCATCAGGGGCTCCTTGGGGGCAGTTCCACCCAGACCCATCCTAGGAATCAGAGGGGTCACCGTTAACCCAGCGCCACCTGAGTGCCCTGCCAACGGTCCCCACTTGGGGCAGGGAGAGAAGGCTCTTGGCGGACTCAACCCCAAGGCCACTCTGGAGAGGAGCCCAGCTGCTGCAGAGGCCTGGTCTGTGAGCCCCTGCAGGTTTGGGGGCACCAAGTTCCGCCCTGGGGATCCCTGGCTCCTGAGTGGCAGGACCCCCACTACCTCCCACCTGCAGCCCCTCACCTGTTCCACCTGCACAGGGAGGCGTGCGGGCTGGGAAAGCCACTGGGGTCCTGCTGGCTTCGGGGCAGGACTCCTGTGAGCCCCACTCTGGTCCACAGCCCCAGCCTCTCCTCTGTCCTCCCTAACCCCCTACTGCTCCTCCCAGAACTTCCCGGCCAGACTGCTCCCTCAACAACGTCTCCCTCCCCACCCTAGCTACCAGACCCTCCAGCCCCCTACCCCGTGGTGACCAGCAGCTCTACTTACAGGGAAATCAGGGCTCAGCGGCTCCCAGCTGGCCGCTGCCCAGCCCCCGTCTCCCCTGACCTTGGGCACCGCTGTCTAAAGGGATGTCCTGGTTAATCCTGCTCTGAGCTGGATTAATTTCCAGAGATAAGGCCTCCGATTCGATTCACATGCAGCACCGTTTGCGGTGGTGGTCAGGTGAGTGTGGTCCCAGGGGAGCAGGAGTTATTAAGGGAAGACCAGCTCCCTGGGGACGGCTGGGATTACTGGTCGTCCACTCCCGTCACCTGCTGGCCGCCAGCTGCTGAAAGGAGCATCTCCGCAGCCGGCTGCCCACGGCGGGCGGCACCTGCCCCATCAGAGCCCAGTGCGATGAGCTCCAGACCCCGGAGCTGACCTCCCAGGTAGCTCTTTCCTGGGCCCGCCCCAGGGGCATTCGGAGCTCCCAGCCCCTTGGTGGCTCACAGGACCATGAGTGACTCCCTTGCTGGGAGTGGTCAAGGGTCCTTCCACAGCCCCCAAGACCTCTTCCTGCCAGACCTCTGGTCAAGCGGCGGGCAATGGTGACCAAGAGAGCCTGGGATGACCCTGGTCTTCCAGCTGGAGGCCTGTGCGGTGAGGCTCCTGCCTCCAGAGAGGCTCATCTGGCTGGATAGCAGACCAGCAACACGACCTCACAAAGAGAGGGGAAACCATGGAAAATGCATGGTGCAGACGGCATGGGAATAGTACGGCTGCTCTCTGGGTCCAGACGCCCTCCCCCTGGGAGCTTGTCAGGCCTCAGGCCCCACCCACCCCTTAATCCTGCCGGTGATTCCGGCGCAGGTTTAAGTGTGAGAAGCACTGCTGCCCTTGAGCCTTCCGGGGTGGCTGGCCTGGCTGGGGGCCCCGCAGGATGGGCAGGGCCATGGAGCAGGCAGCAGTGACCCCTGAACTAGAGCGCCGTCCAGGGCCTGAAGTTCCACATCTCACGTCAGGACACTGGCGCGGCCGCTGCCTCATCATACTCCCCTTCAAAAGCAAGAAAACCGTCCCAGAAGGTGCCCACACACCTGGGTGTCAGGGCATGCGCCCACCGCTGTTCCTTCCCCAGTTTAAAGAGGGCAGGGAACCACACCCCACTGAATCCCTAGCTCATATGCCCAGGCCTGGGGTTCAGCAGGTGCTCAGGGATCTCATAGAGGATGGGTGGATGAGTGGATGGGTGGATGGATGGGTGGATGGGTGGATGGATGGATGGATGGATGGTGGATAGATGGATGGATGGATAGGTGGATGGATGGATGGATGGATGGGTGGATTGGTGGGTGGATGGATGGGTGGATGGGTGGATGGATGGGTGGGTGGATGGAAGGATAGCTGGGTGGATGGGTGGGTGGGTGGGTGGGTGGATGGGTGGGTGGGTGGATGGATGGGTGGATGGATGGGTGGGTGGATGGAAGGATAGCTGGGTGGATGGGTGGGTGGATGGATGGATGGGTGGATGGATGGGTGGATGGGTGGATGGATGGGTGGATGGATGGGTGGATGGGTGGATGGGTGGATGGATGGGTGGGTGGATGGATGGGTGGGTGGATGGAAGGATAGCTGGGTGGATGGGTGGGTGGGTGGGTGGGTGGATGGGTGGGTGGGTGGATGGATGGGTGGATGGATGGGTGGGTGGATGGAAGGATAGCTGGGTGGATGGGTGGGTGGATGGATGGATGGATGGATGGATGGATGGATGGATGGAAAGGTGGGTGAATGGGTGGATGGGTGGATGGATGGATGGATGGGTGGATGGATGGGTGGATGGGTGGATGGATGGGTGGATGGATGGGTGGATGGGTGGATGGGTGGATGGATGGGTGGGTGGATGGAAGGATAGCTGGGTGGATGGGTGGGTGGGTGGATGGATGGATGGATGGATGGATGGATGGATGGGTGGTTGGATGGATGGATGGTGGATGGATGGATGGATGGGTGGATGGGTGGATGGATGTGTGGATGGATGGATGGATGGATGGATGGTGGATGGATGGATGGATGGATGGATGGGTGGGTGGGTGGACGGATGGATGGATGGATGGATGGAAAGGTGGGTGGATGGGTGGATGGATGGATAGGTGAGTGGATGGGTGGATGGATGGATGGATGGATGATGGATAGATGGATGGGTGGATGATGGATGGATGGATGGTGGATGGGTGGACGGGTGGGTGGATGGATGGATGGATGGATGGATGGATGGATGGAAAGGTGGGTGAATGGGTGGATGGGTGGATGGATGGATGCATGGTGGATGGATGGATGGGTGGGTGGGTGGACGGATGGATGGATGGATGGAAAGGTGGGTGGATGGGTGGATGGATGGATAGGTGAGTGGATGGGTGGATGGATGGATGGATGGATGATGGATGGATGGATGGATGGTGGATGGGTGGACGGGTGGGTGGACGGGTGGGTGGGTGATGAATTGATAGCTTTAGTTTCCAGAGAGTAAGAAAAAGATGATATTAAAATGCAAGGTGAGCCCTCCTACACTGCCAATGGGAATGTAAAATGCAGCCACTTGGGAATACGGTTTGGCAGTTCATCAAAAAGCTAAACATAGAATTACCCTATAGCCCAGCAATTCCATCCCTAAGTGTATATCCAAGAGAAAGGAAAACATACATCCACACAAAAACCTGTCCACCAATGTTTATAGCAGCTTTATCCACAATGGCCAGAAGTGGAAACAACCCAAATGTCTATTACATTATGAATAAATAAAATGTGGTCTATCTATACAAAGAAATATTATTCCACCATGAAAAGGAATGACACACGTTACAACAGGGATGAGGCCTGAAAACATCATGAGAAATGACAGAAGCCAGACAAGATTCCACCTGTTGTATGATCTCACCGTTATGAAATGTCCAGGATAAGCAAATCCTGAGAGACAGAAAGTAGACTAGTGGTCGCCAGTGGCTGAGGGAATGGGGGGTGCCGAGTGACAGCTCGGGTGCAGGGTTTATCTGGGGGGTGATAAAAGTGTTACAAAATGGACTGCGGGTTATGGCTGCACAACTCCGGGAACATACTACAAATGGTTTAACTGTACACCTGAAGTGAGTGAATTGTAGGGTACATGAATTATATCTCAGTAAAGCTGTTATAAAAAAGGCAAGAGGGCTTCCCTGGTGGCGCAGTGGTTGCGAGTCCGCCTGCCGATGCAGGGGACGCAGGTTCGTGCCCCGGTCCGGGAAGATCCCACATGCCGCGGAGCGGCTGGGCCCGTGAGCCATGACCGCTGAGCCTGCGCGTCCGGAGCCTGTGCTCCGCAACGGGAGAGGCCACAGCAGTGAGAGGCCCGCGTACCGCAAAAAAAAAGAAAGAAAGTTGGAATTTCCTGGTGGTCCAGTGGTTAGGGCTCTGTGCTTCCACTGCAGGGGGTCTGGGTTCAATCCCTGGTCGGGGAAGTAAGATCTAGCAAGGCCCGTGGCACGGCCCCCCCACAAAAAAACCAAAAATAACACACACCAAGGGAGGGAGGGAGGGGGGAAGGAAAGAAAGGGTTAAACCACAAAAAGCCTGCTGCTAAAGCCCCACCTCTCTTCCTCCCCAGGGGGCTGGGCTTGAGTTAGCCCTGGAGGACCTGGGCTGGGCCTTGGGTCCAGGGTCATGTGCGTAGCCAGCTCTGCAGTCACCACGCTGCTGGCCAGGCCCAACCTCTCGGCCACGTTGCCTCCTGCTGGGCTTTGTGCCTGGGCCCAGATCACCTTGTGTCCCAGAGGCCAGGATGAGGGGCGCCCTGCGGCCCGTCCCTGCAGGCCCTCCCCTGCCCTTCCAGGGGCTCACCAGCTGCAGGGCCCCGTGTGCCTCAGGTGGGTTCGCTCAGCCCTGGGGTGCAGCTACCTGCATTTCTGTGTCCTTCAGAAATGCTCCCTGGGAGCTGGGCTCTGACCTCTGGTTAGAAACTGGACGGCCGGGACCACAGACCGGCCGCTGGATGAATTCCCCCCAGGCCTGGAGGCCCCCTGGCTGCGGGCTGTGTGGTTAGTGAGCAGGTATCCAGCCTGGTCCCTGCCCTGCGGAATTCTGCCCTCACCAAGGACATTCCAGGTACCTAGGAGGGTCGGCTTACCAGGCTTTAGTCTCTGTAGGGACACTGCCCCTCCCTGAAAGTGGGCGAGAGCAGTGCTGGGCAGAGGGGCTGCTGGACTGGTCCCTAGGGCCGGTGGGCAGGCCTGGGGCCCGGCCACCGGGCCAGATGCCAGAGGGTGCAGGGCGCAGCAGTGGGAGGCCGGAGGGGCTGGGAGTGTGCAGAGGCGCCTCCCAGGGCCCATGGAGAGGCTCTCGGGTCACAGAGGTTTGGCTGCAGCTGTGGAAATGCCGTCACTCTGCGCGGGGCAGCGGGAGGGGAAGGTGGCTCTCCCTGGAGGAGCAGGAGGGAGGGAGGAGGCCTGGTGTCCCGGTGTCACACGTCCCTCCCAGGTGCACTCGGGACCCATCGCCACAGACACTCGGGACGGTTGCCCCCAAAGCGGGCCCCCTCAGCCTTGCACACAAACCCTCCCATACCTGCCAGGGGAGAAGACAGTGGCAGCTACAGAGCATGGAAAAGCCAGCCCCGCCCATCCCCCAAAGGCGATCTGCCCCAACGCCCGAGAAGTCAGGAAACTAAAGCCAGAGGAGGCTTTGGGAGACGCCTGGCGAGCGGCTGTTGGGGTCCAGATCAGGACCCCGTCCTGGCTGCCAGGCCCCCAGCACAGGCCCTTGTGGTGGTGGACAGACGTGCCCACCTGTGGGTCCATCAGCAGCTCCAGCTCCCCCAGCCCAGGACGCAGCTCCCACCACCCCAATGCCTCCAGGAGGACAGGCCCCCGGCACCGTTCGGGAGGCCCGCCCACAAAGCTCCTCTGCACTGCAGCTTCCTCCCAACACACCTCGTTTCCATGGTGACGCTTCTGGGTCTTCTCTGCCTCGTCCCTCAGTGTCCCAGCGTCACATGGTGAGGCCTGGCCAGGCACAGCAGGAAGAGTGTGTGAAGTGACCGCCAGCCACACCCTGAACATGTCGGCCATGTGTTCCCTCCCAGGCGCCACAACAAGCCACGCGGGTCCTGGGGTCACCGCTTCCTCCCTGGAGGCCTTTGGAGAACCGGACAGGCCGAGTGCCACGGCTGGCTCTACACAGCCTGTCTGGCCAGCTGCTGGCCTCCCTCCGTACTCTTGACCCTCCCAGGCCCCTCGTTCTCTCCTTAATCTCCAAACACCACAGAGGGTCTCCCCGGTGGAGCATACCAATCTCCATCCCCCACTTCCAGGAGAAGAGGTCTCCATGCAGACCGTCCACCCTGGTGTCCTGGGAGCGGCAGACTCTGGGACCCCCAGGGAGACGTGTATTTCACATCAGCCCCCGGCACCCCTGGCACGATGGGGTCCTCTTGATGACTCCAGCAATCCCGGGCCCTTCCTCTCTGCCTCTGCCCACACTGCCGTCTCTGGACACCCTGCCCCAGCCTCGCCGAATCTCCCGGGCTCTCCGGGACACCCGCCCACCCACACTCGCAGCTGCTGCCGAATCCAGCTGCACCCACGACTGCGGGTCCCCAGCTTTTCAGTGGAGCCCAGCCCCCTTCTGTCCAGCCCTCCTTCCTCCCCGGGGCAAGCCCCTCAATACCAGTAACCTGGGCTGACACCGTCCCCAGCTGATGGAAAAGCCCACATCCCGTCACCCCAGGACCTGCTCAAATGCCCTCCACCTGCTGCCCTCGGCCACGGTCTGGACAAGAGCGCAGCCCCTGACGCTAGGATGGGGGTCTCAGGACACACGAGGGGGGTGGAGGGGGATTCCCAGGCCGAGCACCCAGCGGGAACTGATCTGGGCCCCCCCCGCCCCAAGAGGATCCCCACGTTAATCACACCTCCACTGAGTTCTCAGTCAGCGCAGAGGAAGTGGGCTGCATCGCTCCCCTCTGCTCCTGTCTGTACCCTGTGCACCTCCTGCCCGTGTCCCACGTCCGGAACAACTGCTACCGGCCACCCAGGCCCCGGGGAGCGGGTTTGGCTTCCTCTCCTCAGACGGGCTGAGATCAAGTCACCGTGCAGCTTTCCACGGAGATGCTCTTTGCTGTGTGGAAGCCAGAGGGGGCTCAGCGCAGGCACAAACGATTCCGCCTCCGCAGCTCACAGTGTGTCTGTATCAGCTGGGGCCACGGCCTCTGAGTGCACCCCAGAAGCACACATGGGTGTTCACGCACATGCATGCACACACGCTACTCGTGAGGAGACGGGTGTCAGATTCTATGTCTGCCCTGTGCACACGTAGAGGTTTTCTCTACTCTTCTGCTTGGTGGTGCTGAGTAGGTGTTAGAGGTTGGCTTTGGGTCCGATGCCTTTGGTTTCTTTTTGTTTGTTTGTTTGTTTGTTTTTGCGATACGCGGGCCTCTCACTGTTGTGGCCTCTCCCGTTGCGGAGCACAGGCTCCGGACGCACAGGCTCAGTGGCCATGGCTCACGGGCCCAGCCGCTCGGCGGCATGTGGGATCTTCCCGGACCGGGGCACGAACCCGCGTCCCCTGCATCGGCAGGCGGACTCTCAACCACTGCGTCACCAGGGAAGCCCGCCTTTGGTTTCTTGATCCTGACGGGACACTGACAGCAAAGAGTTAAATTCTCTGGTGTCCGGAAATAGCAGAGACTTAACAAACCTCCAGAATGTTGCTTGCAATTTCTCACCCACCTCCACCCACGAGGAAAAGAGTGACCTTCACCCACGTCTTTTTGGAAATTAGAACCAGCCTCCCACCCCCATCCCCTGTGGCCAGTGGGCCTGTTGAGTCTCCCTGGGCTGCCCGCTCCAGCCGTGCTCTCCCAGCCTGTCCGGGGCAGGGCAAACAGGACCCCGGATCCCAGACGACCCCTGCCAGGCCCCCACATTGGTCCTCTCTGCCAAGACACGCTCGTCCAGGGACATAGCGTATGGGGTGGGGAGGCAGTGCTGCTGGCTTGTCCCCAGACAAGCCCAGGACCCCTCTTGGTCTCAGATCTGGCCTCTGAAACTTATCTAGGTGCCACTGCCAAATTCTCCGGTTTGAAATTCTCCTTCAGTCTTTTAAAATGATGTATTGATTTATTTAGGCTGCTCCGGGTCTGAGTTGCAGCATGCATGCGGAATCTAGTTCCCCAACCAGGGATCGAACCCCAGTCCCCAGCGTCGGGAGCATGGAGTCTTACCCACTGGACCACCAGGGAAGTCCCTCCTTAAGTCTTTTTTAAGCAAAAATAAACACTGACACCAATCGGAGAGGGCCTTCCCACCACTTTCTTCCCGTGGAGGGGACTGGCCAGGCGCTGGCACAGCCTCAGCTCCCCACAGCCTGGCAGTGACACAAGACCCCTCACACCGCAGGTCCACCCCAGCGCCATGGGCCTTCCAGGCAGCCCACAACGTGGCAGAAGCCCGGCACCACCACGCTGGACAAGCCTTGCCATTGACATCAAGTTTGCTTTACTGACCAAGAACCCAGGGGCTGAAGACAAGCCCTGAGCCCTGGTCCCTAGGGTCCACTGGGTTTTGGGACCCTGGCTGGTGGGTGATGCAGTGGGCATCAAGGACGTCCCAGCTGGGCTACAGTCTGTGTCCCCACCATCGTCCCCCCGAGCAAGGGGCACTCCCAGCCTGGGCTCAGGCAGGCGAGCCAGGGCAGTTACGTGTGCCAGCCTAGCCCGGGTCTGGGGTCTGCTGCGGCGGCGGCGGGGGGGTGGGTGACAGCTCCTTCCAGTTCTCTGCTTGCACACACGCTCACAGATATTTGCACACCTGTGTGCGCACACCTGGCACCAAGACATTTCCCCCCTTACCTTAGGGATCACCGGCTTGGGCCTGACGGAGAAAAGGGAAGAAGGGGTGACTTGGCAGGCAACCAGCCAGGGGTTGCCACGGCATCTCGGAGAGCGCCGCTGGGCGAATCGGGGTGGAGTGTGGGCTGGCATCTGTCAGCAGGCGGAAGAGGCGTGCGTGGCAAGCACCGCACACACGCACGCGTGCACAGGCGCACGAGGCTGAACGCTGAACGTAGACCGTGGGCCTGATGAGGACAGCGCACCTCATGAATATGCATTGGGCTGATGGATGCAAAGCCAATGAACCACTTGGCAGCTGGATTTTTCCCTGACACACCGTTGGCCGCCTTGGGGCGGGCTCCGAGGGCTCGCCACCCAGAGGGGAGAGGTCCACACGGTTAGACCCCTTCGCTCTTGCCAGACCTGGTGCTGACCCAGGGCATCCCAGCGGTCCTGCAGTCGGCCACCTGGTCCCCCCACAGGATTAAATTCCCACCCAGGAGCCAAGCACAGCACAGCGGGCTTCCCAAAAGACGCATCCAACTGTCCACCCCCTCCCTTACCCCACGATCCCGGATTGGGGCAGTGACAGAGCAGTGACCCCAGCCTTAGCCAGCCTCTCCAATGTCACCCCAGCCACTTCGCAGAGCCCCAGCTTCTGTCTCAGCCCAGGTCCCTAGAAAGCAGAGCCTGAGGCAAGGGTTACTACAAAGGAACTCTGTAGGGCAGGGCGGGGGTGTGTGTGACTGTGGGCCATCCCCTCAGGGTGTGCTGCCAGGCACCCCAGCTGCATGCCCAGAGGGCAAGGACTCCTCCAGAAAGTTGGCAGAGAGAAGCTGCCCCTTGAGCGGCCCACAGAGGAGGGTGGGTCTGTGTGTCTGGTTCCCTCCCGTCTCCCTTTCCCTCTGGTCCAAGTCCACCCTTCAGGAGCCCACCCCATGCATTCATTTGTGCCCTCTGGGGTCACTGGGGAAGCCAGGGCCCTCCCACTCCCAGAGTCTGGGCAAGCTGCCCCCTGAGCTCACCAGATGTATGGAGCCCTGAGTCCTGCCCACTGCCCCGTGGGCTTGAGCACGGAGGTGGCCCACCAGCCTGCATGCTCCTTGCCACCCTGCCCAGGCCCCAACCTGGGCCAGAGCAGAGGTGAGTGCCCAGCACGGAGGTGGGCAGGACCCCACCCACACTGGCTAAAGGGCAGCTCAAGGGCAAAGGTGGCACCCAGAGGAGCCAGGCGGAGGGGAGGCCAAATGTCCCCTCTGCCTGCCACCAAGATGGAGGAAGAGGCCTCTGTGGGCTCTCAGGACTGTCCACACCAGGGAGAGGACCTCAGGCTCACTGTGGACCTGAGTCCTGACCTCCCCAGACCAGCCACAGGCCCTGAGGGGTCACTGCAGCCTCTGAGCTTCAGTTTTCTCAGCAAGAGAAACTCACAGGCCCTTCCAATGTGGTCCTTACTGTGGCCGGTACAGAGAAGAGAAAACAGGCATGGCCTCCACAAATGCTCTACCTGAGCCCTACCTCGGCCTGACTCGAGCCCCTACCTGAGCCCTGCCTGAGCTGGGCACTCTGCTTGTCCCTCTCCCATCCGCTGTCCTGCTGCAGCCCGGAGGCTGACCACTTCTCTGCTCCTTGGCCGCTGGACCTCCAGCCGGGTCCAGGTGGGACGAGAGGCAGGGAGATGGTGGCCCCAAGCCCTCCCTGCCTGCCTGCTTCCTCCACCTCAGCCCCTCCCTTGGCAGCTGCCCACTCCCTGCCCTCCCTTGACCCTCAGGCCAGGGCTGGTTGCAGCTCGTGCAGCTCTGAGTCCCCTTGGAAATCAGCCCTCCACACCTGGTCCCATAGGGCCCGACCCCAAGGTGATGAGGCTCAGGTGGCCCCCTTTTGAGGAGCCCATCGCAGAGGACGAGGAAGGTGCTGGCAGGTAGACACAACCACAAACCTGCCTCGAACACCGGAGCAAGGGGGCCGAGGGCGGGCACCAGTCCTGCAGTCCTGGGGGCCAGCTGGGCAGGCAGGCCTCACCCTGGAGAGCAGCACAGGGAGCCGACTGCCAGCAGGTGGGGGGCTGTGGGGGTGGGGCCCCGGCACAGGGCGGCAGGGGGTGGGCGTGCTGGGGGGTCGCACTGCAGAGGAGGGTGGACAGGCTCAGCGATGGGGTGGGGCAGGGGATGTGGAGCCCTGTGCCGACCGGCACTGCAGGGGCAGAAGCCAGGCCGGGGGCGGGGGTGGGGAGGCGGCAGGAGACCTGGGCCCAGCAGCCCAGAGCAGAGCAGGGACTTCCCTGAAGCACAGGGCGGGCAGCAGGCCAGAACTACGCCGAAGCCCGCAGACACCATCACTGTGGACTGAGGTGGGCGAGGGTTACAGTCCTGGGGGACTTACCAGGTGCTTGGAAACCTGCCCCTCGCCAACGATCCCCTGAGTTCCCATTCCCCAGAGTATGGGGTGTGAGGCCAGCGTTTTGGACAAGCCAGAAAGGTGCCTCTCACAAGCCCAGGGCTGGGGTCTGGAGGTCCTGGCGTGTGTCCCCACACCTCACGGCTGGCTGTGACTGTGTTTCTGCCCCTCTCACAGGAGGGTGGGCCAATGACCGGAGGGGTCCCCTTCACAAGAGACCTGGCGCTGTTGGGTGGGTGAAAGCTCCCTGGCGACCTGGGCAGCACCTCGGACAGCTCCCTGCCCTGTGAGGAGTCCCTGCCCGCCAGAGCTAGGTGTACCTTCTGGGGGTCCCCTCTTCCCCTCCTGCCCCTGAGGGTCCATCAGGATCTCTGACGGAGGAGCCAGGTTAAGCCAGCATCCCTGGGGAGGGCCTGACCGGGGGAAGAAAGCCACCCCCACCACACCCTGGAGGCCATGTCTCGGGGTCCGAGGGCAGCGACCCCCTCGCCCCCAGGTGCTCCTGTCCTGAGGCTGCCAGGCCTCTGACAGTCCACGTTCTGGGGCCTCTCACAGGCCCATTTTTGGTCGCCTCCTTTCTCCACGTTCCTCGCCCAGTTCTAGTGGAAACCAGGTGCTCTTAGGTGAGGTGGGGTCTTCAAAATGGGAGGAAACGGGGTTCTGAGCCCAGCTTCCCAGGATCGTCTTCCTTCAGAAGTGTGTGCTGGGACTTCCCTGGTGGCGCAGTGGTTAATAATCCGCCTGCCAATGCAGGGGACACGGGTTAGAGCCCTGGTCCAAGAAGATCCCACATGCCGTGGAGCAACTAAGCCTGTGCACCACAACTACTGAGCCCGCGCACCACAACTACTGAGCCTGCACACCGCAACTACTGAAGCACGCATGCTTAGAGCCCGTGCTCCGCGGCAGAGAAGTCACCACAATGAGAAGCCTTCACGCTGCAACGAAAAGTAGCCCCCACTTGCAGCAACCAGAGAAAGGCTGCGCACAGCAACAAAGACCCAACGCAGCCAAGAAAAGAAGAAGTGTGTGCTGTCGTTAACATGTTACTTTACTAATGAAACATCTGCCGCACTCTCACCCGCCCTGAACTCTCTCACACGGCCCCGGGGGCAGGGCCGTCCCTGTCCCCATTTCTCAGCTGAGGACGGTGAGGCTCAGAGCAGCTCAGGAGCCCTTGGAGAGGAGGCCCCAGGGGGGCTCACTGAGGCCTGTCGATTTCGGAACCCACTCTCCAGCCACGAGGCCAGGGCCTGCCTGTGTGTGGACACCAGCAGAGATGACCGACTGTCCCCAGAAGAACTCAGCCAGGTCCTGACCCAGTCGTGGAGGCTATGTCCCACCCAAGGGCCCAAATTCTAGTGGGGTTGGGTAAGGAGCACTTAGGGGGCTGCACTGGGGGCAAGGCCAGGCCCATGCAGGAAGGACCCGGAAGGCAAATAGGTACCAGGAGAAGCAAACGCAGGGGTGGAGAGGAGGAAGAGGGGCAGGGAGGCAGGGTGGGTCTGGGAGCCCCTGGCAGCAGACTCTGCCCAGGTGACCTGAAACAGGGGGCAGGCCCGGCGTCCTCACCTACCAGCACAGTCTCTCGCCCATTATGCCCAGGTAGGATTCCACTTTCAAGAACGATTTACAATGGCTTCCCTGGTGGCGCAGTGGTTAAGAACCCTCCTGCCAATGCAGGGGACACGAGTTCAAGCCCTGGTCTGGGAAGATCCCACATGCCGCAGAGCAACTAAGCCTGTGCGCCACAACTACTGAGCCTGAGCTCTAGAGCCCGCGAGCCACAGCTACTGAGCCCACATGCCACAACTACTGAAACCTGCGTGCCTAGAGCCTGTGCTCTGCAACAATAGAAGCCACCGCAATGAGAAGCCCGCGCACCGCAACGATGAGTAGCCCCTGCTCACCACAACTAGAGAAAAGCCCGTGCACAGCAACAAAGACCCAACGCAGCCAAAAGTAAATAAATGTAAAAAAAAAAAAAGAACGACTTACAAGAAAATATTTTTGAAAAAGCAAGTTCAGTGCGCCCTCATTCTCTCCATGCTGGCAGTGGTTTGGACTGTTTTCATTAACGTTAGCCTGGCCCTGTCAGCAGGACGGGCCAGGGCCACCTCCGAGGGCAGAACCCACCCAGCTGAGGTGTGTACCAGGGAGGGCCCATTCTCCCCGAGAGCGTTAGCCCCCCAGAGGCGGGGGTCCGGGTACAGTGCAGGAAGGAGGCCTGGGGTACAGCCCACTCTGCCAGACGGGCAGCCACGCAGGCCCCAGGCACACCCCTCCTTCTGTGTGGAGAACAGAGCACAGCTCCCCTCCCTGCCCTCTCCTCTCCACCTCTGACCTATTTTCAGGCACGCAGGGATCTTCCGAATTCCTCCTTCCCACAGCCAGTGGGGTAAAACCTCCGGGCCGGCCTTGGGGTGGGGGCGGGGCAGCTCCAAGGGGCAAGCGAAAATGGTCATCCAGGTTGGGGCAGGATGAGGGCCACCGGGGCCTCTTCTCTCTTTAAGGCAAAGCACAGGAGTCTAAGTCAAAAGCCAACTGGAAGCCATAGGCACAGAGCCCACCGATGCAGCACCCAGGCAGCCGCCCCGAACACAGAGCCCAGAGAAGGGGATGGGTGCATGCTGGAGGAGAAACAGCAAATCTTAGCAGTCATTCACACCTTAGTGAGAATTACTGTCTAAGAAATTCCAAAGGAAGGTATAGGGAGAAAGAAAGCTTGGAAAGACAATGAAAAACAGAGCTGCACAAAGTGGTCCAAGCCTGTGCCACTCCACCCCTGCTCACCACCAGACCTCCCTCTCTCCAAGCAAGATCTGGGTAGAAACAACCACAAGTTAGGAAGCCAAACCCAATACTTGATGTGAGCCTCTCATGCAGAAACCAGGAAAACCCGGTGTGGAGGCCCCCGCGGCCGCCAGTCCACAAGCCTCAATGTCCCTGCACCACTGGGCCACCGAGACCCACCTGCTGCTCTTCCTGGCCTCGTTATCACCCCACCCACTCTTCTTATTTAAGTAACTGTGTTTTAGAAAGAGCTTTAGAACTGCACTATTAGTGGAAAATCACTATCACTTGCCTCAAATAAACATCCACCCTGAAACGCACACAGCGCCAAAGAGCCTCCTGGACTCAGCGCCTGCCCGCGGCAGGCTGGAGGCTCTGAGGGACGTGATGATGGGTGACCAGCACCAGCGGCCCCTCCTCCCCCACCCCCGGATGCCAGGGCACCCCTACCGAGTCAAGCCCAGGTCCCTTAGTGTGGGTCCCTGGCCTCCCAGTCCAGGCAGCCCTGTCCACCTGGCCCCCTGTTCCCCGCCCCCCCCCCCGCATGCTCTGCCCTCCTCCCCAGGCACACGGCCCAGGCTCAGGGTCTGTCCCCTGCCAGCAGCCCCTGCAGCACATGCCCTCCCCCGACCTCCATCACCCCTGTGAACCCTGGGCTCTCGCGTGCCACCCCCGCCCCGCCCAGGGTAAGCACTGGTCGGACAGGAGGTCCATTTTCCTGGGGACCATGGCTTGTCCCCTCCTCCCTCCCCTCCTCCCCCTCCCCTCCCAAGGCCTGGCAGGAGGTTCCACCTGTTTCTCCCAGCAGGGGACACTCCCTGTGCCGCTGCCTCTCCAAGGTGGCAGGCAGCCCTGAAGAGGACGGAGGGAGATGCTCCTGTCGTAAGCGCCCCTCTGAGGACCCCTTTCCTGCTGGGATCGCTCAGGAGGAGGAGATGGGGGGCGGGGGCAGGAGGGAAAGGGAGCCGGAGGCGCTCAGAGGTGGAGGGAGGCGGCGGGAACAGAGGCAGTGGGAGCAGGAGGGAGGAGGCAGGGAAGGAAGAGAGATGGGGGGAGTGGGGGAGACGGTGCTGAGAGGGCTGGAGACACACAGACTGTGGACCAAAGGGGAAGAATTCACCCGGAGGCCAAGGTACAGCGACTAGAAAGACATAGACGAGGGCAGAGACCTGGGCCCAAGGCAGCAGTGCCCACCAGGAGGCCACCCTGGTCCCTCCCGTGGCCGAGGCTGCCAGAGGCCCAGCTCTGGCCCTGCGGCCAGCCGAGGAGTGTCCTGCGGCTCCCGTCCGAGTCAAGCCATTGCAGTCTTCTGGAATCCTGGTCTGGGCCGGCTCTGGCTCCGTGCTGCCGGGGTGGACCCCGTGCTGGGGCCTCTCGGAGCCGAGGGACAAGGGGGCACACGGGGGGGCCTTGGTGGGGGCAGGGCTGCTCCTCCCCCCGGCTGTAAGCGGAAGAGGCAGGGGTGCAGCAAAGCCCCACCAGTGCAGACTTGGGATAAAGAGCCTTGGCCCTGGGCCGGGCGGACCTCACCCCACCTCTACCCTGCCTGGCTGAGGAGACAGCCAGGTGTGGCAGGGATCCCATGGAGCGACACCCCAGGGCTAAAGGGGTCCCTGCCCCCAGCTCTGCAAAGCCCAGGTTCCAGGAGGAAAGTTCCTCTAAGTGGGCATCCTAGCCCAGGGGGTCCTGCGTGCCTGGGTGGGCTGGGCCCCTGCAGCTGGGCAGGAGGGGCTCAGGGCTGTTAAAGGGGACTCTGCAGGCCCTGGAGGAACTCCAGGGAGACCGGCCCCCAGGCCTGCCCCTGGCCCGGCCTCCTCTGTGCTTTCTGGAGGGCAGCAGTGGGGGCGAGCCCTCGCCTTCTCCTTCCCAGGGGTAATTCGCTGGCACTAGACCCCTAGGCAGGGCAAGTGGGGAGCCAGCCAGCCTGGGTCCCCTCCCCACAACACGCCCTCTGGGACCGGGCTGGGCCTGGGGGCAACGGGGGCTGCTCCACTGCCAGGATGTGGGCGTGGGGAGCATGGGGGGCAGCCAGCCCAGGGGAGGGTGACTGGGTGGCTGAGGAGGCTCCTGGAACCTCAGGGAAGTCAGGCAGGGGTGCGTGGGGAACAAAAGGCCTGTGCCCGCCCCTGGCCAGGCATTGGGCGGAGCCCCTCACGCCAGGCCCTGCCTGGGACTCTGCGCTGGCCTCTGCGCTCCCTGACTGCCCAGGTGCGCCACTTACCTTGCCTCCTGGTGAACACCTGGCAGCATCCAAGGCCCAATGACCCAGCAGGAGAGCTGCACCTCTGGGCCTGTTGGGTCCTTGCCCACCAGTCCTTCTTTGCCGGGCTGGGCTAGCTGGGGCCAGGGAGGAGGGAGAAGGGGGTGGGAACTTGGGAGAGGGGCTGCAGCCTCATTTCCATGCCGGCCCCTGAGCGCCCCCGCCCATTGTGCGCCTGGCCAGCTCACAATCACAGCCTTTGTGGTGGCCTTGCTCCCGCCCTGGCCCTCGCCCTCGCCCCCGCACTCAGGCACGGCGGGTGTCCCAACCCCCCACCTACTTCAAAGGGTGAGGGGAGGAACTCCTCCCGTCAGGCGCCCTGCAAATCTAAGCCAAGAGACAGGAACAGAGACCTGAGCCTCTGCGCTTGTGGGGGTCTTGCCGTGTTTGCACCCCGGCCTCCCTCCACCCAGTCATACGGGGAGAAGCCATAGGTTGGTGTCCTTGGAGCACGTGGAGCGGAAGAGGCCCCAGAAGGGTCCCAGCTGGGTGGGGTGGAGCCCCTCCTCCCATGGTATCAGGCACCTGCTCTGTCAGTCTCTGAGCTGTGGGAGGAATGGAGGGAATGGGCAGGACCCGGGTGCTTTCCTCGGGGGATGTTGGGGGGACCTGGGCCTCACTGCAGGAGCATGTCTGAGGTCCCTGGACCACCCAAGCTGGAGCTTGGAAGCTGTGGACCTTTCTGAGGGTACAGGGGGCCCAGAGCAGGGCTTGCCTTGGAGCTCTGTGCCCACGTCAGCGGACTGCTCCCCGTCCCTCGGGCTGAAGCTCCCGGCTCCCCCACTCCCAGGCTACATCTGCCCTGAAGGCCCCTGCCACTGGCCTCCAGCCTCTCCCCACTCCCTTCAGGTCCCAAGACCCCGTCCTCCATTCCTCCCCCACCTTGGAGCGAGGACAGGGTCAAGGGTCAAGAGGCCGAGAGCCAGCAGTTCCCAGATGTGCCGCGGGCCCTCCCCTTTCTAGAGGAATGACAGGCCTAGCACCCAGGAAGCCGGGCAGTGTGATGAGGAAGCAGGAGCGGAAAGGGCGGGGGTTCTCCCCTGGTTCCTGTGGATTTGCTTAATCCCACGCGATACTCGCAGGCTTTCACAGTGGCGGAGAGGAGGGGAGAGGAGAAGGAAGGGGGTCTCGCCCGCATCCCTCCCTCCCTCCTCCCCGCCCCCGCCCCTCGGAACCACCTAACCCATCTCCAAGTTGCAGGCCCAGGCTCGCGAGGCCTTTGTGCGTGCGTGCGGAGGCAGCCGCCCAGAACCCGGAGCCCTGAGCCAACGGCCGAGCCACCTCCCTGCGCCCTTCGCTGGGAGCCGGGGAGCCCCCGCCCCCATCCGTGGAGCTGGCAAATAAATGAATCCACAAACACAAACTCTCGGTGCGCTGGGTGGGAGCGGCGGCGTGGGCAGCGGCGGAGAGAAGGTTCGGGTGCAACTGGGCTGGGATTTGGTGAGGCTGGGCCGGGACCCGAGGAGCCGAAGGGAGCACACACCCAAGTGGGGGCCTGGCAGCAGCAGGTTGACTCTTACGAAAACTTCAAAGGATTCGGGGCCACCAAGAAGGTCCCCACCGGGCTGGCACAGAAGGGCAGGCAGGGCAGAGGCTGCAGCTGGTCTCTCTTTCCCACCCAGCACCCACCCCCATGCCCAGGGAGGCCCTTCCTCCCGAGGGCCGGAGCTCGCTGGGAATGGAGGGAGGGGCGAGCCTCGGGCCCGTGGGGGCTCAGGATCCCAAGAGCAAATGCCGCAGGCTGTCCTGGGGATGCGCAAAAAGCCGGTCTGATCCAAGGCGAGGGAGGCAACCCCCCACCTGACCCGTCTGGGGAGAGATCTGCTCAGCAGGGAGGGGAGCAGGCCTGCAAGGAGCGGGATCCTCCCCTGGCCCTGGGTGGGGCCAGCCCGGTACGAAAGGGGATCCGAAGAAAGATTTGGAGTCTGCAAACCTGAGAAGCCCTCCCCCATAGAATGCAGACAAGCTCCAGAGAGCTGGATGCCAGAGCCGTCCTGGACCTGTCGACGAAGCCAAGGGTGGGGGGCGTGGGCCGAACCCTTCGAGGGTGAGGAAGGAGCGGGGCCAGAAAAGTCCAGAGGCGACGCGGGAGGAGAGAGACTGGGGTTCAGGGGTCGGGTTCAACACCATGGACAGCAGCCCCCGCCTCGGTGGGGACCCGCCCCAATCGCACGAGAGGCTGCGGGCGAACTGCCAGGGGCCCGCCTGCCCCGCCCTCACCCCACCAGCCGGCGTCAGGCCTGGGCCCGGCTGTGGCTGTGAACCCGCCAGGCTGGGTGTCGTACTGGGCGCTGGGCTGGGGGAGGTGAAGTTCAGCTTTCCTGTAGACAAGCAGGGATTTTTCACACCCCATGCAAGGGAGAAGGGCCACTCCTGACACCAGCAAAGGGCAAGGAACTGCAGCTGGCAAGCTTCCTAGGGAGGGCGGTCCTGGTGGGTTGAGGACCCACAGGGGTTGAGGGCAGAGCCTCTCCGAGTGCCACCCCCTTCCCAGTCGGCTTTGCTTCCCCAGGGCTCCCGCAGTGCTGGAGCAGGCCCAGAGGGAGGAACAGGACCGTATTCGCAAGGTTGGGAGGGTCAGCGGGGTCTGATCTGAGGGCAGATGGCGCAGGGGTTGGGTGGGCCTGGAGGGAAGGAGAGGGGACGGAGGCCTGCTGGCCTGGCCTGGGCCTGCGGCTCCCTCAACGTCTACACCAGAACAAAGGCCCGTGGGGGAGGCCTGAGGTGGTCTGGCTTAGAGAAGCCACTAGTCCTTGGCCCTAGTGGGACGAATCAGTCTCAGCCCTCAGAAGGACTCCAAGGAGAGGGCCGAGCTCCGAGTCGGGCCGTGGGCCGGGATCGAGAACACCCACCTCAGTCAGGACACAGTGAGAAGAGCGCTCTTCGGTGGGGGTGGCTACCTCCGTCCTCCAGATAACCGCCCAGTGGGCCGCGGCAAGTCCCTTTCCTTCCTCTGGGGGCTGGAGGGGCTGGGAGAGTGACGGTGCAGAGCGTGTGCCGGGGAGACAACTGCGGGCTCGAACCTGTGGCGCAGGCCGAGGGCGGGGGTGCGTCTGCGGGTGAGATTAGTTTGCGTGGAGCTGAGGCGTGGCTGGTGGGTGTCAGGGTGCGCTCAGAGGGACTGCGGCCGGTGGCCTGCAGAAGGAGCCTTCGCGTGGGTGCAGGAGGGGCGCGGGAGGGGCTGGTGTGTGTGTGTCAGAGAGGCGTTCCCGGGGGCAAACGCGTGGCCTTGGGGCGCCAGGGACGGTCGAGGGCGCTCGAGGGCGGCGTCCGTGTGAGCGGAGGAGCGCGCGGGGCGCGACGCGGCGAGTGTCCGCGGGAGGCACCGGGCGCGCAGTGCGTGTGTGCGCGTGTGCGCGGCGCGCGTGCCCCCGCAGTTCTCAAGGACACCTCGCGGAGGCGGCGGCGGAGCCGGTGTCCGGGTGACGTCACCGCGCGCCCCAGTGATAATCGCCCGGTGCCCGAGCCGGGCGCGGATACGCGCGGAGGCGGCGGCGGCGGCGGCGGCGGCGGGCGGGGGACAGTCGTTCCCGGGCCGGCGCCAGCGAGCAGGAGCTGGGCGCCCGCCGCGCTGAGCCCGCGGACAGTCGGCTTCCAACCGGCCCGCGGCGTTCGGGGACTTACTCGGCTCCTTCTGCGGCGTCCCCGCGCCCTCCTCCGCCCCGGACAGCGGCGCGCGGGGGCCCGAGGAGGAGGCGGAGGCGACGGCTGCAGCTCCCGCCCTGGACGGGTAACTGTGCTCGGGGCCGGGCGGGGCGGTCCCGCGAGCGGCTTCTCCGGGTCTCCCCGGCTTTCTCTCCACCAACAGCTCTCGCGGTTCCCGGCGCGTGGGCAGGGTGAGCTCACTGGGCTGTAAAAAGAGACTGGCTTTCATTTCTGAGCATCGAGATTCTTTTTTATAACCGCTTTCGTAGCGCGCTCGCGGGTCGGGCCGGGGAGGGAGGTACAGCGGGGGAGGCAGCTGCGGAGAAGCTCGCGCTGCGCTGTCGGAGCGGGCTCCGCGCCTCTCGGCAGCCCGCGGCAGGCGGCCGGGCGCGCACACGCTCGCTCACCACTCGCCTCCAGCGCCTCCTTGCCGCGATTCCTCGGTGTGCCAGGTTCCGCCCGAGGGGCTTGCTTGGGCCCCCTCCCCGCTGCGGAAGGGGAAGAAGAGTGGGCTCTTCAGAGTTGGGGGCGGATCCGGGCTGGAGTCCGAGGAGAAACCGTCGGCGTGGCGCAGCGCCCCCGCCCCGCGCGCCCCGTGGCGAAGACGCCGGAGCGTTCGCGCCCTTCGGGCGAGGATCCCACGCGAGCCGGAGCCGCTGCCCCGACCCCGGCCCGGCAGCTCGCAGCCCGCCGCAGCCCTGAGGGCCCCTCTGCGTGTTCACAGCGGACCTTGATTTAATGTCTATACAATTAAGGCACGCGGTGAATGCCAAGAGAGGCGCCTCTGCCGCTCCTTTCTCATGGAAATGGCCCGCGAGCTCGGCCGGCGCGGTGCCCCTCCCGCGGGAGGAAGGCAAGCCGGCCCCCGGCGGCCCCTCGCGCCGCGGACAAATCCGGCGAACAATGCGCCCGCCCAGAGGGCGGCCCAGCTGCCGGGCCGGGGACCTGGCCGCGGGACACAAAGGGACCCGCACGCCGCGGGCTTCGCGGGGCGGGTGGGGACGACCGCGGGGGAAGCCTGCGGCCCGGACGAGGCTGCGGCCACGTGTGTCCACAGCACGGAGCGCCCAGAGGGCGGCGGGGACCGGGAGACAAAGGGAGGGTCCGCGGGGGGCGGCAGAATGGGAGGTGGGCGCCGGCGGCGGTGGTGGGGGACGCCTTGCGCCGGGGAGTTGGCCGCGCGCGAGCTGGGTTTAGGGAAGTCGGGCCACCCGGCGGGCAGGTCGGAGCGCTGTCCGCGGTGCTGGCGGTGGGTGGCCCCACGGGACAGGAGCTCCGCGAGCGCGGGGCCAACAATGTCCCGAGGGCCACTCGCCCCAACCGCGGTGCGCTGGGCAGTTGCCATGGCTACGACGGAGGGGGTGGGATAAGACCTGAGGTCACTGCAAAGTCTGTCCTTCCTCAGTCCGCTGGGCCGCGGGGTGGGGGTGGCCCTCTCTGAGCTCCTGGAACTGCCCCTGTGCCTCGAGGACAAGGGTCAAAATGGGGAAGGGGGACGCGTTTACACCCAGGGCTAGGGTCCAAACAAGGGCAGGTAGATGTGCCTGACCACATCGTGCCCCAATTCTCCTCTAGACTATGCAGGACTGAGGCACGTGAGGCTCCGCAGCCCGGGGGAGAAGGCAAATCCCTCCCCCACCATCTGCAGCCGCAGTGACACCCACTCAGGTTTGCTGCAGGCATTTTTTTTCTGTCCTCGGAGCCAGCGCCACCTGCTGGCACCCTGGCCGGCACTCCCCCCGGGCTCCTTCTGTCCCCCACTCACCCACCAGGCTCCATCCCCCCCCATCCCGACAGCATCTTGGGTCACCCTTGGGGCAGTCGGGCCTCTCTGACCAGGTCAGTGTGCCCTGCTTCCCCTCCAGCAAGCCCCCAGCCCTGACTCTGCAGCTGCATCCTTTCCTCTTAACTGGGATGAGGGTGAGGCCCTCTGGCCAGGCTCCAAGCCTGGGCAGGGGCCTTGCTCTCCCTTATTCTCCCAGCCCCCGCGCCCCAGGCAGGGAGCAGAAAATCAGCACAAAAGGAACCACTTGGGTTTCCGGCTGTGGACCCTCCATGCCCACCCCCTCCTGCAGCTGCAGGGCAAGGGCACCTGCCTCCCCCTCCCCCTCAGCTCAGCCCTCCAACCCCTCCCTGAGACGTGGCCTGCAGGCACAAGCAGAAGCCAAGGGCCTCCATCTGCCACCCCACCCCACATCGGGGTCACTGCAGATCCCGAGGACAGAGTCCTCCAGTCTCCTGCCCCCTGGAGGACAGGAAGGCCAGAGAGCCACAGCCCGACCATGGCGCAGCAAGGCTGGCCCCTTCTCCTTCCTTCCCCTGTGAGGGGGTGCAAACAGCACCCCCAGGGGCACCTCTGGTCAAGGGGGCAGGAGGAGCCCGGCACGGGCCCCAGGGTCACTCTGGGCAGCCCTGGGTCTGGGTGTCCCCGCTGGGTGTGGAAGGAGGGTGGCCCTTGTCCCGTCTGAGCTTTCTCCAGGGTCTGGACCAGCAGCACGGACCTTCTCTTTGAGGGCAGGGGGCCTCTGCACCCTGGTCTCTGGACCAGGAATGGGGTGGGCTCTGTGTTTGTCCACTTCCCTTCCTGGGGACTTGGCTCCTGACTGGAATGGACCTTCCAAGCGGATAGCCGGGGGGGCTGCGGGACACCTAGGGTGGAGCAACAGCCCTCAGCATGTTTCCCAGGCTGGTCAGTCTCTGGTGGGAGTCCCTGGGAAGAAGTCCCCCAAAGGAGGCCTGAGGTCACAGCCCACCTAAGCCCCAGTCCCATCCAGCAGGTCCACTGTGCTGCGGGGTTCTCAGGGGCTCCACTGGGCTGGCGCTGCTGGGCCTGGGCTACAGCTGGATGGCAGCCGCAGTGCGGCCACGTGCCGCAGGACAGAGTCCAGACCTCAGGGCTGAGCCCAAACCTGCACCCTGCATCCACCAGAGCCCTGCATGTCCGCGCTCAACCTCCCTCCTCACATGCCCACACACGGACCCCCGACCCCACTCCCAGGGAAGGGCTGGGCCCCCACAGGTCCTGGCCCACAGGACACTCCCTATGGAGGTGCCAGGGAGTCATCCTGGGGATGACAAGCTCGGGTGAGCACTCAGCACATGCCCTGAGATGGGGCTGGGTACCAAGCTGGGGTCCAGCCCAGGCCTCTCCAGCAGGGAGCACCCCCAGTGTGGGGCCAGAGTGGGGTACAGCAGCAGACGGCAAGGGACCCCCCCCTGCCCTGGGCCTGCCCAAGGATCCAGCCCTGCGGAGAGAACTTCTCTGCTCTGAGTAAAACCGAATAAACAGCAAGGCTGGTGCCACCTGTCTACAACCTCCTCCAAACACCCCCGGAGCCCCCAGCACTGCCCAATCCATCTGATGCGGCAGCAGAGGGAGGCACTGCAGGGCCGGGCAGTGGTCAGCTCAGGACAGTCCCCCACCTTGGCAGCCCAGCCTTCACCCCTGGGACCCTGGCAGCCGAGTCGGGTGCAGGATAATGACAGCTGGGGGGCAGTAGAAGTCAAGAACTGGAAGTGGTAAAGTACGGCCCCCCTATTGCCAGTGGGGAGAGGGGATGGTGAGGGCTCTGCCTCTGTGTCGGGTCCCCATTCCAGTGGGACTAAGAAGGTGGTGGGGTCTTCTCACGCACACCCCCAGCCTCATCCCCTCCACACCCCGCAGGGCTGCAGAGGTCGCAGAATGGGGGAGCCAGAGCCCCTGCACTCGGCCCACCTCCCTCCTCAGCTTCACGTCCCGTTTCTCCGCACAAAGAGCACGCACGGAACACGCGCATCTCCCAGGGGTAAACGAGACAGGCAGCCTTGGGGAAACCTAGGCTTGGCCCAGCCCAGAGCTGGGGCCATGTTTCGGGGGGAGTATGGCCAGGTGCCTCCCATCCCACCAACATTCCTACAGCCGTCCTTGTGCCCACACCAGGACACGTGCAGACTGCCTGGCTCCCTCATGGGCACCAGCAGCCCAGACAAGAATGGTCACAGAGATGGGCACACACCCGCCCTCCCCAACTCCACTCCCCACCCCAGCTGGCCGGCTGGTCCCCAAACGCTCACCACCCAGGGAGCTTGCAGCAGGAAGGCCGGGGCAGGAATCACCCCTGTGCTGGGGAACAGAAGCCAGAAATCATTCTGATGAGGCCCCTCTACAAGCCATTTCTGCAGAGACTCTGACGGGTGTGAGGAGAGCTGAGCCCTGTCCCCACGGCCAGGGGTGGGAAATTGAGGGAGGTGGAAACGCACAGCCCCTCTACAGATGACAGGACTCTGCTTACAGGGGCTCCCGGCCCCATCTCAGGTCCTCAGCCCCATTCAGCAGGTCCTTTCAGGCCTCCCCCAAATGTCTGTGGGCTCCCTGATTTCCCACCCCAGGGTCACCACCTGGTGCGGGACAACTCTCTGGCCCCAGAGTCCAGCAGGCTTGGCATTCCAGCCTCGCCAGGAGCCCCAGATACTCAGGGAGGGCACCTGGGCTGTCCCGGGGTGTGACCACCCTGGACCCTCCTGTTGAGAGCCCCAAGCTGGGACCAAGACCCGTGACCAGCCCCGGGGAAGTCCGGTCCTGTGAGCAGTGTGCACCCCACAGGAATGATGACCAGCAAGACCAGGCTTTGGACACTCCCAGCCCCAGGCCGTGCCCAGCTGCAGCTCAGAGAGCACAGAGGGCCAACGCTCCACAGTGGGCATTGTCTGTTCCACACAGCCCACACAGAGTTCTCCAATTTTACACCAGCGTAGACCTGGGTCTGCTCCTGGCCCCCTGCAGGTGCTGTCACTCACCACATGAGGGCACCTCAGAGCCACTGCAGGGTTCTGCTTTGGGGGCAGTGGGGGGAACCTGAATGCTCTTCATTCATTGAACAAACATTTCTGAGCCCCTTGTAGGGACCAGGCCACAAGTGCCGCCAAGGTCTGGGGTGGGACCCTGATGGGCAGAGAGGGAACCTGGCTGGAACTGAGTCTGGAACAGAGCAGGAGCCTCTTGTAAACAGCAGGCAGGAATGTGGGCCCCCTCCGCCATCGGTCATGACCAGTCTCAGGCCTCACCCAATTCTTTCACCTCTCTGTGCCTCGGTTTCCTCATCTGTGGTTGAAGAGTGAGCTCAGACACATTCACTCAGTAAATGTTATGATCATCAACATCACCTCCATCATCACCATCGTCACCACCATCATCACTGTCATCACCATCACCACCATCACCACCATCATCACCACCATCACCATCATCACCACCATCACCACCATCACCGTCACCATCACCATCACCACCATCACCATCATCACCACCATCACCATCACCACCATCACCATCACCATCACCACCGTCACCATCACCATCACCATCACCATCATCACCATCACCACCATCACCGTCACCATCACCATCACCATCACCATCACCACCATCACCGTCACCATCACCATCATCACCATCATAATCATCATCACCATCATCACCACCATCACCATCATCACCACCACCATTATCACCATCACCATCATCACCATCACCATCACCATCATCACCATCACCATCACCATCACCATCATCACCACCATCACCGCCACCATCACCACCATCACCATCACCACCATCACCACCATCACCATCACCACCACCATCACCACCGTCACCACCACTGTCATCTCCACTACCATCGTCAGTATCAGCAATGGCAGCACCATCACCACCATCATGGACCTCACAGGATGAGGTCACTAAACTCCCTCTGGCTTGTCCTGTTTTCAGTCCTTTGCAGCAGTGGGGGTGGGCAAGCAGAATGAAGAGGATGCAGACCCACTGAACCTGTGGCCACCCACAGATCACTCAAAAGACCCATGTGCTCCTAGGAGGGTGGCCACATACTGAGCACTCAGGAAAGGCGTTGATGGGGTGAGGTGAACAGCTGAGAGTTGAGTGGTGAAGTGTGGGGCTCTCAGTGCCAGCTGGGTGTGATGCTCAGGTCTCTGACCCCACATACGACAGCTCTCACCAGGCCACTGAGGCCTCCGCCATCACTGCCCAGTCAGCCCTAGACCCAGCTGACCCTTGAAGGGGACTTCCCTGATGGTTCAGTGGTAAAGAATCCGCCTTCCAATGTAGGAGACGCGGGTTTGATCCCTGGTCAGGGAACTAAGATCCCACAAGCCACGGGGCAACTAAGCCCACGCGCCACAAGTAGAGAACCCACGTGCCCTGGAGCCTGCGTGGCACAACTAGAGAGAGGAAAAAAAACCCCTCATGCCACAACTAGAGAGAAGCCCACACGCTGCAACTAAGACCCAATGCAGCCAAAAAAATAAAGAAAAAAAATGTCAGGGGAGACCCCTGTCCTGGCTCCCGAATCGCATCACCCAACCACACTGCAACCAGAGAAGCACAGACCCCCCAGAGGCACGCAGTCTTGCCTCCTGGTTTACAAGGCACCATGGCCATCCCTCTCAGAGCCCACTTGTACAAAGTCTGGAGATGATGCCCCAAGAGCCCACAGAAGGCCCATTCCCAGATAAACCCCACTTTCCCCACATGCAGAGCACCTACGCCCAGACGGAGGGTCAGGTAGGATTCCTCCCAAGGGGCCCTTGCTCGTCTTGAGCCATCATCACCTTTACAACCAACCGTCAGTGTCACGGGGCCCATGTGTGACTGCAGGTATGTGGGTTGTTACGTGTTCGTGGATGTTTGTGTGTGATGGCTTACATATGTGCACACCATCGGGCAGGTATGTTTGCTCGCGCGCACATCTGTGTTTTATGTATGTTACTGTGCACGTGTGTCCTCGCGTGTGCGCGCGCAGAGCACAGAGGGCAGCTTGAGGGTTGGGAAGAAGCAGGGCCCTTTGGACTCCCCGCTGCTCTAACTGTAAAACCCTCCCCCCCCGCCCCAGATAGCCCTTCAGGCCTCAGCTCCACCCTGACCGCCCCAAGGGCAGGCGTCCCAGGGCACAGGCACTTCTGGTGGTCATTTCCTTACTCCCCCCACCCCCTGGAGCTGGGGGTCCCTCACCAGCAGCCAGAGAAGCTGGGACCAGGACCCATCCCATGGTCCAGGGCTGCCAAAGGTCTGTCCACCTTCCTCTCCAGCCACGCCCCACTCCATCCTGGCGTCCACCAGGCCACGCCCCTCCACAGCCAGTGGCGGAAAAACTGTGACCCAAGGCGAGAGCGAAGCCAGCTCCGTGCCATCCCCTCCTGGGACCCCCGGCCGCCAGGTACGGGGTGAATCGGGCCAGCCCTGAGCTTCGCTTCCGTCACACTGCCCAAGAGTAAGGCACCGGTGGGGACTGTCCCAGGAAGGCCGGGTGGGGCAGTGTGTCTTCTGGCAGCACCCACATTTACCCCCCACCAGCCCACCAGCGCCCCCGCCTCCTGTGCAGCTGGGACCCCTCATTTGGTCCACACCAGCCTCTTCCTTCTGCCAGCCTGCTCGCCCTCTGAATGTGCTCTGTGACCCCCGGGGGCCTCATCCCCCCGCGGGCCCAGGGGCCCACCGTGGCAGGGACTGTGTCAACAAGCCCTGTCCCTTTGAAAGAGGCCAGTGACCAGAGCTCCAGAGGCTGACCGAGTTCCAGGTTCCAGTGACTGCAGGGCTTGGGGACGGTGGGAGGCCCTGGGGACCTGCACGAAGGGACACGTCCACTCATGTGGTGACGGGCTTCAGGTGCCTGCACCAGGCCTGCACTTGGGCAGGAAGGAACACTGACATCGCTAGGGGGAGGTGACTGGGGCAAAGGGTGCCATTCGGCAAAAAAAAAAGGGGGGCAAACCATAGGCCCCGGCCACTCCCTGGAAACTGTCCTCTACTGGGACTGTCCCAGGGCTCAGGCATGAAGCACGGACCCTGCCCTACCTGGGCCACGTCAGAACCTTTGCCAGCAGCTGTCTTCACACTGCGGGTGGGGAGAGGCTGTCCAGCCCCTGCCACCGCAGTGGGGCACAGAGGGCAGTCGTTACTCAGGACCACTCGGATGCCAGGCCTCCCGCGGAGCTGGCAGCCCGTCTCACGTGAGCAAGGAGACACCGCAGTTCATCCCACCAGCGGGACAGGCCCTGCTGAACGCCTGCTGGCCCAGCCCTGGACCCCTGCCCCTGCCTCTGCCGGAGGGCGTCCCACCACCTGCAGCGGCCCAGGGACTAAACCCACTTCCGCTCCCCTGGGCTACTGCCCTGAGCTTCCTGGCCACCAAGCACCTGGCCCCAGCGCTCCCGGTGCACCGGCCCTGGACAGCAATCGCCAGAGGCGGCCACCCAGGGGCCTCGGCGGAACGAGCTGGAGGGGTAAGATCGACCCCGAGGCCTCCCCACCAGGTCGGCGAGGAGCCGCGGCTCCTGGTCCAGAGCAGGGAGCGGGGTGGGGGCTGAGCATGACCTTGAGGCCTCCTCCACAGGGAGGCTTGGCCAGGAAGCAGCGCCCCCAGGATGCTCTCAGGCACACTGTTGTGTTGGTTACCAAACGGGGCGCAGCCGCGTCCACTCACTGGAGCCTGACGACGCGCTGCAGCCCAACACGTGTGACCACCTGCTGCGAGCTCCGTACAGACCTCACACGGGGCAGAGCACACGCACGCAACACATGCACTCAGCACACACCTACCTGTACATACACACGCGTGCATATACCGCACATGTGCACACACACACCTGCACACGCCCAGGCACGCATGTACCACACACGCACACATCTACACACATACATAACGCATGCACACACCTATATATACACACACATACACATACAAGACAATGGCACGCCTACACACCCACGCACACACAGCCAGCAAATGCTCGAGGAAATGGGGCGAAACGCCGGCGACAAGCAGCTCTGGGTGAAAGGTATTCTCTGTTCTATTCCTCTTCTCACAGCTTTCCTGTAAATCTGACATTATTTCCAAATTAAAAGTTTGAAAACAGGGCTTCCCTGGTGGCGCAGTGGTTGGGAGTCCGCCTGCCGATGCAGGGGACATGGGTTCGTGTCCCGGTCCGGGAAGATCCCACATGCCGCGGCAGCGGCTGGGCCCGTGAGCCATGGCCGCTGAGCCTGCGCGTCCGGAGCCTGTGCTCCACAACGGGAGAGGCCACAGCAGTGAGAGGCCCGCGTATCGCAAAAAAAAGTTTGAAAACAAAGAATGTGGCTTCCTCACCAGCCCTCACCCCCATCCTAGCCCCCTGGAATATGCCTCTGTGAGCAGCTTTCCCCGACCTGGGACCAGGGTCCCCTTTCGCGGCACCCGGTACCCTCTCCATCTCCAGGTGCCTAAGCCCTGTACCAAGGGGGTGGCAGGCCCCCCAAAATAGCAAAGGGGAGTGAGGCCTTCCCCAGCCCATGGAGCAGCTCCGCCCAGGGACCTGGACCTTCTGGGGGCTCATCAAGCCCACCGTCCTGACCTCTCGACGTAGACTGAGAAATGGTACTTGCTCCCCCCTTCAGTCTCTCCCACCAAGACAGGAGCGAGGCAGGCCACCCTGCCGACACTTCCCATAGGCCCTGGGGACGCCAAGGCCACCACTAACCCAACCCAAGCAAACTGTCCCGAGACAGAGGGACGGCTCGGGGTCTCCTCCCGCCGGATGGAGGTGGTGGCAGAACTGACACCTGGGAGGTGGGAGGGGTGCTTCCGGGGCTGGACGCCGCCTCCGGCCACTACTCATCCAGAGCACTGCGCCCTGGGTCCCCGGCCTGGCTGGGCCCCTGCCGGGGAGAGCCCCTTCCCCTCAACCTATGGAAGCCCCTAATTTCCGAGCCAGTTAAGCAGGGCTGAGGTGACATGGCCCTCCCCATGTCACCTCACCCTGTCACCATGTCAAGCAGGGGTCGGCCACCAGCCCCTCATCTCTCTTCCCCTCCCAGACTCCAGCGGGGCAGAGCGCAGCCTGGTCACATGAGAAACCACAACCCGCACTGCCACCCTGCAAGAGCCCAGAGCCGCCCTGTACCTGGAGGGGTATTCCTGCGCCTCCCGGCTCTGCATCCGCTGGGACCCTCGACGGGAGCCTCGCCCTGTGTCACCACGGGGGCCAGCAGGTCGGGCACCCATCTGGTCGCTCCCAGAGCTGCCCTCAGGAAGGCTGCCGTCAGGGGTGAAGCCAGGGCCCCCGGGTGGGTGCTGAGGCTGCGTCCAGGTGGCACCTACCCTAGACCCGCTGCCTGGCGAGGAGGGGTCCAAGTTACTACCTGGCACGTGGCTGTTCCCATCCCCCTTCCCCTGCACCCTCCTCTGGGGGCCTTTCCAGTACAGGAAGACGTGGTCCACCGGGTGATCGCTCAGCTCAAAAAGGTTCCCCGTGTGACTCATCCCGTCACTGGAGTAAAGACACGGTGCAGGACAACTGCTCAAATTCCTTTTACAACACACTGGTTTCGAAAAAAGTTGAGCGTGCAAAGCTCAAAAGCGGCTCCAGGATGCGGGAGAAGCCAGCGCGGGGGCCGTGCAGGGGAGGCTGGGGAGGGGGCAGGAGCAGTTTGCACACAAGGCTGAGTAGCCCACGCGAGGACTCCGCTGGCGGCCACGGCGTTCGCTGGTGGGACACGAGGACCCCGCGCCCTGACAGGAACCTGCTCGTGGGCCTGGGCTCAGGCTGTCGTCGTGCCCGATGAGCCCCCCCACCCCCCGTTTCCTGGATGGCAAGGGACCCGAGGCACAGGGCCCACTGAGGGAGAAGCCACAGGCCACCAGCAGGCCAAGCCCGCCTCTGTCCGGGCCTCCCTGTCACTGGACAGTTTAACACCCAGTGCGCAAGAGCCGCCCATGGGCCAGCCTGTGAGGACGCGGTCTGCGGTCAGACCCTCCGAGGAAACCTCTGGAGCCGGAGGGATGTATGGAGCACACTGGGCGGACAGAAGCCACCGCAGAGCTAAGACTCCCCGCGGGTGGGCTTCTGGGTGGGCTGACCGGCTGGGTTTGGGGGGAGGGCAGACAAGCAGCAGCCCTTTGTAAGCGAGACGTGACGCGAGGTCCCCGCTGACCCTTCCACACCGCGACCTGCGTAGCTTTCCCTCCTCGGGAACGTTCAGGCCCGAGTGCCCCCAAAGCCAGCAGGGCGGCCGCCCTCTGATCCAGGGCTGGTGCGAGCCGGCAGCGTTGGGGGTCACCTTCAGAGCCTGTGCCATTTAAGGAACAGGTGCACAGGCCGGTTGGTAGCTGATTCTGTCATGGCTTCTGCCGCTGACTCGCAGGAAGAGGCAGGGCACCGTGTCACAGCACTGCCATCAGCGCATCGCCCACCGACCACTTGACGAGCCGGGAGCCACCTGCTCTTTGAGGCCACCCGACGGCCAAGCACACGTGAGAAACGGCTGGCAGACATGGGAGACGCACACGGACCTCTCGAAGTGACCCTTTTAACCAGCTCTGCAAGTAAAACATTAACCAGTGGGCTTCCCTGGTGGCGCGGTGCTTGAGAGTCCGCCTGCCGATGCAGGGGACGCGGGTTCGTGCCCCGGTCCGGAAGATCCCGCATGCCGCGGAGCGGCTGGGCCCGTGAGCCATGGCCGCTGAGCCTGCGCATCTGGAGCCTGTGCTCCGCCACGGGAGAGGCCACAACAGTGAGGGGCCCGCGTACCGCAAAAAACAAACAAAAACATCAACCGGTAAAACGGGGTGAAGAATGAAGTGACCGCAGACTTGCTAAATAGGTATTGTTTATTAAGGCTTGTATTCTCCTAGAGGAAGTTATCCGATGTCGTCTGTGACTCCGTACAGGCAATAACAGTTCAGAGAAAGTGACACGTTCTAAATACAAGTCTAGATAAAACGGCTTAAACTGTAACTCGGAGGGCCTGACAGCTTTCAGAGAGCACCTGCGCTCCGCACGGGAGGCTCTGCCCGGCTCGTGCGCGGGGCGCCAGGCAGGCGTGCACACCGCTTTCATGCTCAAACTCCCGTGGCGAGCGCTTCGGAGGCCCCTCGTTCCACAAGACACGACAGCAAATTCAGTTTCTAAAAGGTTTTCTGTTTGTTTGCTTTTTTGTACCCATTCAACAGGAAAAAAACTAGACACGCACGCTGAAATTTACAATCGGTGGCATCATCCATCACACCGTCTGGACTACCAGATCCCAGGTTTAAAGCTTAGCATTATTGGCATAAAAACGTGAAACGGCATTAGGACTCTCCAGTGAAGAAAAGGGGGAGCGAACGGCCTGCACACGAGGAAGGCCTCCGCACGCGGGCCTGTGGTCACCGCCTGAGTAGGAGCAGAGCAGCCGCCGGGCGCGCACGGCTGTGCAAGACCCGTGTTCCTAGGAAACAGCAGGTTCACCAAACTGGGGAGACTGGAATTTATCCTTCTGGCCAGTCAGATCAGCATTCAGACGACAGGTAACGGACGAAATGGCAAAGCGGCTGACGAGGTGGTCATCAGCCTGTGACTTCGGCATATCCTGAAGGGAAGCCCTTGAACAGAACACGCTAAATGCCGGACGACGCACGGGTTCTTACGCTCGCTATTAAAGCAAAAGGGGTGAGAGACAAGAAGTCTCATGTAAAGATATTAAATGACCGTGAACATAAGAACGTAAGTTTCACCAATAATAATAATAATAAATCTTTGGGATGGATTAGGTTTTTGTTTTTAAGGATACTTATATTTCACATTAGGTCAGTGGGACTGATAAGCTGATGGAAACATAGTCCTTTATTAGTGAGTTCTACAATACTGTAACACACAGAAAAAATACAAACAAGTGCGGATCATCTGGGCGAAAATAAACTACAAAGAACGTAAAGATGCGAGCAGTCGAGCCCTGCACGAGGCCGGCCAGAGCCGACGCCAAGAGACAGCACCGAGCACACACTCTCCAACCGCGCCAGCCCCACGTCTGACGGTACAGAACCTGCTTCGTCCTCACTGCTTGTTTCGATTCTGCCGCTCCTGTAAAAAGAGAAAAGCAGCTTAACACAGCGAGCGAACATGCCGCGCAGACAAATTCCCTCCAGGTCGAGGTGCTGTGGCCAGATCTGGACCCGGCTCCCTGCAGGGGCCACCGCCCAAGACAGTTCCAAGCTTCGGGGTCCTGGCCACACGGAATGGACGCCTAATAACCGCCTGACGTGGTGGCCACCCGCGCAGGGAAGACTCCCCTGGCCAGTTTATTTCCTCCCACCAAGAGGATCACCTTTCCCAAAGCGTGTGACAAGCCTGTGACCCGCAGCTCAGTCCCTCCCCACGGCTGCCTGCCTGCCGGAAGCCATCTAGGCCTCTACTTACGATTCAGCTGAGACATGGAACAGTCCCCCTCCTGCTGCCCCCCCCAAGCAGGATGAAGCTGGTAATGGACACTGCTGGACAGGGGCTGGTCGATGACGCAATGCCCAAACATTCGGGATCACTACACATGTAATGTACAACACAAGCAAAACCCTCTCTTTTGCTAGAAACAGACCGCGTGTGTCTTCAGGTTCATAAGACGCCGACTCCCCCACATCCTCCGTGCCGTCACCAGGGCAGGGCACCTGCGGTGCTTTTCAAACCGTCTCACCGTCCTGAAAAGCCCCAGAGCATGTGGGTGAGCCGGGCTGGGTGGGTGGATGGCCGCAGCTCCAAGAATTAACACTGCCTCCCGACCCTGAACTCTGAACTGGAAGGATCAGGAACTCTGTGTTCTGCATCCTCCGAGGAAGAGCACAGCTACCGCCCCTCCTGGAGAGCAATGCAAGCCTCTTTGGAGTTCAAAGTGGCTGCGGCTGGAGTGGTGCCGACAAGGGTGGGCACCTCCCAAAGCCCCGACTCCCTTCAACCACTACAAGGACCACCACCCCTGAGACTGTGAACAGCCTCTTCTCACAGCAAACCCAACAGAGGAGGCGCACTTCTAACCCTGTCTCTGCCCGGTTTTCCACTGAGTTGCCGTGCCTGTGCAGAGCTGACCCTGGACCGTGGCCAGGCCAGTCGTATGAGGGACTCTTCAGCTTGACTCTGTCATTTAAAACCTACACTATTTTAAGTGCCCTAAGCAGTGGCTGTTTCTACATTTAACACCCAGAGGCCTGCAGGGCTGGGTCTGACCCAGCTGCCACAAGACTTGGTGCTTCCCTAAGGAGCCAGCTGGCTTTCAGATGGACGGCTGAGGTGCAGGACCGCCAGCACTCCTGCGGAAGGGCAAGTGCATCCTACCTTCAACACAACGCGTTTCTAAGCATCAGGATCATTTCAAAGCAATGGAGTCAAACTCCAGCTGATCAACAAAAGGACTTCTTGAAAGTCTCCAGGGCGGCCTTCTTGGTGACGGTGGCCTCGCCAGCAAGCTCAGGGTTTTAAGGGAGCGGCTCCCAACCTCATCTCAGTACCCGTCTTTCTTAAGGACACACCCAACTCCTGCATGGAAAGCAGCGCCAGCTGCCGACTCCAGAATGAACCCTGAAGACAAGCGTCCTGGTGGAAGTTTCTGGGGCAAAGTTGAGACCCACCTCCACTCCTCTACAGTCCAGCGAGCTCGAGAGAGGCCACCAGGACAGCAAGAGGTCGGGCTTCCAGACATGGATTAATGGAACGCTGACCCCTGTGGACAAAGGCTTTCAGCCCAGCTGGCCCGCGCACCTTTCCTCGCAGGCGCTCACCTGCTTCTGGAGCATTCGCTGCCCCAGGGGGAGGGGGGAGCAGCCCAGGGAAGCCTCACAGCGTAGCCCAGTGGCAGAGGACATCAGGCGACAGAGGACACCGGGCGACAGAGGACACCGGGCCGAGCCCACTACAGTAACACCTGGAAGCCTCGGGCCCCGAGGGTCTGAGGGAGGGCTGCTCCTTCCTCCGCCCGTTCCCGACGTGCCAGCTCCATCACGAGGCAAGTTCTAGGTCACCAGCACCTTCAAACACCCACCAGGGCGGGGCAGAAGTTTACCCCTCAGCTCATCACAACCAGCAGAACCCAGGGCCACAGCACCTAAGACGCCACACACGCAGAGCCGGCGCCCAGTCACCAGGGGATCTCCGTCCTGTCCCTGCAAATCCAGCAATTTGGTGTTTCATTTTATACCCAATTTCGCAGTAACTGGAAATAAGCCCTTCTCCTTTCCGCCCAAGAGTGAGAGTGGGACCAACCTGCTTTCAAAGTTTTGCAAACTGTGAGCTGTTAGTTTTGTACAACTTTAAAACCGCTACCGGCACTGGGTTCTCTGTACATCCCATTTACAAGCCTTTCTGCCGGAAAACACTCAGGACACTGAACTTCCCAGATGGGTAACGCTTTTTTTTTTTTTTGGTACTACAGAGGACCAAACAGGGGTTGAAAACCCACCTATTATCAACTGACATTTCATGAAAGAAAGAACATTTTAACACCAAAAAAGCAGGAAGAATCTCAGGACGAACTCTCTTGAACGAAGTGCTTTGCCAAGTGTGTCACAATGTCCTTATTTTTCCCATTTCTGGGCCAACTGACAGGCCTCTGAGCCCTGATCTCCTACAGAGCAGACTCATTCCGTGGGCTGTCACAGGAGGTTGGGACTCACTCAGAGACCCACCCAAGGGTTTTCACTGTGACTCTAGATGCACACATTTCAGTTATGAACTGCCTGCATTCCAACCTCCCCCTCCCCTGCCCTTCTACTCTCTAGACGAGCAAACTCAGGTTTCCAAAAACTGCAGGATGTTGGGTTTTCGAGAGAGAAGCAAGCAGCGACCCCTAGACCAGAGCGTCCCCACTGCTGAGGGCAACGCCCAGCGAGGCCCTCGGTGGGGTATCCGCCCCAGCGGCCCCACCTGTCCACCCCGGGGCCACAGAACAGTATTTCTAAGTGTTCCTGGCTGGACAGAGACTAGGAAGCACTGTTCTAGAAAACACCATAATTCACAAAGAGAAAAGGAGCAAGTCACCCGCAGGCCCTTTACAAGAGTGTGTGCACCAGTGTTTCTTAACAACTGGAAAAGGACCCCGGGTTCCGGGGTGGCGACCACTCAGACGTCCCCCGCCCCTGCCAGCGACCCACCGCACCCCCGGGACCCAGACTCACCTTGCGCACCACCTCCTCCTCCTCCTGGCGCTTCTCGTAGTGCGAGAAGTCGTCGAAGATGGAGGTGGTGTGCTTGTACGAGGCGATGATCTTCAGCACTTGCTTCGCCTTCTCCAGGGGCACCTCCTGGGTGTCACGGGAGTTGGTGACCGGCTTGTTGTCATTGTTCTCCAGCCGGATGTGCCGGAGCTGGTTGTTGGGCACGTCCTTGACGAAGATCCACTTCACGTCGAACTTGCCCTTCCACTTGTCCTGGGACCAGACCCCGGCGCTGGTGCCGTAGTCCACGGGTGACTTCATCTCAGCCACCCCGCAGAAGTGGCCGCTGCCATTGACGCTGAAGAGCAGGTAGACGGGCCCCTTGCTGCCGAGGGCGCGGAAGGCGCTGTCCAGGCGCCGGTTGCCGTGCTCCGTGCTGCACCAGAGGGAGTACTTGATGGAGCGGTGCACGTCATCCTCCGAGTAGCTCTTGATGATGAACACGCGGCCGCTCTTCAGGTTCCAGTCAAACTCCTTGGGGTTGTAGCTGTGGGCGGCTTTCAGTTTTTCTAGGACGGGGTGGGACTCCGGGCTCGGGGTGGCGCTGGGCTGGGCGCTCCCGGGAGAGTTACTGTCGCCGCTGGTCCCCCCGCTCTGCCCGAACGCCGTGCTTCTGTTGCGAGGGGCGACCCAGCGGGTCTGGGGCGGCTGCTGGGGGCCCGGATGCTGTGGTGGGGCCGGAGGGGGGGGCTGGGTGGGAAGGGGCTGCACGGCCGGCTGGGGCTGGGGGGCCGCCTGGGGGGCCGGCTGGGGCTGCGGAGCCGGGGCCTTGGGCATGGGCCCCTTGTTGTCCCAGGTGCCAATGTCCATGTTATGCTTTATGGGCGGAGGGGGCAGCACGCCCCCGACGGCGGGCCCGCTCTTCGCCTTCATCTTCGGCTGCAGTTTGGCGGGCTTGCTGGCGATGGCTGCCCACGAGGTCGGCTTCGACACCGGCATGGTCACGTTCGTCCCGCCGCTGCCGGAAAGGATGCCCGTCATCGCCACGCTGCTGACGACCGATCCCACCGTCTTGACTGCAGAGGTGGTGACATCCCCGATCTTGAGGCCCACCATGCCCTGCTCCAGGCTATTCATTCCAGGGGCCTTGTTGAGGGTGTCGCTGTGAAAGCCCGTCTGTCCGTCCACGATCGTGCCGCCCAGGGAGCTCGGCGGGTAGGTGTAGCTGTTCCCATAAGCTGAACTCTGAGCCTGCTGCCCCTGAGACCCACTCGCCCCCCAGGCCGAGAAGGCGGGGTTTTCGGGGAAAAAGTTAAACCTGTGCTGATAGATGCTGTTCCCCAGGCCCCCAGGCTGCCCGAAAACAGCATCGTGCATAAAATGATGGTCTCCGTTACTGAGCTGTCCGTAGGTGGTGAGGTATGGGATTGGAGGATCCCCTCCGGTAGACCATGGCGCTTCATTGAGGGAATAGGGAAATCCGATGGATGGTGGGTAATAGCTGGACAGGTAGGGGTCGGCCATGGAGGGGTAACTGTTACTCTGCGAAAACAAGCACGTGATGAGTTAGACGTGTCCCAACACGGAGGAAGCGCTGCCACGTCAAGCGCACCCACTTCAGCGCAGGCTGGTGGGGAATAGGCCTGTGCAGCACCGGCTCCCCTCCCAGCGGGCCCAGCCAGGACAGAGACGGCGATGCCCAGACGACCCAGGGGCCACTCCAAACAAAAGGACCACTTGCAACTGATCTGGATTCAAGTTAGGTGACAGCAATCTTCTCAGCAACCCCTCCACTGCACCTTGAAGAGTGGCCCACTTCAAGGCACTCAGCCTGAGGAACAGGTCCCTGTCCCACTGGCAATAATGCTTACACAGGACACTGACAGCACGGACAGCACAGCGCCAAGTGAGCAAGCTTTAAGGGGCAGCAGCCACGAGCTCAGGGCTACAGGCGTGCTAATGACCCACCTGGATGACCCCCAGGACTCCCGCCCTGCCCCTACCCCTGAGCCCAAAGGGGTCTGGCCCCCTCAGTCCCCACCGTTTCCTGGGGCTCTCAGAGGGGAGCTGGCTACAGCGGGGAGACCCTTACTGAAAACGTGCCTCCGTGTGATGGCCGGAACCCCTGGGAGGAGTTTAAGTAGCAGCAGGGCCTCCCCTTGGGGGGGGCGGGGTTCAGGAAAGCTGCCCAGGGCCGGGTTTAGACCTGGGGTCAGCAGTTCTGGGAAGACGTCTCCTTGCAGAGAGACTCACCCAGGGGTTCTAGTCAGAACTGGGCCCGAGAGCAGAAAGGCTGTGAAGGAAAGCAAGAGCGGGGGCAAACGTGGAGTTCTCTGGTCCGATTTCTGCATAGTTCTCCCAAGTAACCAGAAAGTTCTACAAGCAGAGCGGCAGCTGGAGCCCTCCTCCCCGACCCCGCACCTGTCGTCCAGTCAGAGGACCCGCTGCCCTGGCCGGCAGAGGGTGGCTGGTGTCCCAGGTGACTGGAGGAGGCTCTGCTTCACTGGAATGAGAACAGGGAGTAGCTCTCCGGAGCCCCCAGAAGTCCCGTGGAGGACAGGCCAGCTCCTCGGCACATCCCGGCCCAGCACGGGATGTGCTGACCCAGGCACCCGCCGCCGGTCCCCACTGACACCTCCTCCCCCCTGCCCCATCCTAGGATTCCTGGGGCTTTGGGAATCACACCTCCTTCCTGCTGGCTGCTCCACTTGATGGCAGACTATTCCAGAAGCACTTTTAAAATGGAGTAATGACTATTTGCTTGTTAACACGAATCCTTGAGATTCTCAGGGGGTAGAAAAAGCCAGACAAGTGGCCGTCATCAGTGCTCTGAATGCAGGGGAGCCGTATGAGCCACTGCCCTTGAAAGGATCTCAGTGACTCTGGCCCCCGCACCGTGGCCCCCCCAGCCCCGCCTCCCTGCTTGCCTCCACCCACCCTGTGCCCGCAGGAGGGGCTGCTCTGAGGAGAGTCAGTCCCTGGGAGGCCAGGGTGGCGGACTTGCCCTGTGAGGTGTGGCAGCCCCAGGGGTGGAAGCCTCCAGCCTCTGACCTTGGCGCCCACCGGTGTCTCAACAGCACAATGGGGACAAGCCTTCTGAAGGGAGGCCAGCACTCCCCTCCCCCGTCAGCTGGGCACCCACCTCAGCAGTGGCGGGGCCACATCAACGCGTCCTCCCTCGCACACAAGGAATGCACTCGGGAGAAGAGAGGACCCAAGGGCTGCGTGGCATCCTAACCACACAGCCACGCATCCAACCAGAGCCACAGAAGCACGGCCACGGAACACTGAGCCCACGGGGCCAGCACCTCCCTTCTGACCCGCGCTTCAGCCTTAAGCACAACAGGACTTCACTTAGAACGTGAGCCCACACGTACTGTGTTAACCTTGGCACGTCCCGCAAGTCCACCCCAACCTCACTATTAATGCAGAAGCCCAACACCCTGGTCACACAGACCCCATCGTGCAGATGGGCAGCTCTCAGCCACCTCCAGCCAGGACTGTCCAGGGAAAGAGAAGGCGAGCCAGCCGGCACCCCCGAATCCTCCACCCAGCCACAGGCAGGACCAAGGCGGAGGCAGCCCTGGGAGGACTCCAACCTCTCCTCCCACAACGTGTCAATGCAGGTAGGTCACTACGAGGAGAGCACCAGTGAGGCTGCAGCTCTTTACTGCAAAATCGTGAAATAACCTGGACTGCAGCTCTCCCCTGAACACTTAAATTCATACAACAAAAGGAACAAAGACGCCTCACTTCAAGTTCACAGGGTAAGAAACTGTGGTTTACTAAGAAGATGCCGCGTGCCACCCGCACCGCCATCCCCAGGGCTCCGAGTTGGCCCTGGCCGAGCCCTCCCGACATCGTCTGTCCCCACCAGGCCGCATGCAGTGACCTCCGGTGCTGGGAACTGAATCCATTTTCATCCGCTTACTGGCAGCCCATCTTCTACCATATCTGCTGGGTCTCCTTCCAAACTCCAGGAGTGAAGCAGCGGAGTAACAGGCAAAGCTGCCAGGAACAGCAGGAGAACCCGGGGGGCCTTCCCTGCTGCGGTCCGCATCCCCCCGCCCCGCCCCCCGCCACCAGGGCTCGGGGCCACTGTCCGCAGTGCTTGGGCTGACTGTCCCAGCCCCGAGTCACAGCGAAACTGAACCGTGCCACTCGGAGAGCTGCGACACAAGGCCGCCAGGGGCACCGCAGGGTTCCGGCACTGCTAGAGCTCACACCCAGCCCCTCAGAAGCCCGCCCAGCCGCGGCCTCAGGCTCTTCAGAGCCACGCTCCCCAGCTGGGCTCCTGCGACAGCAAACACGCCATCTACTTAGTCAGCTGTGCAGCCCAGGTAAAGAGGCCCAAGTTCACCTGCCAGGGACGTGGGTGCAGAAACCAAAGGGATGACGACAAATCGCACCCTTTCTCTTAGTGCACTAATACTTCTGTGCAGAGGTATCGCGGGGCTACTCAAAGGAGCAGCATGGAACAAACTCTTTTAAGGACGACACAGGTAAAATCGCGCCCCCCCCGAAGACCACTTTCACGTGTGACACGTCTAACTGTAGCCTTTGTATAACTTAGGGACTCAAGAAAGGGAGGCTGACAGGTCTCCAAAGCAGCATTAGTCTAGTGACAGTAGAAAAGGCACCCCCAAGCGTTGGACTTTCAGGGTGCCTCCTTGTCACCGAGTCAAAAGCGATAAACAAAATGGGCACTCCAAACAAAATAAACTCCAATAGTCTTGACAGTTACCCCTAGATGACTTTCTTTGAAAAACCAGACAGTAAAACACGATAAACCCATAAACCTATTCTATAATTAAGTTTTTTATACTTAAAACAAAACTTAACCACTTTTATAAAAAACCCTCATGCTCAATGACCAAAACCACCTGCCTGAAAGTTGGAACGTTTGATTTCTAGATCCATTTTTCTGAGAAGTTCTGAAGTTACTCAAATGCTTTATGGTTCACAAACAATAAAGTGACTCAGCCATTACAGTGACCAAGAAGAGGGATTGGAGGGAGAAACAGAAAGCCCAAGGCTTCAGACGCCCAAGGCACATGGAACACCTCGTACGCTGAGAAGCATTTACGTGGGGGATGCAGGGGGCTGGAATAAACTATGCAAGAGGGGAGGTACCAAGGGCAATTAGTGAAAGCAGTGACGAAGTGACCCAGGGCTGAGAGCAGGCCCCCCACGCCCACAGCTCCTGGGGAAAATCCTGGGGTGCGGCTGGCCGCTCGCTTTTCCCGGGCTTCAGGCTGCAGGTCAGGTCAGAGGAGACCATGGCTTCCGACACCCACACAATTTCTGCGCTTGTCTCCCGCCTTGAGGTGCGCGGCTCTGAGCAGCTTCACAGCGGTGAGCGGTGTGTCCCGATGCCACTCGGCGGTACCATCGCCGCGTCTGAAGGATGCCCCCGGCTCCCAGACGCAGCCACAGGCAACCAGTGCCCATGAGCAAGCGCTCCCCCTGACCCCCGCCCAGGCCCCCGGAGCCACTGTGGAGCAGCAGGAAAGCGCGGGCTGAGCTCCTCCAGGCTCTCTGCACGGGGCAGGCGCTGCGAGAAGGCGTCGGTGCGTCCAGCTTTGTGCCGCTGGGGGAAACGCCCCCAACCCTGACAGAAACGCTGGGTGACAGCTGAGCACCATTTCCAAGGAAGGAGCCTTCAGGGTGGCCAGACAGGAGCTTCTTGCCAAGAGAGCAGAGAGGCGTAAGTGTCAGCTCGACCACGGAGGACGGACGGCACGTGAGAGACAGTGGACACGAGGTCTCGAAGAGATGCCACACTGACCCTCAAGTGGCGGACACCCCACAGCACTCCGGGCAGCTCTACCCACATCTCATCAGAGGACCCAATCAACAGCACGGCTTAAACCAACTACAAATGATCAGCCCTAGAACCTGAAACGAGTAAATTTATACAACATTCCTAAAAGGTGAATGCTTCTCATTACACTTAGAACACAGCTGAATTATTAAAGAGGAAAAACGAAAAAGTTGACTTTTCTCCTTTCTGTCTACGTCAGACGCGACCGGGCACGCTGACAAGGCTGCCGACAACTGAGTGCTGGAGTGCAGACGCAGAATCCCTGGTAACCCCTCCGTCCACACGCTCGGCCTGGCATTTGGCCAGCAGCACCTACGCCAAACTCAGAGGCACTGTCTCCAAAACTCTGAGCAGGAACTTTCTGGGTCCTTGCAGTCTTTCCTTACCTTTCAGAGAAAAAAACAGAGAACGAGAAAGCAGGCCGGCCCTTAGGAGGGCGAAGTCAGGACAAGCCAGCAGCATCAGAGCCCCACCCAGAGCCCCACCCCCTCGCCCCTGGGCCCCCCCGCCCCCCACCCCGTGCATCCTCTCCCCGCAACGTGTCCAAACAGCTGACTGAAGCGTAGTTCAAGTCTGCTACGTAAGGATGCTCCAGGGTGCCACTAGGAAGGAAAACACACACCGAGGGCAGGGTCCCCAGGCCTTTCTGAGGGAAGCGCACCCACCCCGAGCGTGGTACAAGTCAGCTAACGGAAAGGCACGCTTTCAAATGCTTTCCAAGTCTTCCGAAGCACTAAGGTGTCACAAATCAGAACACCAGAGTGTCTCCAACCGGCTACTACAAACCACAGCTGGGTTAAGAAAAGGTAAGAAAGCAGCCCAGGGCTGACTGATACGCCCACGACCTCCACCGCGGTGACGGCTCCACAGGTGCGCATGCGTACCAGGGAAAGGTCACATATAAAACCGTCCTCTTTAAACACGGGCAGTTCATCTCACGTCAACACCACCTCAGTAAAGGCTAAGTGGACAGACAGGAAGTGTGCGCTCACTGCTTCCTGCCACACCAATCTCCGCTCCGGCTTCCTCACTAGCAGTCTGGGCTGGACGTCACGGTAGAGGCCACATCTAGAGGCAGTGACAATCCCAAGCGACCCCTGACTGCATCACAGCCCACGTGAAGAAATGAGTGGCGAACACAGGACCGAAGGACCCCGCTGCACACTTGGGTGAGAGGTACCGACCCTCAGTCCACAGCCTGGCTCTGCCACCAGGCACAGCAGAGCCTCTCTGGCCTTCAGGTTCCTCATCCGCACGACGAAAAGGCCAGGAAAACTAGGATCTAAGAGCCCTCCCGTGTTGCACGCTTCCCACACTCTGCAACAATTGGGCATTTCTGGAAGGTCTGCTCTCAATTAAGAGTTTTCTCAATAAATTCACTCCTAAGTGGCGTGCGGATTAATCGTCTTGCTGACAAGAACACATTTTAACACACGAGATGAAGAGGGTGTTTGAAGGCTGTCCACCGATAGCACCAACCCACCACAGTCCTTCCACGCGGCTTCTCCAGCGTGAGCCAGCTGGGACTACTCCCCTGACATCAGAAAGTCATCTGCTCCACTCCTACCTTATAAAAAAAGATTCCAAGCGAAGCAACCCCCTCCCTTGAATTTTTGGTTAAAATCAACACACAACACTGCTAGAACAAACCATGTAAGAGAAATAAATAAGTCCACTTAACTTCCTGCCATCACCTCTGGCTGAAAGCCCATCACCGAGCAGCCCCTTGTCCTGCCCAGAGGAGGGGTGGGCCCTCGGGGGCCCCCTGAACAGGGTCTCTCAGGCTCCTCAGCGGCTGACTTGCCAAGTGCAGCAGGAGGAGAAGAATGGAGAAAAGTTCTAAGACGTTCTACAGAAGGGCAGACTAGCTTCGTTCCGCAGGGAAGAGGCAGAGCCTGACTTTGCTCTAAAGCAAACATACACTGTGCATTTTAAAAGCGGCAGATCTTCTGCTTAAACCTCAACTCCAACTAGCCCAGGGGTTTTAACCAGGACAGTTTAGCCCCCCAGCAGATGTTTGCTGAGGCGTTTTTGGTTGTTACGCGGAGGGTGGTACGCAAATACTAATGACATCTCACAGACGGAGGCCAGGGAGGCTGCTAGACATCCTACAATGCCCCCCAAACAGCGAGTGTTTCTGTCCACAACCCCCTTAGTGCCAAGGCTGAGAAAGCCTGCAACACCTGAGAGAACAGGTGGCTACATCTCACTCAGGTGCCGCCTTGAGCTCTTTGGGCACCATCTAGTCTCACCCTCCCCACAACTCTATCAGGAGCCACCTCTTCCAACTGTCCTAAGAAAAGGAAGCAAGCACAGAGGGGGCAAGCCATCGAAGAAGCGTCACAGTCAGCAGTGGTGTGAAGAACCCAAGGCCGGAGTCTCACTCCAGAGTCCTGCTCTAGCTGCTCCGAGACCAAACGTCCAATCATCCAAAGCTAAAAACAGTCACCGGAAAACTTCAGAGAACCACGCACACCCCCGCTCTGTCTAACGCAGTGCATCACTCACCCACCAGTGCTGAGGCCCTGCCAGGCGCGTGGGACGCCATTTCCTCCAGAGAGAAAACCAGCTTCCCCACACTCATGCCCCACCTGCAACGTGAAGCTGCCCTTCAATATAAGCCTTTGTCAGCCTCTTCCTTTATTTCTAGTACTTTATAGTCTGCTTCTCTGTTGTTTAGGATAATAAAGTCAGAAATACGCTAATAAAGGTTTATTACAAACCTCAGTCCAAATAAATGTAACAATGTTAAAAAATAAAAAAACTCACCTGGTTTGACTGTCCAGAAAGGTAGGGCTCAAAGTCATTGTCATGAACTGTATCCTTCTGATGCAAAGAACCATTTTGTACTAGAATGAGAAGTTGCAAAATATTACCTTTGAATTTTTTTAAGGTTGCTTTTAATCACAGAAATTAAAGATAGTCAAGTTTCTACCCATCAGCTTCTACTATAAATCACTTTTACTTAAAAATGGGCACAGACATTACAGAACTGATACTTACACAACTAATTAGAAAGCTGATACAATAACTTAGGTTACGCTTCTGATAAAAATTAATCGTACTTTGGTAGATGCTGACAAAATATAGGTGCAGACAAAATACTGCAAGGAACTCGTAACCAGGTTTTGGTAAAGATGATGTGGGCTGAGACCTACGTCTCCAGACAGAGAACGGTGCTTCCTAAAGCCTGGCTATGTGGGCAGCAAAGCTGGGAAGCTGCAACTGAGCGACGCTTCTTAACTGTTATCTGGCTGTGCTCTTATTTTCCACTGTCACCACGCTCAGCCAGGAAAAGAAGGGAAAGGTAAATAAGTGCTGGGCCTTCTCCAATCTCAAAACATGATAACCGTATTTGGTTACACCCGAGTAACACACACACTGGTTCAAAACAGTCTTTGGAGTAAACATGAAGCGTCACCAGTTCTCCCAAGACGGAGTTTTGGGGGTGGACCCCAAGCCAGAGTATCCCAAGAGGCTCAAAAGACAGGGGCTTTACGACTGGGGTAAGGCGCCAGCGTACAGGGCCAAAGGCCAGCAGCCGCCCCAGGGCCAGCCCCACACCTGGGGCCCGCAGACAGGCAGGTCGCTCGGCCCCCGGCCTCCTTCCCTTCCCCCACCCCAATCAACCAGCCTGCCGTGGGAGGGAGAGATGGAGTGACTCTCACCACCGATTTGCTTGCTTCTCCTTGAAAACTCCCTGTTTCCGACCTGTTACGTCTCCCCCAATATCACAGCCTAAGGTTTCGTCTCCCCGAAGAGGAGGGAGAAACACTCCGCGGTTCTGGCTGCCGCTTGCAAGACCTCTCCTCCCCCAACACGCGCGCCGAGCTCCAGGCGAGCGCCGCCCCCTCCGCTCCCGGCCCGCACCGCCATCCGGACTCCGCTCACCTTTATTATCTTGCCCTTTTGTTCTCTGCTTCGCCGCAAGCCCAGACGCGCGAGCGGACAGCACCAGGGGAGAAGGGAACACAAAATTACCCATGAGAACCCCTCCGGGCGGGCGGCGCGCTCCGGCCCCAACGGGCCCGCGGTCCCGGGCGACGTCGGCCCAGCCCCGCGACGCCGACGCCGCGACCCCGACCTGGGCCCCGCGACCCCGGCCCCCATGTTCCCGCTCCGCGAGCGGACCCCGCGACCCCGGCGCCCGGCCCCGCGACCCCGGCCCCACCGCTACCTGGGGGTCCACGCTGGTGGCCGACATGCTTCATGAACAGCCGGCGCGGTGCGGGGCCGGGGCGCCCGCCGGCTCGGGCCTCCCCGCGAGGCCGGGCCTGTCACCCGCGCTCTCGCGGCCCCGGGCCCGCCGCCTCCTCCCCGGGCGCCGTCCGGGCGGCGGCGGCGGTGGCTGGGCGCGCGGGCCGCTCGCGGGCGAGCGCGGGACGAGACGCACTGACGAGGCGCAGACTTCAATGGCGGCAACGGCGGCAGCGGCAGCTACAGCGGCGGCGACAGCAGCGGCGACTACGGTGGCGGCGGCGGCAGCGAGGACGAGGCTGCGCGACGTCAGCGAACGCGGGGCAGGCCGGGAGGTCGACGAGCCGCCACGCGCCGCGCCTGCGCGTCGCCGCCCGGCGGGATGGATCTCACACCCGGGTCCCAGTCTCGCGCGGCAGGGCGGGGTGAGCCTGGGCAGTCACATGGGCGTGTCCAGTGGCGTCGCGGGGACCGCCCAGCAGGTGTGCATCTGTCGGCCCTCTCGCCCGCAGCCGCAGCGCGGGCGATGATGCTGCTGCCGCGTGGCGCGTGCAGGCGCAGACTGGTGCAGGTTGTGAGCCTGGTGGCACCACCGCGCTGGTTCTTCAGATGTGAAGAAACTCGAGCCAGCGAGTGCGGCCACCCACCGAAAGCCACTTTTAGCCAGGCTGCAGTCCACTCTACCCCACAGCTCTCCCCCAAACGCCCCTCCAAAAACCCCTGGAGGGGCGCCCAGGCTCTGAGCTTTGCGGTCCTCGGGGCAGCTCCTCCTGGGCTTCTGCAGCCTCTGTCCCCGCGGAGCCTTCGACTCGAGGTTCCCTGAGGGTGCTGCTGTGTGAGCGCTCTCTTGGGTCTCCAAGGGGCTCCCCAGTTTATAATCATAGTTGCATGTGAGATTCTTGACCACAGGGAGGAAAAGAGTTCATCCCTGCACTTTGTCCCAGTCCAGGACCTGCTAGGGGCCTTTTGGTCTCTCCTCAGAGATGGACAGCCCCTTCCTGGCTCCACCTTCCTGCAGGGAGACCACTTCTCTCTCCCCACTCACTCCCAACCCACCCCACACCAGGCCCCCGGCCTGGCTGCTCCTCGGGGCTCCCGCGCCCCTTCGGCCACTCCCCAACATGGCTTCCAGGTGGGTCTCTTTTCTTCTTTTCTGGCTCTGGCAGGTGTAACATCTTCGCAAGGCCCAGACCTGCTGAAGGTTGAAGGCCTGGAATGCCGGCTCTCTGCCTCTGTCAACACATGGCCTTCTCCCTGTGTTCTGCCTCTGAGTCTTCCTCCGCTTGTAAGGACACCATCATCGGATTTAGGGCCGCCCTAGTCAAGTATGACCTCATCTTAACTTCATTCTATCTACAGAGACCCTATTTTCAAATAAGGTCACATTCACAGGTATCCTTTGGACAGGAATCTGGGGGGACACTATTCAACCAGTACAGGGATCACAAATAATGTCAACTGAAAAATTTGGAGGCGAGTTACAGGGGCTGAGCGGTGGAAGGAGTAGCCCTGGAAACCAGAGGCCTGCAGAGGTATGGCCACACAGGCCTGCTGGCCAGGGAAGGGGCAGGCAGGATCTGATAGCCACCACCTGGGCCCACCCCGGGCTGCCACCCTGCCAGCTGGGAAATCTGGCAGTGGTCCTCACTGATCTCAGGGAGAGGGGGGTGTGAGGGCCGCTCAGAGCAGGGAGCATAGGCCCCCAGAGGCCCAAGGTGGGGACTCTGTGGGCCCAGCGCAAGGGGCTGAGGCTCCCAGACCAGCCCCGGGGAAGCCTTTCCTCTGCCAGGCCTGAGGACACAGGAAGGGTGGAGTCACGGAGTGTGGAGCTGAGCTTCCTTTTACTGCAGAGGGTCACTGCCACGGTCTGCCCCGGCTCCCGGCACAGGGAGGGGGTGTGGGGGACTCATGTGACACCGACCAGCTCAGGCTTTGCAGCAGCACGGGGACCTCTGAGGTAAGGGCTGCCCGGCCCCGGGTCTGTGCTGGGACCAACAGGCTCTCCCCACTGCCCAGAACACTCTGCTCCTGCCCTCCCCCACCTGACCCCTGGTCACCCTTCAGCTTTGGGGAGGAGCCGAGTCCATGCAGGCACGTAGCTCAGGGATCTCCTGCCAGGTGTGTCCAGTGACAGAGGGAGCCCACCCCATCCGGGGCCTTCCACCCTCAGGCACCCCCTCCCTGCTGTACGCAGCTGGGGTGGGATTGTCTAAACATTTCCAACATTGATTTAAAGAGGTTTGATTTTCTATTTGTTTCACAGGCACATAAGCACGTGGTGAAAAACCTCATCTAGGACTTCCCCAGTAGTCCAGTGGTTGGGACTCAGCACTTTCACTGCCATGGCCCCGGGTTTTATCCCTGGTCGGGGAACTAAGATCCCAGGAGCCACGTGGCACGGCCAAAAGACAAAGAAACAAACCAAGAACACCTCATCTATGTACTGAAACGTACAAGGTGGGAGGCAGAAGGTCCTTCCCAGGCTGTTCCAGCCTCGCAGCCCCTGATGCACGTGCACACCTGGGCAGGGACACCTAGAGGGAGGCTCCTGCAGGCAGGTCACTGGGTCAGAGAGCACACACATTGGCCACCTGCGTGATGTTAGATCTGGCAGGTGACCCCCAAGAGAGGCCTCTGGATTCAGCGGCAGGGAGACCTTCTGCCGAGCTGGGAGTGGGGCCTAAAGGGTGCGGGCCCTGAGTTCAGGTGACCACCTGGCTGGAGCAAACTGCCCCCTGGGGGTTGGACAGGGCTCACCCAACGGCTGGCCTCCGGGGGCCTGCAAACAAAGACACCTGGCCACCCGAGGGGTGATAGAGGTGCTCGTGCTGGCGTCAGCCCCTCCCCGGTCCCTTTCTCACCTAAACTCTCGGGGCTTATCCTTAATCAATGGCCTCCTTCCAGAAAGCACCCCCTCTGCACTTTCTCTGGAGCTGCTTCATACGCCACAAACCTGCTCACTTTCTCGGGCTACCCTGCTCCCCAGCTCAGGAGTAACCTTGACGTGCCTCCTGTAATTTACAGCACTTTACGGTTTTGAAACTGCCCCTCCGTAAGTGTCTCATTGGGTCACTAATTCCGTAAGTGTTAATTGAGCACTTCTGTGTGCTCTGCATGTGTGGGGTTCTGGGGGTACAGGCGGTCCCTACCCCACAGAGCCCCTGAGGTGGGGGGATGCTTCACAGCCTGCCTGATCGTCCGTCGAGGGGAAGAGGCTCAAGGGCAGAGGAAGCGCCTCACGCTGCCCCACGACCCAGAGCGGAGAGAGATGGGGGGAAACAGGGCACCTTGGATCAGAGCTCAGATGGAGCCAGGAGGGGTGCCAGCCTGACCTGGGGAAGGCCTCTGGGGCCCATCCCAGAACGGAGGCTCAGGACAGGCAGAGCCTCGCCAGCTAGGCCCGGGAGCCAGGGCTCAGAGCTGACTGCCTACCCACTGGGAGAGGAGCTCCCGCAGCCCGGGCCATGCCCGTGTCCACTGCTGAGTGCTGGGAAGACAGCTCGGTGTAGGGGAGGTGAACCATCTAACAGGTAGAGAGCAAACTGGTGAGATAGAAACAGCTCTGGGTTCCTGGAGCTGGTAAGCCTCCCAGAAGAGAAAGCTTGCCCAGACCGCACAGCTAGTCTGGGGCCGGCTGGAGGCACCCCTGGGCCCTGCTGCTTCCCCGGGGGCCCTGCAGCACCCCTGGCCCGTGCCGGTCATGCCTGTCAGCTCCCACCCTGCTTTTCCAGGAGCTGCACTTGTGGTGTCTGAGCTCCACTTGGTCAAGGGCACCTTCGGCCTCAGCAGCAAACCACCATCTGTCCCCAGAGACAGTGCCAGGTGGTTTGGGGCCCGGATGTCTCACAGCTGTGGGAGCGGGACGCACCCTGCCGGGTGGTTGATACAACAGCAGGGATTGAGTTGCTCTGCAGCTTCGTTCAACTCAAGGGACATCGACCTTGGCAGTGAGAGGATGCAGGTGAGCTCCAGGCACAGCGGGGCCACCACAGTGCAGGCTGAAAACCTGGGGCCTTGTTCCAGAAGCAGGAAGAGGCCTTGCCTCCCTTCCCTCCGCATCTCTCTCGGACCTGTGGTGGAAGTTATTATTTATTATTTGCTGTTTAATGTCAGGGGCTCTCACAGAGGAACACAGACTGTCGTAGACACCTGGGGCCCATCCCTGTCAATCAGTGTTCCTCTGTGTTCACCCCTAGACCCCCGCTGGGCCAAGGGTCAGTGATGGTCACTGGCTGGGGGACAGGGAAGTGGGCGGCCAAGAATCGGTCCTAGGGGAAGGGATGTTGGGAGGCCCCAAGTCCCTGCCACGTGCCCCTTTGTCCCACTGGATGGTACTTTACAAAACGTACATTCAAAGACGAAGTATTAAGAATGTCGAGATGGTGACCACAGAGCTTTAACCCCCAAGCACCAGCTCACCTCAGTGCGGGTCGGATGCCGTGAGGCCCCAGGACGCCACAGGGGCTCTCCGCTAGAGGTCCACGAAGATCGGGGGCCCCAGCAGCCAGCGTGGCAGCACTAGGAGAAGGGGCAGAGGGGCCAGGGTGACAAGACCGTGCAAGATGTATCAAGGGCTGCATGTGGCCTGGAAAGGGAGGGGCCTCGATGGCTGGGCCAGGTGCCTGGGGAGGGTAGGTGGGTGGGGCGGGAATGAGGGCGAGCAGGGCCAGCCCTGGAGAGGGGACCGGCACCGGGAGGGGTCCTGGGGGCAGGTAAGGAGAATGGCGCCGGACAGCACAGCCCTCCTATGGGAGGAGGGGAGCCCAGGGCCTTCAGCGACTGTCCTGGGATGGGCAAGGCTCTCCGCACGGCTCGCCCGCTGTCTCTGCATGCCAGCATCATCCCCCTCTGTCTGGCGACACGTCCCGCTAAACTCTGGCTGGGGTGGGCGCCTCACCTGGCCCGCTCAGAGCCTGTGAGCCCCAGCCCAGGACCGCAGCTGGGTCCCCAGGGATGCGATGCTTCCCGGCTGCTGAGCTGTGAGTACAGGAGCTGTCGGTGGCCACTCAGTGGGCATTCTGGACTTTGCGGGACTGAGACCAGAAGGCCACTGCTCAGCCTTCCCTCCTTTCCCTTCCCCGGGCCATAATTCCAGTCTGAGGTCCCCCGAGCCTCCCAGCTCAGCTTCAAGAGGTACCTGGGCTTGGGGAAGGGGCAAGAAGGAGTCAGGCTAGCTGTGCCGAATCCTCTTCAGGGACCAGCCAATCATCCTGCCGGGCCTGGGGCCATGCATGCCCAGGAAATCATCTGATCTAACAAGCCCAGGTGACGCAGACTGGGGTGCCTAGCCCCGAAGCTGTGGTCCAGGCGACAACTGCACGCAGGCGGGTCCAGCCTCAGCCAGCCGGGAGATGCCCAGGAGGGGGCCGGCCGCTCTGGTGCTCGCTCTCCCCACGCGCCCCCTTCTGGCCTCTTGCGGCTCTGCCCTCGGCTCTGGTCACAAGTCTGGAGCCAGAGCCTGGCCCAGCTGCTGGGGGTCCGCAGGCTCCAAGGCCCCCAGCAGGGGTGCCTGCAGCAAGGACCCTCAGGAGCACCCCCAACATCGGCGCCTTGCCCACCCCCTCTGGCTGTTTCCTGCAGTGACCCCCAAATAAAGCTCTTCCACTCCTGTCTTGGTTTCAGGGTCGGCTCTGGGGGCCCCACTCCAGCCTCAGGGGTGGAGGTGGCGTAGTATAGAACATCCTTCTCTAAGGGTGAATTTTAAAAGCCATCCTTTCCCTCTCCCTCCGCCCCTCTCGCTCTCCTTTCCACAGATCTTTATGATACTCTGGCCCAGGCACCGTTCTAGGCTCTAAGGACCCCACTCCCAGAACCGCAGCAGACATGGCTCCCCCCAGCCCACGCGACCGCCTTGGTCTGTCTGTGCCGACCCAGCCCAAAAGCAGTGCCGGTCGCACCCAGCCTGTACTTCGTCTGACTCCCGCTCGTAGCTGGAAGGACGGGTCCTCGTCATCGTCAGCAAGTGGGGTCCCAGGTGGAGCTCGGGCCACCAGGCAGGGTCTGTCTGCAGAGGCTCTGAGGGGGATGTCTCTGTGGACACGGCAGGGAGCCGGTGCTGAGGGTAGGGTTGGGGTGTGGATCCCAGCCCCAGGTGCTCTGCCCCGCCCTCCCCAGGCCCTCAGCCCGCGCCTGCTCTGCTGTGCTCACCTGGTGCCCTGTGGTCACCTGGAATCCTTGCTCTGCGGACACAGGTCGGGGTGTCCCTGTGCCAGCCAGGTTCCCAGACCCCTGGGTGGGTGCTTGTGGAGTTCTTTTCTCAGCCAGAAGAGAGGTGGGGGTGTGGGAGGGAGGGGGACCCTACTCCCCCATCTCAGAGGAGTCTGTGGTGCCCCCAGGCCTGGGCAGCAGGCCCAGCGGCTGAGCACTGAGCCTCCTGGAAACTCAAGAGCCCGCAGGGAGCCCTGAGGCCCAGACCGGACCAGAGCTCGGTGAGCACCCCTCCCCCGCTGTATGTGGACTCAGTCTGGGCCTCAGAAGCCTCATTCCAGGGGAATAAGTCCAGCAGGTCTAGCCACCTGCCCAGGTGGCCCTGGCCCCGCCATCCTGAAGGAAAGCCAGAGCTCGATGGAATGGCTGCCTCCGGGGGTTGTAGCTCTGGGGGAGGCGGGACCTGTGATCATGCTGGTCCGGCTCCCCACTGCTCTTGTCATGCCTTCTTGGGCTAGGCCCCATCCTGGGGTGGTAGGGGAGGGAGCCCTCAATTTGAGGATATTCCTGTCCAACCCCAGCTGGTTCTGAACCTTTTCGGGAGAGTGGGGATCTGGTCCGAATCCAGGAGCAAATTGTATGGGGTCCTGGGTCGTCTTTGGGCTCCTGTCTTTAAACGGATTGGGGTGACCTGGAGGCCTCTACCTGCCATCTCCCATCTGGCATCGTCTTACCTGGAGAGATTTCATTGTAAAGACTCACAGCAAAGGTGGTCAGGGTGAGCCATTGGAGGCATCGACAGATATTCGTTCATGTTTAAAAACTGACATACAAACAACAGCAACAAAAACCTGGTATGTGCCCATTTAAAAAAAAAACAACTGGCACATAACATTAAGTGAGGCGGGCAAACACACAGGGCGCGTTTGGAAGGAAACAGTGAAATGTAAGAGCCATGCTCCCAGTGGAGGGGAGGCTGATGGCTGTTTTCAGTTGCTTCTTTTGAAGTAATTATAGATTTACAGAGAGTTGCAAAGAAATCTGTGAGGCTCCAGTGAGCTCCATGCCCAAGCAGCTGTCGGGCAAGGTCGGTTCTGGAAAACTGGCCCTGGTGGTGCCAGAGCTGTTCAGATGGTGACTTTTACTTTCTTTATGTTTTCAGTATTCTTGAAGTTTCTGGAATAAGCATATGATAGTTATTTTTAGCTCCTGATTTCTTTTTATGTAACTGTATAAGTAAGGCACGAATAATTCCTTGTGTCAAGAATTTCAGCCATGGCCACAGACAAGCACAGAGGCCGAGGCTGTTCCTCCTCCGAGATGCCCACGGCTCTGTGGGCGATCCTCCCAACCCCTCCTCTGTGCAGCCACACGCTTGGATGTGCTCGCAGAAATACCTGCTTCCAGGCGGGGCGGGTGGGGGGCAGGAGGCGGGGCTCCCTCAGCTCAGGCCCTCCTTCACGGGGAGACTCCACCACAGGGACGGGTGGTGCCTGGAGGATGCGTGTTTGGAATTTCCAGAAGTGAGGGAGGCTGTTTCTCCCCTCCCCACCCCCAAATTTCAGGATCCGAGGGAATAGACCTCAGGTGTGTACCCAGGGGACACCGCCCCTGCTGCCAGGGCCACCTCAGAGGGTCCTCCGAGCCAGCCAGTCCCCAGGTCCAGAGAATTCAGAGCAAACCTGGGGGCTGCGGTTTCCCTCCTGAGATAGGAGCAGCTGGAGACCCAGTACCCGGGGACCCTTGTCCTCGTTCCGGCCACCAAAGGGTGTGGGTAGGGCGGGGCAGAGGGCCATCCCTGGAGAGACCCACTGAAAGGGCCCCAGGACAGGCACACCTGCGGTTTGTTGGAGTGGCAGAGGTCACGGTGTTTCTGCACAGGTTGGGAGAAGAGAGGGCAAGGGCCGGGGGTCCCAAGGCGGCTCACTGGGAGGTCCCAGCTGGGGCCCATCCGTCTCCACCTGCCCCCAGGACCCTCTCCTGGGAGACCCGGCCTTCCAGTTGCCCGAGCGCCCCTCGCCCAGTGGCCCCCCCCACCAGCCCGGGATAGGCAGCTCGGGCTCAGGAGCCTGGGAGGGGCACAGACATCCGGCCACACCCTTTACCAGGCTTTCCTGCAGGGAACTAGATGGCTCCAGGCCTCTGCCGGGGAGAGGACTCCAGGGACTCCATGGGACCCTGGCCACATGGGGCTGAGGGCCAGTGCAGCCAGGATGTCAAAGGTGTCTCCCTGGGGGCAAGAGTGCACCCCACTCCCAGGACTGGGGTACGGGCCTGGGCTCCAGGCTCCTCGCTCTGTGCCGGGCTCGTGCAGCTCCACGGGGAGTGGGGGGAGGGCCGCCGAGGGGACATGGGCGCTCCAGGCCCGGGTGGGGCCCCCCTCTGCCCACCCCCCTTTGTGGCCCTCACTGGGCCTGCCTGGCCCTGGGGTCCAGGCAGGGTCCCCACTGAGCCTGTTCTTTGCTCTGCTCTTGGGAGCAGCAAGGACCTTTGCACTCCGGGGAGGGGCTGTGGGGGCAGGCCACCCGTCCGGTCTTCCTCTTCGTCCCTTCCACCCCAGAGCCCTCTGTCTTAGGGACCCTGCTCTGCCCACTGGGGTTACAGCCCTCCACCTCCTTCCCTAACTGTTGGGTTTGGGGGCGCTGGGGCCCCTGGGCTTGGGCTGATTGGCAGACCTGTGGCTGTGACCAGGCTTGAGGGCAGCCTGTCCAGGGAAGGGGGTACCCATATGGCCAGGGACTCGGGCTGGGGCCTGGAGCAGCCCCGGGACCCCCAGACCAGGAGCCAGGGCACCCTGGGCTGGTTGGGCTGCACACCTAGCAAGGAGGGGGTGGCAGGGGGTCCAGACCTGGGGAGGGGGGCCAGCTCTAGGCACCTGATGGAGCGTCAGGTACAGGGAGCTGGAATTGTGGACATGCCCCAAAAGTCCCTGGCGTCTGGGTTACAGCACCTCAGGGAGTCTAGTTCAAGTGGGAAGATCGACCTCACCACATGTGGCTCCACCTTCTGGGCCCCTGGGACGCTGAGGCCGAGGGAGGGGACAGAATCTTCAAGGCCGGAGGGCAGGAGCTGCTCCAGGGCCCGCTGAGGGCCTGCTACTCCCGCCCAGCTGGACGCAGGGATGACTCAAGCCCCTTTCAGCTCCAGGGTTCGGAGCATGAGAACATCCAGGGGAACCAGTCCAGGGCATAGGCCCAGCCCTTCACTACGCACCCCTGCATCCTCGGCGGACCCACGTCATCCCTGTAGAGGGAGCTGCCCTCCCACCGCCGGGCAGCACTGCCTGTGTAGTTCAGATCACCTGGAACCTTCTGCTTTCAGAGGCCCCCCTGGCACGCCGCCCAGGAGCTTGGAGCTGACGGAGAGCATCACCCACCCCTCCTCCCCTCCCCCTCCCCTCCCCCCATCAAGGTCCCAGAGCCAGTACCAGCCCTCTGCTGCCTTGGGTGGGTCTCCATGCTCCGGCCCCTCCCCTCGTGCCAAGGGACCCCGCCTTCCCCGGTAGAGCAGAGTGAGAGCCGCAGCCCTCAGTGGCCCCAGAGCCCTGTGACACTCCATCTGCAGTGAGCATGTGACACAGGCTGCCACGCTGGCCCTTCCAGAAAGTGGTGGGCCCCAGCGGCCCCCACCCCCAGTCCCCTGGCTGCTCCCCCACCCAGGGCATCTAGGGGGCAGGACCATGCCTGCCCAGCCACTGTTGTCCCCAGGCAGGGCCCAGGGGTCAGGAGCCCTGGGGAGGCTGGCTGAGCACATTCCAGAACCAGCTGCCCAGGGGCCCATCCCTGCCACAGAACTTGTCACGGCTGCTGTCTTCTCTATGGGGTCCGAGGACGGGACCAAGTGCTGGTGCTGTGGCCTGGAGCCCAGCCGCCGTGCAGCTGGCAGCCGCCCTGCTTGGGGGCACCTCCGACCCCACTCTCCGTGCGGCCACCTTCAGGGCCAGCACTGTGACAGTGCCCTGTCCTGGGGAGGCCAGGACCACACGGACGGGCAGATCCTGGGCCAGCTGCGCCCCCTGGCAGAGGAGGAGGAGGAATACGGGGCCGGGGATGCCCCATCCGCCAGGCCCGCCTTCCCGGGGATGGGCTCCGAGGAGCTGCGGCTGGCCTCCTTCTGTGACTGGCCACTGAGCGCCGTGGTGTCGCCGGAGCTGCTGGCCGCCGCCGGCTTCTTCCACACCGGTGAGTCCCAGGGGCCTGGGCGCCACTGCAGATCCTTCTGGACTGGGCTCTACCTTCTCCACGGCCTCTGCCCCCGGGACAGGGAGGGTCCCCACAGCCCTTCCATGCCTGCCCCCCGCCCTGCAGTCTCTCCTGTGCTTCCGACCTACACGCGCACCTGGGGAGAGGCCAGACCAGCACGGGACAGTTGGACCCTGGGCTGGGGGGACAGTGATGGGACGGGGGAGGCAGGAGGAGGAGAAGGGGGTATGCGGGCACCGACAGGGCCCCCGGGAGTCCAGGGATAGGCTCTTGGAGGGCTGGTAGTGGGATGTGCCTGTAGCAGCCCCTGATCTGTGGTCTGTGCACCAAATCTGTTGATCGTAGGGGGTGAGGCAGGGGTGAGGGTCTCGGAGGTACAGAGATGAGGGTCCACATCCCCCGGTGGAGTCGTGAGCCCCGAAGACCAAGCCTGGCAGCAGACAGCTCCCCTTCTTTCCATCGCTGGGAATCCATCCTGAGGAGGGGGCATCTGGGGCAGAGGTGCGGGGTGCGAGGCAACAGGGCTCTGCCCCCACCTTTCCATACATACTGTGGACACCCCCTGCATCCCTTTCCCCAACGTGCACCTCGATCCTGGCAAGTACCCAGACATCATTACCCCTATTCCACTGTCGAGAAAATGGGGTACACGTGAATTCTGAGGAGAACGCTGGGCAAAGGGGTGGCAGAGGCCAGTGGGAGCCTGCAAGGCTCACGAGCAACCCCAGAGAGCTCCTGCCTCAGAAGGAAAGGCCACCTGGGAGCGCCCAGCCCTGGCCTTGGGGAACACACAGGCTGTGCAAGGGGCCAGGTGAGGTCAGGACCAGTGTCTTGACTCCATCCAGGCCAGCAGGACAAGGTGAGGTGTTTCTTCTGCTACGGGGGTCTGCAGAGCTGGGAGCAAGGCGACGACCCCTGGACCGAGCATGCCAGGTGGTTCCCCAGGTACGGGCTCTGCGGGCCAGCCTCCCTTCCCCAGTGCCGGGGGTGTCGAGTCTCAGGGACCGGGGTCGGGGGGACTCTGTGGGGACGGCGCTTCTGCTATTTCTCCCTTGATGTTCAAGGGTCTGTCTCCAAAACAGCTTCCCAGCAAGCGCCCACCACCCCGGAGCCCCAGCTGCCCCCACAGGGGTGGGGTAAGTGGGGGCAAAAGGTGGGACCCCGGCCCAAGGGGTCCACGGGGCCAGACCTGGCCGGTGCGGGGTGTCCTCTGACAGCCCCAGTCCACTGCCCACTGCCCACGGGGCTTCCGAACTCGCTTTCCTCAGGTGTGAGTTCCTGCTCCGGACAAAAGGAAGGGACTTTGTCTGCAGGGTCCAGGAGTCTTGTTGCCGCATGCCGGGCTCCTGGGTGAGTTCTGCCTGCCCTAGGGCTCTGGGGGGGTGGTGGCGAGGGTCCCCCCGACCCCTGCTCCTCCGCCTACTTGGGGCACAGGTATTCTCTGGCTCCTTCCAGGACCGTTCAGAGGAACCAGAAGACGCAGGTCCCACCACTCCCTCAGGTGAGCCGGGACACGCAGCCTGAGCTTGGCTCCCTGGGGCACCTCCCTCCTGCACTGTGGCCGAGCCGTTGGGTATCCCCCCTACAGAACATTAGGGAGAGTGAAGGGTGCTGCCTGGGCTTGCTTCACGGGGGGCTTCACACAGGCACTGCGTGTGTGTCCGGGGCTCCAGGGAGGCCAAAGGCATCCCCTGCTACCCCTGAGCTGGCCGCTGTGTGCACAGCCAACCCCGAGGCTGGCACGGGGGCGTGGGCGGGAGAGGCTGCCGTGCACTGGGCGGCCTCTGCCGGGGCGGCAGCCAACCACACGCGAGAGCCGACCGGCCTCCATCCCCAGCACAGAGGGGCCGGCGGCACGGAGCTCTGCTCTCCATCGTGCCGGGCGGGGGGGTGGGCGGGGACAGGGTCTGAGGGGCTCCAGGGTTCAGGTCCCGACTGTGCTCTCTGAGCCTCAGTGCCCTGAGCTGTGAAATGGGGCTGGTGCCAGCCTCGACTGGGATGAAACAGGGGTCTGTGTGTCGCCCCGGGAGCAGCGCCTGGCACGTAGTCGGGTTCTGTCCATGGCTGCTTTGGTGATCAGGTTTCCATCTTCCCGGTGTGGCGGCACCTCTGACACAGGCCCTGGGAACAGAGCCCTGACTCGGACATGGATGGAGTGGCTGTGATGGCCACAGGGCCCCTTGTGTTGAGGTGGCCCTGGTGACATGCCACAGTGGCGGGCCGCTGCCTCTCTGCTGGGACCCCGAGGCCCTGGCCCCTGACTGCCCTCGGTCCAGCACCCCTCGCCCTGCCTTGCAGATGCCGGGGGCGACCAGCAGCGGCCCGCCTGGAGCCAGTGCCCAGCAGTGCAGGCCGTGCTCCGGATGGGCTTCGGGCGGGGCCAGGTGCAAGGGCTGCTGCAGCGTAAGTACCGCCAAGGGGTGCCGACCGGCGTGTCCACGTCGCAGCTGGTGGCCGACCTGCTCCAGGAAGAGGACGGGGGCCGGGCAGCAGGGGCCAGAGGTACCTCCACCTCTCTGGACCCCGCCCACCTCTCCTCTGGACCCCGCCCACTTCTCCCTGCTCACTGCCTCTGGGCACAGCCTTCCCTTGCCGTCCCCCCCAACCCTGGGGCCCAGCCCGCAGCGTCCAGGGCCACGGCGCGAGGGGCTGCATGGGCCGAGCGTCCTGGTGGAGAGTGGGCTCTGGGATCCTGGCGCACCGTGGGTGGGGGAGCGGGCTGGTACTAGGGCTCACCTGTGGCCTGCTGTCTCTGGCCAGGCCTCGTGTCCCCTGGGGACCTGGGCCTCAACCCTGTTCTACCTGCCCACAGCTCCTGTCCACCCAGGGCCGGAGCTGCCCACGTCCAGCAGAGAGGCCCAGTCGTCAGGCACCAGGGAGGCAGGTGAGGGTGAGGGCCCACCTGGGGTGGGGGCCAGGCCGGCCCTCCTGCATCCCGCGGTGGGGGGCGGGCACTCCCATTCTGGCCCGCCTCCCCATCGGCCAGTACAGAGGGTGGAGGTCAGGGTGTGGGGCGATGTCACATGTCCCCGCTGTGGAGACCCAGGTGGAGCCCAGGCCGAGGGGGTGCCGGTGGCTCTCGAGGCCCCAGGAGCCCGGGACGCCGGCGTGGAGAAGCAGCTGCAGCGCCTGCGGGAGGAGCGGACGTGCAGGGTGTGCTTGGACCGCGCTGTGGCCATCGTCTTCGTGCCCTGCGGCCACCTGGCCTGTGCCGAGTGCGCCCCCAGCCTGCAGCTGTGCCCCATCTGCAGGGCCCCCATCCGCAGCTGCGTGCGCACCTTCCTGTCCTAGGCCAGGTGAGCGCTCAGCCTGGACAGTGACCTCAAGCGCCGGCTCCTGAGATCCTGCTGCAGGGCCGATCCTGACAGACATTGCTAATCAACCCCATACCTTCCCCTGACGCTCAGATATTTGCTCTGAATCCTTCTCAGCACAGCACCCTGGGGGGCCACTACCACTCCGCTTAAGCGCGTTTCTGCCTTGGTTTTCCTAGCGGTCAAGGGGGATAATTCCTCCTGTCCAGCTGGGCATACATGGCAGCAGCCAGGCCAAGGGGAGGACGTCTTCGGAGGCATGTGAAGAAATGCACGATGCCCTTGTTAGGAGAAAGCGCTGGGGTCTGCCTGAGCATAAGACCGCGATGGGGATCTCAGCCTGGGATCTAAGGCCCGATGGAAATGCGTGGTGGGTGGGGGAGGGGTGCGTGACGCTCCAATGCTCATGTGGGGGCAGGAGCCGTGGCCTTCTCAGGGTTCCCAAAGGCTCTGAGCCCCAAGGTCCCTCCAAGAATCCTCCGGGGGGAGAAGTGGCAGGGAAGGGAACTCCCTGGAGGCTGAGGGTCCCCAGCCGGGGGGAGAAGCCAACTGGAGCTGCCGCTTCGGCCCTCCTCCCCACCAGGAGCTGTGAGCCCCGGCCCCATGTGGGCACCCACTCGGTGGCTTGCTGAGCACAGCTGAGCTCGCGTCCAGCACTGACCAGTCCAGCACGGAAGATGGAGCTGCAGGCGGCTTGGCGTGTGGGGTGGGGGCCACTTTCCTGTGTGTGGGTGCTTTGGAAGAGTCAAAATAAAGTGTGGGTTTTCCCTGGATGGTGCGCAGCAGCCTCTGTTTCAGAACCACCAGCCCCCTCTCCACCACCTTGCCCCAGGCATCTGTCCCACCCCCTCCCCCCCTGGCCTCACCAGTAGGGCAGGTGAGGCCAGGCCCATTCCAGGCCATTCCCACCACCCCTTACCCTTCCCCCTTTCCCTTGTTCTTATCTTTTCAGCATTTTAAGGACTTTTAGAATGGACTAGCCTTGGGCTGCTTCTGAAACTGAACTTGTAATTGTTCCCCAAGGTCCTGCATGGTAGGGAAGGTAGTCTGGAGGGCAGGTTCCTTTCTATCCTCTACTTGTGGGCACCTTGGGATACACTAGGACTGTTGCATCCCAGGGGCTCGAACAGTGCCCTCTGCTTGTCACCAGGAAGCCCTTGCCTTGTGGGCTCCTGGGCAAGCCCAGCCCTCACCCCGGGGGTCCCACCGGCCGCAGCACCTGGGGCCCTAACCCTAACTCCCACCGCGCTCAGGTGGAGGTCACCATGGGCTCACTGGACCCTCGTGGTGGGGTCACTCTTTCCCCGTCTCGCAGGGCCCTTGGCCAGCCCCCCGCCTCCCGCCCCAGCATGGGTGTGTGCAGCCCCCGGGGGTCTGGCTGCCCTGGGGAGGGCATCTGAGGGACGGGGCTCCTTGGCCAGCAGCCCCAGGCCTGCTGTAGATGGAGTGCATTCCCAGTGCTACCGGAGGCCAGGGATGAGGGTTTTTCTCATGTCTTTTTTTTTTTTTTTTTTTTAGAAAAAGGAAACAACAAACTCTTTAGAAGTTGCAGCCATCCCGGCCTGGTGCTGGCCCTGCCACTCTGGCTCACGTCCAGTCACCAGACCCTGGGGGTGCCTGCAAGGCCACGGGGGCAGGAAGGTCCACTGCCTGGAGGCTCCTCACCGTCAGCATGGGTCACCGAAGCTGGAGGTCGCGGGGGCAGGTGGGGGGCGGGATGGGTGCTCTTCACCTACGCCACCGGCCGGCCTGTGGGGCAAGGTGGGGGTGGTGAGCAGGGGCAGAGAAGCGGAGGGAAGGCGCGGTCAGCGGTCAGCGGGGCTGCTGTGCCCTCGTCCGTTGGAGAGCAAATGGGACAAAATCCAAGAAGGGGAGGGCTTCCTGGCCTTTGGGAAAGGGCGCGGGGAGGGGCCGGGCTTCTGCGAGGCCCAGCCAGGACTGGGGCTCCCCACGCAGGCAGCTGGGGGCCTTGTCCCTGCAGAGCTGACTCTGGCCGCAGACATCTCGTTGGGGGCTGGGAGCGGAGTGAGGGGCTCACCCTAGGTCCTTCTGGCTGCCCAGCTCCACGGCCAGGAGGAAAGCCCAGAGGCATGTCCAGCCTGGCCAGTTCTCCCAGCTTGTGTGCCCGGGTCATCAACTCCCATATATCCTGCCCTGGCTCAGGGATCTGAGCGAGGCCTCTCCTCCATCACGGGAGTTGGATGCCTGCTACCTCTGATGGCCCTTAGCTGACGTGGGGCCTCACTTATAGGGTAGAAGGGCTGGGGGGCTACCAAGAGGGCCAGGGTCCCCAGGGATGGCCGCAGGTGTGGCCCTGAAGGGCAGGCTTGACTCTGAGGGCCTGGGTGAGACGGAGGAAGCACAGCTCTACCAGGAGAAGGACCACAGCCACCTCTGCTGACCCCGACTTTCAGGAATCCATGTGGGCCAGGACCCATGGCAAAGGCCGCTTCGGAGGAGGGGGGCCAGTGGCCCAGGCACCCCCACTGAGGCCTGGGGTGGTCAGGGCCATGGACACTGCTTTTCAAGAGGGAAGAAATCTGATCCTCCAAAAGTAGGAAACCAACTCCTCAAATATCCTGCCACCGTGAGACCCAGGAAAATCGCTCTATCGCTCTCCTGGGTGGTGGCCTCTCAGCGTCCCCTCAGCCCCGACTCCCACAGACTCTGCTGGGCACGGGGGCCGAGCCCCAGAGCCTCTGCACCCCACACCCAGCCCAGAGCCGGCACGGAGCAAGTGGGAAAGTGGGGGATGGACAGACAGATGGATGATGGATGGACAGGCAGACAGACGCCTGGTGAGGTTTCCCCAAGGAGAGGAGCCTGGTGGCTATGCTACCTGGATTGGCCAGACCAGCGGGGCAGGCTCTGCGGCCGTGCTTACAGGCACGCCTGCTCCAACGAGAGGCTGGAGGGCTTTTCACTGACATGGCAGAGAGGAAATGGGTCAAATCCACCAATGAAATCAACTGAAAGAAACCAAGACCCAAATAAAACAAACCCAAACAATGGACGGGACGGCAGAGTGGAGAATATTCCCAAGTGCAAACACTCAGGAGGTGACGCAGAGGTGGGAGGGGCCGTGGGCTGCCCAGACTGGAGAGCAGAGGGTGAATTCCCGCTGGGTGCAAAGCTTCAAAGGACGCTGGCGCTCTCAGCGGGGGGCTGCCCTGTGCCCTGCTGGGCTGTCCCAATCACAGCGCCTCAAAGCTGTGTCTGCACAGCACATAGGCGGCCGGGGCTTGCTGGGCAAAGCTAACACTTTTCTGAACCCCAGTGCTGGCTCCCGTCCTAAAACGTTTTAATGTAACCAATACAGGAAGCCCCTTCTGTTTCCTCCCAGCCGGCTGTGGGCTGAGTGATGGTTTGGGGCCACCCAGCACCAGGACCGAGGGTAGCTGGGGGCTGGTCCAGGACTGAGTCTGGTCTCTGAAGGACACGTGGACCGCCTACCCCACGGCCACCTGACCTCTGGGAATAGAGGCTCCGAATTCTATTCAGATCCCAGGGAAGGCTCTGCCCACAGGAGCTGTGGGCCCCCTGGATGCGCCCAGCCCCGGCTCACCCCGGCGAGACCCCGTCTGAGCCTGGGGTGGTCAGGGCTGGCGAGGGCACCCGAGTGTTGATGCTGCAAATCAGAGGAAACGTCAACAGGGTTCACGGGAGGGGGATGTGCGAACTCCCCTCAGATGCATCCCCGCTAGCACTGGGCCTGAAGGTGCAAGGGGGCACGGGGCAGGGGGACTTTCCTCTGTAGGTCAGAGCTCAGCCTTCCGCCTGTGACATCTGTGGGGATCGTGGGGGGCAGCTCCGCAGCACAGGAGCCCTCAGACTGGAGGAGCTGGGGCACTGACCCCTGGTGCCCGCAGCCCAGGGCCTCCCCTGCCTCTGCTCAGGCCAGGACCTCCATGGCACGGGGACCCATTTAAGAGGCCAGGTCGCAGGCCTCTGTGGCCAGCCCTCAGCTTCTCTTTCCCTCCCCCACTGCCTGATGGGGCCAGCAGGTCACTAACAGCATTCTGCAGGAGGCTGGTGGCCGCACACTTACAGCCGTCCTCCTCCTCGGTGACAACGCTGGCCACGTGGCAGGCACAGATGAAGCCCACAAGCTGAAAGACATGGAGACGTCACTCAGGGTGAGGCCCCGGGAGCCACAGAAGCATCATCGTGGGACGTGGGCCCCAGCGCATCCTGACCACGCAGCCACTGCCCCTCCTGGCCTCGGTGTCCTTGTCCATAACACTGATCGAGGGGAGTGATCTGCCAGCCTCCTTAGCTCTGGAGTTCCAGGCGGCGTCCACTCCCCAGTGGGGCTGACCAAGCCCTTGCTTGAACGGGGGGATGAGATGCGGAGAGAAGCCCTGGGAGACACATGACTGCAGCCTGAAGGTCCCCCAGGCTGACCGTGCCCCCACAGGCTGACACCCCTGTGACAGCCAAGCCATCCTCCCCAGCGCCTCTCGCCGTAAGCAGACCACTGTCAGGTTTCTCCTCCTTGGAAGCCATGGTAGAGAAGCTTCGAGCCAGCCAAGCTCACGGTGTGCACAGCAGTGCAGGGGAGACAGACCGAGGGCTTGGTGCAGCGGGCAGCTCGGGGCAGAGTGGACGGGGCTGGCTGGAGCTGAGGGCTTGGCCTGGCAGATGTTCACTAGCCAGGCTCCTCAGAGCAGACTAGCCAGAGTCCTCCTCGGGCTTCAGGGCAAAGAGGACAGGCCTGCATTAAACCCCACAGATGCCCGGGCACCAGGGCCACTGCAGCAGAAAGGGCTCCAGCTGAGAGGGGGCAAGGCCGGCACTGCCCACAGCCCGGGTGATGGTAAGCATGGGGGAAGGGGGAGTTATTCCATGCATGGTGTTTACTGCATCCTCTCTGATGAGAACGAGGGGCCCAGCCCTGACCCTCTGCTGGGGCTGACAGACAATGCACAGGGCGGCCCGGAGTGGGCAGCAAAATGCATCTTGAAGCCACAGGGTCTCGTGGAAGGCCCACAGCCCCGTGTGCTCGCAGAACCCCTGGAGGGGCAGCCCCGCCCCAGCTCATCCTGGAGGGGAGCCTCTTCCACAGAAGCTGGAAACCTGATAGGTGGCCCAGGATGGCAAAGTCATGCCCTCTGGCCTCTCTCTGCCCTGTAGGTCAGCCCAGCATCCTCTGGGGCATCACCTATTGTCTTTGGTCACCCCCATAGCAAGCAGTGGTCTCGACCCTGAGGACATAGCACATAGTGAGGTTCCAGTAGTGGTGGGTCAGAGGTGCCCCACCTGCCCCTGCAGGCGCTCCCTCCACATTCCCCACCCTGCATGGTGTGGCCAGTGTCCACCAGCGCCCTCCAGCTTGGGTTGGCCCATGCGGAGCCCAGCAGGAAACTGGGGGGGGGAGGGGGAGAAGAAGGGCTCGTATCCCCCAGCCCCTTCTCTGCCAGCACAACTCCTGCCCACCTCCCTTCAGGCTGGGGTGGCAACAGCTCAGCCACGAGCCCCAGGGGAGGGGCATATCCCGTGGGGTCCCCGACACGGCACCTATGCTTAGAACAGCCCCTTCACCTGCCCCCGGGAATTAACCTAAGCCGAGTGCCTCATCACTGTCTTGCTGGGACCCTGACTGATCAGGGGAATAAGCAGAAAAGACGTTTCGTGGGGGGTACCTGCCATGGAGGAGCTGCAGCAGGTCTTCTGAGAGAGGGTGGTGGGGTCTGTCTGTGGGGCAACCACAGCCGGGGCGGGGGGCAGGGGACAGGAAGCCAGCCAGTGGTGCAGCTTTAGGGGCAAAGGGCCACGGGAAGGAGAGACTGGCCTCCCATCAGCAGTGGCAAGACCTCAGGGGGGTTACTCTCACCGAAGAACAAGCCCAACAGCCTCCCTTGACGCCCCACATGCCTTGAAGGAGGAGACGGAGCTGGAAGGGCTCGGAAGCCCGTCCTTCCAGGCGGCAGGTCGGGGGCCTCCTCTGTGCCTGTCTCCCTGCCCTTGCAAGGCAGACCTGAGCCGCCTCCCGACGCCCGAGAGCTGGCCGAGGTGCTGAAAACGCCTCCGCAGCCCCGCGCGGTGGGCGGGGCGCTGGGGGAGGCCGCCCCACCTGCCACACCTCTGCCCGACTACCGCCCCTCCCAGGCGCCCTCAGGATCCGGCCCAGCTCCTCCTTGAGGCTCTCAGACCTGCCCGTCCCGTCCCAGCTGTGCAGCCAAGGGTCTGCTGCTCCTGGACCCTCAAAAGCAAGCAGCAGAGGGCTGCCTGGTATTTAGAAGCCGGCATTTCACTGAAGACCTACTGTATAGCACAGGGAACTCTACTCGCTATTGTGTAATAACCCCTACTGGAAAAGAATCTGAAAAAGAATGGATATATGTATACGTATAACTGAACCACTTTGCTGTACATCTGAAACTGACACAGTGTTGTAAGTCAAATATACCCCAATATAAAATAAAAATATTAAAAAAAAGAGGGCTTCCCTGGTGGCGCAGTGGTTGAGAGTCCGCCTGCCGATGCAGGGGATACGGGTTCGTGCCCCGGTCCGGGAAGATCCCACATGCCGTGAAGCGGCTGGGCCCGTGAGCCATGGCCGCTGGGCCTGCGCGTCTGGAGCCTGTGCTCTGCAACAGGAGAGGCCACAGCAGTGAGAGGACCGCGTACCCCCCCCCAAAAAAAAAGAAACCCCCATCCCTGGGGATGAAGGATCAAAGTGAGGAGTCTCTGTCTCTGCCATCACGTGCAGTCAGAAACACCCAGGAGAATCCTCCTTTGTTCTTTTCCGCTTGCTTCCTGTTACCTTTTCACAGATTCTGTACGTGATTTCAGAAGCTCTGACCTGTATCCTTGGCAAGCGGTTCTTTCTCCTTTCGAGGAATGCACCCAGGTTCCCAAGTATTTTGGGAAAACCAGAGCCCTCTTTTTGCCTCAGTGAATGAGTCATGGTGGGAGAGAGAATGTCCCAGCATCCGAGGGACCGGCAGCACCCAGAATGCCCCAAAGTCTGGATTTCTGCAGGTCCTGTAAGAGCAGGAGGGGAGGGAGCCCTGGGAGCTCGAGAGGCACCCAAACTGTCACGTGTTTTCTGCCAGGGAAGGCCCTAGACCTGGCATTCAGCTTCCAACGTCAGCTGTTGGCACAGAGCATCCGTGCTATAAACCCAGCATCCAGCCGGACACGGTGCTGTTGGCCTGCGAGCACCCAAGCAGTCAGGAGCCTCCAGGTCTGACCAGCGCCCTCCAGTGGCCGCACCCGTCCTGCCCGAGCCCTGGAGTCAGCCGGGGCTGCCAGCCACTGGTCCAGCCCGCTCCGGCCCTTCCCGTCTGACCACTTCTCTGGAGCTGCAGACAAAACACCCCATGCTCGACTAAGTTTGAATTTCAGATACGGAATGAAACCATTTTTAGTATAAGTAGCTCCCAAACGTGGCATGGAACACGCTTACACTAAAACTTGCTGTTTATCTGAAATTCAAATTTCACTGGGCATCCTGTATTTTTACTTGCGGAATCTACACCCCTACTCTCTATGCCGCAGGAGCAGAAGAGGCCAGCGTGCAGGCCAGGCTGTGTCTCCCCCGCCCCTGGCCCCCACGGTCGGATTGTCGGGTATGGAAACAGACGCTCTGACTTGGAGGAGGCTGTGGAGAAGCTCCCAGGGCTCCTCCCCTGCCACGCTGCCTCCAGGGTGGGGGGTGGGGCTGCAGGAGCCTTCACCTTGATCCCCCTCACGGAGGGTCCTACCTGCCTGCCCGACCCCACTGCATCATCAGAAGTTTCAGGTTCTGTCCCCTCGGTTCATCCTCACGCCAGCCCTGGGGTTGGAATTGGTTCTCAGCCCACTTTGCGGAGTGGGTGGCCCAGGCCACACAGGTGGGGGTGGTGGTGTGGTTCCTTAACCTCTGGGCAGGGACGGTGTGAAGAGGGGCTCCCCGCCGCCTGCAGAGGACCTCCTCTGCCTCCACAGGAAAGGCTGAGACGGGGCCCACAGCAGGATGAGCCCCTCCGCCCGCCCCACCTCCCCTCCCCCCCGCACTCACCGCCACCAGGATCTGCAGAGCGCTGTGCAGGGCCTCCACGTAGCCATGCTCCAGGGTGCAGCCAATGCCTGGCACCAGGGCCTGGCTGTCCGGGGGACCCAGGCTGGCCGCCGGCTCCTTGTGCACACAGCCCGGGCCATGCTCTTGCCACCAGGAGTGGTGCCGGGAGAGGCTGAAGGTCAGGAGCCCGCTGTCCTGGGGGAGGGGGGAGGGGTGGGGGTGGGGGGGTGGGACCAGGTCAGCACCAGGGACAGAGCCAAACCCCACCCACTGCGGCCCAGATGGGCTCCCTGAGAAGCGCAAGGGGTACTCTGCCCTCCCGCCTCCCCTGCCCCAGCCCCTTGGGCTCCAGCCGTCGGGAGCAGGGGGCACTAAGGCCCTCCCAGTCGTTCCCATGTAGGGAAGGCCTCCCTGTGCTTGCCATGGGCCCTGGCTCACACCCCGTCCTCCAGGAAGGCCTCCCTGCCCAGGACAGACACCCAGGACACACTCTAACGGTGCCCTGGGCCCCTCCTTTGCATCTCAGGCCAACGCTGCCATTTCAGGTACATCTGAACTAACCTCTGTTTCCCCCACTGCTGCCCAGGTGTAGTCCCAGGAAGCAGGGGCCATCTGCTCCACTGCCCACCTGCGCCACCCCACTCCTGGCTCTTAGACTCCCCTCTGAGCTTGGGGCAAAGATGAAATACAGTGCTTTGTGTGAAGTGCCTGAACCAGCTGCACAGGCAGGCTTTGCTCACACTGATGCTCCCAGAACACGGCTTGGATGAGGTGTCCCCTCCCCTGCAGGGGGGACCCGGGGACTTTATCAGCATTTGAAGGAGTAGCCCAGAGGGTGGGCAGTGGGACGACATCCCCTCTGCCTGGCTGCCCCGGCGGTGTTCCCGCCTGCGCCCTTCTGCAAAGGCTGGTCTCTCTGCTCCTGCTCCGCAGCCCTGACTCTCCTTCCAGGTGCTGCCCAGGTTTCAGGCCCCCTCCTCCAGGAAGCCTTCCCTGTGCATCTACTACCAGCTGGAGACCACCTGCCAACCAATGCCCACAGCCCCTCATCCACCCATCAGATCACTGATCTTTCCCCAAAACTTTACTGAGTCGCTGCTATGGGCCGGGACTGTTCAGGGTGCGAGGGAGAGAACCATGAAGAGACCCGGCCTCTGCCACCATCGGGGAGCCGCGCGATAAACAAGCGAACACATCCAGTGCCCCCGGGCCCTCGCCAAGATCCCTTCCGTTTGCATGAGTTTCCCATGACTTAACTCACCTTTGAGAGGCCCCCCACTTCCAAGTAGAAGCAGATAATGGAGACGTTCCAGGTGACCCAGGCGGCCGCCCACACTGCGTACTGTGGAGACAAGAGAGGGCGGGGGAGGGGGTGGGGGGGAGGGAATGTGACTTTGCACCTCCCCCTTGGAGGACAAGGCCTCTGCAGGGTGGGGGGGCTCTGCTCCCCAAGTCTGGAGCCCAGGATGCTCCGTTTGGCGGAGGGTGTCCCTGAGCCCACCGGGAAGAGGTCCCACACTGTGCCAAAAGGGCAACAAGGATCCGGCCCCAGCAGGGCCGGGGAACACCTAGGAGATGGGGAACGGCGGGCTGGAGGGGGCCAGCACAGAGCATACTTCCCGAGCTTGGTGTCCTGTCCCAGAGGTGTCCGTGGCCCATGCCACATGAATCAATGACAAGCAAGGGCAGAGTACCCCCAAAACCCACCCCAAAGATTGCCCCCAAGAGCTGCCTGCAGCGGGGAGGGCTGCCAGCTGGTACCTGCTTTCGTCACGTTTTACTGAGACGCAGCCCCGCCCATTGTGCGGCACTGCTCAGGCTGTGTCTGGGCCATGACAGGGCTGAGTACCTTCCACGAGACTGTGCAGCCTTTACAGGAGGGTTTGCTGCAAACCCTGATCCAGACCAATTATTCTGACCTGTACTGAACGAAAATGCTACTCTGCTCGGAGCAAAACTTTCTCTACATCGTCTGAGCTTCTCCAGAGGCAGGACGGTTGGGGGCATGGGACCACGGGCAGGGAGGGGGTGCTGAGACATGCTGGGTTCCAGTTCCGCCTTGGGCCCCTGGCAGGTGCTCTGCAGCTGTTTCCCAGAAGCAACCCGGAAGCCACAATGTCCAGGTCAGAACTCAGACGTCCAGGCTGTGGGAAGGTCCGAGCCTGGGGGTCTGTGCGGCTGAAATCCGGGCCTTTCCAGGTTTTCTCATGGCTTCCAGGAAAATACTGCCACTGAAGCCCTCCATGTCGGTCATCCCGGCCCCCCTGCCCACAGGAGAAGGGCCGGAGCAGAGCGGACTCACCACCACGATGTAGCGAGGCCGGTACTGGATGGTGCCAAAGAGCCCCAGGATGACCACGACAATGTGGGTGAAGGTGGCCAGGATGGGTGCCCACTGGTAGCCCAGGAAGTCGAACACCTGCCGCTCCAGGGCGGTGACCTAGGAGCAGGGCAGGCGTGTGAGGGGCGGCGGACCCCTGGGAGCCCCAGGTCCCGCTCCTGCCTGATCGCCACCATCCAGCGCCCACTGTGGTCTCGGCCATGCAACAAAAATCTCCAAACAAGTCGATGGGCCTAGAAGCATCACCACTGGGGTGTCCCTCTTGGAACAAGCCCCCGCCCTCAGCTTCCTCACCTGCAGAATGGGAACACGGCGGCTGCTCTAAATTCGGGGGCTGCAGGGCCAAACAGCAAACGTGGGGCAGGATGGTCGAGTGGGACACTGGGCTCCTTGGGCCCCCAGATCAGCACCCTCCCCGTCTGCGGGGCTCTCTCACCGCTTTGGGGCCTCTCTTTCCAGGACGTTCCCACCGCTCCCCTGCTCTGTGGATGCCAACCCTGCAGGCTCGGCCGACAGAGGACCGACGCCAGGGGATCAGATATGCCTAAGAAACCTGCCGTTTTATACGCAGGGGAGATGGACCAGATCTGAACTTGGTCGTGACTTCAGAAAGCATTCCCTCATTCATTCATTCATTCACTCATCATGTTTGTGGGGCCGAGCTTATCACCAGGAGAAAGTACGACCGAAGCCACTGCACCCCAGATGCCATCCCATCTGTATTCACGGCAAGGAAGGTGCGGCGAACAAGGGCAGAGAGGACCAGCACATCCCAGAGGACGGTGGCAGAGAAAGGACAGCAGAGCAGCACGGCCCGTGGCTGCCCCGCACAATGTCCCCGTGGGCCACCGTGTGTCCAGCACTCATTGTCACTGCAGAGGCGAGAGAGCCATCTGGACCCAGAGCAGGTGGGCTCGGGGGCCATCCACTGAGCCCGGGGGTGGGGGGGACCCTGCAGGGCGGAGGAGGGAGGGGCGCCCCTCCCAGCAGGCAGCCTCAGGCAGGCATTGGAGAAGCCAGACTTCTCACAGCCGGGCGGGGGAGGCCACCGCATGCCCCTCCTCAGGACAGGATGGGCTGAGGCCAGCACAGCAGGGCTGGGACAGAGGGCAGTGGGCGGGACGGGGCTGCGAGGGGTAGCCTCCCTCCCACGTGGCCCCCGGCACTGAAGGACAGAGCCCAGCCAGGTGAGCCTTTGTGGACCGGCCCTGTGGTCACCAGGCCTGCTGGCCACAGAAGCCCCTACTGCAGCCCGGGTGCTCGGCCCTCCCCTGACCACCCTCCTCTCCTCTGCTCCAGGCCTGTGTCCTGGAGCCCTCACGGGACCCCCGCCAGCCCCCAGGAAACAGCTGCTGTGGTGCGTCCTGGGCATTGCCCAGCCACTGCAGTTGGCCTGGACCAGGTAATAGCTATTTCTAAGAGGTCTCGGGGAGGCGGCATTCCAAGCGTGTCCTGTGGCGGGGCTGGGGTCTGCCCTAGAAGACAGCTGGAGTGGGGAGTGGGGAGGCGGGAGCAGACCCACAACGGGGCATCCCATCAGGCAATTTCCAGCGGGATGGCGTCCCGCAGCAGGGTGGCCAGACAGGACCCCCAGGGAGAGGCGCCAGAATGCTCTTCCCCGATGGGAGGAAGCACACAGTAGGTACAGAGCCACGGCGCAGAGTGGAGACCTTGGCAGTGAGCTGGGCCAGCTTCAGGGCACGAGGATGAGCAGTCATTGAGCCCCCTCCCCAGTCCGCTGGACTGTGTCCAGGGAAGCCTGTTCCCTGGCGGGTGGGCGCCAGCAGCACCTCCAGGCCTTCAGGGACACCCCACTTCAGGGATGCCCACGCCCTTTAGACAAAGTTTGAGCTCCCCGCGTGGGCTCGGGCCCTACCACCTGCCCCTCCGCCCGCAACAGACCCTCACTGCCACGTCCCCGAGACCCTGCATCTCTCAACTCCCGGAGCCACACTCCTGCCTCACCTGGGTCCTCCGCATGCAGTTGTCTCTGCGGGAGCCCCGCCACACGCACTTCTCCCCAGGTGCCTTGCATTCTCACACGCCTGCGACTCAGTCCACTCCGTGTCAATGTCAGCAGCGCTGACCCAGGACAGCAGGAGGGTCTGTCTGTCTGTCTGTCTACAGATGTCGCCTGGGCTAGGCCACTGCCTAGCCCCGAACGAGCCTCCTCGCCCATGAGGGCTCAGCTGCCCCATCTTGGCGTGGCCCCCGGTGCCCAGAGGGGGCCTGCGCATTGAAACTCCTCAATTACAGACTTTGGGCAAGGAGACAAGCATCTGAGAGCAGAGGGCCTGCCTCTGCTGCCTCACGAGAGCCCGGCCCCGCCTGACGGGGCAGTCGTGGGCTGGTGGACTCGACCCCACGCGGGCAGTCTCCACGGAGGACAGCCACGTGGGCCCTTGGCCGCAGATGAGGGCAGGGAGGGTGGATGGGCCAAGGTCCGAGGTGGTGCAAAAGGAGGTGGTGAAAAAGGAGGGGGAGGGGCCCCACGTGAAAGGCCTACACTGTGGTGGGAAGCTCCGTGGGGCAGGGAAGAAGAGATGCACATCCACACGCACACACATGCGCACACACGTGCACACACACGCACACACGAGCACACACGTGCACGCACACAGCCCTCGGGGCAGAGCTGGCCGACAGCACCTGTTCTAGACACAGAATGAAATTTCAGTCTTAGCCCCAGGCCTCCCCTTGGTGCCCAGAAGCCCCTGACCAATGGGCAGGGACGCCTGCCCTGCTTGAAGTCGCCCGGGGTGCCATGCACGGGGCGGGGAGGCGGAGTGAGGGTGCTCCAGGTCCCCTTCCTACCCCACCCCGACCCATCACCGGCCGCCGGCACTGCCCTGGGAGGCCCAGACTCAGGGCCAGCCTGGCTGTGCCTCCCTGCTGACGTCTAAGTCTGAGGGGCGGCCCCCAGGGTCTGCTTGCCAGAGAGACCCCACAGCTGGCAGGGTGGGGCTGGTGGGGGTGTCTTTTTCGTTTCTAAGCCAAGGTACTGGAAGGCTCAGCTCTCTGCAGTGCCCCAGTGGCCTGCTCACTGGTCCCAAACCCCTCGCTGGGTCCTGGCTCCCATCAGAGCCAGGGCCCAGCCTGGGAAAGGGCCTCAGGGTGCTGCAGCTGGCTCAGAGTGGACAAACGTCACGCTGTTCTTCAGGGAGAGGGCTCTGAGATGTTCAGGCCTTTGTCCCATAGCTGGGTAACAGGAAAACTCTCACGCTTGTCAAAAAGAGAAAAGAAAGCAGAGGACTCCCCACAGGGCTTCCCCCTCGGCTCCCCCCCGCCCCGCCCCCCACAGTGACCAGAGCAGTGGGCGGCGTCAAACCTCTTCCTGCTCCGCTGCCCCCTGCGCCCGGCGGAGGAGGGACAGGTGCACGGCCGGGACAGAGGGCCGTTTGCAGCTGTCCGCTGCTCTTAGCTGTGGCCACTGGCCGCATGGGGACATAGCTCCGTCCCGGCCCTGAGGCTCGCCTGGCTGAGACTAAAGAGTCTGCAGGAAGCCCCCATCCAGGGAAACCCTGCTGCCCTCAAGCCTAGATAGCCCTTCCCCCCCAGCTGCGGCCAGATCTCCAGAGGCCTGTGGTAGGCTCATCTGTGTACCGTCCGCCACAAGACAGTGAGTGACGCCGCTGCTCCAAGGCCCGGGGTGGCTCCCTATTGCCAGTGGAGCAGCCCCTGGGCCTTCATGCCTTCTGCAGGCCCGGGCTCTCTCTCAGCCTTATCTGTCCAGCAAAACCCCCCACACCGCCCACCTCCCTCCTCACTCCCCACCACCCCTGCCCGTCGCCTGCTCCACAGGGAAGCTCCAGCAGCTCCTTCCTTCCTCCAGGCAGGCCTGTGTACCTCTGCCCCCTGCCAGCCTGGACAGAAGCCCTGCCCCCAGGCAAAGGACAGAACCCGCATCTGTGCATGGCCGTGGGTGCAGGAGGACTTCCTACTCACAGCCTCTTTGAAGCAAGCCCCTTCCTCCTCCGTGGCCCTCTAGCTCCAGAGAAAGTACCCTGTCCGCTGAGTTAGGAGCACACCCAGGGATCTTGGACAAAGCAGCATTTCCCTTTTAAGACCAGGGACCCAGGGGCTCACCAGCATCTCCTCCCCAGCCCAGGAGCCTCCACCTTTGTTTAGCCCCCACCCCCTAGGCAGCAGGAGCTCCTGAAGCTCCAAAGGCAGAACTGACACTTGGCAGAGGGATGCCCAGTCCTCCAACAAAGCTCTGCATCCAGAGGGCCCAGCTCTGCATGCAGGCCTGGACACAAAAGACAGGGAAGTACAGCCCTGAGCACGGGCTCAACCTCTTCTCCGCTCACGGACTCTCCAGGCCGGGGCAAAGGGGCGGGGCCTCCTCCTCCAGCCTGGGGCGTCAGGGGTGGGCACGGCGGGGCTCACACACCCCTACACAGACACACCGGCAGACATGCAGACAGACACACACTCCCAAATTCACAAGCACCCTGGCCACCAGGGGCTGTCAGGTCTCAGAAACTGGACTCCGCCGCTCACTCATTGCCTAGTGCTGGCTTCGGAAAGGGAACGCACACACACACACACACACACACACACACACGCACACACCCTCGCAACGCTCCTTGCGCGCAAACCCGGGGCCACACATACCTTCCGACACGTGTGGACACCGCGCGCAGCGGCGCCCCTTCCCAGCCGCGCGCACGGGACTTGGAGATCGCGGAGCCCGGCGCTCCCGCGGGAAGGGTTTTGTACCACGACAGGCACTTCCAACGGCTCCCCAGCACCTGCCACGTCTCTCCGGACCCCGCGGCCGCCCCGCCCCGCGCCCCCAGCCCGGACTCCGCGCGCGCGCGCGCACACACGGCGGGGCGCGCCGGGGCGCACGGAGGGGCCGTCGGGGTCGCACATAGGGCGCTGGCTTCCCACCCCACCCGGACGGCGGGGAACTTGGGCCGCAGAAGCGTGCGGGTCCGAGCCATGCCCAGTCGGGAGCCCCCAGGGGCTGTCGCGGACCCAGCGGGCAGGGCTGAGTGTGGGGATGGCGTCCGGATCCCCCAATGCGCTGGGACTGCCGGGCCCGAGGAGGGGTCGCCGCTCACCAGCTGGAAAGTGCAGAGGAAGATGAGCGTGCAGCGGCCGGAGCAGCAGCCCATGGTTCCGGCCCGGCCCGCGGGCGCCGCCTCTGTGAGTCTGGACCAGGTGCCACCAGCGCGCGGGACGCCCGGCGCCTGGGCCCGCAGCCCCCGCCCTTCACTTTCCCCCATTCCCGCCCCGCCAGTCCCCGGCCCCCGGCCCGCCCCACTCTGCAGCGTCCCTCCCCCCCATTGCAGGGCTCCGCCCCGCCTGGCCCGCGATCCCAGGTCCCCGAAGTCCCTGCCCCCCCGCCCCCCGCTGCAGCCCCGCCCCCGCCCCACAGACTCGAGATCACGGCCGGCCAGTTCCCACCGCGCAGCCCCAGCCAGTCCTCTGTCCCGCCCTGCTCGGCAGCCCCAGGTCCCCCAGCCCAGCCCCGCCCCTCCGAATAACAGCTGCGCAGCGTCTCTCTCCCTCTCTAGCCCGACTCGCAGCCTCTTGGGGGCTTGTGCCAGCTGGGGAGGGGGCGCGGGAGCCCTTCTTAAAGGGGCGATGGCGCAGCTTGTCAGGCGGTGCGGAGCTGGAGGGGCTGCGTGGTGGCCCCAGGGCAAACCCAGAGCTGCTGCAGACCTGCCCCATAGAGTCCAGGATAACCCCCAGGATATCCTACCCGGAGCCCCGCACCCGCACCTCCCGCGCTTGCCCCGGGCTCTCGTGTGACCCACCCACCCAACCTCCTTCCTAATGGGTCCCGGGCTCACTCCATCCCTGAGGCATCCTGGACTAGGTCAGGAGCTCTCAGGTCCCCCTGCGGGGGTGAGGACTCAAGAGGAGGAGGGGCGGGCTAGCCTACCAGGAGCTCACCTGCCCAGGCACTGCGGAGGGGCGGGGAGGTGGGGGCTGCAGGCCAGGCCAGGGTCAGGCCTGAGGGGGAGGTTCCCTGGGAGACCCTGGGCTGTAGGCAGCTTTGGGGCACGGGACCTGTGCTTGGTGGAGGGAGGGCTAGATGAAGACCTCCATGCGCAGAGGTGTGGAGGTGGGACTGAGCAAGATGTAGGGCTGATGGTGGGAGTGAGGCAGGTAAGGAGGGGGCCGGAGATGTGGGCACAGGCTGGCTTGGGCTTTACCCCACTGGTCATAGGCAGTCGCTGGGTTCTACATCAGGGTGACCCATGGTCAAGTGAGTCTCGTGCTGGGATGCGGGCTGTGGCCCTGGTCAGACCCCGGGGGGAGCAGGACCCAGAAAGAGTGGCCAGCGAGGGGCAGCCCAGCACGTGGCACTTCAGCCTTGGGCTGCGGGTCTTGGCTCCAGCAGTCCAGAACCAGAGGGTCCCAGCCCCGTGGTGACGGTGGTGACAGGGTGCCTCGAGACTAAGCAGCACCTCCAGGCAAGGGCATTTGCAGAGAGGTTGCTGGACATTGGGTCCTTGGAGCTCTGGCCACCCCGTTAACACCAGCCCCCTTCCCAGAGGAGGGACCTGAGACCAATCTCCCATGGCAACCTCAATTCCTGACCCCACTCATGTGAGTTCACAAACTACCCGGAGTTTTCCCCTCCGTGATTTTGGTTCCCCCGCGTGCATTTGCCCACCTGTGCCAGGATGCATGGCCCATGGCTGTCACCGCGCTGTCTGCAGACAGAAGCCAGACAAGCACCTGAAAAGAGAAAAGCCATTCAGAACCACGAGAGACCACTTCACACCCACCAGGATGGCTGGAATCCACAGACAGACACAGCAAGTGCTGGCCAGGACTCAGAGCAACCAGGACGTGCACACACTGCTGGTAGGGCTGTAAAACGGTGCAGCCGCCGTGGAAAACAGTCTGGCAGGTCCTCAGAGGTTAAATATGAAGTTACCATGGGACCCAGCAATTCTATTCCTAGATATTTACCGCAAAGAAACCAAAATGTCCACACAAGTGTTTCAGCGGCATTGTTTATAAGGGCCCAGAGTGGAGACAACGCAGGCATCCCTGAATGGATGGATACATTTTAAAATGTGGTCCAGCCATACAATGGAGTGTATCCAGCTATATAACAAGGTATCTAGTTACTGATACCTACTGTGCCGAGAACCAACGTTGAAAACCTTATGCGGGGGGCTTCCCTGGTGGTGCAGTGGTTGAGAGTCCGCCTGCCGATGCAGGGGACACGGGTTTGTGCCCTGGTCCGGGAAGATCCCACATGCCGCGGAGCGGCTGAGGCCATAACAGTGAGAGGCCCGTGTACCGCAAAAAAACAAACAAAAAAATTATGCGGGTGAAATAAGTCGTTGCAGGCCAGCCACTCCTCTTCAAAGCTGTCGCCAGGTGGGGGTGGAATGGGGCTAGCCTCCCCTGCTGGCACCTCCTGGAGGCCTCCTGGGCATCACCCGCTCCAGAAGGACGGGTCCTGGCGGAGGGGTTGGGGGTCAACCAGAGCCACTCGGACACTGACCTGACGTGTGGAGCTCTGCACAGGGTCAATGGCGTCCATACACCTGAGGCATGCACGCTGGGTGGCCAGGAGGGACCCCCGGGCGCAGAGCCACCCGTTGTACAGATGACAAGCCTATGACTCTCCCTAGGCCCCCTCTGCACTGAGACTTTACATAGCACTGCACTTCGTATTCCTCCTGGCAGAGGGCTACGGTTCCTGGAGGCTGAATGTTGCCAATTCTGCATTTTACATAGACCCCCAGATGGAACTCAGTGATCAGAGGCCCCCCTTGCCTGAGCCAGATCGGGGCAGCAGGAGACTGCAGTGCCATGTGAGTCATGAGCAGAGAACAGAGGTGGGCTATCTCCAGGCCCCCAGCAGGCCGTCCGAGGAGCTGGGGGACAGACGGCAGCCTGACACCTGGGCAACGCTGCCGGGTCACCAAGGTGAGGCCGGGAACGTCCACACTGCCCACAGCTGAGCATAGACAGCAAATCTGGAGGAAAGCCTGCCCCTGGGGTCTGCGGGCCGAGGTGGCACGGTCGGGGGAGGTGCCCCTGGTTTCCAGGACGCTCTGAGGGTGGGACTGAGTCCCTGGGGGAGGAGCAGTCTCACCCAGAGAAGGCCTCCAGGCAATTTGCTGTGGCAGCTGTAAGTTTACTACAAACTGGGCGGGGGTGGGGTGGGGGGTGGGGGTGGAGCTTAAAACAGCAGAAGTTTATTCTCTCCCAGTTCTGGAGGCCAGAAGTCCAAACTCAAGGTGTCGGCAGGGTCACGTTCCCTCTGGAGGCTCCGGGGCGGGACCCATCCTTGAGCCCAGCTCTCGTGGCCCAGGCGTCCCTGGGCTTGTGGCCACGTCACTCACATCTCAGTCTCCATCTTCACACGGCCTTTTCCTCTGTCTGTCCCTCCTCTTCTGTCTCCTGTAAGGACACATTGCGGCCTCACCCAGGTAATCCAGGAGAATCTCATGCGAGATCCTTAATTCAATCCCTACCGAGACCCTTTTCCCAAATAAGGTCCTGTTCACAGGTTCCAGGCAGTAGGGATGTATCCTCCGGAGGCCACCATTCAGCACTACACTTGGAGAGGCCAGATTGAGGTTTGGGGGGGGCCCCTGCACCCCTCTGCCACCCCCATCGACCCTGCAGAGCTCAGCCATCCCCGTGGCAGAAACAACAGCCGCCTCGGGGCCTGTATGGGGTCAGCTCACAGCGGGGCTAGAGGAATTTCAGCTCTGTCAAAACCTCTTGCCTACTAGAGAATGGACTTGAGGATATGGGCAGGGGGAAGGGTGAGCTGTGACAAAGTGAGAGTGGCATGGACATATATACACTACCAAACGTAAAATAGATAGCTAGTGGGAAGCAGCCGCATAGCACAGGGAGATCAGCTCGGTGCTTTGTGTCCACCTGGAGGGGTGGGATAGGGAGGGTGGGAGGGAGGGAGACGCAAGAGGGAAGAGATATGGGAACATATGTATATGTATGACTGATTCACTTTGTTATAAAGCAGAAACTAACACACCACTGTAAAGCAATTATACTCCAATAAAGATGTTAAAAGAAAAACAAAAAACCTCTTGCCGTCTCTGTTCACCCAGAGCGACGGAAACCGCCATGTGCACAGATGTTTTCAGACGAATTTGGGAGACATTTATAAGTATCAACAAACACTCCCGGAAAGATATTGGCTGAGCCCCAGAACTGCATGTGGGGGGGGCCTGACCCCTTAATCCGAACCAGATAAAAGGCACTGTGGGTCCTGTTCTTCCTTTGAAAGAGCAACAGAGCTGGACAGGCTTCAAAGGACAGAGAGCGGCCTCAGGCTCCCTGGGGTGCCTGACACAGGGGCAAACTCCCTTGGCCCAGGTGGAGGCCCCACGTGCAGACACCCCACTGGTTCTCCCAGACGGACCACAGGCCCTGTGAGGGTGCCCGTCGTCGGGCTGGGGTACAGACGAGGCATTAAATCCAGGAGCCCTCCTGCGGGCCTTTGAGAGCTAGAAGCGCTGGGCGGGAGGAGACAGCTCGCTGCCGTGACCCAGACGCGGCCCAGGTATGTCTCTGGCCCGTCCACCGGCACGTCGGCCCGGGCCTCCTGAGACCCAGTCCAGGAGAGCCCAGAGGACACGTCCGCAGCTCTCACTGGGACCTCGTCATCACTGTCAGCGGTTCAGGGATTAAAGAGTAAAGCGGGGTAGCGGGGGAGTTGCTTAAATATTTGGCTCGTTAAGCAAACTGGAAACAAAGGAGAAGGGAAGCTGGTCTGCAGGCCTGTGTGTGTCCTCTGCTGAGGTCAGCGGCTGCCTCCCCGCCTGGCTCTGCGTTCTCGCTCTCCCTCTGTCTCTGTCTCTCTCTCGATGGAGGGCTGGCATGGGGTACGATTCCCGAGTGGCAAAGGACCGCCCACATCAAGCCACGTTTACCGAGTCCCCAGGAAGGACTCCTGGGCTTTGGGAGCAAAGGGAACGGCAGGTGACAGACTCTTCCAGCCCTGCTGACACCCCCTGTGTCACTCCTGAAGGCTCTGCTTCTGTCTTCGCGCGGGTGGGGGTGGGGTGTGAAGTGACCAAGAGCCCAAGGTCCCTCCCGGGCCCAGAAGCCGCACCTCCTTTCATCTCCCTCGATGTCACGGGACCGTGGGGGAGGAGCGATGGTGATCCCGCTTCACAGCTTCACAGAGGCTGAGGCTCCGCCAGGTCCAGAGACCTGGCCGCCCGCAGCTCAAGGCGAGATTGGGTCCAGGTCTGGGTAAGTCCAGAGACGGAGCACAGGGGCAGGGGCTTTGGGAGGGGCAGCAGAGGGAGCCGGGGGCAGGATGGCAGGTCGGTGGCTCCCCTTGCCCTGTGATTTCTCAGCTGGCAGGTGCCTAGGAGGTAAGGATGAGGGATGCTGTGGGCCCCCCGGGGCCACCGGCTCTCAGGCCTCCTGGCTGACCGACCAGGAGCGCTCTCAGCCCAAAATGTGACTGGCTGCGCTTGTGGTCCTTCAAGACCTGATTTCCAACCGCCCGGCCCCCCCCCACCCTTCCTCCCCGTCGTGTTGGCCTTGGGGTCAGTGTGTCAGTGGCTGTTCCCAGTTGCCGCCCACCACCTGGCCGGCCCTTCTCAGCCTCCCCGTGGCGCCAGGTCCTGTGTCCACCTGAAACCCCTCTTCCCTCCTGCCTCCAGGCCAAGTTCCTGCCTCTCTGGAGAGACGATCTGCCTGTCCACCTCCACCCATTCCCTCCCTCCTTCTAGCAGCAGCTCCCTCGAAGAGAAGAGGAGACAGGCAGAGCCCCACCCAGGCCTCCCCAGTGTTCGTACCACGCTGGCTGGGCTCATGCTGGGCCCCGGGGACACAGAGGGGAGCCACAAAATGCCCACCTCAACCTCGGCCACAAGGAGAGCTCACCTGACCTTCGGACTTCTGTTTGGGGTCCTTGCAGTCCTGGGAACCTGCCTCCCCTCTGGGGCTCCAGGGCTGGAGCTCGGGGCTTAGATGCCACAGATCAGCACAGTCCATCCCCTTGGCCTGTTATTAGTTTAGAAGTGGACACATGACCCAAGCTAGTGAATCTTGGGGTTTTAGCTGGGATGTGAACAGGGAGCTTACAGCCTTAGGAGCTGCATTTTGGGACCTTCGGATGAAAATGGAACAGCAGAGCAAAGATACAGAGAGAAACCTGGTCCTCAGTGATACAGCTGAGCTGCTGGATCAAGCCTCACCTGACAGCCAACTTACCACTGGACTTTTCACCACATGAGCCAATAACATCCCTTTGTTGTTTAAGCCATGTGGGGTTGGGTTTTCTGTCTCTAACAACTAGAATCTGGATAGGCATGGGAGGGGCTAAGGCGGGGGTGTGTGGGTCTTCCTGTCATAGCCCCTGGGATCTGAGCCCTCAGGCCTGCAGTCTGAGAAGCTGGCCCTGTCTCAATACACTCCTGGCCGTGACTCGTTAGCCTGTGTGACCAAGTGTCATTCGGCACAGCTGCAAGTTCCTGGGTGTTTTAGGAGGAACGACAGCTCTGGGTCAGGAGCAGTTGTGCTCCGTAGTGATGCACGGCCTCGTGAATTAGCAGGACCACATTCTGACATTCCTTCCATTTCCTTCATCCTGTGGCCCAGTTCTTCCTGTGCATCATTTAGAGGCAGCAACAGGGGTCGGATGGGTGGGCATCGCGGCACCCTCTGTGCGCCAGGGCCGGCATCGGGACCAACGCTGCCCGGCAGGGGTCCCTCCCTCTCTTCCTACCAGCGCCCAGCAAACAGTGGGCTCCATCCGCATCGCTGGGACAGAGCGAATGATCCTGACCTCGAGCCCTCCCGCTGGGAAACTGGGGCTGTTTCCATGTACCTGAGGCCCTGTCGGCCTCAAGGTGGGTCTAACTGCTCCCTGGAGCCCAGCGGGGGCCGGGTGGCATAGGCATATCCCCTTAAACACTGGGAGAAACAGCCCTGCCCCCGAGCTGAGCCCAATATGAGAGAGATTTTAAGAGGAGTTAAGAGTCCAGAGAGAGACCGAGGGCTCTGGTGATATCCATGGCCGGCGACCACCTCTCCAGGCGGCCCTGGAGCGCTGGCCAGTCAATGGGATTAGATAGTCATTTCAAGATGCCCCCAAGGTCCTGCTATGCCCCAGCCTCCTGGAGGCCCACAGAATGGCTGATCTTTAAATATAGGCAGCGAGACTTCCTGAGAGCCACCCTCCCAGGCAGGGAAGGAGCCTTGTCCTCACGGGGCCCCACATGGCCCCTCCTCAGCCCAGTTCCTGGTTTCAGGAACACAGACCTGTGCGGGGCGGAGCAGTGCTCCTGGGGGCGAGGCGGACACAGCCCTGGCTTCACTTCTCCCTGCACGCAGGAGCTCTGGACGAGCACTGCTGGCGTGCCTCCGGGGTCTGAGTAGCCTGGGCCCGCATCTGTGTGCTGCTGCCACTGGCCGGGGCCAGGGCGGCCTCTCCGACTCCAAGCTGCCGCCGCTGCCGCTGTGCAAAGCAGGTATGGTAGACCCTGCTTCTCTGGGAAGCCCTGTGGGCGGCGCCTCTTCTGGGCAGACCCCAAAGCCACACCTGTTGTCCCTGTGCGCGTGGGGGACTCAGTACAATGACCTTGAGCCTAACGAGCCTTAAGGCACAGACCACACATGCAATACCGTGCACACATGTATACACACACGCACCAATCACACGCACACACGTGCAAACCCAAACATGCTCACAGATGTGTACACTTACACACACGGCCCTCACCAGTCCTGGGTAGCCTCCGCTGTTTCTTTAGGCTCCGCCACCCCTGATGGCAGCTGGCTGGACCCCCGGGACCCGGCGGTGAGACCCTGACAGGGTCACGGTTGACCAGTGCTCACGGCCCAACCCAGTTTCTCCATCACTTGCACGTGTCTGGAATGAAACTGACCTCTGAGACTGGTGCTGGGTCAGGTCAGAGGACACAACTGCACCCCCAGTGGACGCTCGGCCCACACGCCCTTCTACTCTGAGGAAGATGTTACACAGGCTGGGTACCAACCTCGCCTCCACCACGTGCTGCCCTTTCGACCTGGGGCAAATTGCTTACTTGTTCTGTGCCTCCGCTTCTTCACCTGAACAACAGGTGCACATCAGGAAGAGCTGCACTGCTGTGCCGTTTACACAAGATCTTCCTCATCGAGCCCAGGGCCTGACTTCAGACGAGCAGGCAGGAAGCGTGGGCCCCGGCCTAGAAGGGGAATTGGGGTCCTCCTTTCACAGATGGGGAAATTGAGTCCAGGAGGCAGCAGCGATGTGTCCCGGGTCCCATGGTGACTTCACGGGTAAACTCGTGTGGCCCAGGCCAGCCCCAGCCTCGCGCAGCCATTTACCCCGAGGTTTGCATATCGCTGCCCTCGTATTCCCTTCAGTTTTACTCATATCATATCGAGAGCTTCAGCAGCCCTGGGGAGGAAACCACAAAGATGATCACATTACTCTAACTGGAAATTAATGTACTGCCGGCAGGTCTAGAAGAAAAACAAATTATCTAAATATTTCAGATGGGGTAATAAAACATTTCCAGTTTGCAGCTGCGTGTTCTGCTCCATTCACCACTTCAGTGCCCAGACTGATCCTCTGTTACTTGGTCACTGAGCCAGCCTTGAGATGGCAGAGAGAGGCAGGGGCACCACGGATGCTGTGAGGAGGCAGGCTTGCCCTGTCCTTGCAATGGCCACCTCCCTGCTCTTGGCCCCGGGGACGAGCGTAGCTGCAGGGCTCCAGAGCCTGGGGTGGAGTAGGGGTTGACCTTTTAGCTTTATGATCAGAAAACTGAAAGTTCAGCCTCTGCTCATTGTCTGCACTAGCAGTGCCAAATGATGGCTTCCGCTGTGCCCTTTCAGGGACCACCTTCCCTCTTCCTCTCCTCCCTTTCAACATCCTTCATAGCCCGCTTCCTCCAGGGAGCCCACGTGAGGAATCCAGCACGTGGCTCTCGCTCTCTGAACTTGTGGAACCCACACAGTCCCAGCCCCAGGGTCTCGTGCCGAAATCTACACTGTCTCACGTTGTCCTTGTGTAGACCCTATGGGTGCCCCGTGCACATCACCTCAGTCCTCTTGTTTCTGTGATGCCAGTGGCTTCTCACTGCAAGCCCTGCTGGCTCCTTCCCGAGGGCTTCCCCTGGCTGCATGAGGTGCTTATGCTAAGCTGGGCACAGGGTGGGCTGGAAGGGCCAGGAAGCTAAGATAACCCTCCAGGGCAGCTTTCAACCAGCAATGGAGGGAAATGCAAATGAGATAACCCAGCATACGTGCCAGACACTGGAGCTCTCACACTGCTGGTGGGGTGTGAGATGGTACAGCCATTCTGGAAGACTGCTTCACAATTTCTTATGAGGTTCAACATACACCTCCCCGATCACCCAGCAGCCTAACTTCTAGGTAATTATGCACAAGAAATGTTAAAATACACCCACGTGAATTTCGGGGCAGCTTTATTCACAATACCCAAGACTCAGAAATGACTCCACTGTCCAATACGTGAACGGATAAACAAAGAGTTATATTCATTTAACGGAATAGTATTCAGCAATAAAAAGGAATGAAGTGCTGACATGCTATGACATGGATGAACCTTGAAAACATTATGCTAAGTGAAAGAAGCCATTCAGAAGAGTACTTATTGCATGATTCCATTTATATGAAGTTCTAGAATAGGTAAACTAAGAAATGGGGATAAAAGTAAGAACAGTGGTTGCCTGTGATGGAAATGTTCTATAATTGATCATGGTGGAGGTTACACTGCAGTATGCATTTCTCAAAACTCATTGAACGTAAATTGTTGAATGTAAATTATACCTCAGTAAAAACGTTCGTACTTGATCACTCCAAAAGTTCCATAGATCAATGAAGAATATGTGGAATACACGTAAGAGCACAGAATAAAAACAAAACCAAAAATCGCTTGCAGTTATACTCCCCAGAGATCATCACTCTGGACAGTTTTCTTTCTACAGTCATATTTCCCATATTCGGGATCCACACTGCTTTGCAGCCTGCTTGCAACGTCTCCAGCTGTCCTCCGTGCCCACCCCCTACCCTTCTCCACCTCAGACTGCACCGGTGGGCCTGGCCAGTGGGAGGCAAAATCGGGAGACCAGAGGGTGAGAGGCCAGAGAGGCCGGTATTTATTCCCGTGCCGCCTTCTACTAGGTCGCCTTGGGCTGGTCATGCCCTAAACAAAAGATGACAGCTCCTCTTGGGCAGTGGCCCTGAGGACACTGCCCTTCCCGAGTCCGGGAACCCCTCCTTCCCTCTTTTCCTTGGAGTCTGCTGACGTCACAGCTCTGCTGCTCCAGCCCTGGGTTCCCGCAGAATTCCTGCGGTGCCCTAAACCCGCGCATACCCTGCTAACCAGCCCCCTTGTGAGTAAACGCCCATGAATCGTTCTAATTTGAGCAGGCCATCAGTTTCCCGTCTGATCCTGACGGCGCACCGCTGGTGAGCACGGCTGTCGGTCCCCAGGCTACCGCGGTCCCCGCTGGACTAGCAGCTCCGACACAGCAGCCCGGAGGAGGACGCGTCCCCATAGCTACGGGGTGAGGCAGCGCTTCCGGCCAAGCAGGCGGGGAGGAAGGCCCGCCCCCGCCGGCCCGTCCCCGGCTTCCCGTGAGGCGTTGCGAGGCGCGACGTAGCCGGAAGCTGGTGGCGGTGGGGTGGGTGGTCGGCGGTCGTCCTCGGTGCGGTTCGCGGCGCGGCCGACCCCGGCCAGGACCCCGGCCCTGACCCTGGCCTGAGCCGGCCCGACCCGGCGCGCAGGATCGAGCCCTCCGCCCGGTAAGCGCGCGGCCGAGGCCCCGAGGCCCCGGCTCCCCTCGGGCTGGTCCACTGCCCCTGCCGGCGGCCGCCTCCGCCCAGACCCCCACCCGCTCCGAGGCCGCTGTCCGCAGGACCTGGAAGCGCCCACCCCGCCCTCCCCCGGCCACCCCGGGGCTAGTCCACGGGCCCCCGGCCGTCCCCCGTCCTCTGGCCGCCCCCGCCTGGACCCACACGCCCCCGCAGCTCGCCCCCGGCCCCCAGCCTTCTTTCCTCTGAGGCTGTCACGGGCCGCTGCCCACCAACACCCCCTCCGTGGGGCGAGCCGGCCCTGCCCCGTCCCTTCCTTCGGCACCAGGAGCTGGTTTGGACACAGGGTCCCGTCGGGCCGGGTCTGAGCTTTGAAGGGGCTTCCACTCCTAAGAGGGAAGCGTCCTCCCCCTCGGTGTTGGAGAGGTCGGTCTAATCGGAAATGGCAGCCTCACCCTTGGTGGCCGTGGGTGATCGTCTTGGGGGAGGGAGAGGAAACCAAGAAGGGACTTTGGAATTCTCTGTCAGTGCCCGTGCGTTTAGGTGGAACTGTGCTTCTCGTCTGCCCTGTTCAACAGCTTCATCGCTGACCACCCATATGAGAGTTAATTGTGTCCTTTAGTGCAGGCCAGAGGGTTCTGCCATCCTCTGTTTCTGTGCCAGGTGGGGCTGTGATAATGGCCCGGGGGATAATTAGAGTTTAAGTTGGCTTTGGCATCCCTTCCTGGGACCGTACCCTGCAGAAGTGCAGAAGTGATGGTGTTTCAAGTGAGAAACAGTTGTTCTTCGGTGTAGGTGCTTCGGGGGCCTCAGGTGGTTTCTGGGAAAGATGAGCAGGATTTCTGCCTGTCGCCTGTGTAACAGCCCCAAGCGGTGTCCCTAAGTCATCCCTTTTCATCTCAGGCATTGAGGAAGTCCCAACTTAAGGAACAGCATTCTGCCGGCTGACAAGTGGCTTTTTCCTGTAAACTGAGAAGTGTTATTTGGTTCACCGTTTACTGAGGCCACGTTCACTTGCACAGAGCTGGGTTTGGTTTCAAGCATTAATGCAGGAGTTCTTGGATTATATTTCAAGACAAACTGTAGTTTTGAAAGTTAGGAAGTGTTTGTTTTTTATGTATTAGAGTTAGCATTTCACAGAAGTAAAGGATTCTCATGTCCAAAAAAAGTTCCTTTTAAATCCGAGCCAAGTCATTTAGTTTTCACGTATTTCCTTTGCTGTACTTTTGCAGACACTCTTTCTGCCTTCTTTTACGCAGTTAGAAATTCAGGGCAGGCTTACCCCAGTTCTGACTTTTGTTTGCCTGGGTCCTGTTGGCCAGAACGGGAGCCTCTGGGCAGGCACAGTTCTCTGGAAAGAGCTCCCAGGGGCCACCCATTTCTGCCTTCGCCCTGTGGGTGACTGGAGCTCAGCCTGAGGACAGGATCCCGCCTGGATGGATCGGGCCGGGTGCTGGGTGCTGGGCAGGATTGTGGGTTCGGGTGTTTGCCTTCGAGACCGTGATGCACAGCACAGAGGAATACGGAGCAGAAAGGCGCCTCCGGCGAGCCCTTGGCTTTGTTTCCCTCAGTTACAGAAAGCAGACATTTGTCTCCTAACCTCAGCTGGCTCAGAAGTGGGCGTTGTGGGCGTTAGGCGTCCTGGGGCTCAGCATTCGGGAGGCCTGGGTGTGGGGAGAGGCAGGGTCCCCTTGGGGAGTAACCGAAGGTGACTGCTGCTCCTGGGACTTGCACGCTAAAGCATTGGCAGGGAAGCTGGTTGGAGCAGTCCCTCACAGACGGTGGGGTGCAGGGTCGGAGGCTGGAGACACCGCCGGCAGCCCAGGTGTGTGGCTCTGTCCCTTAAGCCGCCTGTGTGTCCTGAGAGGACGCATGCTGCCGGGGGAGCTGGAGGGACAGCCTGCAGGTCCTGGTCACGAGGGAAGGGCCAGCCTGAGACTCAGGCTGGGCATCCATGGGGTTACTTTACTGCCGACACCACGCTGGGCTCCCTCCCCATCCCCCACCTGAAACTTACCGGGCCACCACTTGAACTTGAACTTTGCCAAAGCTAGGAGATCTATAAAGAAGTAAATGGGTTTTCTCTTCAGCTCGGGCTGTGCGGCTGCTGTTCCCCGGCAGTGTCCCCCTGAGATGCAGTGGCAGGTCTGCTGGTCCCTAGACCCCTGTCCTTGCCCTGCTGTGGCCATGCTGTCTGTCACCTCCATCCTTCAGATGGTCCCTGGGAGGCCAGCTTCTTCCTGTGTCAGTCGGGGCCACTGCTTCCGCCCCAGGCCAGGAGCCTCCCTGCACTGGTAGAAGGTAGAGGGGCTGCGGGGGCCGAGAATGTGGGGCTCCCTGGCTTCGGATACTGTCAGCCCAAGTCTGATGTGTCGCCCTGAAAAGGGGAAATGAGATTTAACAGCCAGTCTGAGCACGTTTTGTGAAGACCACCCCTTGCTGTGAACTTCACCAGAAGACGGGTGTTTTTATAAATCGTGTGGTCTTGATGGTACATGATGAGCAGCCTCCGGTAATTGCGCATCGCCCCTAATAACCACGCTGTGGTTGGCCCGGGAGCGTCCAGACTGATCTCGGCTTTTCTTAGCACGTGGAGAGCAGGTTCCTGCAGTAAGTAGCCCTGTTCCCCTGTAGCTTCCAAGCAGCTTCACGGAATTTCTTGAAGTCATACTTTGTAGTGTGTTTGCGCCAAAGGTTGATCTTCTTGTGAAGTGACCTATTTGGAAGTTGAAAAGTTTGTTTTTCTCTTTCACAGCGCCATGGCCAGCCCGAGAACTAGGAAAGTTCTTAAGGAAATTAGGGTGCAAGCTGAAAACAACGTAAGTGTCCGCTTTTCCTTGACACTTGGCTTAGGTTTTGGGGTCCTCTCAGAGTTGCTCGTGGCCTCAGAGTCCTCCCTCCCTGTCACCATTGGCCTCCCAGCCAGCCTCCCTCTGCCCCCTCTGGGGGCCCCCCATTGGGTCTTCGGGGTCCCCGCTCCGGGTGAGTCGCCTGGGCGCTCTTCGCAGGTGTGTTTTGAGTGCGGTGCCTTCAACCCTCAGTGGGTGAGCGTGACCTACGGCATCTGGATCTGCCTGGAGTGCTCGGGGAAGCACCGCGGGCTCGGGGTGCACCTCAGGTCAGTGCCCTCTGCTCCTGGGCTGCCGCCTGGCGGCTGACGGGAAGGTGAGGGCCACCCCCAGGCCGGCTCCTACCCGCTCCGGCACTCTGGCACAGGACGTGCACGTGTCGAATTCCAGACTGTTTGGGGTGGGCTCTTGGATGCTGGTACTGGTGGCGAGGTCGGCCCTCTGGTGTGTAGCTTTGTCCGGTCCGTCACTATGGACAAGTGGAAGGACGTGGAGCTGGAGAAGATGAAGGCCGGCGGGAACGCTAAATTCCGGGAGTTCCTGGAGTGTCAAGAGGTCTATGACCCCTGCTGGTCCCTGCAGGAGAAGTACAACAGCAAGGCCGCCGCCCTCTTCAGGGACAAGGTGAGCACAGGCCGCCCGGCCGCGTGCAGGCTGCTCCGGCCATCGGCTGCTGGAGTGGTTCCAGGGGCTGAGGTCTCCTGTGGGTTCTGACACGACACGGAGGCCATGTGCAGTCCACACACAGGACGTGTGGCCCCAGCTCGCCCCACCCAAGGGGACGCAGGTGGCCTGTGATTAGGAGGGCTGAGCCCTCCTCGCAGCCTCTGGGGAGCGCTGCATCCGTTCGGGGGGTGCAGAGGGGGCCCGGGCGCCACACCGACCAAGAGCTTGCTCACCGCCCATCGTGAGAGCCAGTCTCAGTGTCGGCACCCGCAGAGCCCTGGCCCGTGGCAGCTGAGCCCGAGGGGCTGTGTGCGGGGCAGGCGGCATCCACGCTGCCTGACGCCCTGGCTCCCTCTGCAGGTGGCCACTCTGGCCGAAGGCAGAGAATGGTCTCTGGAGTCATCGCCCGCCCAGAACTGGACCCCACCTCAGCCCAAGACGCTGCCGTCCTCTGCCCACCGGTAGCTACTCGTCTGGCCTGTGGGCCGGGCTCTGGGCTGGGTTTGCCCGGCTCCGACCTTAACTGTGGCTCAGGGTCCCTGTGCTGTTGTGGTAACAGCTCCAGTTGTGAGCTGTTTCTGAAAGTCAGTGGGAAAAACAACTTTTTAAGTTACAATTCAAACTTTTAGTAGAAATTCAACCAGTAAAGGTACGTCTGAAGTAGAAGCACCATTCCCTGTTCCTCAGATCTGTGCCCACAGCACACGGCATCTCTGTAGGACCCAGTCTGGCTGCTGTTTACGTCTCCTGTCCTGCCTGAGGGCTGCCCACGTCCCCAGGGTGACCCATCCCCCTGGCGGGCATCCTGTGTCCTCTCGTGGGTTGGAGGCTGGTGTTCCGGGGTGACTGGTCTCAGAGAGAGCTCCCTGTTGACGCCAGGGGTGCCCAGCGGCCCTCCCCTCCGCCTCCCCCTTGTGTGGCGAGATTCCGGTCGGAAGGGCTCCAGATTCCTGCCGAGCGCTTGCTTTGGCCTCGACCCCTGCGGCCTCCCTGCAGGCATGGGCAGGCGTGGAGCTGCTGTGCCCCCCACCCTGGGCTGCAGCACCTCCCCCTGCTTCTTGCCGGCTTCAGCCGCTGAGCCTAAGCCTGAGCCGCCCTCTGCTCCAAGCTTTGGAGGAGCCAGGTGTGAGCAGGTGGGCGTGACGGCACCTCCCAGAGACCCTCGTGATCCTGTGGGCGTGTGCCCACTGCCTGTCGGCCTCTCTGACCTCTGACCCTCCATTGCAGAGCCTCTGGCCAGCTGCAGAGCTCCGCCACCTCCGCGGACAAGGCTTTTGAAGACTGGCTGAACGATGACCTTGGCTCCTATCAAGGGTAAGGCCTCCGGAGGGCTTGGGGGAGCTGGGGGAGGCCCAGGCAGACCTGGGGCCCCCGGGAGTTTGGCCCCTGCGAGGGTCGGGGGAGCCTGCTGCCCATATGTGCAGGGGGTGCAGAATCGGCAGGCCTCCCGGGGTGCTGCCTGGCAGCTCAGTTTCGGGTGGGGAGCTTGAGTGGAGAGAAAACCACGGCCTAGAATGCTTGGGAGCAGAAAGGACGTGCTTCCTTCCTGGAACCTGCCTGACCTGTGGTCGAGCCTGTCCCACTCCCTGCAGTGACCGGCTGTCGCTTTGGGTCTCGCCAGGTCCTCTGGCAGGTGCAGCAGGAGGGCCTCGTCCCACCAACAGAGGAGAGCCTGACCCCACACTGGGGTGTGGGAGCCGCACGTCCTCCGGGGTGCCCGTCCCGGGTCTGGGCACGTCCGCACCCCCAGCTGTCGGGAGCAGCAGGGCTGTTGCTTGTGTCCCCGCCAGGGCCCAGGAGAACCGCTACGTGGGGTTTGGGAACACGGTACCGCCTCCGAAGAGGGAAGACGACTTCCTCAACAGCGCCATGTCGTCCCTGTACTCGGTGAGGACGCCCATCCTGGCTGTCCCCCGCTCCCCAGGGGCCTCCCGGAGCCTGGCCGTCCTGGGATCCCGCGCTGGCCCGTCTCACAGAGGCCCCCCTCCCTTTCCTTCACTGACGTCTCTTCTTAAAGCGCTGCTTATGGTGTTTAATCCCACGCATGTTTTGTCGTTCGTTTACTTTGGCTACAAAACACGTCCCTCAGATTTAGCAAGGCTCGTTTCCTCTGAGTGGAGCCCGCCTGGCCGCCCGCTCCTGGCAGAGCCTCCCAAGCATGTGGGTTCTGGGCCAGGGCTGCCCCAGGGAAGAAAGGGGCCGTCGGCCTGGCACGCCGTGCAGGAGCCTGTTCTCCAGGAGCGCCTCCCAGGCTGTAGTGTGTGTCTCCGTGTCACCCCGCCCCGCCACGGGGAAGAGGCCGCACGCACTTCTCAGTTCCTCGCGAGGGTCCCTCCGCGTCTCCTTCAGATGGAACAGGCCGAGTTGGGATTTAAATGAAGAGTTTCTATTTCCAAATTGCTTTCATCTATCTTGGAGGCTTAGGGGAGACAACCTTGCACTTAGAGGAAGGAGGACAGCTTTCAGGAGCTGCTTCTGGGGCCCTGGCTGTGTCCTTCCCACAGAACGTGGGTGCGAGGCGGGCGGCGCGTGTTTGAGGAGCACCCCCCTTGGTGGCCACGTGTGGAGCCACCATGTGGCTTCTGTGTCACTTCCTTTCAGGGCTGGAGCAGTTTCGCCACTGGAGCAAGCAGGTTTGCCTCAGCAGCGAAGGAGGGTGTAAGTAGCCTGTCCCGTCATGCGGCCGCGCGGGCCAGGTGGCTCTGGGAGACCAGGGGGTCCTGACGGGGCTCAGGCCGCACGTCCATCTGCCCTGAGGGGGTTTCGGTGAGCAGCCTCTCGCCCTGGCGAATCCTCCAGGCCCCACGGACGTTCTTTGTTGTGACGGTTGGTAGTGTACTGGGCAGAGCGGGGCTGCCTGCAGGGGCTGGGCTGGCTCCAGAAGGCGGGTGCCGGCGGGGCGTCAGGGTGACCCAGGCTTCCCTGCCTCCCCCTCCCCCGGCCCAAGCAAAGCCTGGAGTTTCTGCTGCTGGGTCTCCAGGGTATAGACAGCCTGAGTTTCCTCTTGCCCTCGCCTGCTCCTGGGCTTGAGGCGACACAGGATTTGGGGGTATTGTCAGGACAGGCAAATGGGCCGTGGGCGTGTGCTCGGCTCCTGGCAGTGACTGGGTGGAGGCCAGGCAGGAGGGGCCAGGCCAGAGGCGTGTGCGCGGGTACGGGCCTGGCGAGGAGACCGTGCCGTGGCAGGGACAGGAACGCCCGGAGCCGGGACGGGAGGCCGCCTGGAAGGCTGACCCAGAGCACACGGGCCCTGGAGAGGCCAGGACGGGAGTTTCTGAGGGCCAGAGCCCGGGGAGGAGCCTGGCGCTGGGGCACCAGCGCTCTGCCACCTGGCCTCTGCTGATTCCCTCTGGGGCTTTGCGGGGCTGCGGTGGGGATCCAGGCCTTTCCCTCTTTGCTTATTATGAGAGCGGCCGGGGTGCTGGGCAGAGGTGAGAGGTGTGACCAGACCGCGCTCGGCAGCGAGGGGGAGAGCTCGCTGGAGAGGGACCTGCCCCACCTGTGGGCCCGTGGGCGGCCTGTGCGCCCTGCCTTCCAGAGCAGGGAGGTCGGCGTCAGCCCTGCTCCCTCATCCTGGCTGCCCCTCCCCTGACGGCCTTCCTCCAGGGGAAGTGGGTGTGGTGGGCAGCTTTGCAGGGCCCCTTAGAGCTGCTGTGGGGTGAGCACCAGTGCCTCGCGGCCGTCAGGAGACCAGCACGGTGTCTGGGCCCCAAGGACGTGCAGCCCTGGTGGCCAGCGTCAGGCAGCTGACCAGAAAGCCCTCTCTCTGTGTTTCCTTTCAGGCGACAAAGTTTGGATCCCAGGCAAGTCAAAAGGTAACAAAGGAAGCCTCTGCATTCGTGCTCTCAAGGGTTCTAGGCTGGTCGCACGCTTTGTGCCTCGCGCTCAGGGGAAGGGCGCTTCCGCGGGCAACTTGGGCACTGACAGGCCCGTGCGTGCGTTCGCCTCCCAGGCTCACATGTCCACGTGTCACTTTGGGCGCCTGCGGGTTAGCAGGTGGAGGAGGCTTAGATCCTGCCCCTTCCCTGGTAGGCGGGCAGCCATAGGCCCCTGTGCCCTTGGCCTCGTGGGGAAGGAGGCTCTGTGCCATGTCTGGGCAACCGCACACGGGAGGCCCAGCGCCCCCCAGGGGACCGGGGTCTGCATCCTGTGACAGCAGCATGCCTCTGTCCCCGGTTAGCGCCCTCCCTTCTCGTGGGCGGCATCTCGGGCCCTGGTGTTCGTCTTTTTCTCACACCTTGGCTGGCAGCCCCGGCGGTCCTGGCGTGGTGCCAGGCCGTCCAAGGAGCCTCTGGGGCCACGCCGGCCCCCTCACGGCCCGAGGGCTGATCTCTTTGAGCCCCCATCTCAACTCCCTAACCGCTCGCTCCTACCATGCTGGAAAGCTCCCAGGTGGAAGGTGCCAGGTCTAGAGAGCGTGTGGCGCCCACGGGACCATGTCCTGGTTGTTGCCAAACACTGCTCCCACCGCCTCGCTCTCTCTCCCACCCCTGTCTCCCCATGCTGTCTGGGTGAAGTTCTGGGGTTCCAAGCAGCAGCCAGAGCTGGTAAGGCCGCGTCCATGCTCATGCATGCCCCCCCCCCCACGTGTCTGGCACGTGCCCCGCTCTGAGGTGTCTGCGCCGCGGCTGCATGTCGGTGCTCCCTGTCTTCACGCTCAGAGCTGCTCCCCAGCCCGACGGGCTCCCGCGTGGCCCATGCGCGGTGCTCAGGCGTCCGCGTCTCAGGCAGGAGGCGTGGGATCCGGAACCTGAGGCTGCTGCAGCGGTGCTGGGGAGTCCTACACCAGTGGCGAGGGCCGCACTCCGTGGTTGCCTCCCCTCTGTCCTACCTGCCCCCCACCTGAGCTGCTGGCCTGGGCTCGCTCCCCAGCTCCATCCCCTTCTGTCCGAACTCCCGCAGGGCCCCTGGAGGGCAGGTGGGGCTTGGGATCCACCCGTTTGTGTCGGGGGGATGCCAGGGGCTGTTCTCCTGGGATGGGTCCTGTGGGCTCCGACGGGAAGAGCCTGGTGGTGGCCACCGGATGGGGTGGGCTTCCAAGAGCTGGCTGCTGTCCGAGCCCCTTCCCAGGGTGCGTAGGCCAGGGGCAGCGGTCTCCAGCCTCTGCGACAGCGTGGAGCATCGGGTGCTGGCGGGCTGCTCGCCGTCTGCAGCCTCCTCTCTGCGGGCAGGGCTCGCAGTCCTGGGGTGAACGTGCTGCCACGTATGCGGCTTTTTCTCATCGCATCTGTCCTTCCAACAGGCATCAGAGTTGGGCCACAGTCTGAACGAGAGTGTCCTCAAACCTGCCCAGGAGAAGGTAACGCGGGGACTCCGGTACTCGGCTGCGTGCGTCTCCCGTGGGCCTCATTCGGGGGGCAGTGGTGCTGGGAGGCGCTGTTCGGGCTTCAGACTCCCGTGCTCACTCCCCGTGTCCTCACGTGTGTGTTGTGCCTATGGCTCTCGTCCCCCAGCCCAGCAAGGCCTGGCTTTGTACTCTGCTCCCACGTGGCTGTGTGTGTGCCCGGCCCCTCACCCCGGAGGAGGCCAAGGCGGCGAGAGAAGCTCCCGGGGGAGGGGGGCGTGCGGTTTGCGGCCAGCGCCAGCCTGTGCTCGGGAGACCACCGGGGGAGGGTCCGAGCGAGACCGGCCCGGGCTGCGGGGTGGTCGGCTTGCTCCTCGCCCTCACTTCTGGGGAGGGGGTGACGCGGCGTGGAGACAGGTCCCCTGACAGGTGTCGTTGGGCGTTGTCCTTTGTCAGTAATGGGCAGCAGGGCATCTGCCTCGGCTGTGACGATGCTGTTTCGATCCTCCAGGTGAAGGAGGGAAAGATTTTTGATGATGTGTCCAGTGGGTTCTCTGAGTTGGCGGCCAAGGTAGGGAAGCCCCGCCTGACAGGCGGGCTCGGCTGAAAGCGTCTCCATATTCCAAGGAGCCCGGAACCGCGAGCAGGAAGGGCCGGGCGCTTCATGCCCCGTGTGGCTTCTCGGCCCGAGGGGCCTGTAGGACGTGAGGAGGGTCAGGTAGACGCTCCGGTGCCGACAGCCTGAGGAATATGGAAACGGCTTGACGGGCACCCGCCACAGCCACTAACCTGTTGCTTCTCTTCTTTCTGCCCTTGTCTTGCTGCTGCCGACCTCCCCTGGTGAGTGCGCTGGGGGCGGCCACCTTCTCTGCCTTAGCGCCGCTGGGGGCGGGGAGGGGCGGGTTGGCGTTTGTCCTGCTTCCCACCCAGGAGCTTCTCCGCTGAGCTCCTGGGGCCACAGCCTCTGCGTCCACACAGCGGGCATCCCACCGTCCCCAGCGCCGGGCCGAACCGCCCGAGCCCCGTGGTGTCGCCGTGTTCCTAAACTTCACCCAGGTCTCAACTCTGCACTTGGCGTCAGAGCCCAGGCTGAGCGCCTACGTCTCCTTCCAGGTCCAGGGAGTCGGTAGCAGGGGCTGGAGGGACGTCACCACCTTTTTTTCTGGGAGAGCGGAGGACCTGTTGGACAGGTATACTGGCCCCCCTTCCCGAAGTGGGTCCCCTTCCGTGTGGCATTCTCCCCTGGGGTCTCTGGGAGGCAGGTGTGTCTCCCCCAGGGGCTCAGAGCTCACAGTGCAGAAACCCCTGGAGTCCTGGGGGTGCAGAGAGGCCTGTCGGCCCCCTGACCTCTCGCTCTGAAGCCCTGCCTTCGACCTCGTGGGAGCTGCCACCGTCCAGGGCTGGGGAGGGAGAGTCTCAGCTTCGCCTCTGTGGGACAGGCTGAGGGAGAGGGGGTGCGGCAGGGCTCTGACCCCCCTCCCAGGACTCTGGAGCATTCAGGCCTCCTGCCCGGGCCTTTCTGCTACGAGCCCAGACTGGGCAACCTTCTCCTTCTCTGACCCCAGGTGGGACCCTGGGGATCTGGTGGGGGGATGGATGGTCTCAGGCCAGGCCCGGAGCAGCGGCCGCTCCGGCCGTGGCGCGTGCTGTCCTGTCCATCTGCCCGAGGCCTGGGCGTGTTTCCCATGCTCGCGGACGGGATGCCTCAGCGCTTCCCCCTCTGCGTGCTGTCCGCTGTGCTCAGTGGTGTGACTGGTTTGAGGGACTGAGGGACTCCACGGTGCAGAGAAGGGTCTGGGTTTTTTTCCCCCTTAATCGTCGTTGCAGGAAACCAGCGCTTTACATTTTCCTTCAAAACATCCTGCGTTTGGGTGGGACTGGTGGAGAGTGGGCTCTGGTGGCAGGAGGCCTGAGTCCCACCCACAGGTTCCACGGCCTCAGCTCTGTGGCGGAGCCGCCCTGAGGCTGGGTTTCCTCTGCCCTAGAGCGAGAACAGCGGCTCTGGGACCCTGAGTGGCACTGGCTGAGTGCCCTGGTTGGGGGTGGGGCTCTGGCTGGGGGCTTGGACTCGGCCTTGACCCCCGTTCTCTGGGGAGGAGCCTGGGGAATACCAGGCGGCTCAGGACCACGACGGCAACCTTCTGGACCTCCTGGTTCTGGGAGCCGCTCAGAGACCACTCTCTGTCCCAGAGCCCCGGAGGGCCGGAGCTGTCAGAACAGCGGCGGGGACAGCTCCCACGGCACCACCGACCGGAACTTCTGGGAGGCCTTCGGGAGCACTGACCCTGCTGGGGCCCACAGGTCCCCAAGCGGCAACAGCTGGACGTGTGCAGACCCCTCAACCGACAAGAGGAGCTCGGATGGCTGGGACGCGTGGGGCTCGGGCCCCGCGTCTGCGTCCAGCAACGGGGGTGGCGACGTTGGTGGTGGGGAGGCCTGGGGGGCCGGGGCGGAGGGCAGGGCCAGGGCCAGGGCTGTCAAGGAGGCGGCACCGCCCGCCGCCGTGGACGACGGCTGGGACAACCAGGACTGGTAGGGCGCAGCGGCCGCGCCGCCGCCTTGCTCCTTTCCACCCAGGAAGCGCCGGCTGCGCGGGAGGACAGCCTCAGCCGGGACCCCAGGGGGCGTGTGCCTCCCTGTCCCGGCTCTCCTGGGGCCCCGGGCCGGGCGCTGTCGCAGGAAGTGCTCCCTGCTGCTGCGGGGGCCACCCACACCCAGCCACCACCCCCAGTGCGCTCGGTAATAAACGCCCTCCCCAGCGGCGCACGCGGCTGCCCAGTGACTGTGACTGAGGCCTGTCTCCTTGAGCCCACTTTCACTTCTCGGTCGCTCTTGTTCTCGCTTCCTCTGGAAGAAACTGCCTAGCGTTTGAGAGTCGCCACCTGCCCCCTGCCCTTCGCTCCCCAGTCCGTCTCTGCACCAGTGCTGGCCTGCGTCCGCCCGGCCCGAGCACCGCCTGCCTGGCCTTGCCGTCACCCTAGAGCCCGTCATCAGCCCGGGGGGGTCGTGCAGCGGTGCCCTGGCACCCCGGCCTTCCTCGCGGCCCCTCTTCCAGCCTCTTTGCACTGTGATTTGGATCTCACTGTCGCCCAAGCCCACTCGACTTTGATGGCTGTGTGCCGGCCACCCCGTTCTTATGGTCCGGCACTGACGACCACGTGACACGACGCCGTGCTCGGTCCTCTGTCCCCGCACTTGTTTCTGCCGGCCCTCAGGCCATTCAGCCAGGCTTCCCCCAGGCCTCCTGTGTGATTTGTGTGCAACGTCCCTGCTCCCTGCCCCGCGGGAAGGGCCGTCCCCGTGTGGACAGCCAGATTGCAGTGGCTCGTGGCAGGTCTGCAGCACGGCCACCCACACTTCTCCCCAAGGAAGACGCCCAGTGGCCAGCACCTGTGCCTTTAGCTGACCCTGAGGGTCTCAGTCACTGAACCAGTAGTCTGCCACGCTCAGATCTGAGGTCAGAGATCAGGCTTAGGGTGATGAGAAGACCCAGGTCAGCCCGAGAGCCAGGGTCAAACATGGTCTGCCAGCCCGGGACCAAGAGGCACTCAGGAGGGCCAGGTGTGAGGTGTGGGTCCTCACCAGGGCTGGTGGGCTGCACTGCAGGCGGCCCTCAGATCAGCACCGGGCCAGACAAGGGGGTGCAGTCTGTCCTGACACTCTTGTTTCCACGCTGGAACCCCAGCCTGTTGGGATCGGGACTCCAGCCCTGAAGGCTTCGGGGGCACTTCGTTCCTGTCGATTCTGGTCCAGGAGGCCCTGCCCTGGAGGCCGTGTTCAGCTGGAGTAAGTTGCCCTCTGCCCGGGAGCCCCCCGCGCTGATGCACATGGCCCTGAGGCTGACTGGTCTGAGATGTGCTGTGCTCTCCGGCATCACGTCAGGACACTAGGTGGGTGGCCTGAGACCCCTCACGGGCAAAGGACAGGCGCCCCTGCCGTTCTGCAGTTCTGTTCGCTGGGCCAGGACAGTGCCAGGCCCTCTCCTCCTGGCTGGGTTGGCAGTGAGGGCCTGAGCACCCAATCCAGCTCCCTTGCCACACGCGGGGGCATCTGCGCGGCACCCTCGTTTGGGGGAGAGGGCAGTTCTGTAAGGACAGTCTGGCGCTCCCCTGGCCCTGGGTAGACTTGGGGCTGCCAGCCGGCGGTCAGCCAGCCTGCGTCATCCTGAAACTGCCTGACCGAGGGCACCTGTGGCCGCCACGTGGGGCCGACTGGAGGCTCCGGGCTGGAGCTGTGTCTTCTGGGTGGTTCTGTGCTGTCCTGTCCCAGAGCAGCGCTATGGGCAGGGGGGCCCCGGGGTGAAGGCAGTCGGGTCTGAGTGGGGAGGCGGGTCGGGCAGCCAGGGCGCCGTGTAGGGCGGTCCTGGGTCCTGTTCTCAGCTGAGCCCCGGTCGTGCTGAACACACGGGGCCTCTGCCTCTCCGGACAACATACCCGTCAGCCGCGAACCTGCCCTCGGCCCCCTGGCCGCTGCGTGCTGTCCTCCCCAGATTCCGGCTCCAGGAGGCCAGGCCAATCCACCAGCTGAGACCTGGCCAGCCTCTGTCACCTGTTTGCCCCAGACCTCCTGGCCAAGACACCACGACTGACCAGCAGACACCTAAAGGCAGCCCTTGCCCAGCTTAGTTAGCTTCCTTTTCCAGAGTTTTCGCAGGTGACCTGCGCTACCCAGTCCAACCATTGCTCCCAGCCAGATGGCCCTGCCCAGCGGGCCCAGGCCTGCGGCACGCCAGATGCTGGTGGCTCTCCTGGGACTCCACGCCCTGAGCCGGTCCTGGCAGGAAGATGGGGAGTAGGGCTTCTTGGGCACCGTCTGGGGGGCTTTCTGGGCAGTGGGGGTCCTGCCCTCTGCACCTCCTCCCCAAGGGGCTGGGGAGGCTCTGCTCAGGACTGAGGGCCGGCTTCTCGAGCGGTCAGGGCTGGGACTCCTGGGACCACCTCCCCACTGCTGGGGCTGGGGGAAGTGGGGCCGTTGCTCGGGGCCCCCACCTGCACGCTAGAGTGAGGGCCGTGACGGCCGTGCCGCTTCCAGAAGGCCGACGGGACTTGCCCAGCAGGGGCAGCCTGGCTCTGTCCTGCCTTTCTGAGCTGTGACCGTGGGCAGCTTGTGCCCTGGCTGAGCCCTGACGCTGCTAGGTGGGCTGCGCGGCCTCGGGCCTCGGGCGTGGAGCACGTGCCAGGTGCGGGGGCTCCTGGGTGGGCACACGGGTGGGGGGCTGCCCGGAGTCTGGCCAAGAGTGCTCGGGACCCGCTGGCTTGCGAGCGTGGAGAGCGGCACCTTGGTGGGCTGCGTGCGTGTGCACACGCGTGTTCCGAGCGCCTGTGAGCCGTGGACGTGGACAGACACGTGTATGCCAGTGTTAGTGTCTGTGGCCACCGGGCCAGGCGCCCTCTGCCGGCCTCCACTTGGGACTGCAGGGCCTGCCTCTCCCCCCACCCCCACGCCCCCGCACCGAGCGCCAGCTCCCAGGGCAGGGCATCCACCGGCACTGCGGCGTCCGGCGTCCAGGCATGGGCGGCTGGCTCCCAGGCCACGGCAGGTCTCAGAACTACCTTCGCCTCGGGTTCTCAGGCCCCTCCTAGCTGCAGGAGCACCAACCGCAGGGCAGGACTGGAGGCCGGGAGGGGCTCTGAGGGTCCTGGGTCAAGGCCGGGAGCTGGCTGGATCCTGCAGCGCCTGCCCAGTGGCTGGGGGTTGGAGAGGGGGACAGGAACCTCCAGGGGCGTTGGGAAGGGCCCCGCCTCTCCAGCAGCATCCAGCCCCCGACCTTTGGCCTCTCCCAGTCTCCAGCAAATGTCAACTGGCCGGTGCTGCACCCACCTCTCCCAGAGCACTTCTGCCTCCAGAAGCTGAGCCCAGAGCAGGGGGGTGGGGGTGGGGGCCAGAGCCACCCTGGCAGCCTCAGAGCAGCTGGGGGGAGGGGGCCGGTCCGGTCCAGGTTGGGGTAGGGTGGTTCTGGGGGGTGAGTCCTGGGGTCCAGTAGGGGTTGGGTGCTTGGGGCCCAGGCTGGGTGCCCCCCCGCCCCGCAAGCCCTGGTTACCGGGCCCAGCCTGCGGGGAACCTAGTCGGTCGGGGTGGGGCCTTTGGGGTGCGTGGGGAGGGCTGGGGGAGGGGCTGTGCTAGGCTGGCCCTCACGGACCGCGGAGGGTTGTAGAGAAGGGGCAGGTGCGGAGGAGGAGGCTTGGGGGGCGGGGCACTGGAGAGAGACCCATGAGTGGCTTGGGTTTGGGGTCACGTGTCTTGGGGCGCGATGCCAGACAAGTGGGGAGGTTGTGAGGCTGGCGTGACCCTGGGGTCCGGGGGCTGCTCCAGGCTGCCAGGGATCCCCATGCCCATCACCCACAGCTTGGCGCCCAGGACCACACATGGTGACCTTGGTCCCTGAGGTGCCTGTCTCGTGGGCCTCTTTGGAACAGACCATATGGAGTGAGGGATAAAGGTGTTTGGCCCCTTGGTGCCTTGGATCCCACCCTGCGGTGCGATGGGGTCCTTTACACTGGGACCTGTGTCCCCCACGCTTGGAGAGCCGTCCTGGGCAGCAGATGGGAAGAGTGGAGAGCTGAGGAGGGGGGCCAGGGGAGGGGGGCAAGCGCGGGGTGGGCGGGGGGTGGGCCGGGGCAGTGACGTCGGAGGAAAGGGGCCTCATAAGCCACAGCCTCCCTGTGGATGCAGTAGGACCAGGGTAGACGGGAGTGCGCGGGACGGAGGGACGCTGCTCTGGGACTGGAGCAGGTTGGTGACTCGCCACAGGGCCAGGTGGACAGGGAGGGGCCACCAGGGGATGCACCCAGGTCTGTGATCTGAGGATGACCTTGCCCTTCCAGACAGAGTGGGGGCGGGCTCAGCAGGACCGGATGCAGTGTTGGGCTGGGGAGGGGGTCTGGCCCCCCAGGGTCACGGGGTGGAGGAAGGAAGGCGCTGCGGAGGAGTCCTGTTCACAGCCTCGCATTCTGCGGGGAGGGGAGGGGAGGGGCGTGGCTTGGGGCCTGGGGTGCCCGGATAACCTGTGCGCCATCCTCTAGCCCATCTGCAGCCCCGAGGACCCCCTTGAGCTCCACTGCCCTGGGTGTGTCTGGGCCGGGGCTGGCCGGAGACCTGAGATCCTGCACTACGTTCCCCTCTGCTCTGTCAGCAGGGGCCCAGAGGCAGCCCCCCAGGACCCAACCCCACCTTTGGGGCTCCCCCCACCTCACTGAGAGGCCAGCTCTGGAGCCAGGGGGCTGGTTGTCCTGGGTGGCCGGTCCTCAGCCAGGACACGTCCCTCCTGGGGCCAGCAGGGGTCCCGGTCCCAGCTCTGATGCCGCTCAGGGCTGTGGGCAGGGCCGCCCCCCACCTGGCCTTGGTTTCCTCCCCAGACCCCCTTGGCCCTGACAGTGGCCACCCCAGGCTGGTATAATGACAAGTGAGTGACCAGGGCAGTGGCCAGGCCCCGAGCTGGCCTAGCTGGCCTGTGGAGAAGGTCCCGAGGGCGGGATGCAGAGGGTGCGGTGGGCAGACGGAGGGCAGCTGACCTCCTGATCCAGGAAGCTCCCCCAGGCCTGTGGGACGCTGGCCCCTGGGGACAGGAGGGCCAGTGGCTGGAGGCCTCCGGGTATGGGCTCGGCCCCAGGCCTACACAGGCGCAGACAAAGAAGCTCTGGCTTCGAGGTCAGGAGGGGACAGAGGGACAGACGGACAGATGGCTGAGTGGCCTCTCCTCCTCTCGCAGGCCACACACCATGAGCATCCGTGTGTGCCCCCGCCTCGGGGTCGGCCTCTGGCTGTGGCTGGGTGTCACCCTGGGACTCGGCCAGGGACAAGGTGAGGACTCGGGTGTGGGCTTCCTGTGGCCCCTACCTGCCCCCCACCCCAGGCCGTACCTGCCCAGGGCACAGGTCCCCCGAGGGACCAGCCTCCCTCTGGCCCTGAGCCCCCAGCAGCTGCTATTCTGGGGGGACAGATGCTCAGGGGGCAGAGACGGGAAGAGGGGACGGCTCTGCCCACAGTGTCGCCCTCAGCTGTGGCTTGACCATTTGGCCTTGCGGTCTTTCTATTTCTTTGGGCTCTTTTTGTTTTCTGGTTGTTGTTGTTTGGGGTTTTTTTTTTTTAACAGTTATTAACACACTGGGTGTGCATTTAATTCCTTCTTATGTTAATATTTTTTCCATCATTCCCCAGATGCCTTTTCAATGTGAAATTTTCAAACAGCAGAATCTAGAGTAAAAAGTGATACCCCCACCCCCCAGGAGAGCCCAAGATGCTGCCTCCAGCAGGTCCCTGCTCATTTAAGCTCCTTTAAGGGGCACATCACATCAGCCCCCTGCCCCCTGCGTGTAGCACCTTGGGCGGCTACACCCCATCCAGCGAGGGGACGCTTCTGCTCCCTACTGGACGTTCACAGTGTGTCCCTTTCGGGGTAACGCTGGTCGCAGTATCCTTTGTAACACCCCAAACCCGTGGGGGAGGGCTGCGTAGACTGACACTGGGAGGTGGTGTCCACGTCCCAGGGGCCGTCCGAGGCTCCGGTTACCCAGTGAGCCCCCTCGACCCCCGCCGGCCACATCCTTGGCGTGCACCCGGCTCCCACGGGTGATGAAGGGGCAGGAGACCGCCGAGGCCTGGCCTCATGGGGGGCGGCAGGGGTGCATCGTGCAGCCACCCAGCCCGGAGCCCCGGCTCTGGTAACCGCCTTCTTACTGGTGGTGCATCTTCGTGGTTATACTTTTGCACGCAGGTGGTCGGGGCCCTCTGTCCCTGGGGCTCTGACAGGATCACCCCAAAGGGGCCAAGTCACTAAGGGACCCCTACAGACACTTGAGTCCAGACAGCACGAGGTCCCTGCAGGCTCTGGGTAGACAGGGGAGGGCTAGGGTGGGGCGGGGCCCCACATCCACGCTGCCCTTCCCCGAGGGTGGCCCCGTGGGGGGTGCCCCTGGGTGGGTGCTGTCTCCCAGGCGCCCCACCAAGGCCCTGACGTGCAGACTCAGAAGGCAGCTGGGGATGGCCCCCAACATGCCAGGGGCGCAGGGAGACAGAGGCTCTTCATGAGCTGGGCTTCCTGTTCACAAGTGGCTTTTCACGGCCCCCGCTCCTGAGGCGTTCCTGCCTTTCAGCCCAGGCTCCAGGGATCAGCGGGGCCCACCCGGCAGCCCGGCTCAGCTGTTCCCTGCTCTTAAGCGATCATTGTATCTGCCGTGGGCTCCCCCCGGCCCTGCCCTTCCCCTGTGCCCCAGCTCTGAGGGGGGCCACCAGAAGAAGCCCATCTCTGTCCCCACTTTCTAAAACTAGTCGCCTCCACCAAGGAGCTCCCGGAAGCTCGGGGGTCAGGCTGTGCCTGAGGGCTGAGGCCTCCGCTACCCCGTCCTCCTCCCAGGATGGCCAGGCCCACCCCAGGGCACCCCACCCTCATGGGCTGTGTGAACCTAGTAGTGACCTTGGGGTCTGCAGCTGCGGGGACTCGGCGGGGACATCCGGGCGGGCTGGCAGCTGCCGTGCTGGCTCAGTGCCCGCGTCTCCGGTGGGGCAGTTACGGTCGCTCCGGGAGGCTGGCCTCAGTGCACGGGGGCGGGGGCCTCCCTGGACAGAAGTCTGCCCTCCCGGGTGCTGCCAGGCAGTCTCGGTCCTCTTTCAGCCCCGGGTGGGGCCTCTTCTAGAGTTCCCCCAGGTGGGACTGGCCCCCTCTGACCCCTGATGGGGCCCCAGCTGCCTCGGGGCCCCCTCAGCTGGTTGGGGCGGTTGCCAGGGGGCAGCCCTGACCCCCATCCTGCCTTCGCAGCAAGCGGCCGCCTGAGGCTGGTGGTGCTGCCTGAGGACCGGCTGCAGATGAAGTGGAGGGAGTCGGAGGGGAGCAGCCTCGGCTACCTGGTGCAGGTGAAGCCCAGGGCAGGTAGGGGCCCGCGCCTCCCCTCTGCGCGCACTGACGGTGACCACGGTCAGCATGGCGGTCGCTGGGCCCGGCTCCTCGCGACTCTGCCTCCCTCCTCCCCCACTGCCCCGCTAACACGGGGAGGCTGTGGCAGGAGAGCGGGGCCCCTGGAGTCCCCACCGCCGTATCCCCGCGCCTGGCGCACGCAGAAGGTGCTTGCTCACTTGGAAGAAACAAGGATCCTCCTCAAGCTTAGAGCTCTTAGGGCTCTGCCAGTGCCCAGCGCCAGGGCAGACTCACGGTATCAGAGCGCGTCCCACAGGAGGGCAAGCGGCAGAGGCGCCTGGCAACCCGGCACAAACCTCCAGACGGGATGAGGGCTGCAAGTGTTAACAGCCTTTCAAAAGTTGAGGTTTGACACGCAGACGAGCCCACAATCGTGGGTGTGTGATTGCAGAATGGGTACATGCACGATGCAGAGGCAAACTGGAGCTCACTCCCTGGGTGAGGAGAGGCCCCTCCCGGTCTCCACCCCCTCTGCTCCCAAGCAGAACCCCCTTCTTGACTCGCCTGTGGTTTTCTACTATCTCAACTAAGCCAAATTTATTCACCTTATTTTTCACATCTTTTTTATCTTTGCTGATTTCGTGTGGGTCTACTTATCCCATTAGTTACTGAGAGAAGTATTTTAAATCCCCCATCGTGACTATAGATACATCTTTCTGTGGTTTCTCACTAATCTTTGTTTTATACATTGAGGCTCTGATATTAGGTGCATACAAATTCAGAATTATCATATCTTCCTAGTAGATTGAACCTTTTCCATTATGAACTCTTCTCATTACCTCTGCGGTTGCAGTCTTTTCTTATAATCTCTTTTTTGTGAGATCACTGTTGGTCCGCCAGGAAGCGTTTGCACTGAAAACCTTTTCCCATTCATTTACTCAATTTTTCTTTAGCCTTTCATTTTAGATGCATCTTTTAAGAAGCATAGAATTTGTATTGTTTTTATGTTACAATCTTTGTCTTCTAATTGAAACATTTTCCCACCTACATTTAACGAAGTTACTGATATATTTGGGTTTAAATCTACTATCTTCCTACTTGTTTTCATTTTGTTACACTATAATTTTTTCCTCTCCTTTCTTGTCTTTTTGTGGCACTGAATTTTTATGGAAAATTTTAAACACATGCAAAAGAAGAGAGCGTGATGTAATGAAGCCTCATGTTCCCAGAATTTAGCTTCAACAGTTATCAACGTACGGCCACTATTGTTCCATGTCTGTCTCTCCAACCCCTTCCTTATAGTGTATTATCTTAAAGCAAGTCTCAGACACTATATAATTTTGTCTATAAATATTTCAGTATGTTTCTCTAAAAGGAAGGACCAAAAAAATAACTCTGGTACCACTGGCATGCCTAAAAAGTAAAAATATTTCAGAACCATCAAGAAATACTTTGTTGTGTTAAAAATCTTCCAGCTTGCCTGATAAACATCTTTTGCAATTGACTTCTTTGCACTGAGATCCCAACAGAGTCCTCACACTGTGCTGTTCCCGCGTCTCCGGTAATGTTCCAGCTACAACAGCTCTCCTCCTTTTCCTTGACACTTATTTGTTGAAGAAAGAAGCTCGTTTGTCCGCCAGAACTTCCAACATTCTTTGTTCTGCTGATGGCATCCCCGTGGTGCCACTTTTATTGCTCCCCTACCCCCGTCTGTCCTGAAGATTGACAGGTCCCAGAGGTTTGGTCAGATTCAGGTTTGATTATCTTTTGTTGACAACAATCCTTTATAAGTGGTTCTGTGTCACTCCAGCTGCACCACAGCTGGAGGCCCTCAGCGTCTAGTGTCTCTTTTTTGTGTGTGAAGTTAAGATTGATGGGTAGGTGGGGGACGACTGAGTGCTGTTTATCATCCCATGTCCTCTTGTGCTCAGTAGTTACGTATCCCTTTACTGCTGCAGTGATCGCCCAGAGACCACCGTGCCATCCTGAACTTATCAACGTGTAGTATCCATGAAGGCTACGTTCCCTTTTCCCACACGGGAGCAGCACAACCACATTTATCCCCTTTTCATGCATGTTAATCTATATCCATATTAAATCTCATAAAACATTTTCATTTGCGTAGTGTATAAATTCGACGTGAATTTGGACCAGCTCACGTGTTTACCCTTTTGTTGTTCTCTTTTCCTTCCAGCATGTCTGGGGTTATTTTTCTCCTGCCTGAAAATGTTTCCTTTAGTAAGGGTCTGCTGGTTACACATTCTTGTGTTTTGGGGGGTTTTGTTTGTTTGTCTGAAAATGTCTTTATTCCGCCTTCATTCTTGAGGGATATTATTGCTGGGTATAGAATTTCAAGTTGGAACTTTCCTTCAGCACTTTGAAGACTCCTTTGAACGTCTCTTGGTTCCTGTTGTTTTTCTTGAGAATTCAGTTATCAACCTGGTTGCTGTCGTAACGTCTTTTTCTTTTTCCCTGGCTGCTTTTGAGACTTTTTCCTCTGTTTGGATTCTCAGCACATTTAATCTGATGTTCGTGGGTGTGGGTCTCTTTTCTCCTGCTTCAGATTCACAGGACTTCTCAAATCGGTGTCTACTGTTTTACAGTTCTTTAGCTGTATCTCCTCAAACATTGCTTGTGCCCCATTCTCTCTCTGTATCTATGCCTTTTACTCTTTCTTCTATATTTTCAATCCCTTTATCTCTCCATGCTTAACTTGGTGTTTTTTATTCTGACTGATCTTCCACCATTTATCTCTTCATTTGTGTGTAACAAGCTGTTAGGTCATTCTTTGAATTTCTAACATCATGTTTTGTGTTTTTCTCTTTCTTTTTTAAATTAAATTTATTTATTTACTTATTCTTGGCTGCTTAGGACTTCGTTGCTGCGCACGGGCTTTCTCTAGTTGCGGCCAGCGGGGGCTACGCTTCGTTGTGGTGCGTGGGCTTCTCACTGCGGTGTCTTCTCTTGTTGCAGAGCACGGGCTCTAGGTGCACGGGCTTCAGTAGTTGTGGCACGCGGGTTCAGTAGTTGTGGCTCATGGGCTCTAGAGTACAGACTCAGTAGTTGTGGCACACAGGCTTAGTTGCTCTGTGGCATGTGGCATCTTCCCAGACCAGGACTCGAACCCGTGTCCTCTGTGTTGGCAGATGGATTCTTAACCACTGCGCCACCAGGGAAGTCCCTGTGTTTTTCCATTCTAGAATTTCCATTTGGAAATTTCCGTTTGGTTTTTGCATTCAAGAATTCATTTTTTTATGGTTCGATATCTGAATTCATAGGCTCGTCTTTTAAAATTTCAAACTACTTAGCATAGTTATTTTAAAGTCTCATGATTCCATTATCTGGGAAATCTGTGGCTCTCTTTCTGTTGTCTAATGTTTCTCTTAACATTCAATCACATTGCCTTGCTCCTTCACATATCCGGTTATTTTTTACTGCATACCAGACATTGTGACAACTTATAGAAATAATTTATGGCCTTAGATAACATTGACTTCCTTCAGAAACAATTTATGTTTGTTTCTGACAGACAGTGATGTGAACTAGCAGTTTTGGGTCATCTTCACTCCGTTTTAGAAGTTAAGATTATTTGAAGTTGGGCTTCAGTCCTTTCAAGAGCCAGTCTGACCTCATTAACCCTTGCTCCTGGGTGGAGCTCTTCAGTGTCTCAACCCAAAGAATTGGCGGCGGGGGGGGCACGTGCCAAGGACTCACTTCCTCAAAGGGCCTGCGTGTACATCCCTCCCCTGTGCAGGCAGGCCCAGGAACCCAACAGACCTGGGTTTAATTCCTTGTTCTACCATTGAGTAACTGTGTGACTCGGTTTTCCCACCTACAAAATGGGGGAACGGTTTTGTGAAAATTACACAGCTCGAGTCATATGAAGCACCAACACCCTCGCCCTCCCGGCCTGTCCCACCTCCCCACGTGGGGCTGGACCCAGGCTGGGGGCCGTCCGCCCCGCAAGACAATGGACTATGGGGCGGGCGTGCAGGTCCTTCCTGTTATCCCCTTCCTAGCACCTGAGACCCGAGAACCGCTAGGTGCTTCCTGACCTCTGACTGCAGTCTCTCCAGTCGGTTCCACGACTGCCTCCCCAGAGAGCGTGGCAGTGTCCCCTGACTCACAGAGTCACGTTGGGACATGTTTGCAGATTTGCTGTTGTGTGCCGTCCAGCCCCCTGCACACGGGCAGGTGGGGCCTTTCTCTGTGTGCAGCCCCCGTCTTCACATGTTCACGCTGTCCCCAGGGCTGTTGTGCTGGGCATCTGGAGGGTTTATGGGTCCTCCCTCTGGGGAGGATAAGTCCTCCTGGGGAAGCTTTGTAAAGGCATATTATTTTGCTGTCGCAGAGATACATTCTTTCTCCATTTGTTACCCAGGAGGTCCTGGAGAGGGCAACAAAGACCTCTCCCCTTTTCCCCTCCCCCGCCCCAAGGGGAGGAGCTGGGGGAGGGGGAAGAGGAGGCGCCTGGAGAATTTTGCCACTCCCTGACATACCTACAGGCACACGCAGGACAGAGTGGGCGGAGCACACCTGCACGCACAGGTGCACAGATGCGCGCGCACAGCATCCACCTGGGCGGGCTCGACAGGTCTCCCCACCCCCACCCAGGGGACCTGGAGCAGGAGGTGATGCTGACTACCAAGACCCCCAAGGCCACGGTGGGGGGCCTGAGCCCCTCCAAAGGGTACACCTTGCAGATCTTCGAGCTCACGGGCTCAGGGAATGTCCTGCTGGCTCAGAGGGAGTTTGTGAGTAAGTCCCTCCGGGGGTGCATGTGTGCAGAGGAGGCTGGAGCTGAGCCCTGGCAGCCCCTCGACTGGGAGCCCCAGGGAGCCTGGACGAACCGTCGCGGGGAGGGTTGTGTGCAGCCCCAGGCCTCTCTTCCCTCCCTGGTGGTCCTGACAGCCCCTTGCATCTCTCTGCAGTCAAAGATTTGAAGAGTAGCTCTGCTAGCAGGAGCAGCCGGAGGCCACTGGGGGCAGCCCTGCAGCCCAGCCCCTCCCACGAGGGGAGCCCAGACCTCGATCCCCCAGTGGCCTTGGCCCCAAGCCAAGACCTGCCCACGCCTGGTGGGTCCAAGCCGGGGGACGGTAAGTGCCTGGGACGAGGAGCTGTCCTGAGCTTCCCGCGGATCCTCTCCATGCGGCCAGGACGTGCTTCCTCCATCTGACCTCACACTCCCCAGCTTCACTCAGGCTTGGCTGCCGCGCTCCTCGGTTCACTAAACCCACCGGGGCAGGTCATCTGCTTGGGGCGTCTTTGGGGCCCCAGTGCCTGGTCCCACCACCCTGACCCCTCTCAGGAGTCCTCCAGCCTGAGTGTGGCTGGGGAGAGGTGACACAGCTGTGCCCCCCCCAGGAGTACCTGGTGAGGAACAGCCCCCACCCAGGGGCCCTGAGGGGGAGGCCCCTGCCCAGCGCACCCCAGACCTGGAAGGGCACAGCCACGCCAGGGCCTCGGCTGGAGGGAGAGAGAAGCCAGGTAAGACGGCCAGGGTGCCAGCCTCCGCAGGCTAGCGGGATGGGACCACAGCGCCGCACTTCCCTCGAGGCCCTGCAGGCAGGGCTGTGCCTCCCCCATCAGACCTGAGATGTCTCTGATTTTGTTTCTCCCATCAGACTTGGAATGGAAGAAAGTACCTCCTTCCTTAGCCTCACGTGGGGTCCTGGGGTCCGGGCCGCCTGCTGTCTCCCAGTGGACTTGAGGCCAGGGCCTGCCTCCCCCACTGGGGGGGGCGTCTCACCACACCTACCCTGCCCGGGAGCCTCAGGTGGGGTCTGGCCCTGGCTCTGGGGCTTGGCCTGGGGGCACTGTCTGTGCAAAACTCAGGGAGCCCCAGATCAAGGGGTGTGGCTTTGTCTCCAAAGAGCTCTTGGGTCCTTTGGACAAGCCCCCTCACCAAACGGTGAGGCCTCAGCCCAGAGCTGGCAGGATGGGCAGCTGCCTGGAGCTGTCCGTGGTGCTGACGCAGCGACCCCGGTTGGCACCCCGTCGGGCAGTCTCTGCCCGCTGGGCCCGGGTGTCGTGTCGGCCAGATGAGGAAGGTGGAACCCCCCTACCCCTGCCATAGACAATCGCACAGTGACCAGCACCGCCAAGGCTGATGGAGGGCAGAGGCGCCAGAGCGGCTGGATGTCCTGTGAACCCTCTCTGGGGGGGCTCGGAGGCCCTGGGATGATGGGCTGAGTTCAAGTGCAGTTTTCTAAGTCTGGGGAGACCCTAGTGCCTGTCCCCCAACACCCAGCTGCCCACCTCACTTGAGGCCGGAGTCCTGTGGCTCCTTACCCTCTACCTGCCCCAGGGAAGGAGATGCTGGGGCCGCAGCCCGCCTCCGGGGCGGATCAGGGTCCTGCGGCAGCAGCGGGTCTCGCCCAGCACCTCGCCTCCCTCCCCGCCTTCCCCAGCCGGACCCCAGTTCCGCTGCACGTCCCCCACACCCGTGGATATGATCTTCCTGGTGGATGGATCCTGGAGTATTGGTCACAGTCACTTCCAGCAGGTCAAAGACTTCCTGGCCAGCATCATTGAGCCCTTTGAAATCGGGCCAGACAAAGTCCAAGTAGGTAGGTCCCAGCCCTGCCCTGCGCCCCACCCGGGGTGGTCCTCACAATTCCTGCCAGCCCCGAGCACAGGCGATGCTTGGAAAAGGGAGTGAGAATTGGGGAAGGAGACACGCAGCCTCTGGGAACTAAGGCTAAGTTCCCACCTGGACAGGCAGGGGTGGGGTCCCGACCTGCACTGGAGGGACAGCTGGCTCCTGGGGGGACATTGTGTGGAAAGCGAGGCTTTGCAGATGTGCCTCCCTGGTGACCCAGGCGAGGCTGTGTGTGTCCTGCCCGCCTGCTGTGTGCCCACCCCTCCCAGCCTGACTCAGTACAGCGGGGACCCCTCCCCTTCCAGGCCTGACTCAGTACAGCGGGGATCCCCAGACCGAGTGGGACCTGAATGCCTTTGGCACCAAGGAGGAGGTGCTGGCCGCCGTGCGTGGCCTCCAGTACAGAGGGGGAAACACGTTCACAGGTCTGCCTGGCCCCAGCCCCACCCTCGGGGTCTATTCAGGTCTTGTCCTGAGGTCGGCTGCCCTCGCACCTTCCCAGATTTGGAAACGTGTGTTCTGAACCACGCCTGAGAGCTGTGTATTCACGCCTTTGCAAAGGACAAGTCCACCTCGTTCATCCATGGTGAACGTGGTGTGCTGGGCAGTCCTGCTGAAACCAGGAGACTCCTCTGGTCGGTAGAGGCCCCTGGGAGGGCCCACCAGTCGCTTGGGGGGGCCCTGCCAGCAGCAGCCCCCCTCAGGGGGTCTCGCCCTGGCAGACCCCTCCCCCCACCGCAGGTCCCCTCCCTGTTTCCCGTCCTGGGGCCTCACTGCTCTTGAGAAGGCAGCAGGGTGTGGGGCGCCGGCCCCTGAGTCTCTGGGTGCCTTTGAGGGAAGGAGAGGGGGCATCGCTGCTCTCCGGGCCCCCGCAGCCTGAAGGGGCCAGGACCGGCCTGGTGGGCAAAGCGGGGGGCCAGCGGCTGGTGGAGCCATCGCGAGTGGGCAGGGAGGGTGCTTGGAGCTGCCAGCACTTTCTTCTCACTGCACCCAAGGCCTGGCCCTGACCCACGTGCTGGAACAGAACCTGAAGCCCGTGGCGGGTCTCCGTCCGGAGGCGGCCAAGCTGGTGATTCTGGTGACGGACGGCAAGTCCCAGGACGACGCCCGCACTGCTGGCCATGTGCTCAAGGATCTGGGCGTCGACGTCTTTGCCGTGGGTGAGCAGACCCCGGGCTCTCACGGGGAGTTTTCACAGCAGGTGGCTCCCACACCCCCCCACCGCCCCCCGGGCTGCAGGTCTTGTGGCCTCTGAGCCCCAGCCCGCTGTCTGCGAATGGGGAGGACAAGTCCCTGCCCCAAGGCAGCCGCGTGAGTCGGCGTGGACGGCAAGGCCGCTCTCTAATGAAGTGTCTGTAGACGTCTCCGTGCCCCCTCCTGTCTGCACGGGCCCTGTGCGTGGCCCGGAGGCCTTGCTCTGCGCCCTTGACTGGCCAGTCATTGACTCTGTTCCTTGGGAAGGAGACTCCAGACTTGGGGGCAGGGATTCCCGGAAGCAGAGACCGGCCTCGGTGCCTGACCCCAGCCCCCGGGTGTGCAGGACGCCGAGGAAAGCACACTGGCCTCCCTCCTGGCCCCAAACCCCACAGAGAGCCAGGCAGGCATGGCACAGCCTGAGAGGGACCTCCGGGTGTCTAGCCCCACCTTCACACCAGCCCGTCTCTCGCGGGGGCCCGGCCAGGTGACCCCGTTCTGGGGCCTGTGGAGTCTTGGGTCTGTGGCGTGGGAAGGAGCCTCTGCCGGCTGGGTGCCTCGCAGGGGCGCAGTGGTCCTGGCTCACAACGGACAGCTCGCCCCCACCCCGCGGCAGGCGTGAAGAACGCCGATGATGCCGAGCTGAGGCTCCTGGCGTCCCAGCCTCTGGACATCACCGTGCACAGCGTGCAGGACTTCCGCCAGCTCGGCTCGCTGGCCGGCCTGCTCAGCCGCCTCGTCTGCCAGAAGGTGCAGGGCAGGCGCCTGCGCAGCGGCCCAGGTGAGCCAGCAGGGGTGGCACGAGGGCAGGGTCGCCCATGCTTGGCCGCAGCCCCACCAGGC